>NC_086376.1:86961101-88161101 GCF_036588685.1 Mytilus trossulus
AAACATTTCGCTGCAATTCTCAAATTTGTTGACCATTTTAACCTAATATATTGCTTATTTTGTTAAACTACTTTTGTTGCCAAAAAGATGTTTTTGTACATGTTGTACTAGGTTTGGGATTGTCATAGTCATAGTAATAAATTGGTTATTTCCCCTTGAACGTACGTCTTTTACATATAAACCGTCACGTTTAAAATTCAAAACCTGAAGGAAAATCCCGCTACCTGTTCTTCTTTTGCATTTTATTACGGTTCAAAATTACAATTGCAACTTGGTTTTGTGTGGGTTTTTACGCGTAATCATGTAATAAGAAAAAATAATATTAACCTTATTTTAATGAACATATTACATTTGTAAAACTCATGTAACGATCCTACGCGGGTAAGATCATACTTTTAGGGATCATTTCTATAGTATGTATCGCCGGGACGTCAGATAACTCTGACTGGACCTAAACCCACGATGAAGAGAAATAGCGTTTTCTTCTGAGCGTGAAGCTGACCGAGACTGTCTCTAGCTTGGTGAGACACGGTCTTCGGTCATTGATGACCGTTCCTCTCCCTCTTAAGTGGGGAGTTGGAGGAAGGAAACGCATTCTGAGTGGTAAACAAAAATAATAAATCAATATCAGATCGCCCTTGCTTTTTTTTTACTTCCACACCTAAAACTATCATCAAACTCCAGAAAAGCGCTTTTAGGTTACATATGTACTCAGAATGACTTTTTCGGATGACAAGAAATCAAGTACGTGCGCAAACTTTCATTTTCGAATTTTATTGGCATGTCTTATAGCTATATACATCAAACTAACAGGTCTGTCGTGTTTTTCGTCTGTTTTACTATACTTCAATTATTGTCACGTTGTCCCACAAACATTTCGCTGCAATTCTCAAATTTGTTGACCATTTTAACCTAATATATTGCTTATTTTGTTAAACTACTTTTGTTGCCAAAAAGATGTTTTTGTACATGTTGTACTAGGTTTGGGATTGTCATAGTCATAGTAATAAATTGGTTATTTCCCCTTGAACGTACGTCTTTTACATATAAACCGTCACGTTTAAAATTCAAAACCTGAAGGAAAATCCCGCTACCTGTTCTTCTTTTGCATTTTATTACGGTTCAAAATTACAATTGCAACTTGGTTTTGTGTGGGTTTTTACGCGTAATCATGTAATAAGAAAAAATAATATTAACCTTATTTTAATGAACATATTACATTTGTAAAACTCATGTAACGATCCTACGCGGGTAAGATCATACTTTTAGGATCATTTCTATAGTATGTATCGCCGGGACGTCAGATAACTCTGACTGGACCTAAACCCACGATGAAGAGAAATAGCGTTTTCTTCTGAGCGTGAAGCTGACCGAGACTGTCTCTAGCTTGGTGAGACACGGTCTTCGGTCATTGATGACCGTTCCTCTCCCTCTTAAGTGGGGAGTTGGAGGAAGGAAACGCATTCTGAGTGGTAAACAAAAATAATAAATCAATATCAGATCGCCCTTGCTTTTTTTTTACTTCCACACCTAAAACTATCATCAAACTCCAGAAAAGCGCTTTTAGGTTACATATGTACTCAGAATGACTTTTTCGGATGACAAGAAATCAAGTACGTGCGCAAACTTTCATTTTCGAATTTTATTGGCATGTCTTATAGCTATATACATCAAACTAACAGGTCTGTCGTGTTTTTCGTCTGTTTTACTATACTTCAATTATTGTCACGTTGTCCCACAAACATTTCGCTGCAATTCTCAAATTTGTTGACCATTTTAACCTAATATATTGCTTATTTTGTTAAACTACTTTTGTTGCCAAAAGATGTTTTTGTACATGTTGTACTAGGTTTGGGATTGTCATAGTCATAGTAATAAATTGGTTATTTCCCCTTGAACGTACGTCTTTTACATATAAACCGTCACGTTTAAAATTCAAAACCTGAAGGAAAATCCCGCTACCTGTTCTTCTTTTGCATTTTATTACGGTTCAAAATTACAATTGCAACTTGGTTTTGTGTGGGTTTTTACGCGTAATCATGTAATAAGAAAAAATAATATTAACCTTATTTTAATGAACATATTACATTTGTAAAACTCATGTAACGATCCTACGCGGGTAAGATCATACTTTTAGGGATCATTTCTATAGTATGTATCGCCGGGACGTCAGATAACTCTGACTGGACCTAAACCCACGATGAAGAGAAATAGCGTTTTCTTCTGAGCGTGAAGCTGACCGAGACTGTCTCTAGCTTGGTGAGACACGGTCTTCGGTCATTGATGACCGTTCCTCTCCCTCTTAAGTGGGGAGTTGGAGGAAGGAAACGCATTCTGAGTGGTAAACAAAAATAATAAATCAATATCAGATCGCCCTTGCTTTTTTTTTACTTCCACACCTAAAACTATCATCAAACTCCAGAAAAGCGCTTTTAGGTTACATATGTACTCAGAATGACTTTTTCGGATGACAAGAAATCAAGTACGTGCGCAAACTTTCATTTTCGAATTTTATTGGCATGTCTTATAGCTATATACATCAAACTAACAGGTCTGTCGTGTTTTTCGTCTGTTTTACTATACTTCAATTATTGTCACGTTGTCCCACAAACATTTCGCTGCAATTCTCAAATTTGTTGACCATTTTAACCTAATATATTGCTTATTTTGTTAAACTACTTTTGTTGCCAAAAAGATGTTTTTGTACATGTTGTACTAGGTTTGGGATTGTCATAGTCATAGTAATAAATTGGTTATTTCCCCTTGAACGTACGTCTTTTACATATAAACCGTCACGTTTAAAATTCAAAACCTGAAGGAAAATCCCGCTACCTGTTCTTCTTTTGCATTTTATTACGGTTCAAAATTACAATTGCAACTTGGTTTTGTGTGGGTTTTTACGCGTAATCATGTAATAAGAAAAAATAATATTAACCTTATTTTAATGAACATATTACATTTGTAAAACTCATGTAACGATCCTACGCGGGTAAGATCATACTTTTAGGGATCATTTCTATAGTATGTATCGCCGGGACGTCAGATAACTCTGACTGGACCTAAACCCACGATGAAGAGAAATAGCGTTTTCTTCTGAGCGTGAAGCTGACCGAGACTGTCTCTAGCTTGGTGAGACACGGTCTTCGGTCATTGATGACCGTTCCTCTCCCTCTTAAGTGGGGAGTTGGAGGAAGGAAACGCATTCTGAGTGGTAAACAAAAATAATAAATCAATATCAGATCGCCCTTGCTTTTTTTTTACTTCCACACCTAAAACTATCATCAAACTCCAGAAAAGCGCTTTTAGGTTACATATGTACTCAGAATGACTTTTTCGGATGACAAGAAATCAAGTACGTGCGCAAACTTTCATTTTCGAATTTTATTGGCATGTCTTATAGCTATATACATCAAACTAACAGGTCTGTCGTGTTTTTCGTCTGTTTTACTATACTTCAATTATTGTCACGTTGTCCCACAAACATTTCGCTGCAATTCTCAAATTTGTTGACCATTTTAACCTAATATATTGCTTATTTTGTTAAACTACTTTTGTTGCCAAAAAGATGTTTTTGTACATGTTGTACTAGGTTTGGGATTGTCATAGTCATAGTAATAAATTGGTTATTTCCCCTTGAACGTACGTCTTTTACATATAAACCGTCACGTTTAAAATTCAAAACCTGAAGGAAAATCCCGCTACCTGTTCTTCTTTTGCATTTTATTACGGTTCAAAATTACAATTGCAACTTGGTTTTGTGTGGGTTTTTACGCGTAATCATGTAATAAGAAAAAATAATATTAACCTTATTTTAATGAACATATTACATTTGTAAAACTCATGTAACGATCCTACGCGGGTAAGATCATACTTTTAGGGATCATTTCTATAGTATGTATCGCCGGGACGTCAGATAACTCTGACTGGACCTAAACCCACGATGAAGAGAAATAGCGTTTTCTTCTGAGCGTGAAGCTGACCGAGACTGTCTCTAGCTTGGTGAGACACGGTCTTCGGTCATTGATGACCGTTCCTCTCCCTCTTAAGTGGGGAGTTGGAGGAAGGAAACGCATTCTGAGTGGTAAACAAAAATAATAAATCAATATCAGATCGCCCTTGCTTTTTTTTTACTTCCACACCTAAAACTATCATCAAACTCCAGAAAAGCGCTTTTAGGTTACATATGTACTCAGAATGACTTTTTCGGATGACAAGAAATCAAGTACGTGCGCAAACTTTCATTTTCGAATTTTATTGGCATGTCTTATAGCTATATACATCAAACTAACAGGTCTGTCGTGTTTTTCGTCTGTTTTACTATACTTCAATTATTGTCACGTTGTCCCACAAACATTTCGCTGCAATTCTCAAATTTGTTGACCATTTTAACCTAATATATTGCTTATTTTGTTAAACTACTTTTGTTGCCAAAAAGATGTTTTTGTACATGTTGTACTAGGTTTGGGATTGTCATAGTCATAGTAATAAATTGGTTATTTCCCCTTGAACGTACGTCTTTTACATATAAACCGTCACGTTTAAAATTCAAAACCTGAAGGAAAATCCCGCTACCTGTTCTTCTTTTGCATTTTATTACGGTTCAAAATTACAATTGCAACTTGGTTTTGTGTGGGTTTTTACGCGTAATCATGTAATAAGAAAAAATAATATTAACCTTATTTTAATGAACATATTACATTTGTAAAACTCATGTAACGATCCTACGCGGGTAAGATCATACTTTTAGGGATCATTTCTATAGTATGTATCGCCGGGACGTCAGATAACTCTGACTGGACCTAAACCCACGATGAAGAGAAATAGCGTTTTCTTCTGAGCGTGAAGCTGACCGAGACTGTCTCTAGCTTGGTGAGACACGGTCTTCGGTCATTGATGACCGTTCCTCTCCCTCTTAAGTGGGGAGTTGGAGGAAGGAAACGCATTCTGAGTGGTAAACAAAAATAATAAATCAATATCAGATCGCCCTTGCTTTTTTTTTACTTCCACACCTAAAACTATCATCAAACTCCAGAAAAGCGCTTTTAGGTTACATATGTACTCAGAATGACTTTTTCGGATGACAAGAAATCAAGTACGTGCGCAAACTTTCATTTTCGAATTTTATTGGCATGTCTTATAGCTATATACATCAAACTAACAGGTCTGTCGTGTTTTTCGTCTGTTTTACTATACTTCAATTATTGTCACGTTGTCCCACAAACATTTCGCTGCAATTCTCAAATTTGTTGACCATTTTAACCTAATATATTGCTTATTTTGTTAAACTACTTTTGTTGCCAAAAAGATGTTTTTGTACATGTTGTACTAGGTTTGGGATTGTCATAGTCATAGTAATAAATTGGTTATTTCCCCTTGAACGTACGTCTTTTACATATAAACCGTCACGTTTAAAATTCAAAACCTGAAGGAAAATCCCGCTACCTGTTCTTCTTTTGCATTTTATTACGGTTCAAAATTACAATTGCAACTTGGTTTTGTGTGGGTTTTTACGCGTAATCATGTAATAAGAAAAAATAATATTAACCTTATTTTAATGAACATATTACATTTGTAAAACTCATGTAACGATCCTACGCGGGTAAGATCATACTTTTAGGGATCATTTCTATAGTATGTATCGCCGGGACGTCAGATAACTCTGACTGGACCTAAACCCACGATGAAGAGAAATAGCGTTTTCTTCTGAGCGTGAAGCTGACCGAGACTGTCTCTAGCTTGGTGAGACACGGTCTTCGGTCATTGATGACCGTTCCTCTCCCTCTTAAGTGGGGAGTTGGAGGAAGGAAACGCATTCTGAGTGGTAAACAAAAATAATAAATCAATATCAGATCGCCCTTGCTTTTTTTTTACTTCCACACCTAAAACTATCATCAAACTCCAGAAAAGCGCTTTTAGGTTACATATGTACTCAGAATGACTTTTTCGGATGACAAGAAATCAAGTACGTGCGCAAACTTTCATTTTCGAATTTTATTGGCATGTCTTATAGCTATATACATCAAACTAACAGGTCTGTCGTGTTTTTCGTCTGTTTTACTATACTTCAATTATTGTCACGTTGTCCCACAAACATTTCGCTGCAATTCTCAAATTTGTTGACCATTTTAACCTAATATATTGCTTATTTTGTTAAACTACTTTTGTTGCCAAAAAGATGTTTTTGTACATGTTGTACTAGGTTTGGGATTGTCATAGTCATAGTAATAAATTGGTTATTTCCCCTTGAACGTACGTCTTTTACATATAAACCGTCACGTTTAAAATTCAAAACCTGAAGGAAAATCCCGCTACCTGTTCTTCTTTTGCATTTTATTACGGTTCAAAATTACAATTGCAACTTGGTTTTGTGTGGGTTTTTACGCGTAATCATGTAATAAGAAAAAATAATATTAACCTTATTTTAATGAACATATTACATTTGTAAAACTCATGTAACGATCCTACGCGGGTAAGATCATACTTTTAGGGATCATTTCTATAGTATGTATCGCCGGGACGTCAGATAACTCTGACTGGACCTAAACCCACGATGAAGAGAAATAGCGTTTTCTTCTGAGCGTGAAGCTGACCGAGACTGTCTCTAGCTTGGTGAGACACGGTCTTCGGTCATTGATGACCGTTCCTCTCCCTCTTAAGTGGGGAGTTGGAGGAAGGAAACGCATTCTGAGTGGTAAACAAAAATAATAAATCAATATCAGATCGCCCTTGCTTTTTTTTTACTTCCACACCTAAAACTATCATCAAACTCCAGAAAAGCGCTTTTAGGTTACATATGTACTCAGAATGACTTTTTCGGATGACAAGAAATCAAGTACGTGCGCAAACTTTCATTTTCGAATTTTATTGGCATGTCTTATAGCTATATACATCAAACTAACAGGTCTGTCGTGTTTTTCGTCTGTTTTACTATACTTCAATTATTGTCACGTTGTCCCACAAACATTTCGCTGCAATTCTCAAATTTGTTGACCATTTTAACCTAATATATTGCTTATTTTGTTAAACTACTTTTGTTGCCAAAAAGATGTTTTTGTACATGTTGTACTAGGTTTGGGATTGTCATAGTCATAGTAATAAATTGGTTATTTCCCCTTGAACGTACGTCTTTTACATATAAACCGTCACGTTTAAAATTCAAAACCTGAAGGAAAATCCCGCTACCTGTTCTTCTTTTGCATTTTATTACGGTTCAAAATTACAATTGCAACTTGGTTTTGTGTGGGTTTTTACGCGTAATCATGTAATAAGAAAAAATAATATTAACCTTATTTTAATGAACATATTACATTTGTAAAACTCATGTAACGATCCTACGCGGGTAAGATCATACTTTTAGGGATCATTTCTATAGTATGTATCGCCGGGACGTCAGATAACTCTGACTGGACCTAAACCCACGATGAAGAGAAATAGCGTTTTCTTCTGAGCGTGAAGCTGACCGAGACTGTCTCTAGCTTGGTGAGACACGGTCTTCGGTCATTGATGACCGTTCCTCTCCCTCTTAAGTGGGGAGTTGGAGGAAGGAAACGCATTCTGAGTGGTAAACAAAAATAATAAATCAATATCAGATCGCCCTTGCTTTTTTTTTACTTCCACACCTAAAACTATCATCAAACTCCAGAAAAGCGCTTTTAGGTTACATATGTACTCAGAATGACTTTTTCGGATGACAAGAAATCAAGTACGTGCGCAAACTTTCATTTTCGAATTTTATTGGCATGTCTTATAGCTATATACATCAAACTAACAGGTCTGTCGTGTTTTTCGTCTGTTTTACTATACTTCAATTATTGTCACGTTGTCCCACAAACATTTCGCTGCAATTCTCAAATTTGTTGACCATTTTAACCTAATATATTGCTTATTTTGTTAAACTACTTTTGTTGCCAAAAAGATGTTTTTGTACATGTTGTACTAGGTTTGGGATTGTCATAGTCATAGTAATAAATTGGTTATTTCCCCTTGAACGTACGTCTTTTACATATAAACCGTCACGTTTAAAATTCAAAACCTGAAGGAAAATCCCGCTACCTGTTCTTCTTTTGCATTTTATTACGGTTCAAAATTACAATTGCAACTTGGTTTTGTGTGGGTTTTTACGCGTAATCATGTAATAAGAAAAAATAATATTAACCTTATTTTAATGAACATATTACATTTGTAAAACTCATGTAACGATCCTACGCGGGTAAGATCATACTTTTAGGGATCATTTCTATAGTATGTATCGCCGGGACGTCAGATAACTCTGACTGGACCTAAACCCACGATGAAGAGAAATAGCGTTTTCTTCTGAGCGTGAAGCTGACCGAGACTGTCTCTAGCTTGGTGAGACACGGTCTTCGGTCATTGATGACCGTTCCTCTCCCTCTTAAGTGGGGAGTTGGAGGAAGGAAACGCATTCTGAGTGGTAAACAAAAATAATAAATCAATATCAGATCGCCCTTGCTTTTTTTTTACTTCCACACCTAAAACTATCATCAAACTCCAGAAAAGCGCTTTTAGGTTACATATGTACTCAGAATGACTTTTTCGGATGACAAGAAATCAAGTACGTGCGCAAACTTTCATTTTCGAATTTTATTGGCATGTCTTATAGCTATATACATCAAACTAACAGGTCTGTCGTGTTTTTCGTCTGTTTTACTATACTTCAATTATTGTCACGTTGTCCCACAAACATTTCGCTGCAATTCTCAAATTTGTTGACCATTTTAACCTAATATATTGCTTATTTTGTTAAACTACTTTTGTTGCCAAAAAGATGTTTTTGTACATGTTGTACTAGGTTTGGGATTGTCATAGTCATAGTAATAAATTGGTTATTTCCCCTTGAACGTACGTCTTTTACATATAAACCGTCACGTTTAAAATTCAAAACCTGAAGGAAAATCCCGCTACCTGTTCTTCTTTTGCATTTTATTACGGTTCAAAATTACAATTGCAACTTGGTTTTGTGTGGGTTTTTACGCGTAATCATGTAATAAGAAAAAATAATATTAACCTTATTTTAATGAACATATTACATTTGTAAAACTCATGTAACGATCCTACGCGGGTAAGATCATACTTTTAGGGATCATTTCTATAGTATGTATCGCCGGGACGTCAGATAACTCTGACTGGACCTAAACCCACGATGAAGAGAAATAGCGTTTTCTTCTGAGCGTGAAGCTGACCGAGACTGTCTCTAGCTTGGTGAGACACGGTCTTCGGTCATTGATGACCGTTCCTCTCCCTCTTAAGTGGGGAGTTGGAGGAAGGAAACGCATTCTGAGTGGTAAACAAAAATAATAAATCAATATCAGATCGCCCTTGCTTTTTTTTTACTTCCACACCTAAAACTATCATCAAACTCCAGAAAAGCGCTTTTAGGTTACATATGTACTCAGAATGACTTTTTCGGATGACAAGAAATCAAGTACGTGCGCAAACTTTCATTTTCGAATTTTATTGGCATGTCTTATAGCTATATACATCAAACTAACAGGTCTGTCGTGTTTTTCGTCTGTTTTACTATACTTCAATTATTGTCACGTTGTCCCACAAACATTTCGCTGCAATTCTCAAATTTGTTGACCATTTTAACCTAATATATTGCTTATTTTGTTAAACTACTTTTGTTGCCAAAAAGATGTTTTTGTACATGTTGTACTAGGTTTGGGATTGTCATAGTCATAGTAATAAATTGGTTATTTCCCCTTGAACGTACGTCTTTTACATATAAACCGTCACGTTTAAAATTCAAAACCTGAAGGAAAATCCCGCTACCTGTTCTTCTTTTGCATTTTATTACGGTTCAAAATTACAATTGCAACTTGGTTTTGTGTGGGTTTTTACGCGTAATCATGTAATAAGAAAAAATAATATTAACCTTATTTTAATGAACATATTACATTTGTAAAACTCATGTAACGATCCTACGCGGGTAAGATCATACTTTTAGGGATCATTTCTATAGTATGTATCGCCGGGACGTCAGATAACTCTGACTGGACCTAAACCCACGATGAAGAGAAATAGCGTTTTCTTCTGAGCGTGAAGCTGACCGAGACTGTCTCTAGCTTGGTGAGACACGGTCTTCGGTCATTGATGACCGTTCCTCTCCCTCTTAAGTGGGGAGTTGGAGGAAGGAAACGCATTCTGAGTGGTAAACAAAAATAATAAATCAATATCAGATCGCCCTTGCTTTTTTTTTACTTCCACACCTAAAACTATCATCAAACTCCAGAAAAGCGCTTTTAGGTTACATATGTACTCAGAATGACTTTTTCGGATGACAAGAAATCAAGTACGTGCGCAAACTTTCATTTTCGAATTTTATTGGCATGTCTTATAGCTATATACATCAAACTAACAGGTCTGTCGTGTTTTTCGTCTGTTTTACTATACTTCAATTATTGTCACGTTGTCCCACAAACATTTCGCTGCAATTCTCAAATTTGTTGACCATTTTAACCTAATATATTGCTTATTTTGTTAAACTACTTTTGTTGCCAAAAAGATGTTTTTGTACATGTTGTACTAGGTTTGGGATTGTCATAGTCATAGTAATAAATTGGTTATTTCCCCTTGAACGTACGTCTTTTACATATAAACCGTCACGTTTAAAATTCAAAACCTGAAGGAAAATCCCGCTACCTGTTCTTCTTTTGCATTTTATTACGGTTCAAAATTACAATTGCAACTTGGTTTTGTGTGGGTTTTTACGCGTAATCATGTAATAAGAAAAAATAATATTAACCTTATTTTAATGAACATATTACATTTGTAAAACTCATGTAACGATCCTACGCGGGTAAGATCATACTTTTAGGGATCATTTCTATAGTATGTATCGCCGGGACGTCAGATAACTCTGACTGGACCTAAACCCACGATGAAGAGAAATAGCGTTTTCTTCTGAGCGTGAAGCTGACCGAGACTGTCTCTAGCTTGGTGAGACACGGTCTTCGGTCATTGATGACCGTTCCTCTCCCTCTTAAGTGGGGAGTTGGAGGAAGGAAACGCATTCTGAGTGGTAAACAAAAATAATAAATCAATATCAGATCGCCCTTGCTTTTTTTTTACTTCCACACCTAAAACTATCATCAAACTCCAGAAAAGCGCTTTTAGGTTACATATGTACTCAGAATGACTTTTTCGGATGACAAGAAATCAAGTACGTGCGCAAACTTTCATTTTCGAATTTTATTGGCATGTCTTATAGCTATATACATCAAACTAACAGGTCTGTCGTGTTTTTCGTCTGTTTTACTATACTTCAATTATTGTCACGTTGTCCCACAAACATTTCGCTGCAATTCTCAAATTTGTTGACCATTTTAACCTAATATATTGCTTATTTTGTTAAACTACTTTTGTTGCCAAAAAGATGTTTTTGTACATGTTGTACTAGGTTTGGGATTGTCATAGTCATAGTAATAAATTGGTTATTTCCCCTTGAACGTACGTCTTTTACATATAAACCGTCACGTTTAAAATTCAAAACCTGAAGGAAAATCCCGCTACCTGTTCTTCTTTTGCATTTTATTACGGTTCAAAATTACAATTGCAACTTGGTTTTGTGTGGGTTTTTACGCGTAATCATGTAATAAGAAAAAATAATATTAACCTTATTTTAATGAACATATTACATTTGTAAAACTCATGTAACGATCCTACGCGGGTAAGATCATACTTTTAGGGATCATTTCTATAGTATGTATCGCCGGGACGTCAGATAACTCTGACTGGACCTAAACCCACGATGAAGAGAAATAGCGTTTTCTTCTGAGCGTGAAGCTGACCGAGACTGTCTCTAGCTTGGTGAGACACGGTCTTCGGTCATTGATGACCGTTCCTCTCCCTCTTAAGTGGGGAGTTGGAGGAAGGAAACGCATTCTGAGTGGTAAACAAAAATAATAAATCAATATCAGATCGCCCTTGCTTTTTTTTTACTTCCACACCTAAAACTATCATCAAACTCCAGAAAAGCGCTTTTAGGTTACATATGTACTCAGAATGACTTTTTCGGATGACAAGAAATCAAGTACGTGCGCAAACTTTCATTTTCGAATTTTATTGGCATGTCTTATAGCTATATACATCAAACTAACAGGTCTGTCGTGTTTTTCGTCTGTTTTACTATACTTCAATTATTGTCACGTTGTCCCACAAACATTTCGCTGCAATTCTCAAAAAAGCTCTGCTGTGATAGTCGACTTTGGTATATTTTAACCCTCTTATTGATAGGATTTCAAACTCCTCTGGTTCAGTGTTTTATCATTAAAATCGTGTTTTATAAATAATCGAATAAATTGAATAACGGAAGAAAAGCAGTTTGTCCGAAAACTTCAAATGTAGAGTGGGGTGCTCATTTTCGCCGGGGACACAAAACAAAATTGCGGCTCCTACCGAAAATGACCGAAAAACGGACAACGATTTTCGGACAATTTCCTGAATAAAAAATATGATTTCAAAGAAGTATTTCTTAGTAAATATTTGACTGAATGCCTTAATTGTGAATTCTTTACACCTTTGAAAAGTCTGCTATTCATCTATAATGCAATTGATTTGATAAAAATTGTTAATAGCTGCATGCGGTTATTTGGTTTTAAATAGATGTGTCAAAACGGCGAATATGTGTCCCCCATTGACAAAAAAACCGGAAATTCAAGCACCCTTTAATCTAACTTTTCAGATGATTTTTTTCAAACAAACACGTTTTCAAGCTTAAGAATATTTTGCATTTGAAGTTATCTTCATATAGAAATATCAGTATACTTCAAAAACATTTAGACCTGACCATAAACTGTAGAAAACATGGAAAGATGTGGCGAAAATGGGCACCCCTAAAAGAAAAAAATTCTTACCGTCATTAGAATGATAATTTAATCCTTGTCGCTGGCATCCGACTTTTGTGTTTATTATCTGATGGCATAATGAAATTACCTGCGCATAAAGGATGATAGGGCGCAAAACTAAAAAACTGTCGAAAATCCAACATTTTCTTTACTTTCTGCAAATTTAAATGAAATACGCAGAAGATCACACACGAGGCGCAAAAATGACTCGCGCGAGCTTCAATTTCATTGGTTTAAACTGTAACGTGACCAATTTGCAATATTAGTTCTGACACATTCAACGTCACTCAGATCCGGTTGTATACGAAAATAGGTCGAAAAAATATTCCCTTGCATTTGACAGTTGTAAGTAATCAATCATACATTTTTTTCAGTAAAACATTTCTCTGTCATAAACAGAGTTTGGATATTTCAAAGCACCATTATTTTTTTATTTTGTGATTTCTGTAGAATATTTTGTAAACTTGAGGTTACATGGTTACTGAACCTTGTACACAGATTAAATAAGGGGAGAAATTTGACTGGTTAACTTCCAGTGATGGTTATTTTCTTATATGCATTGAAATGCTACGTGAACTTTTTTTATATACATAACTGGACATGATAAACACTTTACTCATGCCAAGTATTTCTTTATTTGAAACAAAGATACATTCTGCACATCTTTTTTTTTGGAAAAGTGCAAATTTAACAAAGACTAAAGGGGGGAAATCAATGGTGACACCTCAAGCTGTCAATCATTTTATTTAGATTACAAATGTTATATACCATGTGTCTTACTCATGGAACCCTCTTTTTCTTAAAATATAAAATTAATAAATTTTTACGTAATCAGCTTGAAAAAGATATAAATAATATATGTCCAGAATACTTTAAATTGTCTGAAGCAGATAGATTACAATTAATTCTATCTTTTTTTGATATTATGCAGCTTACTGTTCGGTTCATTAAAAAATCATTTGCACTGAGGGGAGTGGATTCAACGCCTGTGTAAATATTACTTTTTTACCACTTTATATGATGTTTAATATGTTATGTTTTTTTTTCCATTGTGCATATTGTATTGTATTGTTTGTACCCCTAGGGTATAAATGTGCATTTCAAAAATAAATAAATAAACAAATATGTACATACAAACTCATCCTTCGGATTCGTTTGATTAAATATGTTGAAACGTAAGAACTATGGTAAAGATAGTACTTAAGATTGCAATTTGTAAGAAAACGTACTATATCTCCGTGGTAATAACAGCAATTAAAAAAAATCTACATCAATTTCGGATTCATACTATTGTTACGGCGGTGTAGGTTTGAGGGTCGTATCTTTGACGGTTGATTAACTATGACTGAATTAATTAAGCATTCTAATATGACATGCTTCTTTCGTTTTGTGAACAAACCCATGCTCTAAATCCAATAAAATGTGTTTGCACATGCGTACATTGACTCATGACTTCAGAATAATGAATATAATCAAATTATCATGCACTTAATATATTTCCTTAACTTTAAAACTATTTCAAACTAAAATAGTGCACATGATGTTACTAATTCATTTAGTATGACTGTAATGTGTTGCATTCCGAAATTGACATATTTGATCTAGTTACGACTACTGTTCATGCTGGCTTTTCAAACTCCTCCCTCTGCCAGCCGTTTGCTTCTTTACAAACAAAAAATGGAGGTCCATGGAGGAGCCTACACAAACATTTATCGGACATAGAAATTACCTTAATTGTCCTATTCAGAATCTAAATAATTGATGCAAGCCATACTTTATCGTAGTTTTAACATAGGTAGGCATCATATTCGTGTTATTTTAGCCATCACTATCAATTGGGCAAAGATAATCACGAATATGATGCCTACTCATGTTAAAACTACAATAAAGTATAGCTTGCGTCAATTATTTATATTAATTATTTTATAAGCAGTTTTTGACATTTTGACTGTTTTCATGGAAACGGTTGCCATTTTGAAAGTTCTTGATGGCAAACTTCTAATTGACGAGTTATATTTCCTAAACGTCCCATTAACTTACTTTGGACCACTTTAGGGTTTTCACATGCCGTTTCCATGGTTATGATGGTCATCTTGAAAATTCAAAACCCTAAATGCACTTGGAGATTGTCATTATAGTGCAGAATTATAATTTGTGTCAATATTAACTCATCTCCGAAAACTACACTGGACAAAAATGTAAAATGTATGATCGTAGAATACTATAATAACAATATTACTTCCCTTTTCCAAATTTCAAATAACCCATCTAAAGATATACTCCCGAAAAAATAGGTAAATAAATATTACATATAAATACATGTGAGTAACTCTGAGTCATCACTGTGTGTTGGAATTCATATACATATCTCAAAAGTCAAAACCCTTAAATATTAGTTGTTTATGACAGCGGAGGTCATTGTATACAATAAAATAAGAAACAAATTCTTATTACTTGGAAATAAATATTTTTCCTATGATATTTTAAAAGATATTTAACGTATATTCCACATTGCGAGCATATATACATATACATGTAATCACATTTTTAAATGTTAAAATATCAGTTCCATTTATGTTTGGCTTGTTCCTTGGTTTGAAATAGTTCTATCAATGCCACCTGTAACAACATGATGTGGCTGTCTCCTTTGTTTTAGCATAGTTCTTTTAATACTAGTTCGAAAAGTTTTTGTCATCGAAGCGCGACTTGTTCCTTGCTTTGACATAGCCATATCAATACATATTTTTGCAATATATGCCATTCTATGTTTGGCTTGTTCCTTGGTTTAACATAGAACCACCAGCTTGAACAGTATATATGTCATTTATGTGCGAATTTTTCCTTGCTTTGTACTTGGTCATATATCAATACCAGTTTTAACAATACATTGTCTATTATGTTTGGCTTGTTCCTTGGTTTGATATAGTAATACCAGTTTGAACAGTATATGTCAGCCTTCTGCCATTAGTACATACATCTTCAGTGCAACATTTACACATATCTTTGAATTCCTTTCTAAATTTTAAATTAAAATATCCATATATAATAGGATTTTGACATGTGTTCAATAAAGCTATAATAATTGTGACCGTAAACTGACTCGATGTTATTTGATTATAATTTACAGCAAGAAAACTTAATACAAAGAACGGTAACCACATTATTACGAACACACATACAATGGCGGCAAACATTTTCACTAACCGTATTTGTTTTCTAGATGACGATTCACTTCTGTGTTGACAAGCAGCAGTTGCTGACCTTTTAACTAATCTATAAATTTTATAATAATTCATTGTTATAACAAGCAAAGGAATGAGGAAAAACAGAACTCCCATAGAGGCTAAATATGCATCGATGTGGAAACCACGTGGCCATACTATTCCACAAAAAGTTTTACTAGCGCCTTTTATAGTTGTTGACATTTTTGACTGAGCAAAAGCAACTGGTATTGGAAAACATGCGGACAATATCCATACAAGGACAATACAAAACAGAGATATCTTGACGGTCATCTTTCGATTAGGAGAATACATTATGCATGTGTACCGCTCGATACTGATCAACATCATAGTCAAGATTGAGCTAATCCCAGACAAGAACTGCATGAAGGTTACCAGCTTACAAATCTCGTCACCGAATATCCAGTCACGTGTAACTCTTGTCGTGGCGATGAATGGTATCCAAGATGCAAAAAGAAGGTCAGCTACAGCCAAGTTTGAAATGAAAAAGTTCGTGACGTTCCGCATTTTTTTACGCCTGTATACTGCAACAATTACCTGAAATATATATTTAAAGCAATAAGTAAGGGTTCGATAACATGAATATCAAACATTGTATGTGCAATGACTTTGTTGCTAAATGCAATTGAATGGCTACTTTTAAGACGCATGTTACTGTTGGACGTACCTTCATCCCAAACAACGCGGGTAAAATAAATCACTGATCAAAAATGCATACAGCTTCTCTATAGAAATCTTTTGGTTATGATTGTGGTTGAATTAATGCCGTCTCTTATATACATACGTAAGAAATCATGTCTTTCTGTAAGTACTGTAACGGCGGATAATACTATGGACTAGTTAACCAACAGTTGCTGAAAATCTGCTCCGCTCGATGATATTCGCTGCATGTATGAAGAGTACTCTGAACCAACAAACAAAACGGCATAGAAGGACATTTACACGGGGAGTTGAAGAAGATGTCACATTCATAAGTTATATATATTTGCAACTGTTACAAAGTCTATCTGGAAAATCAAACTTGCTAAAGAAAGTAAAGAATAAAATCAAATAGTGCCATTATTTCTACTCTTTAAATATATCTATACCCACCATAATATTTCCTGTAAATGCTGCTATCATTATTATAACAAGTATAATCACTTCTATTACTATTTGTCCTGAAAAATAGAGAGTGTATGGAAAGGTTTTAGGGAAAATGATAATTAACTCATGCAAATATGCTGTTATGGCATATATCATTCATACGCTTGCTCTTAAACTTCGTTCAGTAATGTATCCTTCAAACGGTTTGATGCCACAGCCACTGATTCACGAGTCTTATGAAGATGGAATACGCATATGGTGTACCAAATCAATAAGCTTTTTTACATTTCTCTTGTTAGTTACAACCAAGAGAACGATGGTACGGCTGGATGATATATTTTACAATAGTATAGGCGCTCCACTGCATGTTTGAAGCATTTTCTGTAAATTTACTGTTTATTAAAACGGTGAATTATTCGAAACCCGTACAAGTTTTCTACGCGCTAACAAAGATGACATTAATTTGGTTCAACTTTTTGGTGTATTTGGTTTCATCGCTCTTCAAGTTCATATCTGGCAACTGTTCTGTTCTAAGCACTATAGTTTAGTGATAGGTAGACGAAACACGCCTATGCATGGTGTAAACAATATCAAACCTGATATATATTTGATGGACATGTATAAATTATATTTTAGTAGTATCTATTGATATATATGTTTCGTTATTCCACGGGCGATCCAGCAAATTGTTTTTAAAGGGGTGCTTAACCCAAAACAAAAAGGGGGGGTCCAACTAAATGTCCCCCTTCAAATGCATTGATCGTCCAAAATAAGCCAGTTTCAACAAGCGGACCCCCCCCCCCCCCCCCTGGATCCGCCACTGCATTTAATGCATGTATCATCTTAAACACACAGTTGAAAATAACAGACCAATAAATTAAACAGTAATTATGTTAACCATTACAAAATTAAAAGAACAGTAGCAGATAAAAGCAATAACTTAGACAAAGATAATAAATATTCGTTTGATGTTGTTAAATGCTGAGGTAATGATGTGCCAAAATGTTTACAACGAGGGAACTGGTTTCTGTTTTATTCGGGATTACACAAATTAAAAAAAAAGACAAATTAATAGTAAGATTTTTGGTAGCTGACTGTATGACTTTGGACTAAAATATCATAGACGTATAATCCTCTGCTTTTCCGGTGTTTATTTAGGGGTCGGACAGATTCAAAGGAACGGGGTCTGCATCCGAGCATACAAGGAAGGATACATGCAGATAGTCAGACACAAAAAAAGAAAGAACGGGACAGATATATCCGGATAAATTGAAGTAACAATGCACAGTTAGGATTCATGTTTCGTATTTGGGCCATGGTAAATGTTTTGTACATGAAAGTTTTTGTGCAAGAAAATTGATTTTTCGAAAGCCTTCGAAATTGGCTTTATATTTACATCAATATTGGGTTTTTTTCAAGTTTGACATGCCTTTTTTCTGTTGGCAGTCCGTATTTTTCTCATCCGTACCACTGATGTGTCCAGAATATACTAGTGTGTTTTTTTTCAACAAATATTTGACACTTTAACTTTTCAATTGTATCCACATCGATAAAGAAGGTTTTTTTACGCACGACGAACACTTTAAATATTCAAACATTACGGAAATATGAAAGAAAAACAATCCCACAATATGTTCAATACAAACATCTATGCATCTGCTGATCACTTATATAACATGCCAGAATAAACATGAGATACTCGGTAGATCAAAAATGCACAGTGGGCTTAGTAGATCATATCTTCTTTACATGATAATTATAGCAAATGCATCCAGTTCTATTGTTTTTATAACTAAATTGAAAAATCATAACGATATGACGCCAATCGACAATAATTGTTATAGTCTTTATCTGCATACAATTAGATCGTGAAATTTGACAATTAAGAAAGCTAATAGAAAGATAATTAAAAGTGTTTGGTATTTTCAAACACCTACTATCAAGTGGATATATGCTAAAATCCACGATTAAACCTTAATTACTGATAAGCGTAATTCGTGTGGTCATTTTTGTTGTTTTCAGGGTCAGATTTAGTTTACGGGATCAGGTTTTAGTATTTTTCTGATTTAAGGCCTATCACATGCGAGCAGTATCCTGCTTACATTCAGATAGCTTAAATTTTAAGTTAATTTGTAATGATAAAATCATTATTTAAATTACTAGTAAAATGGCCATCTCGAAAAGATAAGAAATTTAAGCCGTGTTTCATCATAATTTCTTATTGATTGTTGGTCATTACCTATTACAATGTATATAATTATCTTTATCAAGTTGAAATTAAGATAAAACGGTATCGATCAATAGGTGAAGATATAAAATTATTATAGTTAACTAAAATTGCATGAGGTTATGTTTCCATACCTCTTTTCTCGACTTAAATATTAGGAAGACCAGAGACCAGAACACAATTAAGTTTGTTATAAATCAGCTTCATACTTATACTTATTCGTGATGAAAATGTATACAGGGTATAATGTCTTTTTAAAAGTTTTTCTATGT
The DNA here is from genome assembly GCF_036588685.1 of Mytilus trossulus. NCBI lineage: Eukaryota > Metazoa > Mollusca > Bivalvia > Mytilida > Mytilidae > Mytilus > Mytilus trossulus. The sequence continues at coordinate 86,980,795 of NC_086376.1, forward strand.
TGAGATGTTCCACTATTGCTTCAGCCGCCACCAAAAAGCCCAAAAGCAGTGCTTAAAAGTGGCGTTAAAACACATAAAATCTAAATCAATTCGCAATTGCTTTATGTAAGGTGGTGGGTTAGTACATATTAAAACATTTAAACCTGTTGCATTTGTTTGTAACTGTCCTAAGTCAGGAACCTGATGTTTAGTGTTTGTCGTTTTGTTAATTTGGTTCATTAGTGTTTCTTGTTTCTCGTTTATATATTGAGTATACTGTTGGTTTTCCTTCAGTTTGAATGGTTTTACACTGGTCATTTCGGGATCCTTTGTAGCTTGTTGTTCGTTGAGGATCAGTGTCACGCGTTGACGGCCGTACTTTGACCTATGATGGTTTTACTTTTATAAAAAAATCAAATGGGACTTGGATGGAAAATTGTCTCATTGGCGCTCATAATAATCAGATCTTCATATATCTATTAGTGTATAACAATTCTGATCTAAAAATAAAACACTGTAATTTATGACATGAAAATCATTTTAACGGTTGTGTTATAAATACTCTAACACTGGCTCATTGGGAAATGTGATTTCTATTTTTCTATTAATGTTTCATAAGCCTCTCGTATTAACCAACAAAATGAGACAAAACAAAATGCAATAATTTAAAAGACATCATTGCAAGCAAAACATAACTTTCAATATTACCGCAGCTTTGATGATGATCGAGGAGACTCTTGTTCTATAACATGACTATAAGCAGCATGGTAAAGTTGGTTATATCTATTGATAAGTCTACATCTTATGCTTAAACTTTATTAATTCTAAAAGTACTTACCAGGCTAAACTTTATTAATTCTAAAAGTACTTACCAGGCTAAACTTTATTAATTCTAAAAGTACTTACCAGGCCAAACTTGGTCAAATTCCGACAGAAAAGTAAACACAGTAGTGTTTTCAAAAAAATCTTTTCCCATTTTGAAATTTTAATTTTCCACCTGATTTATTGACAGGGTTTGTCATTCACTGGTTCCATTAGTGATTGATATTAGTACATTATCGTAAGTATAATAGGAGCAGGTTGGTGAATTGTTTACTTTCGATAAATTACAAAGATACCTCAAAGTAATTAATTTCCTCTACCTTAGAATGAATATCAGTCACAACACTCGGGGGTGTAATTTTATCTTTGAACTTCCAAGAATATGATCCACAAATCAATTATGATATTCAATGATTACCGATCTGTTATTAGAATCTGTAAAGAAGAGCCAAGTCCTCTGAAGACCAATGTCAACAAATAGCGGAACACTCAACGGTCTCCATCATAATTAATATAGAAACGATGAATTGTGTAAAGAAAAGCAGTAATTTCCTAAAAATGAATCCCACATTGGTAAACATGGTAAATATCTCGACACATTTTTTTGGATTAAATAACCATCCTTGCTAGATAGATCGCCATTTTATAAATGAGGCCTGTACGTACATGACAGAGTTAGTTGAATTAATTCAAATTATTACAATTAATGAATTTGATTATCTTCGCCCGATGTCCAGAACAACGCGTTGTTGAAGGATGTTGTCGCATATTATTTTATTATCCAGTACTGTAATTAAATTATGTACATGTCCGTAATTATTCACCCATAATTTTTTTGACCTTTACAATACTCTTAAAATTGTCCACTTGAAACAATACACTTTTACAAGATTTACAACATTGTACTAAAATCAAGGGCAATTGATCAAGTCATAATTGCCTGGATAGGTCCTAAGTCAACATATTTGATGTCACGTTAGCTTAGTAAACAATATTTCAATGTTCAGGTTAATCCCTATGCTAATTATGGTGTTTTGCAAGTAAAATTGTAAAAATGTGACCGTATTTTTATAATTATGGTGTTTTGACCAAAAAATGTGCAATTTTACGTCTTTCCTGTTTGAATTCCCTGTGATAAATATTAACAAACATCTGTTAATATGAAATTATTTATTTAATTGAGAAAATAACAAGGGTTTTAAACATGATTGTTGGCGCAAGCCCTCCTTACCCCTTCACCCACCATACCCTTTTTTAGCTGTGACAGCGGCGTTTTAGTACACGATAAAAATTACTATAAAATTCGATTGAAAAGGATTTAACAGTGGCGGATCCAGACCTTTTTATGAAGAGGGGGCGCTGACTGACCTAAGGAGGCCCACTCCATTCATGCTTCAGTGATTCCCTATAAAATCAACCATTTTTCCCACGGAGAAGGGGTGGGCGGCCACACAGCTTCCCCTCCTTTGGATCCGCCCATGTTTAATCATATCGAATGACAGCACAAAACAAAACTAACAAATACACAAACGACATAACACATAGATCTGAGTAAAACTCGCAATAATTGAAGCAAGTGCAAAGCAACATATTATGAAACTAAGGCTTGAAGATAAAAAAAAAAAAAAGTTTTTATACGCCCGTCGTCTTTTAGACGGGACGTATTATGGTATACCGTTGTCCATCCGTCCGTCGTCCACACTTCGGACAATAACTCAAAAACACTTTCACCAATTTCCATGAAACTTAAGTGATTTTTTTTATATCTATTGACGTAGGCTCCCTTTTGCTGGTTTTTTAATTTTAGATTTTAAGTTTTGGATTTATGGGGCTTTATTCGTAAAAAAGGGGGGATTTTCAACACTTCGGACAATAACTCAAAAAGACTTTCACCAATGTCAATGAAACTTTGATGAATTGTTTATTTCTATTGATGAAAGCTCCCTTTCAATTTTTATAAATTTCAGATTTTTAGTTTTGGATTTATGGGGCTTTATTCATAAAAAAGGGGGATTTTTAAGACTTCGGACAATAACTCAAAAAGGCTTTCATCAACGTCCATGAAACTATGGTGAATTGTTTATATCTATTGATGTAAGCTCCCTTTCAATTTTTATAAATTTAAGATTTTACATTTCCGTGTTATGAATTTTTATGCTTAAAAAAGGGGGGCTTTTCCAATTTTGGGACAATTACTTACACTTTCACAGAATTTTATGCAGCTTTGATAAATTTTTTATATCTATTGACCTTAAAAGTGCCAATTTTTTTGTGCATTTTTATTTTATTTTTTTTATTTTTTTTTTTTTTTTGGGGGGGGGGGGTGTATTTGACAGGGCTCACACTATTTCTAGTTGATCATATAAATTCATTTAAAGCATAAAAGACAAGTTAAAAGAGCAACGGGAGTATATCATTCGCTTAAGCGCAGCCCTTTATTAACTATGCGATAGGAACAAATGTAAGGAAATTGGCACTACCCATTCGACGAAAACACTTTGTGGATAATTCTATGAATGTTCAAATTACTTTTCTGATAACTACATGTATAGGTATGTAAAAAATATCCAGGTAACTTTAAGGTTTGAAAGTTTTGTTATATGTTTCAATGCCATATGAAAATTGTTATTTACATGCAATTGTTATAGGACTTTTACATCCGAAGACTGGAATTGAGACGTCATCACTAAATCTCCAACTGTTTGATTTCCGAAGTTATTGAAAATAATTACCATCTATATAAAAAAAAAATAGTAATCGTGCTAAGTTTATTTTCTTTTAAAAAGACCATTATGTAAGTTTGGGTAATAATTTTAATTGCAAGAGGCTGCTTACAACTTTATAACAGAAAGTGGATATAGCAAATCTTGGTAAAAGGATTTGTTGTTGTTGCCAAAAATGTTTTCAGCACTTCATCCGCATAAATTTTAAAAGTATTCTTTTTTTTACTCGGAAAGGAATACACAATAGTCAAACTTCTATGTATAATGTAGTTTATTGTAACCATGGTTATCCTAATTTGAAATCTATTGTATTTAGCATGGCTATAAAACTGAAATTCGGGACCGTAAATTGGTATACAATAGGAGGCATTAATATACACTCACTCATCCTCTTCATGCCTGTCAGCACATAAGGCCTCAACCCTGGTTTGGTTTCCGTAACTAGAATTGCTTTATGAAACGAGATAGTTAGTCTTGTGCTCAACCCCCTAACTTTGAAGGCCAGTGGAATTGTAGCTGATGTTCCATTCCCCTAGTTCGACTTACGAGCAAATATCTACCCGGATTGGTATCAGAGTTGTCTCTCCTAGATGGATTGCCTTTCTGGGCTATCAACCCCCATCTGACTGGCTATTAACCCATAGCTGGGACAATGTTGATGAGTGCTAGGGCATAACCACACGCCGGTGGGCCTTCACACTGCATCTACAGGGCCCTTGTTGCTCCCCGATCTCCATAAGTTTGGCCCGGCACCGAATGAGACCAGTATCCGTGTGTTACCACGATGAGGAACCAACGGAGTCTTGGTAGAGAAGGGGATATGTACTGACAGGAGAGACTAATATATACAGGGGTCTTGGGGAATTTACTCACCCAAGATGAGTAGATTTTTTTATGTTTTATCTTGCTTGTTTGTTGTTGCAAAACTGTTCATCGAATTAATCAGCAACAATTAAACCAAAAAGTGTTTAGAATGCATTACCATGCACTGACAAATGATATTTTGTTCTTAATATTTTAAAAATTTATATTTAAGATGACCTGTTTTTCGTTTGAACGTCAACTATCTAACATTAAAATGAGCTTTTTCGTAATTTTATTGACCATGTCACATCTTTTTTTTTAAGTAAGCAATAAGGGTGTGTAGGTGAATTTTTAAATGCAACAAAAAGGAAAATTGTAAAAAAATAGATATAGAACTTATTTTAAACATGAAACAGTATGTTTAATACTTAAATCGTAAGGCTCGCTTTAATATCGAAGTAAAGAAAGGTTCTGTTCAAAACAAAAATAACTGACAGAACCATGACCTAATAATGAATGGTAAAAGGGAGATAACTTATACATTATACTCTATAAACTATAGCATAAACGTTGTATTTTTTTATCTCTCTATATCTTTTTTATTGTGTATTGGTAACACACAGGTGAGGCAGTTTGCTTCATTGTGTTGGTTGTACTGGTACGAACTGCAGACATGGTATAAGGGAATATCTAGTATTAACTACTAGACTAGTAATCGCAATTGCATGTGTGTCTACTCTATAGATTCTTGTCGACGTTTTCGGTTTAGCATAATTTTATCGAAGGTTCCTGGTCCAAACGATGCTGGATGGTGACAAAATTTCTCTCTCAGGATTGCTATGGTTTGAAATTATCTTCCCGTGTTCATGAGTACATGGATGTGCTTCTAAACAATGTACATGGCGACGCCTTGCTTATTTTAATTGCTAGTGTTGCCAAGAATCCTATATTAATGAATCAGAAGCTTCCACAATCAAGCGTGCTATATTTATTTCAACAACAATTGCACTAATTACATATCTATGATGGATACTGTTGTCTTGAAAATACTAAATTCTCATATTTTAATATTCAAGCGATTGTCGTTACTATTTAAAGTTATAAGGTCCGAGTTTTGTAACTTATGATTACAAGGTTTAAACACTGCTAGAATATAGAATGTTTAATTTGGGTTTCAGTCTATTTTGATATAGTTATAAGCATCTGTGGGAAAACCATGGTCATCTGTGGAATTCGAGATTACATATATTGGAGTTAATGTATATTGTGGAATTATTCATTGTAATAATTTATATTTTCAAATTTGTCATAATAACTTCAATACAATTATAAATTATAAAATTCCTAAGTTAATTGTTATTCTGAATGTCTATTTCGAGACTGCGCTGACGTTTGACCTCTTTTCGCCGAGGATTTCGTTTGAGTCAAAGGAACGCCCGGACAATCTATAGGCATGGCTACGGTAACTTTAAACGGGTTTGTAATTTAAATAATTTTATATTTAATGTTAAAATTAGAAAAAAGTGAAAATGTCAACAACTTGGCTAACTTGACTGTGTATTGCCTTCGATGTATTATATAACGATAGCCAATAAATGCTATGTCATGTGAAATAAACGATAAATGCTATAACGATTACAATTGAATAAATGATATCAAAAGATAAAAACTTGGCCGACATTTAAAAATCTACCAGATCAAACCTAGTCAGTAATTTGTCTTGAGCAATGCTTTTCAACTTCGTACTAACTTTGTCTTGCTGTTTACAGTTTCACTGAGGTGTTTTTTGTTGAACACATTTGTCAATATTCAAATCCTTCAAGATGGTCCACCCCATTCAAGTTAACTTGAATAAAAACTTTAAGGTGAAAACACATAATTATGGATGATATACAATCTCTTCAATTAAAAATTATGGACATAAAAAAAGAAAAATTTAAAGGTGAATAAGGTGAATTTAAAACCGAAAATTAAAATAAATCGCGGTTGTACAATCTTTGCCGAACTCATTTAAAAAAAAATATCACCACGTGTTCTTGTTTACACCGGAAGTCTATTTTTAGATTATTGAGTCCCTAGTTACACAGACAGAAAAGAATATATCCATCCGCGCACGCTTGATCTTTAAATTTCACCACAGAATTTTGTTAAATTCAATGCAGTTAAAAATAATGCATGCTAATCAGTTGATAAGATACTGATTGGTGGTCATTTGTTCGGATCAAGTTCTATATTGACGATTAAGACTATTTTGTAGTACGCAAGCTTACAGCATCAGCTGTAGTGTGGTCAAGCTGATAATGGCGGAAGTTTCAAGAAACGTACCTCCTCAGCTGTCGAGGATGAGTACAACTTCATACTTTCCCACAATTCCCAGAGGAGTTCCAAAAGCTGCTATTTCATATTCACAGTATGTTTTGTATATTATTTCATGTTTTTATTCAGGTAACAACGTTCAATATTTTTAGAAACAAATATTTTCTGTGCAATTTCAGCAAAATGACAGATAATAAATAATTTTATAACCTATGAAAAATGATTGAGATGACCAAGGGAAGAAAATTACCCATGACAGTTTGCTCTTAAGTGTGCTTTAAGTTTTTAACTGCTAAGGCTTGCACAAAATTTTCAAATGAAATACTAAAAAGAGATGTAGTAAAAAGCATAAAATAAAACCATTTCAAATTTAATAAACTTAAAGTCACAGAGATGAAGCTGGAGTGAAAATGTAAACAGCTTTATTTATTAATTGGTTTATGCTTTTGAAGCTCTTTTCTGTATTTACCTGCAGCATGAATGCTTAAATTTGAATTTTGAAAGTCAAAGATAGAATTGTTGAAGACCAGAATAATTTGGCAGAAAGGACCTAAATCATGTACAGTCAATTTGTCTCTGCCGGTTGAGGGAATTGAAACCTTGTTTTCCTATAATTTTCAATTCATAAACCGAAAATCTTAGCAAGTATCATATGTACATGTGCTTAACATCTTCAATTCTCCCTATCCCCAAGGGTGACTGGGGTATAGAAATATGGTCACTTGGTCTTCTCCCGACCGGCAGTGAAACGCTTGCCGAAGTGGGGCGTCCGTTTGACTGTGCGGGATGTATAAGTTCGCAGTCACGTCTGGTCAGAAGGGGGACGTTAAATCCGATGCCTCGTGTAAAGAGAGTGCCACGCTCTTTGCACGTTAAGAACCCTTGCAACAACTCTTTGAGGGGTCCGTAGGTGGCCTGTTGCAAGGCAAAATTTCTGTCTCTATCCAATATACCCTCATTTTCCAGTGGCAGTCCAAATAACCCCGACCATCATCCTCTATTATATCAACCTACCTATTGTATTTATTGTGAACTTGTTCTCGTCCTGAATATGCATGAAATATTTGCCACTGGACGTTAAGCAACCAACAATCAATCAATCAATTCTCCCTTTTTGTGAAGCATCCCTTGAAAGCAGCAGTGGTGGGACAGGTCCAAGGGAATTTGTCAACACTGCTTCATTGGATTTATAGAGATGTGACACTTACCTTTATTACTAGTTTGTATACACCATAGATCACCCTCAATACATGTAGGATAAAAACATGACCAAGGGTGCAAATCTCTTTTTTGGTTCTGAGTCTGCATTATTTTGAGCAGAACCAATAAAAGATGCCCTTTCCGATTTTAATTAAGAACTGAAGAAATGCATATATCTATACGTCACTTATTATTAGCTTATAATTTAGGAATTCCCTTTTTTGTCAAGCATGAAACATGTGTTTTTCATTGCTTTTAGTGTCAAATTGGCCTTTAAGGTGGTGAGGGAGTCTAAATTAAAAAGGATAGAATTTGTTCGTTCTTTGACAAAACATAGTATATATTGATATACATGTATGTTCAATATAAAGAAAGTATAGGTCACCATGCATTTTCTCAAGCTACAGCCTGTTGTGATAAAATAACACATTTTGTATGGATTATACAAAAAAGAACATCATCATGATCATTATTAGATTTATAGCAGCAAAACCAAATGATAGAATTATTAAAAAAATTATGAGAAGATAGCTTTAAGTAAATGCTTTGAGAATATCAGCAGAAAAGATAGGGTCACAGTGCTTATGTCTGGCCAAAATACAAAATCGCAAAATTTCATATAGATTCCTTCAGAAAAATGCACTAATTCAGAGTTACCTCCCCTTAAAATGTCAATTTGAAAATATAAGAAACCAAGCAAAAATAATCTACACTTTTAAAAATACATATATCAATATTCAAAAGTTCAAATCTATAATTTGTTCTTTCAAATGCAAATTCACATAAGATAAATTTTGCTACCTTGATTGATAATCTGCAAATAAGATTCTCTGTTTTTTACAATCCAAGATGGCGAAAGACACCCATACCATCTTAACATGTTTAATTTTTATCTATATTAGTCTAATCTTATTTTGGAGCTACTGTTTAATTTTGGCCCAATCATGTAAATGGAGTAAAATGTTATAAACATTATTTTAACAAATATTTTACCATGATTGAAGATTCAGATTCAATATTTTATTAAAGTCTCACTACTTGCAATACATAAATATACAGTACATACAGAGTATATAAATACACAATATAAAACAGACAGTTCACAAATATAAAATACAAGTACCATTCTATTTAGAATTATGTAAATACATTTGTACCATCATTCATCATGAGTGCATACATGTACATGTATGTAAAATGAAGTATGTTCATAGCCTACTAGCATAACTAGTGGTTAAAACAAACTACAGTGTTGAATGTCAGGGCGTCAACCCTGACTCTCTGGAAGTTTAAGTACATTTAATAGTACATTGATTTTACCTTTCCTACACACTTTTCTGGTATCCAAACTTGAGTTGAAAAAGAGAATGGTACTCGAGGCCTCAGCTGGGTCAAGATGTGTATAAGTTTCTCCATGGGCCGTAATGGTAACGTTTTCTTCTGTTGCTGATCAGTCCATATCGTTATCTTGGATATGTATGATGGCTCGTTTCAAAAGCTGAGACATTTTCACATATATGTGATTAAATTTTCGGGGTACGAAGTGAGATGACTTTTACCGTAAATTAGAAAACCCAGAGTAGCCTTTTGTGATGTGGTGGTAAAAAATCCCATTTTTAAACAATAAGTTCTTTGATACATGTAGTTTAATACTTTGAACACATTTGATAGCTCCATAGATTTTACACATTTATTCTGTTTTCCCCTACTTTCTAAGTTAACACAAATGGTTCAGCTCAGTCATTTGTTTATCATAGAAATGTGTCAAATATCACTACACAGAGATTTTTTGTTTACACATGACTTTTGAGTTCCTCATTTCAAGGCACATTAGGGATATTGTCCCAGCTATTCACAGTACAGTAGCTCACTTCTTTTGGAGATAAATCTGCAGAGATCTCTTTGTTTTTTTCTGCACTCACTTAAGAGCCCTATACATGTCATGTACATCAGTTTCCTTAAACATAATAAGACTTGCTGGTGTCCTAACACTCCATTGTAACTCCTTTAGGGATTCTGTTTCTGGAGCAACATCCTAATAAGAGGACAGCAAAATCAGTAAAGCACACCAATGTCTGACAACACAGGAAGTTCTCTCTCTCTTGGCATTTTAATTGCAATATTATTTTACAAATTAGAATTATATAATTTTATGTATAATGTTGCCAAGTTTATTTATTTCTTCATTTGTATTTCTTCTAATGAAGCTCAAATGTTCACACACTATATTATTTAAAAAAAAGTACATTGATCTGTTTGTGCTGTTTAGTCGGGTTGTTGTCAATTCTATCGTAATGTTATATTTTTACTTACAGGTCTGTCAATGAAGCGCCATATACAGCATTGATGGGTGTGATTGTGGATGGAAGGTATCCAGAAAGGGTAAATAATTATTATATCATCTGACATGATGTATATAACTTAGCTTGATGGTGATTGCTTTGATGGCATTCATGATTTTACATTAACTAATGAGATTATTTGTCAGATGGTAACATAAGCTCATGACTTATATTTCCCTTTGCTCATATTTGCCTTTCAAAATTGAGAAAAAGGTTCTGTAACTGTTCGCCTGGTTGTAACATTTGATGTATGATATTATTTAATGATAAATGTGTACAGAATCTGCTGATTAATCATAAAATTCTGCTTATGGGGAAATATTATACCGACTTTCTACACTAGTACAGGATATTCAATATGTTTATCTGTCGTGCTTGGAGAAAGAAAACTAATTAAGGAGGTGGATGGATGCATCTTATATTTGCCAGTGTATTATGCTTATTCAATTGTATCAGTATCATTGTAGGTAAAACTCATTCTTGAAATTTATTTCAAGCATTATCCCAACATACATGACATATATCAAAATATATTCAGCATTGGCCTCAACATGTACAAAAAAATTGTACCTTTAAAAGCCGCTTATACCATATATTTTTTTCTTCTCATTGTTAAAGGTTGTAGGGTTGCGAACTTGCCTTTAATTGCTTTAATTCACTTTATTTGATCTTTGGTGGATATATATTTGTCACATTGGCAATCATACCACATCATCTTATTTTTAAATTGATGTTTATTTTTACAATTAAAGTGCATGTACATGTATATGCAGTTGTCTTGCATTCTGCATATGTTGTCTATTCTAATAGTAACCACAAGACTACAGAAAAATACAAATATTTTGACTGTGAAATAACTATGTAAACACAATCACACAAGTTTGATAAAGTTACATTTATAAATTTAAGGTTTCATTTTAAGTAAATTATAAAGTGCTTTAAACCCTCTCTGTTATGTTTACTTGACAAATATTGATTTTAAGATTGGCAGGTTGTTCATATTAAATCTAAAATGACTAGGGACATTTAATTGTTTACAGACTACCTAAGTTATAAAGAAAATACTTCTAACACTTATATTTAATACAGTAATAAGATTATTGAAGTACGTTGAAATTGATTTTTGATATACATGTGTGTCGATTTTATGATAGGGAGTGATACTGAATACTCAAATTTTTAATAAATTGGATTTAGTTTTCAGCCAATTAATATGTATGTCAGCATTGCTTTACATCAAGCTTTCAGATCAATTATTTCTGGATCAGATTTAATTTCTCATATTTGAATATGATTTGTTAAAAAGCTAATACACATTTCTGAATTACTTGACAAATGAATAGCAGGATTAATTACTTTTCTTTGCCATGTAGGTTGCTATTGAAAATAATGAATACAATTTGATCTTTCAAAACATTTATGTCAAATGAATTATAAAGAATTCTTTGCCCATGTTTGCAAATTTCAACAACATTGAAAATAGGAATAAATTTGATGAAATCATTTAGGTTACATGTATAACTTTATTACAAATGCCACACAAATATCTAAAAACATCTTTACAGCAACATTTCACTAGAAAAAAATCAAAAAAGTATAGTATACTATGATAATACGTCAAGGTTCTATTTGTCCCAAGAATAATAAAATTGGTGAATAAAGATAGTTTGGAATGAAGAAAAAGGTTAGGCACAACTGACATTCAGAATGGAACCCATACTATCAAAATCAGGATTAATTCTTAATGTCTTAGGTATATTGATTGGCCATTATGACAAAAGTGTGTCAGAAATCATATCTGATATTCTTCTTCAGTCATAACCTTCCATAATTACTGAACTGAACAAAGAAATAACACGACAGGTGCCGTATACGGTGCAGGAAATGCTTACCCTTCCAGAGCACCTGATTTCACTCCCGGTTTTTAGTGGAGTTTGTGTTGTTTCTTATTTATTATTTATAACTGTTGATGGAAATGTCTTTTTATTTTACGAGTCTTTGTTAACTCCTTAGTTTTGATTGTTTAATATTATCTTTGTACCGACACCATGTTAAAAAAAATGTTCAGCAACTCTTTTCATAGATTACCAATTAGCCTGTTCCAAAGCCTATAACTGACTATGCTCACCACATATTATTTCCGTTGGCAGTAAACTTTTCATTAACAATACAAATCAGTTCACACATATTTCACGACATGCTAAGCTTATTCTTGAATGATGTACTTGCTAAGTAAAGTTATTAAATACTTGAAACCAAAAATTTTTGCAAACAACTGATAAATTACAGTCAATTTGTATTGTACGTCAAGTCAGCAATTGGATTTATTTAAGAAAAAAGGTGATGATCTGTGTAAAGGTATGTCTGAAAAAAATGTATCCAGTCCCTATACAATACATTTTACACATTGAAACGTGATACAATGAACCTTTCTTTAAAATATTATATTTTCACAATCTTTTATATCTTTAGAATTGATGTACCCGGTATATTTGAACAAACATAGAAAAACTTGGTACAATTAACTTATTTTCGTGAGGACAGGATTACTTGGCATGAATTTTAACAATCATTAAGTTAGCAACGTTTACAAGGTTGAATTGTTAATTGTTCGTCACAAGGTTATATCACAAGAACTCCTGACATTGTATCTATATTTTATAAAGTCGAGATCTCAAGGTGCAAGCAATTTGACTTGCGTTTATTCACCAGCGTAGACAAGAGCATTTAAAGTTATCAACTAGAGTAGGCTATTTATTTTATAGCCTTTTGAAACACCTCAATAAGTTGAAGATTGATTTTTATCAATTTAAATATGTTCAATGCATTATTATTTCTATAAATGATCTGTATTCATATTGATAAACTGAAAGGACTATTAGTTGAGACACCCGCTGAATAGCGCCATTTAAATTTTCTGATCATTTAAACATCTATTTAAACCTTTTATCTACGCAGTAAATTGCAGTATCATGAAACAGTATTAAAGTATTTAACTCCTTAAATGGTACATTATAACAATGAAATTTTATACATTGATGGTTTTTTTTAGTTTCTTGATTCATTGAATTTTGTTTGAATACTTTAATGATGATAAAAGCCATTTTATTGAACAGTATTCTAGTTGAGATATTTCATCCCTAAGATATTAATGGAACATACATGAATTATTTCATTTATATATTAATTTCTTTGTTCCAATGATGGTACCTGTATATAGTCATAAGGTATGAAATCCACATTTTTCAATTTGTTTTTTAAATTACATTGTAATTTGTAAACAAGATTAAGATCAAGCAAATTAAGTCATTAAATGAAGGTTGAAATTTGAAGGCAAGACTGAATATGTTTTGGTCATTTTATGTTTTTAAAGTTATTTTAAGGTTTAATTAATATTGTACATGCATTGACATGTACATACATTTGTATGTAACAATTTTATGATAATTTGATTTTTATACATGTAGTACAAGTCACATTTTGTTTCTTTCAACTCTTGTATGATTTTATAATGGTGACATATGTATGAGGGTGGGAATGCCCTTTACTGTCATGCGTCTAACGGTAATTTTCTGCTACTGTTAGCATTAAATTGCTTTAAATTTAAATATTATTCATCAAAATATCCTGAGCTCATCAGACGTCTCAAATTATACTATAGTTACTGCAATTTTTGGAAAAGTTTTAAGTCATTGTCACAATCAATTGATTTTTTTAATCATTTTTAAAAAAAGAAAGTGTTCAGTGAGTCAACATCATGTGGCAAGAATTTTTGCCGTTATTACTCAAGAAGGTCCCCCATTACAACCCTCAAATATGTATAGCAAAATTATATGCAACAGGAAACAATAGAGCTTATCCATATTTTGAATCTTTTGCACTTGACCTAAGAATTTGCTATACTTGAACTATTGACATGATACAACAATCACTTTTTCCTTTGTGGTTTCAGACATTTTCTTTTGTGACGTCAACATTTTACTGAAAACTTTGAAATATTTTACTTATAAAATCTGTAAAAAATGTGGCGTATAAATATGTGAAACAATTTTAAATAGAAAACAAGTAGCATACTTTTTTGCTAATATGATTATGGCAGACAGGCATATACATCATAACATACATGTACATAAAATGTATAAAGAATGTAACAGTGTTGAGATGTTTGTGATCGCTCTAGTCTACCCTAACTCAGACAGAAGAGTTACAGCACAATAAACATGACAAGGCAAATGCTACTTTTGATTTATAAAATCAAAGCACACTTAAAGCACAAGGTACCAATCTAAGAGAACTTGCATATATACTGAAAGATATTTTAAAGCCTATTCTAACTAATGTATTCATCAAATTTTCAAGAAACTAAAAATAAATAATAACAAGTTTTTTATGTTTGAACAGCAAAATAACTTGTGCTGTATTTTTTTTTAGCATGCTGTTACACCACGATGTAGAGTCAGGAAACAGGTTGGAGGTACCAACAGATGGCGCTTGCCAGATTCCCTTGGGAGTGACCTCCTTGGCAGCCGGCAAGCCATCAAATCTATCAACATGCCATACAACTCAAATATGGTTAATATTATAACAGGTTGGGAAAATATCTATTTTGACATAAACATTTAATCATTTGAAATGTTTTATTAACAAGTCTGATTCAATAAAGATATATATGTTTTTCATTTTTTCGTTTAATCCATCTCTTGTTGGTCATGGTAACCAGCTGTTATGTCCTATTTGAACATTTGAAATAAAAATGTAAAATAAAATAACTTATAAATGATACTAACTGACTATAACAGAGACAGATTTAGAGGGTTTCTGAAGCATGACTGGAGCGGGCCCCACTAATGAGAATTTCTGGATTCCCCACTGTATAAAATGTGACACAAGTTCAACTTTTGTCTGCCAACCTTATAAGACCCTCATTGGTAGTCAAGATTGTTAAAAACCCTCCTCATCTTCGTGTTTGATTTGCTTCTTGGAAATAAATGGAATATAGTAGAGTTACAGTGCAAATTGAAAATCTCTAAATTAACAGTGACTTGAAAAGTGTAGACTTTGGGTCCAACACAATGCATGGCATATTATAAAATAATAACTATTCAACATCCCAGATAATCTGTTTATCATTCTATTTTTAGTCTTTTTTTTCACTGCTTTAGTCAGTTTAATAAACTTGATAATGTTACTTTACATATTTGACATAGTTCATAACTTCTCCTCAGACATTTAAGCTGATAAATTCAGCCCACATCTCAAAGCCTTTATAAAATAATTACGGAGTAATTGAGAATGATGATGCAGTAAAAAGGAAGGACAATAATTGATTATCTATCTTTTAAATTTTAAGAACTAGATGATGTTAAAATTAGATTGTGTTGTTTATAGTTGAGATAATCAAACATTGTTTTATTTGAAGTAATTAGGATGAAGATTTTTTTTTTATTTTGGTTATTTGTTTAAGGATGATATCATGATTTTTGTCTACAAAAGTACAAAAGACTAATTAGTGACGATTGATTTAAAAAAGTTAAAAAGTTGATAAGATTATAATTTGAAGAGCATTGATCTAGGCAAGAAAATTCTAAAACAAAACACACAGATTGCATAACATTGGAAAAATGAACTGAATAGCTTGCCAAATATGCAACATTTGTGCAACCAGATGGTCAAGTAGCACTCTAAAAGTGTAACACGGAAGTAGAATTAAAAGAAAAATCTGTAATAAATAGCATTGTAAACAAATGATGAATATCTTTAATATCAAGAGAGTTATGATATTTACAAATTTTACCTTTTTGTTAATATAAAAAAAAGGAGTAATAATTGTGAGGGGTAGCATTTTTCAAGCAGCAGGATATTACTAGGTGTGAAATACATCTGCACTATACTCCTGGGCTCCTTATTAACTTTTAAACCATGTATCTTTCATGCAAGTAACCATAAAGTTTTACTTGTTAATCTCAAAAAGAGAAAACCACTTGTTGGAAATTTGTACTTGCTTAAGAGCATACAGCAGTTCAACTAATTACGACGTCTTGAATGGCCATTTTAATGTTTTTCAATATTTTTTAAAAGCCTATCAAGGCATCATAACTGTTTTCTGTTAAATGATACAGTAGAATTATTATAGTCAGATGATACATGTAACACATTCAATGTGGGCCCATTCACTCATTTTCCTGCCATTGGTTTTTCGCAACATTGCTAATAATATGTATCAGAATTTCCAAGAAAAAACACAGACACTTTCAAATCATTTTGCATGAATTTGAAAATAGCACTTCAACCTTTAATTGGGTTGTAACTGTTTTCATGTTGATTCAACCATAGGCCTTCTTCGGTTTCTCTTTTATCCTACAGTTCATTGTTGATCAGTAACCTATCATAAAGTATTAAAATTAAAATTCAAAATGGGGTATTCAAACAATGAATATATTTTTAAACTAAAATTGCAGGATGATCTTTAGGTTGTTTTTACTGTTGGCTTATTATATAATAGTCTCTTTGACATATATCCTAGAACTCATTTTAAGTTATAGAATGTTTGAGTAATTATTTTCTGGATTTTTTACAGCTGAGAATCCTCAGTCATCTTTACACCTAGAGGCTGATAGACCTTATGTATTCCATCAAGTAGTAGATCGGCCAGTCACAGTATCTCAAGTACCAAGTACAGCTAGCAGTAAACCAGGTTTTGGACTACTTTCCAGGGAATCTACTGTACTTGTCCGAGCTCCTTCAAGGCTAAGGGGGTAGGTACAACTTCCAACTAGACAATGAAAAAAATAACAAGAACAAAAGCATAACATAATTTTTTTTATAGCTGATCTCGCATGTTTTTCATGTTCAAAGCCATTATGTTTTCCAAATTTTCCAATACATACATTTTATTTAAAATATTTATACTTACCAAATTTAAATAAGACTGAACTACGCTATGTATTGTAAATTTCTACCAGACTCTTGTAATTTTACCTTTCAAAATAGTTGATACTTTTGTTTCAGTTTGTAGTTTTTTTAGGAATAAATTACATAGTCAAGAATTCATAGATAAATATACTTAGAACTCAGAAACAAACAATACTGCTTATAGAAATCTGTCTCCTTGTGATTTTTTTTTAGAGAATTAAAGATGATTTGTTTTGTAGTCCAACACCCAGTACTTCAGGTCCAATTAGGAAGTTTATACCTGCTAATGCCAGACCAGCTACACCTAAAGATATATTTCTGTACCATTCCAAAAAAAGCCAGAGTTTTATTGGACCAGGTAGTGTAAACAGAAACTTATATTTACATTACTTAGCAATGCACAATATACCACATAAGCAAGCAGTGTGATGACACATTTAAACTTGATTGAATAACAGCCTGCTTATACACATGCATGAGATATGTTTACATCAGTATTATTTCAGATTTAGTGATACCAAATATAACTGAAAAAAAGGGGAAGAAAATGTTTTAGATAAGCAACAAAAAAGAATTATGATAAATCAAGAAAGTAGAGATAAACCATTTAAAACAAACCAGAGATTAACTGGAGATTTTTATTATATTTCCTATGTTTATAGTTAACGATATGAACAGGAATCAGTTAAGACAAATTTCCAGATTTAATGTACTCCAATTTTAAAGTTGAAATTCAAACAGTGTCTTTTATCTGTTTCGTAAACTTAACATTTTGGAATACAGTAACAGATCTCCAATCTAGAAATGCACTATAACAAGGAATGTCTGATAGAAGTCAACATAAATACCTCAAAACTAAAACAGCTCTCTGTACCATATACATCAAACTCTTGACTGCCCCATCTTTTGATAAGTTTTGAATAATTTTCCATCAGCAAATTCTGTAATGGACAAAAACACAAAAAGATGACCAGATACAATGACTGTCATAATTCCTGACTATATATGGTGCATTCAATTTAGCAGGGTCTCATTTGTAAAGTAAGTTGTTCTTTTATTAAAACATTTATAAAATTACAGTTAGAAAAATTCCAGACCATGGTGAGTTATAGTTTTTGATGTTGGGTAGCTGGTAGTTTGATTTAGGTCTTTATATGTATATATATCATATAGTGTGATCAGTCTTTATTGGCAGAATATAAATGCGATTTATGACTTGCATCGTTTATATACAGCCAATTATATATTTATGTCCTTTTTCTATAGATTAACATCATACACCATGTACCAGCTGATCAAATATATATAGATTTGTTTAGTTTAATAACATATACAAACAACTAGCAAGTTATAATATGAATTTCTGTAGAAACAGTGCAATAATTGTAAAAACTTGTTTTAATTGCTTACATGTACTTCCCATGTTCTTTAATATTACTTTTAATTTCTATGTTTGTTTTTATACCTTTTTTTCTATATCTGTCAGTAATTTCTTTTTAATAACTTAAAGTAGCTTTTTTAATTTGATATTTTTATTAATAGAGCAATAAATATATATCATTGTTGTATTTGTAGTATTAGTTTGTGTCAGTTTCATAACTGATAACTAGAAAAAAATAATCTGAAAATTATTTTTGTAAATTGGTTTATAAAACTGACTGTTTCTGTAATGTTTATTGATAATTTTGGCTGTATAGTGATACTTTCATTAAAAATTTGAAATAGAATCAAATATTCCAAAATTTAATCATATACAAATTTGTTTTAATTCATTGTTTATCCTAAGTGTTTGTATTTTGATTTTTTAAAGTCAAACTGGGCTGTCATAATTAGATATGATAAAAAATATTCTTTTTTCCTTTAAAAAACATCAGTACTGCTTACATTGATTTTAACAGTTTATTTTTTATAGCAAAAACACATTACTATCGGTGACATAGGTAACTAAAGGACACAAACACATATAATTTCAAATTTTATGTCCACCACATGTAATTTCAGACACAGTTATCGTGTATTGAACACATATTTTATTATTCAAATTTTACATATATGCACATGATATTATACTTAGACATAATATGGTAAAGTTATGTCTTTCTCTTTGTCAATTCATTTGGCTATTTCACTTCACATGATATTTCTAGATTTTGATTGGTTTTTCATAAGAGGGAGATATTCTTTGCTATCCCATAGCAAGTTATACTTCACATCCAATTGCCAGATTTTTGTTTGGTTAATAAGAGGGAGATATTCTACTCTATCCCATAGCAAATATTGATATGTGATTAGTCCTTAACTATTTTGAAATTATGTATAACAAAACATATATAAATATGCCATGTAAAAACAAAACAACATTACTATTTTTGATGTAGTTTAAAAATGTTAGAAGATAGCACTTTACTTTTGTCATTTCATGACAAATATAAACATACCAATCACAATCTTTAACTAGAAATAAATATGATATTTGCTTTGTAGGGTACCTTGGACCTTTGTCTAAATATGGTTTGTTTTTCTTTTTCATACAGGATTTATGATTGAGTGTTATTGTGTGGTAACCCAAGCTTAATATTAGGTTAATAAAATGCATGCTAACTGCATGGATATAATACAGTTGGAATAGTTTATTACAAGAAGTTGAAAATTTGGTTTATCTTTACAGCATGTGCGCCTTGAATAACATACATAACTTTTAGATATTTATAACGTATAATCAATTAAGTTTGAAGGAAGGGGGAGATGTTGTAGTAACTTGTATATGTTTTCTTACACTCACAGTTTATAAATGTATACATATTTTATAATATATGTGGCATGCTTGTTGGTAACTATTTAAACCTGCATGTAGATTATAATATGTAATCTGCATGCCAAATGTATTGCATATTTATTACTTCATTTAAAAACTAATCTACTGTAAAAACATAAATAAATTACATATTAACATACCTTTTATACATTTGCCTTTTGTTGGTTGATAAGCATGTTAAGAAGTTATAAATGAAAATAAAAAAGTTCATATTTGTCAACCTTTCAGATAAATCTCTTAAGAGTCTAGACAACAGGACCTCTTCGTAAGGATTTTTATTGATAAATGCATCTAGCATAGAATTTTGATGCACTTTTATTTTATTTTTATTTTATTATCAGTTATTGCTTCACATGTTCTATGCTTCACAAATCTATTTTTACTTATAGTAGGTTGACTGGTTAATAGATCGACACTGACATATTATGAATATAAAAATTTTGATCTAAATTATCAAGCCCACCTATAAAACAAAAAAGAAATACAGTTATGATAATAAAAATACACAATTTGATTCAAATAAGACGATATCAGATTTCTCTTAATAAATAGAATTTTTAAACATCAATATCTAAAAGGCCATAATTAACAGCATGACAAAAATTCATGTTTTTGTTGTTTATCTGAGTGCAGTTCATTGTGTCTTCATGTATCTGTATCAGAAGTTACAACAAATATACCCTCAACCATTATTTGGTGTTTTAGTTTAGACTGATTGAAGGTTAATTCAAAGCGTTCACATTAGCCCTTTAACCGATCTAAAGGGAATAAAAATGTCCTAGTGTGAACAGAGTCTTTGGTATTGACCTTGAATCTTATATATTTTATTCGGTTTACTGAAAGAAAATGAAATGAATATAACATATTTTATTAACCTTCCAATTGAAATAATTATGCATTCATTTCTACAACCATGACTATATTAGTGTTGATCTTTTTGTATTGTAAGAGATTATAAGAACATCATATTAAAATCTTTAGGTGTCGAAATTTTAAATTTCATTTTAACACTTAACAAATGGATGCAAACATCGGGATACATGTGTGTTGTTTTGTTTGTTATCTTCTGTAAACATGAGAATGTAAATTGTGTTTTCTCATATTTTTATCATAACCAATGTATTCATTATCTATTCCATCCAAAATTACTTGATGTAAATTTTACTGAATTCTAAAGAATACTCAGATAAAAAAATAATAATATACCCGTTAGAAGAATACAAATCCTCATTGCTACAGCCGTCAAATGCAAATTAAACAATTTGATTCCAATGTTTCAGATGTAGTTTTAAAGTGTTTAGGAATGGACTGGGAATTACATCGACCATACTTACAGAAATCTGAGGTTCTATCACAGTTACTGAAACAAGCAGGAGAGCCTCACATGCAGAAATACTATAGAAATCCAGCCTCTGAAACATTAGATACCTACATCAAGAAAAATCATGTTTACAGTAATGAGTACAAAGATATAAGCAATAGGTAAAGACATTATATAATAACTAGAGACTTGTCTAAATAAACCGACAGGTTCTGTTTGAAGTTTTGATAAATATAAAAAAGAAGATGTGGTATAATTGACAATGAGACAACTCTCCACAAGAGACCAAATTACACAGAAATTAACAAGTGTAGGTCACTGTACAACCTTCATCAATGAGCAAACCCATACAGCATAGTCAGCTATAAAAAGTCTTTCTAAAATAAAATCTACAAAATGAAAATAACTTTATAAACTAGTTGAAGTGCTAGTTTGACTTTATCTTCTTCAAGGATGTTCATAATGATTAAAAACCAAGGGTGTAAAACTACTTGAATATTTTTATCTTCTTCAAGGGTGTTCATAATGATTAAAAACCAAGGGTGTAAAACTACTTGAATATTTTTAAAAGTAGCTGTTTAACCTATGGCCACCTAAATCCACCTTAGGCCAAATTTATCTTTGGATGTTTAAAGTTTATCAGAAATTTATATAACATATTTGTATTTTTAAGGGGTAAAACACTTATGTGAATGACTTGATAGTTAATCATTCTTCAACCTTATCACTACTTTGGAGATAAAAAAAAATCTATGTTAAAGTAATATTTAAAATCAGAGTTATCTTCCTTTGTCCCTGACTAGATGAAAAAACATTAATGATTATCCAAGTATAGGTTTCAATTTCAATAGCAATATCTGTTATACTTCTTACCTTATGAGAGGCCTTGAAGGCCAAGTGGTCTCAATAGTTACTACAATGATAACTAGCCAGTCAACACTGAGGTTGTGAGTTTGAACCATGCTTATTGGGGGTGCACTCTACTCTGATCTAATTTGACTAGGATTATCAGTTTTCCTATGGAGGGTTGTAGGTTTTCCTGGGGCACTTTGTTTTCATTCATCAATAAAAACTGGTAACAACAATATTAGCCCAAAACTGGTGCCTAAAATTTGTGTTAAAAAAATTAATAAAATCAAAACTTACCTTATGGATCAATATTTTGGATTTCATCAAGTTTCCCAAGGTCCTTTACATTTTAAATGAAGGTAACCACTAAAAATTTAGTTACTTTCATTTAGGAGTTGTAATATTACATCACTTTCTACCAAAGAAATAGAGCCATTGCTTCATTCTCATTTTGATTTGAATAAAGAAAATGACATTTAAACCAACATTCTGGGGGAAAAAATGAATTGTGAATGTGTCTAGGCACATTTTTAGATAGGATAAACAAATCTTTAAAACGAAACAAATTAAGTTTATAGATCTATATAAGAAAACTATTTGTTTTATAGATTAAGCATGGTTGAAGGAGATGAAGAAGGACCTAAGAAATTAGATCATCCAGCACATACATCAGAGAAGAGAATCAGTAGTGTTACAATGATTAAACTTGATATCAAAGATCCACTCATCACTAAAACAGGTAATTATCTTATAACCAATAAGTTGGTGTATATTTATGCCCCACCTACAATAGTACACCTACAATAATTATGTTTTCTGGCCTCAGGGTCATAAAACTTTGGAGCATGATTTTTGTACTCAGACTCGAAAATCAACCAATCAAATTGCTGGATTTCATGTTTCGAGCATGATTTTTGTGCTCCGAGCACTGAGCAAAGTTTTATGTCTTCAAGGCCAGGTCTGTGCCTCCCTTCGTCCATCTGTGCGTCCGTTCAGGTTAAATTTTTTAGTCAAGGTAGTTTTTGATGAAGCCGAGGTACAATCAACTTGAAACTTAGTACACTTGTTGCTTTTGATATGATCTTTCTAATTTTAAAGCCAAATTAGACTTTTGACCCCAATTTCACGGTCCACTGAACATAGAAAATGAAAGTGGGAGTTTCAGGTTAAAGTTTTTGGTCAAGGTTGTTTTTGATGAAGCTGAAGTCCAATCAACTTGAAACTTAGTACACTTGTTGCTTTTGATATGATCTTTCTAATTTTACAGCCAAATTAGACTTTTGACCCCAATTTCACGGTCCACTGAACATAGAAAATGAAAGTGGGAGTTTCAGGTTAAAGTTTTTGGTCAAAGTAGTTTTTGATAAAATTGAAGTCAAATCAACTTGAAACTTAGTACTTATGTTCCCTATAGTATAATCTTTCTAATTTAAAATGCCAGATTAGATTAATACTCAATTTCACGATCCATGGAACATGGTAAAGGATAGTGCGAGTGGGGCATCCTTGTACTTTGGACACATTCTTGTTTTTCATGTTTTTTATTCAGAAATTATTGTGTGTTACTCTTGTTGCAATTTATTTATGAAGACAAAAAAACTAGATTGATTATTACAATTCCAGAAAAATCTGTTTACAGTTATAAGTAGTGGCGATTTTAATGCTTATACTTTACTTATTTAATGAAACTCACTCATTCACATTAATACAGTTATAGGTTCTAGATATATTTGTTTTCATGAAATTAAAAAAATGTATTTTGAAATTAGCAGTGTAATTTTATTTTGATAAGATATCTCTGGTTAATAACTTAAAAAAGGTTTTTAGTAAAATTGTAATTGGGCAGATAAAAGTAGCGAAAGTTATTATGATATTTTGAAAAAATAATGAAATGAGGTATGATTGCCAATAAGACAACTTATTGCAATATTTTTGATCTATTAATATTGAAATTATTTTCTATTGTTATTGAATTGTAACTAAATAAACTCGTATTGAAAACATACAAATGTTTTTTTTTAGCCATGGCAGTTGCTCTAGGTAACCTTTACCATGATGAGTTAGACGTTGACCTTGAAGACGTAGCTAATGTTCTAGCTGCATCTTCACAAATTGGCTATAAAGCTTTACAAAATGGGTGAGTAAGAATTTGCTGAATAAGTAAGATTGCCATAGAGACATTGATACGCCGGAGTTCATGTGAAGACAATAAAAAGCATTTAGTAGTAGATGTCCAGCCTTCAACAATGAGAAAATGAGGAAAACCTTTACCTCATTGTAGCTGTAAAAGGCCCCAAAAAGAAAATGTGAAACAATTCCAACAAAAAAATAATGACCTTATTTGATATAATACAATTTTTTTGAAAATAATTATAGTAGATACATGAAATAAAGGCTACCACTGAAATACACTCTCTTTGCTTGGAACAAGCATAAAAAGAATGTGGCAGGTTGAAACATCTTTGTGAGTACTTAACCCTCACCTAACCTATAATAGTAGTGTTACAGCACAAAATAAGAACAATCTCATAACACGAATTGCGAAAGGCATAATTCAATGAATTGATACAAAGCACAAATATAACATTAAAAAAAAAGTTAAAATCTTATAACACAAAACACTTTTTTTGTAACCTGATTAGTTTTGTGTCAATGTCTGTTACATTGTTTTGAATGTTTTGTGAAAATCCTGTTTAAAACAGCTGGTCATGGACTTACCTTTTTGATAAATTACTTTTTTTTTCAGATGTGCAAGATTAATGCTAAATAATATTTCCTATAAAACTGTGTGTAGATATCATCATGCTTGTACAAAGGTAGGTTTTTCTTATCTATTTTTAGTCACGTCAAATTCATAGAAGTAAAAGCAAAAAGTGAATGAAGTCACACCTCCTAATACAATGCATTGTGTTCTAAGAAAGATAACTCAATTGTCAATTGTAAGATTGTAATTTAAAAAAAAACAACATTTTTTGAAGAATACACTTAAAAGTTGAACTGTGTTTATAGCTGTTTAATTTTGTTTGTTTTTTTGCTGAAAAAGTATTGAATAACCATTTAATATTAAAAAAGAAATATGGATAAATTATATTTATAATTCTTCTTTTTCAGTATCAACAAGAAGAGGTTGTAAAAGCTTGTGAAAGATGGTTAGAACTAAACTTGTTACCAGAGGTAGGTAGTAGAGATGTTTTCCAGATTTATGAATTTGACTAGTCTCAAAAATAAAGTATATATTTTCACACAAGTCTAACACAATGGCTTTTTTGTTATTCTAGGAAGTCTCAAGATTAAAGATTCAATCAGACTTTATAAAGAATTTTGTGGTTTCTGACATTAGCATGTAAAGGTATTGGTCAAAGCTTAATCTTCTTGGCATCATCAGAGAGTTGTCTAGTAATACTTTATGATATGATTTTAAGCTGTAGAATTATGTGATACATATTGACTTATCATAATTTCCTATTCTATAAAAAAAAAAAAAAAATGAATTATTAAGATTACAAAAAAGCCTTACAGATTTTGAACTTGGATCTACAAATTCTTGATATAAAATGGTTTATTTTATTTTCAGTTGTCAAATCAGATATATCTTAGAGAAATCAGCATGGAACTGTTACAGAAAATACTCAAGTCTAATAGGTTAGATATTTTGTTTGTCGTTCATTTACAATCTTTTTCAACAAATTTTACGTGTGTGATATTAATGAGGTAATTTTATACACTATATACTAAGAAAGATGTTACTACTGAGAACATTCATGATCATTGAATAAATTTTTAAACAATATTGCACAACAATATACAGAAAGCATTTTGTTTGATTATGCATGACTTCCATAAGAATATTAAAGTTTTGGACTTCAATTAGTGCATCAATATTGAACTTCAACTTGAGACAGTGCCTTCATCTGAGTCTAACATGTGCACCATACATGTACACTTTATATTTAACCTATACTTATATTAACATTTTACAGGTTATATGTACCCAATGAGTACACTGTATACAGAACTTTATCTTACTGGTTATTCCTACAACTAAATTCCAGTATTCAGTTGATGCCGTCTCATAGTACAGTATTATCATACTTCAACAGGTAAGACTTCTCAACTCAGTAAACTGTATTCACTGCACTGTAAAAGGTGCCTACTTCTAAGTAACATAAAAGTTTGGAAAGGAAATTGCATATGTTTATCCCCTTGTTTTTCAATTTTTGGAATGAATTGTATTTTGTATACATACTAGAAATTCTAAATATAATATTTTTAAAACAAAGTTACAAAGTTACAAAGTTAAGGACATATGGTATACTACTGTTGACTTTATTTATTAAACATTTTGGATTCAGACACATTTTATATTTTAAGTCAAGCTTTACATGATTAAATTTCACACTTAGAGATTTTTGTAGCAACTTGACTACAGGGTTATTTGTAAAGAAAATATTCCTTTTCCACCCTAGTGACAGGTATTTTTAATAATGAATGTGAATGTAATTCTGAAACCTAATAAAATTTAAGTAAGATACTATATTTGAAATTAGTTCTTACTTTTAGGTGATATTGATAGTTTGAATTTATACCCTTTTTACTTATATTTTCTACAGAAAGAGTCGCAAAAAGGTATTTGTTATGTGGCCATGATTCTAATCTCGTAGCTTATAGAAAATTTCAAATTATATTTGTAGAGGGTTAGAGAGGTTATGGGTAATGAGATATTCCCTAGTAAATACTCAATTGTGAATAGGTGTGGGTTTTCTTAAAATTAAAGACATTGTTTACTTTCAGTTTACCAAAAACAGGATCCTTCCTAGAAAGAGACGATGGCCAAATTTATGGACCATTGTTTTCAGCTGTCAGGTTACAAGGAGTTACAGATAGTAAGTAAACATTTATCTATAAGAACACATCAAAAAAGTTATCATTCATTATATTAGCAAAGCATCAAAGAAGTATAAATGATACGATTTTTTATGCCCTCACTGAAGCGGAGGGGGCATAAAGTTTAACCCTTGTTCATCTACATAAGTCTGTCTGTATGTCCCAAAGTTGGTTTCCTTTCTTTAACTTTAGTTTGCCTCAACCAAACATTATGAAACTTATACTAAATGCTTATAACCACAAAACAAAGAATATGGAATTTTAGGGGTGCCACTTTTATCATTCTAGAGATATCCCCCTTTACAAATTGAAAAATGTTCATTCTTTAATATAAGTTTCCTTTTATCAAATGTTATGAAATTCAAACACAATGCTTATTACCACCAAATACAGATCTAATTCAAAATAACTGTTGGAGACTTTTGTCCTTTATTTTTAATTTATTTAAATATTTAGTTTGCTTACAATGACTCATACAGCAGTTTTAGAAATCACATTTTAAACCTAAATCATTTTTTTTGTATGTTTGTTTTAACAAAATAACTACATCGGTGTAAAAACTAAAAAACTTTTCAAAGCTCAATTTTGAAAATTATATTTACAATATCTTTGATTTCAGCTAATCAAATTCGAGATATGCAGTTGATGAACATCTTACCACAGAGTCAGTTGATAGATTTATTAACACAACATTATCATGCTGTAAGTTTACCATATATGGAGGTTTATTGTGTCACCTGACAATCCATTTCCCACATCACATTGGGATCACTTCTGCTTTATGGAACCAAAATGTCATCCATAAAGTAAGGAGATGTGGTATGATTTCCTATGAGACACATTTCCACCAAAGTTCAATGAAAAAGATGTATGTCCTCTAATAATTAGAAAATAATACACTGTATAGTTGACTATATAAAGCTCCTATTTGAAAAATATCTAACAATTTTATTGAGAAAACTAACAGCCTAACAAAATAATTTACAAAATACAAATATGACAAGACATAAACTAAGTCAATCACTAAACTACATGCTCCGAACTTGAGACAGGTACATGTGGAGTGATAAAACTTGTTACCAGGTCCCCTAACCTGGTACAGTGGTGTAAAAGGAAAATCACAAAAATACTGCATTCAGAGGAAAATTTAAAAAGATAGTTCTTAATTAAATTGCAAAATCTCATGATAAAACACATCAAACAAATGGACAAGTACTGTCATATTACTAACTTGGTACAGACATTTTCAAATGTAGAAAATGGTAGATTAAACTTCGTACAACGTATGACCATACTACAAAAATAAGTTGAAGAGGGGTGGGTGGGTACTTTATCAGATCAATACATAGCAGAAAACAACCCACAATTATAGATAGGACATGACAGGGATTTTTTTTTGTTATTCACACTTTTTTAATGAGGTCAAGAAAAGTTAACATACCAATATCTTCTTCAGCTGCAAGGAGGAGGAGATATGTCTGCATTAAAGCATTTCAACACTGGAGCTATTAGACAGGGATTTATTATAGATGAGGTAATATATGTACACTGTATAGGGATATATACAATTTCACATGTTGATATGAATGGACTTTTAAATTTTGGGTAGATTGAATTATTAACAGTTGTTCAACGCCAAGATATTTTTATGGAAAGCCCCAGTACCTTTGATTTCTTGGTGGGGAAAGGGAGACAACTGTAATTTAATGTGTTCCATTACCCATGCAATTTATGTGTTAAACAAAGGTTGTTTGTTGAGATAAATTCCCTACAATCATCACTGTAAGCTTTGGTGTCAAACAGGGATTAGTCTGAGAAGTATCTTTAAAGGCTGTTGCTGTAGTTTCAAGTTTTATGGGAGCAAATGTTGCCTGAGGAGTTCAATTATTTAATGAAATCTTGTGTATAGAATTATAATTTATGGTGTTAAAAGATTATACAGGGAAATAAGAGTGTTAAAATATTGTGTGTAGAAAATTTAATAAATAAGTATTCAAAGATAACCAGGCACTGATGATCAGTTTTGCTGATTGCTAGACTTAAAGTCATAAGAAACCTCAAATCAAAAAAAATAATGCATATGATTTTTATAACTCAATGGATAGTTTTCATTATAAAACTTGTGTACATATATTTTTTTCTGAAGAAAATTCTTTAATTTATTCATATTTAGAAGAAGTTTACTTTATTTGAATAGCTTCCTTCCAGCAAGCAATTCCCTCGACATATTTTCCGTATGCAAGGTGACCTCAGTGTGACCCATCTCGTAAAATTCCGGTGACCACAATACGCATGGATGTCCTTAAAATAAACTATTATCTGAATTTACATGTTAAACACGTGCTCAATTTCCATGCTGTTTTGTTAATTTTTTGTCAATTGTTGACAAACAGGTGACAATCGTTAAACTTCGGCTTGAAAACACGAACTTAAATTACCTGCCATATTTTCACAACAACACTGACCGATTGAAAAAAACTTGACAATTATACGAAATTTACACGAAAAAAATGATAAATTCGAGCACAGAAGACTAAGTTTATGATGTTTGTATGCATTGGTTCAAGAATTGGAAGAATATTATTTTTCACCGGTCACTCGTTTCTTATGACTTTATGATAAAAGGCCTATAGCTGATTGCAAACAGTTTATTTTCAATGTAAGGTACTTAGCTAGGTATCAATTTTTTGTCGCACTGTTGTTCTTTTTCTGTTTGCAGGACAAGAAAAACATTCAA
Source organism: Mytilus trossulus (assembly GCF_036588685.1). Lineage (NCBI taxonomy): Eukaryota > Metazoa > Mollusca > Bivalvia > Mytilida > Mytilidae > Mytilus > Mytilus trossulus. The sequence continues at coordinate 87,010,499 of NC_086376.1, forward strand.
CAACCAAATTAAGACTGGTAATATTCACTTAAACGTATAAATGATTATATATTTGTAGGAACCCCATTATCACTCAGAAGTGTTGTCCATACATGGATTTCACTTTGAATTAAAAGCTGCTAGAAATGCTATAGGCCAATTATCTATATATATGCAGGTATGAAACGAAATATATTTAGTCATTGTAACCCATATGTTTTTGCATATATGTGCAGGTATGAAATGATATATTTACAGTCATTGTTTTGCGATTAATATTTTTTAGTATTTATTATACATGTCACATAATAGTAATGCTAGTTTGCTGATGCAATGTTATATATCTTTTCAAGCTGAAGTGCGTATTTAGTTACCTATGGTAATGTAAGTATATGTGACTTGAATGAAGAGTTGTCTCATTGGCACTCATACCACATCTTCTTATATCTACATATGTTAAGTTTAAATAATTATTCCTATCCACACCCAGTTGTTGCTTTCCCACAACAAGTCATATGTTTTATCAAAAATTTATCCCTTGGAATCTGTATTTAGCTCTATCTTCTGGTTGGCCTCTAAATGTCTTTTGTTTAAATGTGTGTGTGTGGTTGCTGCCACTTTGATATATACCCCACATCTACTTTTATTTATTAGCTCACCTAGTCTGTCGTTAGCTTTTACAAAAATCTTCTCCTCTGAAACTACTGGGCCAAATTAAACCAAACTTGGCCACAATCATTGGGGTATCTTGTTTAAAAAATGTGTCCGGTGACCCGGCCAACTATCCAAGATGACCGCCATGGCTAAAAATAGAACATAGGGGTAAAATGCAGTTTTTGGCTTATAACTCAAAAACCAAAGCATTTAGAGCAAATCTGACATGGGGTAAAATTGTTTATCAGGTCAAGATCTATCTGCCCTGGAATTTTCAGATGTGTTGGACAACCCATTGTTAGGTTGCTGCCCCTGATTAGGTAATTTTAAGGAAATTTTGCTGTTTTTGGTTATTATCTTGAATATTATAATAGATAGAGATAAACTGTAAACAGCAATAATGTTCAGCAAAGTAAGATTTACAAATAAGTCAACATGACTAAAATGGTCAATTGACCCCCTAAGGAGTAATGGTCCTTTACAGCTGTCAACTTTTAACATTTTCATAAAATTTGTAAATTTTTACTAACATTTTCCACTAAAACTACTGGGCCAAGTTCATTATAGATAGAGATAATTGTTAGCAGCAAGAATGTACAGTAAAGTAAGATGTACAAACACATCACCATCATCAAAACACAAAGTTGTCATGAATCCATCTGCGTCCTTTGTTTAATATTCACATAGACCAAGGTGAGCGACACAGGCTCTAGAGGCTGTATTTATAAATTCTTCTCTGAAAATATTTAGCCAACTTGAATATCCAGTGAGTATTCTTGTTAAGGTTATAATTGCCAATTTTGCTTACCACTAGACTAAACATCTATAAATTGTGTTGAACATTTTGGTATATATATCTGTGTGTTATTTTTTTTTACCCACGATATCAAGATATTCATACAGAAAGTTGAAACAACAAAGATTTTACATTTTCATGCCCCACCTAGGTAGATTTTGTTATTTTGTCTGCGTCCATTTGTCCTTCTGTACCACTTCAGCTTAAAGTGTTTGGTCAAGGTAGCTTATGATTAAGTTGAAGTCCAATCAACAATAAACTTAGTACACATGTTCCCTATGATATGATTTCTCTAATATAATGCCAATATTGACTCCAATCTTATTTGACTTGAATTGTCAGTTTTTCTAGAGAAGATTGTGGTTTTCCCAAGGCACTCTGGAGACATAAAAAAAAAAAAAAACTGGCTGCCACGAAATAACTCAAAAATAGCACTTAAAAGTGGCATTAAAACACTAACAACCAATCATCAATAGGCGTATTTACACTTGTATGCAAATTTGTCGGCCATTACGTAAAATCACACAGGTTCCCGTAAACTTTGACATCATAATTTAGAATATTTGACGTCACAATTTAAAAGTGATTGTTGCTCGACGTCAAAAGGCTATTAGGAGTAGATCTAAGGTCATTCGGAGGCAAGATTCAGCTAAATACCAAAAGTGTAAATATGTTTATATATTTATATAGCAGTGAGAAGAATCAAATAGTAGGAATTACCAGTATTTAACCTTAAAAAAAAACTCAGATTAGTTAGTCCAAATCTTGGTGAAATAGTTCCATACTATTACATTTTTTTGGACAATTGACAAGCTGCCTAATCTTATACTATGAAAATGGAAGATTTCAAGAAAACAAATTAAAATGATACTGCTACATGCCCTTGGTCATGTGATTGCATTGCAGAACCTGTATTTTGACAGAATAAGTTTTAAATAATTGACAATGTTTTAGAGAAAAAAAATGAGAAATTAAAGTGAAATGTAGGCTCATTGAAAATGTTAGTTTTGAAAGAATAATATTTTTTCAGAGATTAAAACCTGGAGACCCAATTTTAAGTTTCCGTCAATGTGAGCGTCACACATTTTCAATAAGGACAGATCGTGAAGTTAGATACTGTATAATGGTTCAAGACTCAGGGGATGACTTAAAAACAACAGGAATAGTATCACAAAAGTTTGGATTGGGTGAGAAAGTAGGGAAAAGTGAGGTAAGTGTTTGTTAAAATAAAATTTCTATTTTCTATTGATGTTAATGTGACCTAGACTGCTATTAAATTGTCCATCCCAATGTACAAATGTATCAAAAATCCTATTTTATGAACAAGTTGCAATATTGAGGATGATTATGTTGAAAAGTTATTATTATGTTGGTTGACTCCAGAAAGAAAAAAACTAACTGATGAATTTCAGATTATTTTCTATTGAATTTCATTGTTATGTTTTACTATTTAAAAGAAGATTTTTTTAGGCACTAAAGATTTTTATGTATATGCTGATACACTGGTTTATTTTTTGTGGCATTTTCATTATTTTTGTTACCTTTTGTACAAATATTACTTTAATTCATAATCAGTAGCCCTATCTATGATAGTCATGTGCACTTATTGCCATTAACATTAACTTTCTTTGAAATTTGCTAAAGTTAATACATTGTCAAAAGAACATATATAATTTAAAGATTTATAGTTGTAAGTTTGGTTGTTTTATGTTTTATGGTAATAGGTTGTCTTTCTTCCACCATGTTAATTTACCAGTCTGTCGGAACAGAAGAGCACAGATTATCTATCTTAGGTCATATTTTATAAAAAAAAATCTTTTAAAAAACCAGACATAGTAAAAATCCCTTATTTAATAGTTCTCTCGTGAAAAGAATAAAAGTGTGAGAAAAGTGAATAATCATATTTCACTTTGATGATTTATGTTACGCAGACAGAAAGGAATTAGTTCGCCAAATACAAATTAAATTTTATTCTTCGGAGAGAATCCCCCATGACAAAACCTGTCTTCCTTTTTCATCAGGAAATGAACAATCTATCATTACATACCAAGTTAAAATCGTCTTCATGTCTGTCTTACTATATACTTGGGTAATTTTTTAATCAGTTTAGGTTCTTTGTAATGAATGATACTTTGTGCGTTCATTTCTGAACAACAATTTAGCTGAAAACTGTATCGAATAGTCTTGATAGATATTTCAAGCTGAACTAATTTAACATTTATACTGAATTATACTTTTTGCTGTTTTTAAAAGAAGGAGTTGAATGATATATATTTAGAATTGTCAATTATATATTGTAAGAAAAAAAAGCTTATTGGGGAGATTCTTTTCATTTTTGATATAAAATTTTCACCTCAGTTACTTGTTACACACAAACTGTTAAATTTGTGTTTTCAACCAGGAGAATTTTGTCTTATTAGTCTGGTGCTTATTCAAGCAGCTTTGGGAAAAAATATATTTGAATTGCAAAAAAAACAACTCATGAAAGATACCAAGCATTTAGTTTTGTACACAGGCACATTTTTTATACAATAGACTCATCAGCAAAGCTGGAATAAAAAAAAAATTAATGGGTTAACTGGTATTAGTGAAAAGAAAAACTTGATATAACTACAAAAAAAATCTTCAAATGTTTATATCATATACACTTTATTATATACATGTATCTCAAATACAACTATATAAATCTCTCTTAGTCTTCTAAAAGTAATTTTTATGAGGCATAACATTACAGATAACCCATTATGGTTATACTAAAAGTAGGGGGGAATATTGTTTTTACCCCTGTCATTCTGTCCGTCTGTCCTTCCATCCCATTATGGGTATATTGTTATTCCACATAATTCCTGTGGTCAGGGCTTTGAATTTTTTTTTTAGTTGCTTAACTTTGTCATTTTTTGGAGTATTTACTTACATAAAAGGAGCATGCTCCCATGCTCAACTTTGTGTATTTTAAAATGAAAATTTGCATCTGCAGGGGCATCAGTTGTACCTTCTAGACACAATCATATCTCATAGAAGATGCTGAATTCACTTTGATATATAAAACAGTTACTTCAGATTAGAGTACAGGGGAATCATTTTGTCTAGTAATCAAATGTATTACACATACAATTTACCTGCATTTACTATAAAGTATATAATGAATGTACTTATTTTATGCAAATTTATCTATTTTTTTTTAGATATTACAGCTGGACAAGATTAGAACACCTCTGTATATAAGTTTCTGTCTCCTGTTTCCTGCATCATGAGACAGTTTATGTTGACAGATAACAGTTATATTATAATACTGAGCATCGCTGGGTTACTGAATTCTACATATGTTATAACATTACTAAATTAAATGTACTGTTGATTTAATATTTATTGTGGGGTACTCATATTTGTGGATTTCAAGGGTAAAGATGAATCTTAATAAGTGTTCTACGATATACAACTTGTGTGTAGAGATTTTCAAACTGTAAAACCCAATAGCACAATTTTTTCCTTGATTCTATAAAATTGCTGATTACAAAAAAGAAATAAAACAGTAAGATAACAAGTCAAATTTAGAGAATGTTCACTCTGTCTGTGCAGAAATTTATTTAGTGATAAACAATGGTATAAAATCTGAATAAAAATTTATGAAGGTTTAAAGTTTTAAATTCCCCAGAGAGTGTTTTCTTGACAAGCCCCTGTTCAAACAAAACCCAATATTAAGATGTTTTGGTAGTAAAAAGGGAGACAACTCTGATGTCACCTCTTTAAATTTATAATTCTGTTTGATAAGTCTGCTTTTTGAGAAATATCCATCATTTAAATAGATATGTAGGATTTCTTTATATTATAGAATAATTAACAAGGATTTCCATTCCTATTTGATAAGGAGGATGACATTATTTTGGGGTGTGGGATTTAAGGGGTAAAAATTGTTGGGGATTTGGTTGGATCTGGGAAACAAATTGGGAAACATTATCTAGAAAGTAGATTGGGAAATGAGCATTCCTATGTCACCCCCTCTTAATTTCAAATCTGAAGATACATTTAGGAACTTTTTTAATGGCCAAGTATGGCTGCAAAATTAAATTGGATTTCAGCATTTAATTTATAGACATATGTAGTGTGGAATATCATGTGTTTTATTTTATACTGTGATAAGTGACTGCCAGTTTTGCTCAAAGTGCTTGTGTGTTGTCTTTTTGCACATTTTAAGCTGTGATATAACACCATGTTGTTAAGCTGTGATATAACACCATGTTGTGATATAACACCATGTTGTGATAAAATATTTATTTTTTGTTATTGACTAGTCAATTTCTAAATTGCTTTACATTGTAAATAAACAAAAGTTCACAATCATGTATAACCCTTTTGCACAATATGTTTTTTGTATGATAAAATATTGGAATTTTTCCAACTTCAATTTTTTTTAAATATTTGTTAATATGACCTTTGAAACTCATTAACACTTTTCATTTGAATTATTTTAAAATCATGTCCAGTTATGCATAGCTTTTTTTTTCATATTGTCATAGTTTTTTAAAGTTTTTTTTTGTAAGTATTATTTGAATGCAGTTCTGTTTGACTGTGATACTACAGGGTTAAATCTTTGTTGGTACTCTGTTTTTGTTTTCTATTCTGAAGAACAGTTTTTAAATCATTCTCTTTTTTTATATATTTATTTTATTATTTTTTTGTCCTATTTTTTTCATAAATGTTTTATATATATTTTATTTCAATCATTTTTTTATCTGTTTAGTTTTAGTAAACAGTATGTGTGCATGTATGTATGTATCATTGTATGTACCTTTACAAGATCAGTTTTCAAATTTTGAAAGCTAGATAACAATTCATGTTGTGTGTATGAGTTGATTGAAATTTTTTTATTTGTTTTTCTTGCTTAAATCATGTTTATTGGAAACTTAACCTCATTCATACATTTGATTGAGAATAACTTTTGTTATTCTACCTGAAATTGTAGAATTTACTAACTTTGAAAAAAGAATTTTCTTTACAATATTAACCTTTCATTTAGAAGTAGGATTAAACAACAGTCTGTTTTGCTTTTCATGGGATAATATTTTGTCCTCGATTAGAAACAGAATAAAAAAATTGACCTGGTGATATATCATCAGTTCGCACGATCTTACAAAACCTAGTGATGGATGGTTTTTTTCTTTTTCTTATAATTTCCCAGTTGGCTAATTTACAAATGTAATTTTTCACCCTGGATAGTAGTGGTTAAGATTGAAAAGAAAATGAATGTAAAAAAAATTTATAAGAGAGTAAAAAATATGTTTTATATTGAAGATAATATTTTACTGAAGAATATTGATTATGTTATTATACCATAATTTCTAGTCCACAGGGAACCTAAATCAATAATAGATGATGGATGATATCACAGTTCTATGATGAAAAAAAATGGATGTCATCTGGTGTCATCTTTCTTAAGCACCTTTATGATTAACATAATCTTATTATCTCCGTAACAATACTTTCGTCAATTTACACGGTGCAGATTGTTCATCTTGTGGGCGAAAATCAGAGAGCTCATCTAATTGTGCATACTTCTTTGTTGTTATATACTAAAAAAGTGATTACTACCAGAAACAATTGAGTTACTCAGCAATTCAATCAGTTTCTACCAGATACCACACTTAATGTGCTATTGAAATTATCACAACGATTTCGTGTCCCTTTAAATAGAGATTCCTTCTCTATATATGAAACTTTGCCCTTTTATTTCAAAATATTTACGTCTGAGAAAGCAAATTTCATTATTCACATACACACTGTTTTTATTTATACAAACATAAGCACTTTTTAAACAAATTTAATTGTACTTTTATTTAATTGTTTTTCTGTAAGTTAGACTTCAAGTGGTCTTACACTCCAATTTAATTACTGCACTCTACTTTAACTGTCAAGGATGTTTTTTCCCCTCTTGAATTATTTAAATTATTGACGCAGCTGAAATCTTTAAATTAGAGAAGTGACGAACAGAATTCATGTCAGGCTGTACTTGAGAAATAAAAGCTACAGAAATAAATTCTATCAAACTGTCTTAATATGTTGAGAAGTTTCTATTTCTAACTTATTATTAAAAAAGAGGGGTGAGATATTTTATGTTACTGGGTTTAATATCTTTCATTATTATTATTTTTTGGATTTGGTAGTTTATGATTTTTTAATTATATACTGATTGACAAAAGAAATGGTTTACTATTTTGAAAAAAAAAGTAACTTTGATTTGAGAAAGTAAACTGTCATTTAGATGATAATATAGTTAAAGAATTTGGGGGGAAAAACATATCCAGTTTTATTTTTTGGTAAAACATATTTTTGAGAACTGTAATGAATACAGATTAAAAAAGATCAATATTATCAAAATCATAAAAATTTCTCATTTCAGTCTGATCATTATTTTTCCTTTATGATCATATTTATCTTTTGTGTAAAAATATTTAGAGGTTCAGTAAATATAAGAATTGAAATTAAATTAAACTTTTGTTTATATAACTTACTTACTCCAACCAAATGGTCTGTGTTTCCAGCTAATTATTTGGAATGAAGATGAATGATGTTGTTTTTGTTAAGTCTCAAAATCTTGTGATAATGTTAGCATTTATATAATTGTTGTTATTATATTACCTACACTCTTGTTATTTTATTATATAACAACAAAACGAATCTGTGTTGCACATCACAATAATAATATGCACTTTTTTGTTACATATTAAAGTCAACACTTTTATTTTGTTTTGTTTTGTGTAAATATCTAATATTTATTGACTTTTTGCACTCAATCTCGTGTATTCAGATTGTAGTTTATTGGTTTTATTTCAAAATAGAAAATAATTATTTACTCTTTGTTTTCTCAAATTATTTGATGTTGTCTTCTGATGTATTTTTAAGATAAATTTGATATTATTTATTCAATGGTTCATTAATGAAAGGATATTTGTTAAAAAACAAAAAAATGAATTACAGGTATTTTGCATTCTTCTACAAATAATTTCCCCACAAAGCTGTGAGGCTACATGATCTCCAGTAGCTCATATTAATGGAACACACTTTTATACAGTACTGTGGATTCATTATTTTATTTGTGAAGTACCAATGTTTTTGGATTTTAGGATATATAGGAAGATTTCAGCCATGGTATAAATTTATTTTTATGAGACAAATTACTGTATGGTGCCATATATGTTAATTTTTTATATAATTTTTATATTAAAATATTTGGTAATACGTTAATGTATAAACCACATGGTACCTTCATTTGTCTAATAAATCATAGTACTGTTGAAAAATTAATATTAATTTCCAAAAAGAAATACCCAAGAAACCAATATATTTCTACACTAATTCCTAAAACATTGAAAAAAAACATTGAGACATTTTTTGAATAAATTTTATATATGAACTTTATAGTTTTCTTTACTTTTTGCTCTTTGTGTAAGTTGACAACATTTTTACAATCATTCAGTATTTTGCTTATATATAGCTGTGATAAAACCTTATTTATTTTTGTATGATTTCTGATCAGTATTTTCAAATTTGCTGTGATATTACCTGTATTTTTTATGTGCTTCTTCCTGTTGAATAAAATGAATATTACTTAAATTTAGATTTTTTATGCCCCTGCAACTGAAAGTTTGGGGGCATATTGTTTTACTCCTGTCTGTCTGTCTCCATGGGTATATTGTTATTCCATCTCCTCATCCAATTTGTATGCTAAGGCCACACCAATTTAATTCCTTGTTCGACGGACCCGCCCCCACCTATTTTTTTCAAAACAGAATTTTTTCATTTTTTTTATATTCCCTCTTCCCCCATCCGGAAACGTAATCATGTCCATTTCCCGCACTTTTTTTTTGTTAAGTTTGTAAATATTATAAAAAGATATCAACATTTGTTTTTTATAATCACATTCTAACCTGTTTATAACGATTTTAAACCTATAAGCACACCCATAACACTGTGTAAATATCTGTGAGAATATTTGTTTCAGCATGAAACGTGGGAGTGCTCCGTAATAAATATATAACAGCGGAAATACCTGTACAGAACAAAACATTGGTTTCTTCCCCCCTTCCTTATATTCCCTATCAAAAAATGTTCGTTGTTAGAATAAAGTACAAAGAACTTCTGAAGGATTTGCCTTCAACTGCAATTATATTGTATGCTTGTGAAACAAAACTATACATAGCCGCTGCATGTTTATGTACGTGTCCTGATTGATTCAGGGGCCTGTCGTTCAGCAGTTATCGTTTGTAGATGTGGTTCATTGGTATTTTCCCGTTTGGAAATATAAATTAGATAGTTGGTTTTCCTGTTCGAATTGTGTACACCAATTATTGAGGGGTCCCTAAAAGCTTGCTGTTTGGTCTGGATCAAAGCCCTGTGTAAAAGGCCGTTCTTTGACCTGTATTTGTTAATATCAGGTTGTGAACAACCCTCCCTCAGACAACAGGACAAGGGGTAATGTTACTGTTGTAGAAAAGAAAATAGAAATACCAAGGATTTGTATAGTGCTACTATACAAAACCTTTGAAAATTTAGATTTTTTTTTCTCAAAAAGAGGAGAAATACATCATATTTTAAACAATTTTTCTAAAAGAGGGGTCCACTTATTTTGAATAATATTAAATAAACTGTTTATAAAGTAAATGTGTTAACATGGTTTTAGTCCAGGAATATTACAAAATTCTTGGACATGCTTTGACCATTTAATACAAGATAGATATATAGTTCTTTGGGAACATATGAACCCTTTTGTACTAAAAGATGTTTTTTACAAAGAAGTATATTATGACTTTAATATATTGACCCCTCATAAAAGGGATATTTACATTATAACATTAAGGGGTTGTTCCCAACCTGATAATGACTTAATGTAGATGGAGAATTGGCCCATTGTCAGTCACACATACATAGACCAGATTTAATTATACAATTAATTCTTGGTAAACATGGTGAACAGGGGAAAAAAACTTCATAAATTAAAGAAATGACAAAGTACAAGTCATAAATTGAGTTTTAATATTGTCAAAACCTACTATTTTATGTTTACAAAAAAAATTTATAATCACTCGCCTTTACTTTTCCAGCTTCGCCTGAAAAATTTTCAAATTTAATATTTTTTTATTAAAATTTTCAAATCGCTCGCTCGCCCCACTTTTTGGAGTCCAAAATCCGTAGAACAAGAAATTAAATTGGTGTGGCCTAAGTAGTTTTCGCTTTGATGCCTGTTTGTACATATAATGAAGTTATGCATGGGGTCATGGTCGGGTTTTTTTATTTATATTGATATTTTCTCTTTAAGGGAGATATTTAAACTTTGTCATTTATTTAGTATATACTTGCAAAGAGGTGCATAGCCTTTTCAGACAACCATGGCAGTGAACCATATACCTATGTGCTCTTGTGCTCAACTTTGTGTATTTTAAAATAACCATTGGCATCTCCCAGCCACAACAATATATCAAAGAAAGTTCTACATAGACTTTGTTATAATACAGTTACTTCAGAGTGGGGGCATAATTTTGCCTAGTTTTTATCAGTTGTTGATGAATTAAAAAGTTGTAGGAAGATGAAATTATAGATAAATTAAAAAAAAATAAAACATATAACATATCTAAGTCCTACAGATCACCTGCAACAAACAGACTTTACACTGAATGGATCTAAGTTTATGAAATGATGAATGTCTTCTTAGCCTCTAGCTATCATCATTACAATTTTAGTCATAAACTACATAGTTGCAGTTTGATAATTCCAATACTTCAGTGGGTTAGACAACCCATATTCAATTTGATGTTTAAGGTCAAAGTATAAGAAGCAATTTATTTTGTGAAAATCTGTCAAAATAAGCATCTTGTTTTTTATATAGATATGACTGTGGTTTTTTTGTATGAATGGTTTTACACTAGTCTTTTTGGGGGCCTTATAAATTTTTAAGTAAAATAATACGATTGTGGCCCTCTTTCATAATTGTAGTTTGATTTGAAGATATGACATCTATTGATACTATTATGAAAGCAGGGTATAATTTTCAATAATATTTATCCTACAACTAAGTGATTTTTTTGCTGATATGGTTCTGTAGCGTTAGATTTCAAAACAATGTTAGTATTATTTAAATTAAAATGGTTTGAAGACCAATATATTTCCAAATTTGAAAACGAATTAATATGTTTTTATGAAAGTTTACAATACTTTTTGAATGTTTCATGAAGCAGAATCACAACAAGTGATTTGCCTTCATACTTTAAAAAAATATCATCATGGATACCAGGACTAAAATTTGATAATTACGCCAGACACGCATTTCGTCTACAAAAGACTCATTCATACTTATGTTTCATAGATATTTATTTTGTACTGCATATTTTAAAGTTTGAACATTGGCTTCATTCAGTCTTGATTGGTATTTGAATCCACTGGTCAATAATCCATGACCTTATCATGACCTTAATTTAATTGCCTATAATTATCAGCTTTGTTGACCAGTTAACCTTGATTGTTTTTCTGTGATTGAATTCCGATTATTTTAATGTACATATAACTGCATTAGGCTTCCTTTCATTAATCAGTTGTGTAGGATATTACACCCATACAAGATTGTTATTGGATGCAGATAAGGAATAATAGAAATGAGTATCCAAAATATTTTGGTGTGCTAATATATTATTTAAGTCAAACGCTTATGCGATATTGCAAATATTGGATAAAATACTCATTTATGTCCAGTTAAACAAGTGCAAAGTTTGCAATTTATTTTCCGACAGTGAAACGTAGGAACCTTGTTTGTTATCTTCTTGCATAGTGTTGAATCATACTTCTCAAAATATACAGTTGTTTTACATTCGTTTGATGTGTTAGAGTTGTTTGATTTTGCTATTTGAGAAGGAGCGTCCTATTTTGATTTTTCCCTGGAGTTCAGTATTTTTATTGTTTAACTTTACTTTACTTTAAGTATTGAAATTTTGCACCTTTCATTGCAGAATTGCTTCAGTAATTTAACAGACTGTGGAACAAACTGTAAAATAATTGATACCAATATTGTGTAATCAACAACCCTTACAGTTTTCAATTCAGATTCTTGGTATTTTATGTACATACTGTAAAGTGACATATTGTAATTGCTATTAGATAATGGTTTAAAGAATTTTGGCAAGGTAGTCATTTTGAAAAAGACAATACCAATTAGTGTAATCAGCATATTTCCTCTTGTCGTCTTCAATTAATATACAAGTTTGCACATCTTTTTAAGATACACTCATTTTTTATTAAAAGATCCTCATCGTTAATTCAAACATACTGATTTGTTCATGATTTCCATTTTAATACATAGTTTCAGAAATATGTTGTGCCCGAGGTTCGGTCATTCGAATCTTTGATTCGATTTTAGTATTTGATCTGACCTTTGTTAATTAAAGATCCTCATCGATAATTCAAACATACCGATTTGTTCATGATTTCCATTTTCAATATATCGTTTCAGAAATATTTTGTGCCCAGTCATTCAAGTCTTTGATTCGATTTTAGTATTTGACCTGACCTTTGTCCCTCTCTTGAGACATTCGTTCCCTTTTTTTAATGATTTAGTTTCCGTAAATACAATCAATTAACCGATTCATTTTTTCCCCGAATATTTTGATTGTGATCATCCGTATTTCGATCTTAGTTTGATTTGTCTTAACTCATTTCTGACACGTGAATGTTTTCAGCATGGCTGAGTTTGTGTAACATTTACAGTATTACAGATGTCAATCACCTACTTCTACATCTTTTATTTGATAAGTGAAGTAATTACTCTTTGCCACATATTATTATCCCTTTGTCCTTCAAGGACAGAGAAATGTTTTTAAGGAAAAAAACTCACAAATGTATCCATCAACAAAATCAGGAAATGTTCATTCATTTGATTTTGAGCGGGTTTCTTCTGAGTGATTTTGACTGGCAATAGAAAATGTTTTCATTGTATTATTATTTCACTTCAATTCTTCTTATGTATATAGTTTTTGCTTAATGTTTATGAAGTAGTTATTTGAGTAAAGAGTTTTCAAACACTTAAATCGTTACTAAGAACAATATGTGTAATAGCTTTTTACGATTATCATATTCTTAATAATTATTATGAAAAAAAAACCATATACCTGACATTTTGCAGTAATCATGAAAAAGTTGATCAAATTCTGCTACATTGAAAGATTTCTCCTTTTCAGGGAAATAGAATGATTGCCGATGAGAAAACTATCCATCAAAGATCAAAGGATCTCCATTTTCTTCCGATTTTCCTTAGGGTTTTTATCATAAATGGCATTTGAGCTTATTATCTACGTCCTTTTGAAAACATGTTCTTGTGTTCGTCTTTTACGTAACAACAATTCTATATGTAAAGATTGTATTGTCCTCCTTCATGATATATGTAATATATCACCGAGTTGTTTTCTGACACTTTAAGACATTTGAACAGCAACCATACCATGTCGACAAATAATATTCGAAAGGAAGCTATTATTTCAGTAAGACGGTACCCGGCCGTTATATAACATGCAAGATTTCCCAAAGGCATACCGAATAATTTATGATTGGGACAAACCTAACATGAAGTCGACTTCAGCGTTAACAAGAGAGAGCTTTGTCACAGCCAAAAGTCATGAATGCATTTAAATGTAGGCCCATATCCAATTATCCACTCGTCGTCGGAATCACATTAATACTACACAAAAAAAAACAGTATATAAGAACTTATGAGAATAATGTTTTCTGTTGAAAGGGTTGATGTTAACTCTATTAGCAATTGATAATAATTAAGAAATAAACACTCGATGCATAAGTTGAAATTGCATAAATTCATGTCCGATTTGTTTGGTGATCATGTTTGCTTTTGCATATGTCGGCATTGAATCTCATGGAAATGATTTGAATTAAAGTCATATGTAACTTCAAATCTAATAAAAAGTTGAGTATATTTTTTATACTTGAATGGAGTTTTACTATAAAACAAGTATACGTGAAAAAAAATCCTTTGTATTATCAAAATCTTCATAAATGTACTGCTATTTAAGTATTGTCTTCCTGCACACTTATTCGTCGACATTCCCTCGTAGGCAGTGATCTTAACATTCGAGACCTCTCGTTAGAACTTCGGGCACCACTCAGCGCATGTGCTAGTAGTTATCAAAGGTACCAGGATTATAATTTAGTACGCCAGACGCGCGTTTCGTCTACATAAGACTCATCAGTGACGCTCATATCAAAATCTCTATAAAGCAAAACCAGTAAAAAGTTGATGAGCATTGAGGATCCAAAATTCCAAAAAGTTGTGCCAAATACGGCTAAGGTAATCTATGCCTGGGATAATAAAATCCTTAGTTTAAAACAAATCAAAGTTTTGTAAACAGGAAATTAATAAAAATTACCACATTATTGATATTCATGTCAACACCGAATTGTTGACTACTGGGCTGGCAATACCCCGGGTACGAAACGTCCATCAGCAGTGGCATCGACCCAGTGTGAGGGAAAACAGTGATGAAAGAATGTGAAAGAACGTGTACTTGACGGTAATTGTTGATTCTTAAAACATTTTAATACAATATTTCATTACACACCTGTTAAGGAAATGATTAGTTAACAAATTGGAATGCATGGAAAAAGTACAAATAAAATGTCAAGGCTTTATCAATTCACTTATTTGTTACTTGCTCAGTGCTTTATGTGCTATCAATATCTGTAAGGAAAATAAGCTCGAGATCACAAATCAATGACTGAAATATTATTTTTCGATAATACATTATGATAATCGATTCGTAATTATCATACAAAAGATACAGGACGTTTAGTTTATTAATACGTTTCGCAGTTACAAGTACTAAGGATTTTCTTATCCCAGGAATTAATTACCTTAGGGGTATTTGGCACAGCTTTTGGGAAATGTAGGTCCTCAATGCTTTTCAAACTTTTACTTGTTTGGCTTTATAACTATTTTGATCCGAGCGTCACTGATGAGTCTTATGTAGACGAAACGCGCGTCTGGATTATTTATTCATAATTCTGGTATAATTTGATAACTATTCTGTACTTAGGTCGGGTTGTTGTCTCGTTGACACATTCAAATTTCCATTTCTAATTTCATGCATTAGTTTAATAATTTCGATAAGATTAAGATTACTAGAAACTTGTTTCATGTGACTTGAATCTTTGCGTAAAATCCAGTAAAAACGATTGAATTTATATTCGTGGAGAACAAAACTTAACAAATAAACTAGCTAAACTTTGACAGATGGCCAAATTTTGACAGGTTGGGGACAAACATGAAAACGCCGGACTGCATATGAAACTGTATATTGGGTGAAGACCGAATCGCATGGCTACGAATCCCTTAAGAAGGTATTGTTAGTTTTCTTTTACGGGAAGAATATGTGACATTTACCCAGCATTTGGAATCAGAAATCATATTTCAAATCTAACTAGAAACGCTTAAAGGAGAAAAAATAAAAACCAATGATGTATAAACTTGAAATATATTTTTGGGCATGTCAGTTGGAAGAAAATATATACGCCATGACCTAATATGAGTTTCAGACTGGTAACTCTATTCTTAAATTTACGATTATCGAGAAAACATTTTGTGCTCTGTAATTTAATTTTATTGTTCAGTAATTATTTGGTTCTATCTTACGGTGTGTTTGATTCGCAACTGTTCGCTATGATTGTGTTTAAAATGACGTTTTATATTTTTCTAAATGGACGTAATCTTGGTATAAGTGAGGAATCGTTTAAATATTCTGTGATTTCTTTATACATTGGATAAAGGCACCATCTCCTCTTTTAAGGTGATTCTGTTATAGAGCACGCTACATTTGAATTGTTATTACACAGACTTTTGTAGTTACTGTTATTCAAAGGCCCTTGTTGAATCTTAGAAACCGTACCATAAGGGGGAAACGTATGATATTTATTTCAATATAGACGACACATTTTCCCGTCTTTATTCGACTCGAACTTGTTCCTTTCGAGTCCTTTTTTTATTTTTACTTTTTTTCTACAAAGTCGTGCATTTGAAGATCATTTAGTACGTTATTGGTTTATTTCAAGTTCAATAAGTAAACTTTGTTCCATTAATTTTAGAAAGTTGTGACGTTGGTAAAATGTCAATTATATCTGCTAAAGTATTAACCATCTAGGCATGCCTTTAAATCATCTACATATCAGAGGGTATCTAATTCTAGATACCAGGCATGTTTAAATCAGGTTTTGTCCCTCATAATTATGCGAGATTGCTCTAATTATAATTTTCTATATAATTTGACAGAAACTTTAACGAGTTCCTGTAGGCACATTTTTCTTAATCGTTCATGATTATATTGATTCAGCAGAAAAGAGTGTCTTTCTTTCTTTGAGAACAATCAGCAATTGTAATCAAAAGTTTAAATTTACCACAATGATTACAGGAAGATGCTGGTTTCTCCTTATAGGGTCGTCGAAGAAAATAACTTTACATTAAATCAATCAGTAATTGTTTAAATATGAATGCCTCTGTTATTTCCTGATTTAAAGCCACCGTAGAAACACACCTTTGCTTCATTCTATGGATATCGAGTAAAAATCTGCTCTTGTATAAGTTCATTGAAGATGACATTTTCAAGATCGTTTATAATAGTTTTTATTTTTTACGTTTGGTCGTCTTTTTACACTTACAGTCGACATTCTTATGTGACATAACGTGTTTTTCGTTTCGTGCCTATTTTCATACGAGACGGACTTCTAGTTTTTTTTGCTTGGTTTGTTGACTAAAAGCGTTTGTCCTTGTCAATTTTTGGAACTTTCCCAAACGAATTTTCCCTGTTTTAATTATCGGAAGGGACATAGAACAGGCGTATTATTCCCTCTTCTGGTAGTATCGCTACAACTTTATCAATATTAATTCGTCAACAAGCAGTTCAGAATGTTATTCATAACAACGGGTTCGTTCTAGATGTCTGTCAGTATTGCTACAGCATATTAACAATACCAGTTTCCAAACCAGCAGTTCATAATGTGGTTTATATCAACTGCTTTCTTTTTTGGATGTTGCTAACTTCTTTTTATGAATAAAAGACGGGAGTTATGCATTTTCTGGGTCTTTAATATAAAAGTAGTATATGACATTGTGTTCATATGGTGTTTTTTTAGTATTTTTAAATTGATACCGAAGTCTCCACAGCTTGGCTCATTAAAAGAAATAATCTCTTATTTTGACTATTTACATCATCGCTAACAGATTTTTTTGTAAGAACATTCCATCCGCACATGTATGTGAGCATATATCTCAATGTTTGCTATTATTCCAAGGCTGATAGAGGGTTTTCTCTTACAGGAATTCTCTAATATAAGGGCTCAACATGAGAATATTGGAGTCACCTGAGATCACCCTTAGTTATTGGTGGGGTTCGTGTTGCTTACTCTTTTGTTTTCTATGTTCTGTCGTGTGTACTTTGGTTTTTTGTCTGTTTCGTTTTTAGCCATTACGTTGTCAGTTTATTTTCGATTTATGAGTTTGACTGTCCCTCTGGTATCTTTCGTCCCTCTTTTGGAATGCGTTATGGAAGTCTCATATAGTTGTTGACCGTTAAGCAATATCGGAATTAGATGGCCATAAATATGATTCACTTGCAGTCTTGGTATCTGTGATGAGTTTTGACAATCCGTCCTCCCTTCCTCGTTTATGGCGCAAATTACCGAATTAGAATGATCACTAGATCTTTACTTGTAATTAGCAACAGAGGAGCTATTACACCTAAGAAGAACTTGGACTCTTCCCATCTTTGTGGTACGGCCCAAATTATCCGCGTAGTGATCGAACATGCAAGTTTGATTGGTAAGATATAAGGCAGATTATTTTATCATTTCACTTGCATTTAGACTATTTCTAAAATAAGATTTATTAGTTATATGGATCACAGGAAAATACACTATCTTCTATAAAGAAAGGAGAAAATATTTGTGTTAAAATAGTGGATATGAATTCATATCGTAGAAAAAAAATGTTATTCACGGGACACAGTGAACGAAATTACAAAATAAAGCATACAAAAATACGACATGATATACTATAATATTAGAACACAACATTTTTCAATAAGATGTATCATCAGTCTTGGGTTATGATACTGATTCCATCAGACTGCTATCGACCGAACAAATAAAGCCAACAGTAGTATACCATTGTTTTATCGTCCTAAATCGATTGAGCGAAAACATATCCGGGTCACAAACCAAATACAAGGGAAACACATCAACTATAAGAGGAAAACAACGGAATAAAAGAAACACTGAACTGCTTCTTAAAAATAAACACCAAAATACATAGAAATGAACTTTTTGATAACAACTGCCATACTCCTGACTTGGTACAGGACATTTTTAGAATATCTGGTAGGTTGGATCTTGTTGTATGGCTTGCCGAACCTCCTGCTTATATGGCAATGTTAAAAATACCGCTAAAGTTACAACATTACATGGCAGGATTGCAAAACAAAGAAATGCAGGAACAAAGAAATCCGAAAACACATCTGGCATGCTAAATGTCTTTTAAGGAGATACTTCCACAAAAGAAAAGAAATACCACAATGTATTAAAATGTTTTATTTTAACAATGTCAACGACAAAGTGCAGTTTAAACTACAAATTAACAACATTCCAAGAAACGAATAACATTTTATTATATTCAAGAGATTTTAATTAAAACGTGAAATACTTAAACCTACACATAGTTTTGAAACGGATTAAAAGTCATATTTTTGTACTGACAACAACGAATTAATTGGTGAAATAGGTTAACTTTATGCGCTTCAATAAGTCAGGGCGGATAGAACGTCATAAATATGTCTTACCCCGCCACATTCCTATTTTGCCTCTAGGTCACTGGTTGGCCTTGGTTGATGTTGCTAAATTTGTTTTGTATTTATTGTATAAGATACCTCAGGTCGTTGGGTTCTCTCTTAAATTATTTTCATGCCGGAAACTAAGTTTGTTACGCACTGGCACCAATTTTATAAATTGATAAACCCAAAGCCATTTTGCGGTTGGGGTGGGAATACAACTTACGCAATACTCAATTATAAACGTTCAAAGTCAACAAATTCAATTCACATTTATCCTTCGATATTTGAATTCGAGAGGGAGTGAACAAAACACCTGGTTCCGTATCTCCAATTATATAAAAGACATATTGTGTAGTCAAAACTAAAATAGCATGGCTTTAAGTATATCAAATTACGTTTAGAATAGAAACAAACACATCTAAAATAGTAAAAAATGTTATTTATAGAGATGATAAGGATATAACGGACATCAATTAGACCTAACATAACTCTAAAAGAATATTGTGTTGTAAACAAGTACATGTGAAAACAACAGTGTTTCCATTTCTGTCACCATAACAACCGAAATAATTTCCTGTAGATTTATCAAATGCAGAAAACAAAGCAATTATGTAATTGAAGATTTCGGTTTCACAAATATTTTATTTGACTTTAGGGAAAGGCATAAATTAAATGTCGTTGAGTGATGATGTGTTCCTTATGGAATTTTCTTGGAACAGAACATAATCATTTCTTAATTTTGAATTGATTTTAACATCAGACTTGTTTTGGATTTTTAACATTTTAACCTCGAGGATTATCGTCTAATACAATAACAATTGTTATCAATCTTTGTATGTCTGATGATAACATTTTCTAGAGCAGCAATGCGTAGTTACTTGTGCTTTAGACTTGATTCTACAATGTATAAAGAAGATATTTTGTCAAGAGAAACAATAGGCGTCGATGGGGACAACAACCGTGATGTTTCTAAAATAGCCAGTAAATGCGGGTTTCATATACAATTCGAAACTGGTTTACATTTCGAGACAATGTATGGCTATTTCTTTTACCCGTCCGGATTACCCAAGACTATCCCCAGTGACGTTCGTATTGCTAAGTCTTTAGTTTTCTATGTTGTGTTTTTTGTACTATTATTTGTCTTTTTATTTTTTAGCCATGGCTTTGTCAGTTTATTTTCAATCTTGAGTTTGATTGTCCCTGTAATATCTTTCGCCCCTCTTTTATAGCAACTCTTACAACTTTTTCAAGTAATCTATTTTGAGTAGACTACTATTTTTTCAACTTAAATCCTTATAGACATTATTAGTTTTTGGAAGTTTTTAACAGCTATACACTTCTTCATCAGACAATTCGATATTGATAAAAATGTTTTCATCTTTATTTTTATTTAAAAATTCGTACTTGTGAGTTTAAGACTTTTGATCATAGTTATCTTAAAGTTCAGTTCGGGGTCAATGCTTTTATTCATAGATTAAATTTATACAAAATAAATGCAATCATCTGCTTATCAACACATATTTTTTTTAAATAAAAATATGAAAATCAGATAAGAATGTCCTTTTTTCATGTTTTATTTATTTTGATAAACATTGTAAATCAAAATAATATGACCTCCTAAATAGTTAAGTTTTCACAGCAACCTCTAGGACGACTATTACGGAAGAACTACCACATATAATACAGGGGACCTATATGGGAGCAATCATAGCGGCTAAACTATTTGGGTTACAGACAACAGTTTGTGTTTTGATAATAAAGATTGAAATAGAGAGTAATTTTTCTATCATTTCATCTGACTTAAAGGAAAAGGACCTTGATAACTATAAACCCATACTAGCATCGCTTGAAAATAATTACCCTGAATGACAGTATCTATATATTTGTGTAATAAATAAAGTCTATGTAACTAAGATTATAGCATCTTTTTATCGTATCGATTTTCATTTTCATGTATGATATAGTTATTACATAACAGAGTCTTGGAGTTTGGCAAATCTGTAAATCTGATTTCTAATAATGCAGATGTTTTATAATTAATGACGAAAATAAGGTAGTCTTGTTATGCTTTAACATTTCTTGTTTTGGTCTATTGCATAATTTGGATCTTTCTTTGAAATAAATATCAATCATTGAAGATTTACCGATTTGAATTAGCCTAGTTTATATGTATCTAAAATAAAATTACATTTTTAAAAACCAACACTGCAGATTTATATTGACATTTATTGAATTTGATTATATCTTCCTCTTCATAAAAGCAAGAAATTATTTTCCAGGAAACATTTATTGACATAACTAGATATTTTAGTATATTCATTAGACATAAGAAGATGTGGTATGAATGCCAATGCAACAACACTCTACAAGTGATCAAATGATCCAGAAGTTGCCAACTATAGGTCGCCATACGGCCTTCAGCAATGAGTAATATTGAATTAGTATGAAGAAAACTGATATATTGTCATCTTGAATATAAAGACCACTGATAACAAAGATGAACGTGACCTTCGGGAATAAAAATATTGGTTTTATTTTTAATAAAAGATAAAAAATAACATTTTCCGACCAAAACAACAGAGAAAAAAAATATATCATACTTAAACTACTAATAGAAGATCAAAAGAAAAACAAGCGCATTACAAAAAACCGAGCAGTGAAATAATTACTACGGGGGTTAATGTCTACTCAACATACGGTGACCTATAACTGTTAATGTTTGTGTCAGTTTAGTCTTTTGTGGATAGTTGTCTCATTGGCAATCATATCACATCTTCTTTTTTTTAGTGTTTCGAATGGTATGTAAAATCTAGAGATTAATCGAGTTCATGATAGTTATTTACAGTGAGAGTATGAAGGTGTTGGTGCTACGATTCACGGAATGTACTAATATTCGTGGTCATCTGTGTTAGTAGAAATGTTAACGTAAGTTATAATGGTGTCTGATGGTACCAATAAAATGTCGCACGGTCTATATTTAATGAATCGCCATTCACCGTACGATTTTATAAGGTTTATATTTAAAGCATCAACGTGCATATCTAAAATCTTATCGAAGATACCAAACTGTTTACGCCAAACGCGCGTTTAGTCTTCGTGAGACTCATCCATGGCGGAATATTTGGAAGGCCCAATCAAAAACAAAGTTAAAGGGAAGATCATAAAAAAGAGTGCATTTATGACTGCGGGATGAAACACCTATGAATTTCGAATAATTCAGTAAATTTAAATGATATTTAATATGAATACAAACATTTTGAATGCTTGGATGGAAATGCTCTCGGGGAAGAAATGTCCATCAGCAGTAGAATCAACATTATGGTAGAAAAACTTTTTAAAGATATGACAATTTCCAGAAAAAAATAGCGATTGGTTTTGATTGTCCTGTTCAACAATTTGATATGGTAATATTTTTTTATTGTCCTCTTCAAATTGGAAATTTGAAATCAATATGGAATAATCATATTAGAATAAAGGTTTAGTGTCACGTGTTTCTCGTGCAGACGGTAAAATGTGAAATCAGAATCCGGAAATTTCAGGAAACCTGTGACGTAACTTATGAAATGTCTGAAGTTTTAATTTCCGTAGTCTGCTACGTAACAAACAGTATCCGTTGTTTATCTCATGTTCCCATAATGAATAGTGTTGATAAACCTCATAAAAATGTATTATTCATATATAAATAATGACCTAATAATGTTTGATAGATCGTTTATCGTGTGTTTCTAACCATCAACAATTATGCTATATAGTCTAAATAAAATGTCCGTGAAATTGGCAAGCAGCAACTGCGGATTTCATCATTGAATGCAAACGAACGAGAAATATTGCTTCACACAATTTTTAGACTGTTTATTTATTTGTCAGTCGCTACAATACATCAGCTTGTACTTTGCATTGTTACATTCAGATGTATGTGATTTCTGTTAAAATTGTATTTAATATAAAGACATTAACTGATAAAGATATGTCAAAAAATCCTATCTTAAATTTATAGGAACCGAATAAGTGGATGTCTTAGCTAGAAAGGTAAACTGTATTGGCTTCTTGGAACGTATAATGTATATAGGTACCAAGATTATAATGTAATACGCCAGACGCGCGTTTCGTCGACACCAGACTCATCAGTGACGCTCAGATCAAAATAGTTATAAAGCCAAACACATACAAAGTTGAAGCGCATTAAGGTTGTGACTAATACGGCTAATGTAATATATTCCTGAGATAAGAAAATCATTTTTTTAATCAAAGTTTTGTAAACAGCTAATTTATAAAAATGACCATATAATTAATATTCATGTGAACACCGAAGTGCTGACTACTGGGCTGGTGATACCATCGGGGTTTATTATTCCATAAGGTCAGTTATCATCCTATCGATTAATTACCCATTTGCGATAACAAACCTGTATGGGCAGTAAGTATTGGTCGTACTTTGTAACTCCAATTTTCACAATCAAATAATTATATTTGCACTCATGTTTATTTTGTTTTATGGCTTTCTCTTTTTACATTATTCATTAAGACAGACAGTACAACTTTTAGAATGATGCAAAGCAATATGAACAGATGACATAACATATATTATATAATTTGTTTTACTGAATTATGTCATTATAATTGTGTACTTTTCTGTTTGGTCGAGAACATTCGTCTGCTGATATTTACATATAAGTGTCAGATTTTAGAGAGCAAAATGGCTAGATTATGTAATGTTTGAAACAACTATTTGCACTTCAATAATTTACGATAGTATACTAGTTGGTTTGAACGAAGGATTATTAAGACCTCGACTTCTTATATGATGTTGCGTGGTAAATTAACAATCGCAATACGTTTTTTACAGGTATTTATACAAACCTTCTACATACATATATACAATCTATACATATAAAACCATGGTTATCATTTCAACACCAAACACACACCTTGTCTTCATAAGACTCACCAATGACACTCAAAGCAATATAGTTCAAATAAATACAAAGTTGAAAGATAGAGCATTACAAACAGTACGACTAAGACAATCTTTACCTGGATGTAGAAACAACTATATATTCCGAACAATTCAACATTTCATAAACAGTGATTTTACAGAAAATGAACATATTAATGATATTTTACTTGAACACAAAAGTACTGCCTACTTGACTGGTGATACTCTCGGGGACGAAATGTTCATCATCTGTAGTATCCACCCAGTGGTTAAAATGTTTTCAAAGATTAAGAGCAATATCGGGAAATTTTCTAAAATGATCAACGTGAGCA
The DNA here is from genome assembly GCF_036588685.1 of Mytilus trossulus. NCBI lineage: Eukaryota > Metazoa > Mollusca > Bivalvia > Mytilida > Mytilidae > Mytilus > Mytilus trossulus. The sequence continues at coordinate 87,035,060 of NC_086376.1, forward strand.
AAAATTGCGATTGGTTATCATTGTCTTGAAATAGTAAAGGCACTTTCGAATGAAAATATAGTATTCGAACGTATAGGTGTTGAACAATATAATACATCGCATCAAATATCCCATTGTTATGACAGTTATTTCGGTTCAAAGAATCAACATAACCATAGGATAAATTTTGATATGCATTTATTTACAATACTTGACACAGCTTTGATGATATTGCATTTTCACGGCTTTGATATGATTAAAATTTGAAATCTGAAATGAAAATGTCAAAAATATCGATTTATATTCTTACAAATTTATGTTAGGTTTTGCAAAGCCTTCAATTTATGAATGTTTACAACACATATTCAAAGGTCAAGGTATTTGATATCTTCTATGTGTTCTTTTTGTATTGTTTCTTGCATTATATTGTCAGGTTCTGTTATTTGATTTTCCTTCTCTTGTTGGTCTTTTGTTTCTATTTGTCTCATATTTTCAAAAAATGTTGGACAGTTATTAATTTGTGACCTGACTTGATGCAGCCTCTACACATCCATTCATTGGGACAGTCACTTGTAAAGTGGCCATGTTGGAGGCATTTACTGCAGATGAAATGAGTGTTTATGTCTATTTGACCAAAGTGTGAGACTCTAGCAAGATATTTTCCAAATTGCATAGTTTTTGGCAGTTGTTCCTCAAATTTCTCACAGAAAACCACTCTGTCTCCAGTTTCACAATCTGTCATTTGATTATCTACTCTTAATCTGTCTCTGTTTATGGATATAACTTTGATATTTCTCTTCTCTAATTCTCTTTGTATCTGTCCATCATCTGCAGATAATGGCACATTATTTACTCTTACTTTTTTTAAATTGCTTTTATAGTTGGGGTTGTTTTGGTTATGTGGAAGGAGAGGGGTGGTCTTTCCTATGAGGACTACTCCTTCACTTAGGAGTTTAAGCCTGTCTTCTTCTGCGTCTAAGTATAACCTCCACATTCTTCCTATTCTCTGAATTCCTTTTATATGTTCTCTTTTTATTGACATTGACATTCCTCTGAATATTTCTAAGTGGGTGAGCCAAAGTTCTTTGGGTGGGTTTGAGGCTCCAAAAACGTCTGTTTCTTTGATAAATATAGGTTTGACACCGTTTGTATCATTTGTTTTTGTTCCGTTTGTATCTGTATTGATTGTAAGGTTACCAGCAGTTACTTTTGCATATGTTGGCGCCATATTGTTTACGTTTTCTATCGAGTCAGAAACATTTTGACTCGGTTTTAAGTATTTATCATCGTAATATGGGTTGGTTTGCATTGACTGTCTGCTGCATATGTCACTTTCCCATTCATTTTCCCAGTCTTTAGACCTTTTGTTGGTTTTTTTAGCATAAAAAATGAATATTTATATGAGAGTTCTCACCACGAGAGACCTTGGTATCAGGGGCGATAATCCTATCTCAAGGTCAAAGTATTTAAACTGATACTAGTTATATTTCTTGGGTTTTGAAATACATTTTGGTTAATTTATGCTTCCTATTTTGAATTCTGAAAATAGAAAAATCGAGCAGATTGTGTAATACAAGTGAAAGGGTGTGTATTAGTTAGAACACATGTGGGCCACAGTTATAAAAACTACTTTGTATTACAACTGAAACCATAAAGGGTTAACTAATTTGTTTCCAATTTGTCAAATAAGTAGAGATAAAATAATTTACACAATATGAAAGTTGATATTGCACAGATTAAACCACTAGATGCAGGAGTCTTTTAATTACACAACATTTACCCTGATTTAATATGAGCAATTTGGCAATCCCATCGGATATCTTTTACTGCAGGTCTTGCCAAAATTTACTTTGACTTTACCAATTACATATAAACTCATATAACGTTTTTGTTAAATTATAAGTTAGATTCATGGTCCTATCAAATAAAATATTTCATTAACGATTTAGATGTGGGTAATTATAGCTAGGTACTGATCTAATGAAGTCCTTTCAAGCGTCAAGAAAAATGAGTATATTATGAACTATGGCGTACTTTTCACGAAAATTAACTTTTACTTTATTATTGTTGATTACAGTCCTGTCGCATAGAATGTTATCAGGTTTCATCTAAATGAAAAATATTGTGCGAGTGCTCTTTACTTCTTTCAACATTGGGCAGTGTCCCTCATACATTTTGCACCTAAAAAAAATAACACGATAGTGTTCATGTCTTTTTGAATTTTGAACAGTAGTTTTGTAAATACAAACAACGTACAAAATTGAAATACTAGTCGAATTACAAAACAAATCATGAGAATCAGACAACTACTACTGTTTTTACATGACATATTTGTATGTTATATCACCTCCTAATAATTTGAGAAGTTCCAAATATACTCATATTTCACATATTTCAACATCTGCAACATTTAATTATCAATTTCTTATATATAGACCCTATGTCCTGTTATTGTCCAGACCATTCTAATACATCAATTGCATCAGCTAGAGTTCGAAATTCAGGACTCTTAATGTTTATCGTTTAATGTTAAGCAACTGGCTTATTGCTTGATACTCATGCACTATTCCATAGTATGCATATTGCAATGTTTGTCTGATGTCATCACCTTCTTCAGCAATTCTTCCCCTGGCATGCGCCATCAAATCTTAATTTTGAATTCCCGCCATATTCTATTTTGCCTTTATGTTACATCGGTTGAGAACAGTTCGAAATGGCATCTTTCGTCAGTAAAAAACGTGTTTATGTAATGCGTCAAGTATTCCGAATATTTCAACATTCAACAAAAAGAAAACCCAAAGCAAAATAAGGAGCAATAACAATCAAATGAAGGATTCCTAAAAACGAAAAAATAATAGAACTTTTTTTATATATTTAAAAAAGGTGCTCCGTTTCACAATCTGTTCTTAACACCCGCTTTTCCGTTACATCATTCCAACCATGACACTTGGACACGCCATATATATGCATAAATAATACACATAATCAATAGATATCTCTATTCATTATATACTCAGAAGTAAATTCCAAAGCAGTGTATGTGTTTGGAGAATATCATATGGCTTTTTCAATATTACACACCGTATCAATCCTCAACCAACATAATCCCTCGAGCAGAGCTCTGATGTAATAATTTCTATTCGGGGATGTCTTTGATGGCAGCTATATTATAAGATCTTTTAGATTCCTAAACTCGACAATTCAAGTAAACAATCCTAATCGTAGAGAAATGTAGAAATATTTATCAGAACACTTCTAAGTATGTTATTAGTTATCAAAGGTACCAGGATTATAATTTAGTACGCCAGACGTGAGTTTCGTCTACATAAGACTCATCAGTGACGCTCATATCAAAATATTTATAAAGCCAAACTAGTACAAAGTAATCATTGATTACAAGAATGAAAAAACAAAACATAGACAGAGTCTATCATTTCATGTCAACAGAACAAAGAATAATGCATTCACATTGAAAAAAGAGAAATCTGAATAACAAGATGCATTATGAAAGTAAACACATAAACCAGAAAATATCTTACGCACAATTTAGAGGAGCTTTAAAACAATATTACGAATAAAGCAGCACAAGGCAGATTAGAAATTGGTCAAGAACTGCGACTTAATTATTCAAGGGTTAGAATTTGTTATAAAATGGAAATAACTCTCAATTATTTGTTTGCGACCGAATGAATCACTTTTCTGGATTAATCGTTATTAGGGACGGACAAACCAAAAAAAAAAACATAATGGCAGGAAAAACAGAAACATATAAAGAGCTGAATGATGAAAAGGAAATTAGAATAATAGTTGAATCCAACTATTATTAACTTGATCTTAGTTAGTTTAAACCACTGTTTTTAATTAATTTACTAACGATATTATTTAAGAAATGACATGTTATAAATCAGGTCAGACCGGAGTACTGACAAATAAGGACCTGCTTACTCGTCCGGAGCATCTGAGATCACCCCCAGTTTTGATTGGGTTCGTGTTGCTTAGTCTTTAGTTTTCGATGTAGTTTCTTCTGTGCTATTATTTGTCTGCTTGTCTTTTGTTTTTAGCCGTGGCGTTGTCAGTTTATCTTCAATCTATGAGTTTGACTGCCCCTCCGGTATCTTTCGTCTCTCTTTGATGATACAGTAAAGGGTCGTAAATTCTAACAGCAAAATCAACAAAGTGCTAGTAAAAGTATATACATAATTCAGTTGCTTGTCTCTGAAGTATGCGTCTCAAAGAATGACATCATCATAAGCCCTTTCTTGTCGTTAACAGAATTGTGAAGTTACACGAAACTAATATCTATTACATGTGTTTTTGTTTGGTTTGCGTTCATGAGGAATAATAATGTCTGAGTGTCACAAGAGTCTGAACATCAAATTAACATCAAACATATCTAAATGCCACAGAAAACATCTAGAAAGCCAACTAGACGAAATTTGTTACAATATTGACACCAAAACATTCATTACATATAAGAAAATTCGGTCACATGATGAGAACACAATCGTAATGAATATTTATTTCATAAGAAATATGTAGAATCGTTAGCAAAATTAAGCACTAATCGGAAAGCAAAAACTATTGCATGTAACAATCAGTATAAGATATGTACAAAACGATAGTGTAATTGGAATAATTGTCTTCTTAAGTGTTATTATCATAATAAGGAGAACTGATGGATAATTATACTTTTCAAATTATTTCCGATCATATATGGACAAATGTAGTCTTGTAAGAATGTAAGTTTACTTTGATGAAATAAAAATCAGAGTGTTTTATTTAGGGAACATAGGTAACATGTTGGACAAGTAGCTGGCTTATGAAATTAAATTGTTGTACATCGATTAATTTGCTGACTCAATTAAAAATAAAATAAATACACCTTATGTTATTTAAGATCGGCAGTACATAACTTGTAAGGTTTCAAGTGTAACTAATGTCGATTTGATACAACAATGTAGTCATCGGCCAAAGTAGGTACTGTTGACACAAAAACAATCAAATTATACTCTGCATCAGTTTCCTCAAAAAGTTGCGGCAATAGATACATCACCGTTATCCAAAATTACTTTTGACTTCCCTATGTTAGAAAAATACACCACTTTTGTTTCATCAATTCAATTATCAGACATATAGCACTTGTTTATATGAGATAATGCATTGGTCAGTCACTCGTATTATGTTTTGTGAAATCTAATTACCGAGCTATTCGCACTATCTCTCTCATCAGACTAAATAAAACGAGGTCAACAACTTCTTACTAGCGATATTAACCTGTATTGCATTGATGTGAAGGATGATATAAACTACGATTACCAATAACTAGAAATCAATTTCGTCCGGAACCGACTCCGTAATTAATATCTTGTTCTGGTACAGTACATTAGTATTTCATAAAAGCAGGTGTCATTGTTTGATGAATTAGTCGGTTTGTTGTAGAGTCTCTGGAGAAATTGTGGAAAACTGACAATTTTAATAAATTCAAGTAAACGAAGGATTGACCAACAACATTTAAGATGTAACTCCAATTTCTATGTTAAATCAACTTTTCTAAGATCAACAAAATTTTTTATGTACACCCACACCTTAAATTATATTGGTAAGGGGGAAAACGCTTATTGAAAGGCTTTGGTAATATATAAACACATCAAAAGCCTAAGTTAATTTTATTGCTTTTAAAAAAGAAAACTCATCAGTTCTAATAACAACTAATGATGTGTGTTTAAAAACCAATATAAGCATAACTATGAAGGATACCTTATTTTTGTCCATAATATCTTCGTAATAATTTTCTTGCTTATCATGATAAAGACGAAAATCATATTGAAAATCAGTTTGTACCTGGTCTCATTTAATGTTTATGTGCAATTAAATAAAGTAAAAACAAACCATTCATTGTGGTAAAACAATAAATCCGTAAAGACTAGTTCCCAATCTACCCTATCAATATTTATAATTTGAAAAATCCTCAGACTTCAAATAAATCGATTTATACTCGAAGGATTCTACCATTGTTATTTCCTATTATTTTTTTACTTGACTTATTGTGATTTCTATGTATTTTTTTCTATCAAGAACCTTAGTATTAAGACCATTAATCTATTAAAAAAATCATTGACCTTGATAAATTCTAAATTCATTTCTGAGGGATTAAAGTGTAAAAATTCGAACATCCGAATAGTACCTTTTTGTAAGTATCTACAAAGGCAATTGTAGTTATATCTTTGTTCAGAGTCTTGCCTTTTCCCGTAGACATTTCTGATGAACAACTTTCCCAATATATACTTAATACTTTTATTGCCACATGTGGAGCAGGATCTGCTTATCCTTCCGGAGCACTTGAGGTCACACCTAGAATTGGTGGGGTTTGTGTTGCTTATTCTTTAGTTTTCTATGTTGTGTCATGTGAACTATTGTTTATCTGCTTGTCTTTTTCATTTTTAGCCATGTCCTTGTCAGTTTATTTCCGATTTATGAGTTTGACTGTCCCTCTGGTATCTTTCGTCCCTCTTTTATATCAATAACCGATCAATCTAATGTCATTACTTGATGAATGTACAGCCACTCAGTCTTAAGGAACAGGTATATAACGAAAGACAACACGTTTTCGATTGATGAATCTTAGGTAGGCAGCATGTTTACGATAATAGTCTAAATGCTGATATATGTTTGATGATTGTATGTTTTTCGATGGTCATACATCAATCGAGAGAAAACAAATCTAGATTACAAACTAAAACCGAGGGACACGTATAATAACGATAAGAGGGACACAAATTTATAGTTGATACAATAAGTACATGTTTGTTTCACATATATAGCTGGTCAGTTATAAGACAACTGTTTTCCGTTTGTTTGATGTCTTTGAGCTTATGATGTTGTCATTTTATTAAGGACTTTTTGTTTTGATTTTTCCTTAAGTAATTTTGTTATTCTACTTTGTGGAAGTTATTTCAATACCGAAACACCAACTATTGAGCTGATGATATGAGTGTTTATTCGATAGAAACAACACCATACATATAATAGTCGGGAAGAATAGTAAGTAATAGTTTCCTGTGCATATATGTTTCCGTAATGTGTTATCGTCTTATTGCACTTAAATAATGATGTAATACTAACCTAATGTTCAGTTTTTCCTGATGCATTTAAAGAAGATAAAAGACAGTAAAAAGTTACACGATATATCACAAATCTATAATATTTATTTTGCATTTGTTACATCAGTACAAGGAAGCAACAATTACAAATGTCTGGTAGTTCAAGGCTTTTTCTAGTAAAATGTATATATTGGGTTTCGTTATATAGCTTTGTTTGTGTACCTTACATTTTCATGGAAAACTTTGAATTTCATTTTGTTTTCATATATTTTCGTTTTTTTAAATCAAGATTTTTAGCAAGTTTGGAAAAGAAATCCCAAAAATATGTTAAAAAAACAAAACAAATATAGTGTCTTTATTGGTTACCTTTTCGACCATGTTCATAAAACTAATCTAATTTATGAGGAAATTGCTCGAGAAAGATTGATAGTATATTTTTATATGTAACAGAAGCTATTTCTAACTAATGAATCTAAGACAATTCAATAGAAAAAGGGATCCTTAATTGACATTTATCGGCTCTAAGGCTGAGTATTTTATGGACGGATAAAGAAGAATGTGAAATTGACAAATTTGTCATTCGTCTGTAATACCCACGTTTTCTACACTGTTGCACAAACCTCCATTACTTGTAATGAAATTCTGAAAGGTTTGATTTAGCTCAATATGTATAGTATTGTTTATGTTCATATTAAATAACAGGTGGTTGGAGCGCGTATATAAGCACGGCGATAAGTAATTAGCGGTAGAAATTAAAGTTATACATGACCTTACAAGAACGGAACCATATAAAACCTTGGAGTGATTACTGAGAATTCTGACACCAATTAACATGTTATTTATTGAAGAAGATGTTTCAGTAAGGAAGATATATTTTTCACCACATTTTAATAAATGGGTTTTTTTTGCAGATAAAAGGCTTACTTATAAATCACGGAGAGTGAAATATTGAAAATAGAAAGTTTATTTGTATAATAAAACTAAAGCTATAACAGTTGTCATTCATATATATAAAACAAGTTTATCAATTAAAAAAAATATCTAGAAAATTCTGACAATGAAAACCTACCAAAGGGAAAGTTTCAACAAAGCAGGGATATACATTTATAACTGGCATTTTAAAGCTTTGTACTAATATTGAGGATTACGTATAGCACCATACATTTCTAGGATTCGATTTAAAGATTTTATTCCTAAAAGTTTTATATTATTATGTTTGTGAAATAGAGTTAATTTTGGTCGATTAAGGAGTGATATCTGAAGTACATTTTGCATATTCGTTGGGTAACAATTAGATATTTATGTCAGCTACTTTATGTAATTCGATCTTGTTGCAAACAAAAATTGAATTCTAGAGTAAATTATTTAAAGAACAGACAAATTGAAGTAAATTGTAATCTAACTAATTTTCTTAAAGCGCACTTTATATTGAATGTCGATTTTATTCGATAATAACTTCCGAAAAATGTGAAAAAAAGAGGTGCAAATCTGTTTCCTTAAATATATTTTTGTAGTTCATTTAGTGTTAAAAAAGGAAGGTTAAGCTATCAAATATTTGCGAATAACACATTCAACACAGTGATGCCACATGATGGATACATACAGAATTGAATCCGCATTTGATTCCAAATTGAACATTTCACTGTATGTCTAAACTCACCAGAAAGAATATTGAGGTAATACAATTACGATTATATTTAAGTTGTTTTGATCCGTCAAATTATTTTCCCAACAGCAACGTGACATGAACACAGGTCAAAACAATACAATACTAAGATATATAATCAAAAGCAAATGGCTACAAACGCTTACATTTCTCATCAGAAGGACCGTACAATGGCAACAACTAGAAATCCAACACAATACTTAGATATCTCAGAGAAGCACCTAGTCATGAACACATCTAGAAACACAACAATACCATAAGACATCTCACAAAAAACAGCCCAGTGTTATGGACACAAACAGAAACACAGCACTACTAAGATGTTTCAATAGAAGCACATTGAATTGTAGAAGAAATAAAATGATAATCAGATATCTAACCAGAAGCATAGTTACATGGATACAGCTAGAAACACTAAATTAATCCGAGTGGATTTAACAAAAAACTTGCATAATTGTTAGGATTAGTTGTTATCATATTTTCTTTTCCATGATTTTTCATGTTTGAGTGATTTGCCAATTTGTACAAGAGTTATGAGACTTTGACTTTCTTTTGATTATTGTCGAACAATGCTACATTGGTAACGCAACTCCTCTGAACCCAGTAGTTTAGTTTGTCATCATATGTAGTTTCTCATATTGTCAGTTCTTGCATTTGAAAGCAGTAAACCGGTTGGTATTTAAGACTATGTGTACGTGTTTTTACAAGTTGGGAAACAATGGCAAAAGAGTAGCGAAACATGCCAGAAGGACATTCAAACTCATTAATCGATAATGAACTGACAACGCCATGGCTACAGAAGAAACAACCAAAACAGACTAACAATAGTACACAAAACACAACATAGAAAACTAAAGGCTAAGCAACACGAACACCACCAAATAGTTATCAAAGGTACCAGGATTATAAGTTAGTACGTCAGACGCGCGTTTCGTCTACATAAGACTCATCAGTGACGCTCATATCAAAATATTTATAAAGCCAAACAATTACAAAGTTGAAGAGCATTGAGGACCCAAATTTCCAAAGCATTGTGCCAAATACGGCTAAGGAAATCTATGCCTGGGATAAGAAAATCCTGAGTTTCTCGAAAAATTCAAAGTTTTGTAAACAGGAACATAGAAACATAGAATCTGGGGATGATCTCAGGTGCTCAAAAAGGGTATATATCACACTCCGCATATGGCACCTGTCGTGTTGCTCATGTAAGTACAAACACAGTAACACAATAATTCGGTAGGTCAGGTGATTCATAACGAAAACCATAAAACTTGTAAATTTATACTCGTTTACATTAAAAGTTTGATTTTACTCGTTTACATTAAAAGTTTGATTTTACTCGTTTTCATTAAACCTTTGATTTTACTCGTTTACATTAAAAGTTTGATTTTAATCGTTACCATTTAAAGTTTGATTTTACTCGTTTACATTAAAAGTTTGATTTTACTCGTTTACATTAAAAGTTTGATTTTAATCGTTACCATTTAAAGTTTGATTTTACTCGTTTACATTAAAAGTTTGATTTTACTCGTTTACATTAAAAGTTTGATTTTACTCGTTTACATTAAAAGTTTGATTTTAAGTTAGAGTTCTACTTTTATGTGTGGAATGGCTCTATGTGTGGATTTAACATAGATAAATAAAATCGTATACAAATTTTAAAAAAGCAATGCATGAGATTGTTAAATTTGATATATGTTTATTGTGATTCTTTGTTAAATATTTGTTTGTTTTCATAGTGAATAAGATTATAACACAATGTTGACTACTGTACCCCCTATATTTGACAATGTTACTTATCATGTATGTTTGTTTGGTGCACATATCATACGGGTGATAGGTTAAGTTAGTTATAAAATCAGGTTCACTCCACCATTGTCTACATAAAAAACATAACAAGTCAGGAATATGACAAATTATCCATTCGTGTTATGTGTTTTAGCTGTAATTATGCAATTTTATTAGGGACTTTCCGTTTTAAATTTTCCTCCGAGTTCAGTATTTTTGTAATTTTACTTTAAAAAGATTGAGTAATTGATTATTTTTCTGTGTAACTTCTCAAATGGCATATATTGCATGCGAATTTCATGACATACATGTTTATAACACGTATATGAGCATGATCTGGTATATTGTATTATCTGAATTCATTTTAAGCTTGGGCAGGTGTCGAATGACTCATTATTTGATATGAACAGAAAAAATATGTTTATGAAATGTATCATATATCGTAGTTTTCAAGAAATGAAATTTATATATGAAATAGATTTGCAAAACAAATAAACCCGTTCATTGATTGATGTTCATGTGACGCTTTAAATATTACATACTTTGAATAGATGAAAGAGGAAATTTGTGCTTTCTTAGAAATGAAACCCAATATGCTTTTGTTCCGATATGTTTCCCATTTGTTCGTTATAATGTACTCTCTAGGTATAAGAGATGTTATAAATGTTCAATCGCAGTCAATTAGGAGAATTTTCTTTTGATATAGAGTGACAGCAAATGAGTGTATCCTTGTTTATGTAGATGTATTCATTTACAAAGAACATATTTTGTTCACTTAAATGTGTTACGGTAGATAATGTAAAAAGGCACTCATTACTGTTGATTTATTTTTGTATATTTTCTAATCAAAACATACGCTATTTCTGAATCACCAAAGTTAACGATCTTATAGCAATAATGAATTGTAAGAAAACAAACATGGTTTCAATTGCTCCTTAAAGCAAATACAAGTTTGCCCCTGTCAAATTAATAAGGTTCAAAACTATTTTCCTGTTGGGTTTCAAATTTTATTCACATTTAAGTAATTCCCCCCTCTATCCTTGCTTAAGGACTTACTACTTGAATCGACAGTGGAAGCATATGATGGATGATGCATATATAACATGAATAGATAAAAGTAACAGTAGTATAGCACTATTCAAAAATAAAAATTCGATTGATAGAAAACAAATCTGGGCTACAAACTAAAACCGAGGGACATACATCACTATAAGAAGAGGACAACGAACTAACAGAACACAGAAGTGAAACAAAAACAATGCAACATTCATAGAAACGAACTATTAGATAATAACTGCCATATATCCTGACTTGATCCTTATCTTGCTTTACAACACAGTTAATCTTCATATGGAATGTATGTTAGTACACACAAACTCTGGTTGATACTCATATGTTTTCCTTTCAATATGAGATCAACTGTCATCGTAATATAATTTTTATACCATCTTATATAACCGTTATACTATCGTTTTTGCTATCTTAATATTATTCTTATATTATCTTATTTTATCATTAGAAATCGTTATACTATCTTTATATTATTCTTACGCAATCGTTATATTACTGTTTAAAATTTATACTATCAATTCTATTTTGTCTATAACCGACTTCATTTTGGTGCATTTAGTTTTGCCATTGTTTATTTCAAAGTTCAATATCGGAGCTTTTTTTAATTAGATCTAACTCATACTTATGACTCGAGAGGTTTATATTTCACATTAATTTCTCAATACAAGGAAGTACTATCATCGATTCTAACATGTCTAATATGATTATGCTGTGGCTTTCTTTTTAGCTCACCGGGCCCGAAGGGCCAAGTGAGCTTTTCTCATCACTTGGCGTCCGTCGTCCGTCGTCGTCCGTCGTCGTCCGTCGTCCGGCGTTAACTTTTACAAAAATCTTCTCCTCTTTTTACCCGACCAACCATCCAAGATGGCCGCCATGGCTAAAAATAGAACATAGGGGTAAAATTGTTTATTAGGGCAAGATCTATCTGCCCTGAAATTTTCAGATGAATCAGACAACCTATTGTTGGGTTGCTGCCCCTAAATAGGTAATTTTCAGGAAATTTTACTGTTTTTGGTTATTATCTTGAATATTATTATAGATGGAGATAAACTGTATACAGCAATAATGTTCAACAAAGTAAGATTTACAAATAAGTCAACATAACCAAAATGGTCAGTTGATCCCTTTAGGAGTTATTGCCCTTTATAGTCAATGTTTAATCATTTTTCGTAAATATCTATGATCTTTTACAAAAATCTTCTCCTCTGAAACTACCGGGCCAAATTAATCCAAACTTGACCACAATCATCATTGATGTATCTAGTTTAAAGTTTGTTTTTTTTTACCCGGCCAACCATCCAAGATGGCCGCCATGGCTAAAAATACAACATAGGGGTCAAATGCAGTTTTTGGCTTATAACTCAAAAACCAAAGCATTTAGAGCAATCTGACATGTGATAAAATTGTTTATCAGGTCAAGATCTATCTGCCCTGAAATTTTCAGATAAATCAGACAACCCATTGTTGGGTTGCTGCCCCTAAATTGGTAATTTTAAGGAAATTTTACTGTTTTTTGTTATTATCTTGAATATTATTATAGATGGAGATAAACTGTAAACAGCAATAATGTACAGCAATTTAAGACTCAAAAATAAATCAAAATTACCAAAATGTTCAATTGACCCCCTAAGAAGTTATTGTCCTTTATAATAAATTTTTAACAATTTTCATAAAATTTGTAAATTTTTACTAACATTTTCCACTGAAACTACACGGACATGTTCATTATAGATAGAGATAATTGTAAGCAGCAAGAATTTTCAGTAAAGTAAGATGTACATACACATCACAATCACCTAAACACAATTTTGTCATGAACTGTCTGCTTCCTTTGTTTAATTCACATATACCAAGGTGAGCGACACAGGCTCTCTAGTTTATGGATGTATACAATTCTCACTTTGTTAATTTATCATCATCCATTTTTTATTTATAATTCATGAATGTACCACGAGGCGTTTATCTGTATAATTCATTTACCTCGTTTTTCAATGTACAGTTTCCAATGTACAGTTTCCAATGTCAACAAATTTTGGAAAATAATCAACATTGCTGCAATATCCACATGCTATTAAAAAAACATATGTTAAGCAATGATACATAAATATAATTTAAACTTAAAGACTTAAAATATAAAATAAGAAGATGCGGTTTGATCGATCATGCGATAACCATCCCCCAGAAACATATCATGGAAAATGACGTACATATGAGCAAATATAGGTCACTAAAGATTGTTAAACTTGTTTTAAATAAATTTTCATATTTGCTGTTACCTAATTTTCTAATTTCACTGTGAATTCCTTTATTCTACTAATTCACCTTCTTGTGTAACATTTCGTGATAACTGGCTTGTTTATTGTAAATCAAGTTGTCATTGTAATTTTACAGGTTTTATAGTGTATCGTCTTTTTCTATTTTGTTGTTTGGGTTAGACGAATGTGTCTTGTTTTATTGTTAAAGTATTATGTATAAGAAGACAAAAGATAGCAACGTATCAATACACTCATCTATAAAAATCACTTTCAGTTTTTCTAAATGATTATGCAGACGTTCAGTTAGTTGCATATGATTCAGTTATGTTTGGAAGCTTTTCATGTGGTTCATTTTGAGGTTGTTACTCGTAAACGAAAAGTACTGAACAGTTTGAACATGTCTGTATTTACCGAACCAATGTGTATTAATACGATAAATTGTAACAAGTAAGTTCTGAAGTTAATCGAAAGGTCAGAACTTTTGACAGACACTTAATCTGAAGGTCTTTGGGATAGGGACATAACTTTTGTCTTCCATCCTGTCATATAGGAACGGTCAAACAGAGACTGTGGCACTTTCGTTACATGAGGCATCATATTCTAGATCCCGTTCAGTATGTACACATACTGCAAAAACAAACGCGTACACCTCTATGACCTCTTTAGCAAAGCTTTAACCATACATGGTCGCGCTTGATAGTCATAAAAAGAAATGAGTATCGTCATCATACAGTCGGATGACGTGAGTTTACTTATGTATAAATGTCGAAAATCTAACATGAAGAGCTAAACCAAGGTGACCAAACAAAACCTCGGGGAATCGCATGAACTCATTAGGAAGCAAGGCCATTTGACAGCAGAAAAACACCTGTAAAAAATAATGAAAATATCAAATGCCTGAATCCTATACGCATTTTACAAAATGTCTTAAGATTTCAGACATTGTAAATAATGCTTAAAGTAAATGCCTATAACACATACAATATATAGAAAGTCCATATACACATAAGGTATCAATATTAACACGTTTAATGATGCTCATCTATGTTGCCCTTTTATTCAATACTTTGAGGGTACACCATTCCCATGGGATCGCTGTAAGTTGATAAAAACTGACAATTGGTGACATCCAGTCTATTGTTAAACATGTGAAAATCTAGCATGTCCATAATTGCATCGCAAGAAAAAGACAAAAACCCTTGTATTCAATTCATCAGATTATTTATCTTTAGAAAAATACTGACAATATGGCGCGGGAAAATAAATTGGTGTTCTTGTTGAACAAATACAATTTTCTGCTGGTTTGACAGGCGTAACTTTGATAAATTACATGTTAGGGAACATATATTTATTCTAGTGAGCTTCCTCCAGGCATGCTTGGAGGATGCTCCGAGCATTTTAGAGAAGCTAATATCATTAATACACCATTACATTCCCATTAATGTCAATCAAATATAATAGTAATAGTTAAGAGCTTGTGTGAGCTTTTTGTGAGCCTTTTGTACGCCTGAATTAATAAAGTTTTACTAAGTTGCCCTAGAAAATTAGTTAATTGACACAAAAATAGATACATCAAAACTTGAGGTTAAACAGTTTAGGGACATTTCATCAACATGAGAACGAAAAGCTCTTATATAACTAAAACATATTTATATAAAGCCGATCATAATAACACAACAGTGGTTGTAAAAAATGAATTACATCAAACCAGTAACAAGTCACCTTAACAGTTATAATTACTTGAAAATAAAAATGTTGTTGTCAAATCTATAAAAAATATTGTTGAAAAACTATATAGGAAAAAAGAAATAGATTCACAAACCTATATTTTTTGGAAGAACGATAACGAATCAAAACATAAACACATGTACCTTCTTCCGAAAATTCCTAAAGTCAATGTAGAAAAAATTAATGAGGCATTTAGAACTGGTCAAATAGTTAGCAACATAAACATTTCTTACCAACCAATCATCCATAAATGTAACTCTACCACGAGACGCATTGAAAGATTACTGGATCTAATTCTAAAACCATTATTGAAGAGTCGTCACTTTTACATTCAAGATACCAAAGACTTCATTTATAAAATAAATTCGCACAAGGTACATTTAGAATGCATTCTCATTGTCTATTATGTAACAGTTATCAATGCATTTTCATCAGTTGACAAACTAGAATATACTTTAAAAATTTAAAACAAACAGAATAAACGGCATTTGTAGAGTTAAGAAACATTGAACTGGAATTCAATGGGCATTTATACAAACAAATAATACGAGCGCCTATTGGTGGTATATGATTTACATCTGTCTGGTCTATTAAAATTATCTTAGATATTAAGTTCCAATGGATAGAAAACATCAAATTCCACTGCCAATACAAAGACGACAGTTTTATGTACTTCACAGGCACATTAAAACAGGTTGAAGATTTCTTCAACACAGCGAACAACATTGTCCCTCTGCTTAAAATCACATTTGAGGTGTCTAGATTTAGCTTCACCTATTTATTTACCGAAGTGTACGGAGGTGAAAGATTCAATAATAATAACATACTTGATGTTCAATCAAAAAAAAAAAAAGACACGAAACGTATCAATATTTGAATATTATATGTTTATTTAATTCAGCGATGTGACTATCTATAACACTAAAATTACGAGGTCCAATCTGTCAGCCGTTATCACGTGAAAAAGACGAATAAAAAAAATTCAACTTTATATATAACTAATATAGTACAAAGGTGTAGATTAAAAATGACACCACTCCAGGCCCGTTTGTTTTCCACGTAATTAATATTGCCAATAATTAAAAAGTTCCGGGTCGTGTCCGATACCGATACCAATAGACCACTTTCGAGTTCATCCGTCACCGGCAAAAATTCGTCAATTATGCACGCCTTTATGACGTCATTTACCAGATAAAGGGGCTCGCCTGTATCCCTGCACTATTTACGTTCATCAAGCGTCTAAGTGATCGTTTTTGTGCAGGATAAACTAGAAATAATGGTTGCTCTGTAGGTACTTACTGACAATTCCCTAATGACAGCAGTGTTGATTGTCTTTTTTCAGTATTCAATTTGCCGAATAATTCGTACAATATAGAATTCTAATTTTCCTACCACTCGCTCAACATTGTAAAGAAGTGACGACGCCCCTAAACGCACAGATGACGGTGATAAAGTCGCGTATAATTGACGAGTTTTTTCCGGTGACGGATGAACTCGAAAATGGTCTATTACCTTATCTGTACGTTCCGCATCTAACAGGCACACCACAAAACGGTGTATTCATTATTAATATGCTATATACACGAGTCATAATGAGGGGGTTGACACTACTAAATTGTCAAATTGTAACCTATTGTAGTATTTTAATCAGTAAGACTTTCTAAGATAACAATACGAATACTTATTTTTATTTATTCAAATTTATTTATAACTAAGACTAGGACATTGCTGTTGATTAAAAAATACTCCATTCCAGGACCTTTTGTTTTCCAAATAATTAATATTACCAATAATTGATTCGACGGGTTAAAACAGAAAGATTTGACAGCAGAGAAAACTGTGCATCTAAATATCGGCATGACTTTATCAGATGACAATACTACATGTTATACAAAAATAAGGCTTGCGCATAGTTATATACTTTAATTCAGTCACGAACCCGCTATATCACGGGTGTTTTCTAGTTATTTCTAATATGACATATATAGTAACACACTGTAATACTTTTTAATGTGTGTGTAGGATGGGCTCTAGTGATTGGTAAATATTGATACGTTTGCGTTTTTGTATATTTGATTTAACAAAAAGTAAGTTATTATTATGGAATCTTTCACCTTTGTGCACGTCGGTAAATTCTAAATAGGTCATACTAAATTTTTAAATCTAGACACTTCAAATGTGATTTTAAGCAGAGGGTCAATGGTGTTCGCTGTGTTAAAGAAATCTTCAATCTGTTTTAATGTGCCTGTGAAGAACATAAAATTGTCGTCTTGGTATTGACAGTACAATTTGATGTTTTCTATCCATTGGAACTTATCTAAGATATTTTTAGTAGGACAGACAGATGTAAATCTGAATGTCGGAAAAATTATACCACCGAAAGGCGCTCCAATAATTTGTTTGTATAACTGTCAAGTTAATTCAAGTTCATTGTTTCTTAACTTTACAAATGCCGTTTATTGTGTTTGTTTGAAATTTTTAAAGCATATTCTTGTTTGTCTACTGATGAAAATGCATTGATAACTGTTTCTTCTTCATATTTGTGTACATTGACGCTACATCATAGGCAAACAAAATGCATTCTTTCTTGACCTTGTGCGACTCTATTTATAAATGAAGTCTTTTGTATCTTAATTGTAAAAGTGATGACTCTTCAATAATAGTTTTAGAATTAGATCCAGTAATCTTTCAATGCGTCTCGTGGTAGAGTTACACTTACGGATGATTGGTCAGTAATAAATGTTTATGTTGCTACCTATTTGACCAGTTCTAAATGCCTCATTAATTATTTCTACATTGATTTCATGAATTTTTGGAAGAAGGTACATGTTTTTATGTTTTGATTCGTTATCATTCTTCCAAAAAGTATAAGTTTATGAATCTCTTTTTTCCTATATAGTTTTAAACAATATGTTTTATAGATTTGACAACAACGTTAATATTTATTGTCATGTAATTATAACTGTTAAGGTGACTTGTTACTGTTTGGATGTAATCGATTTTATTTATTCCACTGTTGTGTTATTTTTATCGGCTTTATATAAATATGTTTTAGTTATATTAGAGCTTTTCCATCTCAGGTTGATGAAATGTCCCTAAACTGTTTAACCTCAAGTTTTAATGTATCTTTTGTTGGGTCAATTAATTAATTTTCTAGGGCAACATAGTAAAACTTTATTATTACAGGCGTACAAAAGGCTCACAAAAAGCTCATACAAGCTCTTAACTGTGAACTCTTCTATGTGAATGACATTAATGGGAGTGTAATGGTGCATTAACGATATTAGCTTCTATAAAATGCTCGGAGCATCCTCCAAGCATGTTTGGAGGAAGCTCACTAGAATAAATATATGTTCCCTTAATACCTAAGCTGTTTGATAGATGAAAATTGAAAACAAAACAGAACAATTAGAAATAGAATTTCACACAAATGTCGGTATCAACTAGTCGTTAACAGCAAAATATAAATGAAATTTAGCAACATGGTTAAAATAAGAAAGCATTTGGTGTCCTCTTGGGGAGATTACATGAGACAAAACACTCCTAGGAATATTTCTGTTGCTATAAATTGACTGTGAATATATAGATTAACCTTATTTAAAATAATGCTTATATTGCGATTGTAGTATGATTGATACAGCAAAATTTACTAAAAACGTAATATTACAACATATGTACAGGGGAAACAAATATTAGAAAACTAACATTAGTTTTGAAAATATAGTCGAGGGAGCAATGGTGTAAACAAATTTATCATATTCGTCTGAGACCCGATCGGGATATGGACTTTAAACTAATTTAATGCATAAAAAGAGTGCTGCGCTCTCTACACATGAAAGACGTTTATTGTCACAATTCTTAAAATTAATTACACCTTATGTAAGAATCTGGGGTTTTGATTGATTGATAGCCAGTGTATTTTTCACCAATTTACTGTTTTCATATGAATATCGTTCATTTTTAACGACGCCGGGGTATTTGCTAAAAGGATATGCCTTTTTTACCTTCTCTGCCGTGGTATTTGCCAAAAAAATACTCTATCCGACGGGACGCTTGTAACGTCACGATCATCAATGCGTTTAAGTACATTAACATTCGGTGTAATTAAACAGATATATCATGTTCTTGAGGGGTATTTGCGAAAATTACCAGTCTTGAGAATGAATTTCACTCGCCTCTTGGCTGGTGAAATTTTAACATACTCTCGACTGGTATTTTTCGCAAATAACCCCACCTTAACATAATATCTGTTCAAAATACTATTATAGTATAGCAAGTTGTGGTATGAGTACCAATGAGACAACTCTCCATCCAAGTCACAATAAATAAAAGTAAACCATTAAATGTCATGATACGGTCTTCAACACGAACCCTTGACTCACACCGAATAGCCAGCTATAAAGGGCCCTAAAATTACTAGTGGTGATGCCTTTATTAGTAGTATTTGCAAGTGAAAATATCTGTTCCTATTCTACAACCCCATCCACTATTTGAAGTACCCAAAACCGCCCTACATCTCGTCGGCCCTCTCTTTCATCCATATGTTTTGTATATTGCACGTTTCGCGTCTTGAAAATGAACATTTTCCATATCAAATAAATCATGTTCTTAAATAAAGAAAATTTCTAAATTTGAAAAACAAACACTTATTTCTGAATAAGAGGAAATTTAATATGAAACATGTCATTTGTACTGGTAAATCAATCTTAGGTCTTTTTTAAATTTGGACAGATAATCGAAAGGTAAAAACAAAGGGTTTTTGTTTGCTTTTGTAAGGGAAGATACTACTACCCCTTAACATAACGTATAGTTAAATTACATACTCTGTGTTTTCATGTGAATCCAGAGCACCGTTGATTTTTGCCTGATATCATTATTTTAAAGTAGTTAACAGCCACGCTCAATTACTGGTCCGAGAACACAATTAATTCGTAGTGCATTTCTTTTAGAACATAAATGAAAATTAAAAAAATCCCACCTGCGCTTTCTCAAAGAAATTTTTACAGTGTGTTGTACTACTTTTGGGACAAATTATATCAAATTTATAGAAAACTTCATCGCCTCTAACTCAAAATATGGACAATTTTATGTTTAGGGCGTCTTGAAATCTTTTGACAGCTTCCGAAGTGCTCATTTTCAACCTTTTTCAGCTGGACCAAATCACTACTTTCCTTTAAAATTCTGGACCCAAATTTTTCTACAGTGTAATTTCATCCCCCTACTTGCAATTTGAGGCATTGAACATGGAGAAATAAATTTAGAAGGGGTATAAAAATTAATGGAAAGTAACCCACTGTCAACACTAGGGACTATATTTGTGAACAACGAAAACCAAGGGACGACAATGGTGGTCTCGGACCTACTATATATTTTCTTATTTTCATACACATACATTTTAAGTGCTACCATATATATGTTACGGCTTCCCATGATACATTCAAATGCTTTCGTTACTGGCTCAATAAAAAGAATTTTGGTGTCGACATCAATTTTCATTGATAAGGTCAGAGCTGTTTGAATATATCAAAATAATAAGGACTTTCTACCCAAATTGATTGCATAACTGTTGAGAGTATCGCGGGAACATAACTTCCAACTATTTTACTTGCCCATGGTGGACGTCGTATTGTCAGCGACGTCACCTTGGGCGGAAATACGCACTTGTATATTAATTGTAATTGTTGAACAGTTGTCTTAACCATTTTCTATAAGTAACTGTATTTTGACAACTTTTCGCAATGTTGGGTCCACAATGCTCTTAAATTTTAAAATGTATTCAGCCTTTTCAAATTTTTGCCATATCACTGATGAGTTTTTGTAGATGAACCTCGCATCTGGTTGACACAATTCTTATCCATGTATCTAAGATGATTTCAACTTATTTTGATACTTAAACTTTTGATGTTGCTACTTCTGTTTTCGATGTTTATGTTCTGAAACTGTAAATCTAATCAGGAAAATGTATACTAAGACGGTATTCACAGTTTAACTGTTTATGTTATTTATTTATGCAAAGACAACTCCGCTCTTTAAATTGTTTGCCTTGTCTGTACTCGGAAAAAGTAATTTACAAAGAAACACATTTATCAACTTATATAATTTGTTTGTTTCTAATTACCATACACATCATGATGACCATTTTCTATTAAAACTATGGTGTTTTAAGTGATGAGTATTCTCCGTTTAACAGCAATGGATGTAGACAAAATAAGGTTATAAAAGGCGTGATAAGTAGAAATAATCTTTTAAAAAATTTAATCTTGGGAAAAAATATAATTCATCATACGTATTCATTTCAATTTTCCTATTACATCACGACATGGTTATCCATCCATCGGAAACCCTATAGTGAAATGGAAATTATTTTCCTCAGCATCCGCCAAAATCATCGTTTTCTCAACGTTTGTCTTATATTAATCATTAAACAATGTCATTTTTGTAATCAATAATGGAACTTTTGTTAAGTCCTCATTGGATTCTTGAACTTTGTTTTAGAACAAAAAACATGCCACCTTTTTTCAAGAAATAAATATTGCACTAGGAGCGGCGTTGATTTTCTGTCACGGAATCGTTACTTTTGTCAGTTATTTGATAACGCCAAACTGAAATAATCCGTCGCCTTTACTTGTGAAATTAAACTTGACTGTCAGATATTGCAGTTCAGATGTCTAAAAATCATTTACAAGCTATTTTAAAACTTGTAGTTTTTAGATTTAAATTTTTTTTTTTTTTTTAAATAAACAATTTGTTTTTAATTCTGTACATTGCTTCAAATTTAGGAATACAATATTTCATGAAAATTAATCCCATGAATGTTTTTTAACATTTGTTTAAATAAGACAAAGCAAACTCAAAGAGGCAATATCGTGCATTTTTATGAATTTTGTATGCATTAAAACTATTTATACTGCAGCTGAATATCGATAAAACATATCATGTAACAAATATACTTTTAGAGAAGCATTCAATACATAATTTGGGAAATAGGTCTAAAAGAAAGTATGGAATATATGTGAAAAGCGGAGAAAAATATGATGTGAAAGTTTTCACTTTAAATTGCAACTTGTCAACAAACCGTCCGCAGAGTTTTCTTTAATAATGACAAGTAATTGCTGTGATCATTTCTGTGTTAATCCTGCTCTGTGAGAATATAAGGGTGTCTATCATGTTGCAGTATAAAACACATTGAGTATGTGTGGTGTGTAAAAACACCCAGGGAAAATACGATTTGTCGTGTAACATTACCACAATGTTATGACTTTTTCGTTGATTGACCTTTTACATATCAAGACTTTAAACCGCATTCCCTTTAAATGTTTTCATATCATTTAAACGAAAATGTTAAAAGCAATAACATTTTTTATATTCAATTATTGTGTAACATATAAAAAAAAACGTTTATTATATATAAACATACATATTCATCGACGCTTTATACCTACATTTTCAATAACGCAT
Organism: Mytilus trossulus; assembly: GCF_036588685.1. Lineage (NCBI taxonomy): Eukaryota > Metazoa > Mollusca > Bivalvia > Mytilida > Mytilidae > Mytilus > Mytilus trossulus. The sequence continues at coordinate 87,058,105 of NC_086376.1, forward strand.
ATCAAATAAAAGCACATTTTCTTGATAATACTGTCAATGTTACATTAATTCGCACATGTAGGTATATTTTTTCTTTCGAAAAGTACGTTCGTCGTTCCTCGTTCCAATCTATATATTTGTATGATATTTCGAGTAATAAAAGTAACGAAACAATTTATCTGATGAATAAAAGTAAAGATTGTCATATATTCTGGATAAAAAAAATCCCATAAGAAGTAGAGTAAATATTTGTTTGCTAGAAAAATGGCTATTAACGTCAAAATCGATATATAATCCAGACAAGAAAACCAACTTAATTTGCAATTGTCTCGCACAAAATGTTTGATTTACCTTGTTGATAGACAGAATGTCACTGCTCCATTCTATATTCTGAGTATATTAAACCGAGGAAAAGTAATGCAAACAAATATAGTAACATTTGTCTTCTATTCCGATACTATGACGCGAATTTATTAAATGTTGCAGATTCTTCTTTCCCCTATAGTAATAAATAAACATTGAAGTCAAATCTTTTTGATACATATTATGTAATTGTTGGAGTAGGAATATACATAGCCAGCCATTTTATACATAAAGGAAAAACCTGTAGAAACACGAAGGATTAAGATTTTGGCGAACATGCTGCATTTTTATTGGAATAATAGTAAACAGTTAGCGCTTTTATCGTATAAACCCTTTGAAAGCAAAAAAACTAAAATGCCATACAGAGTATGAGTAAAATAATTCCTTTTAAAGCTGCAAGCTAACATGCAACATGCAATTAGATAATTTAAAAAAAAAAAAATTCATTCAATTTCTGAACTGGAATTGTACAGAGACAAGAGTATCTTTTGAGTCATTTCAGTTCCAAAGACGAAAAAAAACCGTTACGCGTGAAAAGCGGAAATTCATCAACAATTTCATCAAACAAGTTTACGTATAGAAAAGACACAACACATATTTCCGTGTATGTAACGCGCGTGTTTGTAGAATTAACTACCCAATTTAATCACATAATTCTGTATTTCGTTTAATGTGATTGCAAACTGGCTCGAACATTAATTTTGCTGACTGGTTACGTACTAAATACAAGTAGTACTAAAACTAAAATAAATTGACCCCAAGTAGCGATCTCGATAATACTGCGATATTATTAAATGAGAAAGTCTTTACAAACTTGAACATATTATTCAGAAACAGATACATATTTTGATAATAATAAACTCTTCACAGATAACAGGTTTCACATTTTGTACAACATTTTGAAAGACACTTGGATTTCAAATTTACTAAGTGACTTTTTGAATTCTGGAATGATAAATGTCGTATGTGCAAATCAATGGCAAAATATAAAAACTGTATGTAAACTTTTTAAACAAATACAAGATTTAGATATTTTTTTATCTCAAATAAAGAAATTTTAGTTAAGGATCTGTAGAAATTGGTGTCTCGGGAAGACAAAAATTACTTCAATCAACTAAAACCTCCAATGTTATAAATTTCAATCACACAAACGGACGTAAAACATATAGATAATTGACAAACATTGTTTATTAATCACTGCAACTGCTTAGATATCTGACATAGTCAAATTTGTCAAAACGACACAAAAACATTTTATTTGACAATTTCTGCATCGTTCTATTTCATTCGCATATTATTTGACACAAACAATTATTGTTATACAAGTTTAATATCAAAAAGGTATTGTTCAAAATGAGTAGACACGTAGATGCATCGGTTAAACGCATCGATATCACATAAACTGTAAAAAAAAAAAGAAAAAAGAAAAAAAAGAAATAGATCAAATAGATGTGTTATTTACTCACAATATGACATATAAATGTGCTTTGAAATTTCCCTGTCAAACAAGGACATGAAGTATAGATATAAAAAGTATCAAATATATATAAAAACTATAAAATATAAATAAAAATCTTTTAACCGAAATAACAACTGTTAATCAACCAATCACTCTTACCAAGATTTAATATAAACAATATTTCTTAACTCAAACGCAATTATTACAATCCATAAAAGCTCAAAACAATGTACATTGCATTATAATACATACAATATATGGCTGACAACTAATGCCAAAGGGATCTATGAACGTTAATCTCATATAATATAACTAACATATATAAGTAAAATAAAAAAAAAACGAACTCCGAGGAAAATTCTAAACAAAAAGTCCCAAAGCAAATGGCTATATGAATAGCTGTTATATTCCTGACTTGGTATATGCATCATTTCAAACTTAATTAAATTCAGAAATATTGGAAGAATACATCTATAGTATTTAAACAGATACACTGCTGAATAGTTTTTTAAATTAAACATGATAATTATCGATAGTTTTGAAATTTGAAAGAAATTTAGACTCTTTGCTTTCGAAGTTTTCTCTTTTCCTTTTATAGTTTTATCAATGCCACAAAGTGAATGTTTGTCTTTCGTTTTGCTTATACACTAACCAAATATTTCATTTCTAGCAATGTTGTAATGACGATGTTTTTCAAAAGAATGCAATGGTTTAAACAAATAAAGGGTTGGAATAACTATGCACAAAATGTTGTACCAATGAAAGATATTTTACGTATAATACTGTAGATAAATTCAATAATTATAATGTATTGATGTCTTGCTACAGTTACTCTTATAAGTATCCATTTGATGAAATCACCGGTTTAATTCAAGATAAGGACAAAACAGTGAAAACAAATTTAAACTGGACGACAAAATATTAACAATACCAGTTGGTCTTTTCGAAATTAAACACAGGCAGATCCACAATAAGTCCATGCACCACAAAAAATATGCGAATACAACACCCTTGAAATATTGAAGCAATTGTCAAGAATGTAAAACGATGCACTTTGCACGTGTTATATATACTTTATCCCTAGTGCTTAAGGTGTTTTAAATACCAAAATGTAAATTACCATTGCCCTTTTGATATAATAATAAGAAACAAATTTAATAAAAGGATATGAGTTTATGAGAAAAGATCAAGTTGAAACAATAGATAAAAAAAGAGAGACGAAAGATACCAGAGAGACAGTCAAACTCATAAATCTAAAATAAACGGAATACGCCAATTGACAATCGGAAAAAAATATTAACTTAGACAACACTGTTTTACTGAATTATTACATGTATTTATTCGATTTCTATACTTCAAAATTCATAAGTTCATTGAGATAAAACAAATCAAGGTTAAACACACACACTGTGGAAATCGCATGAATTGCAAATGAAGCTAGACCGAATGCATTGACAGGATAATCGATTCCTGTTATATATGAATCACCTGCAATGAAAATCCACACTTATTCAAACGGTCACAATTGGGAATAGCACACAATCGGGTAAACTAGGATGAGACGACAATTATGGTATCTAAAGCATGTAGCTTTTGTGTTGAGGCCTATATATATCGTAACAGTTTATCAATTTATGATATTGACTGCAACACTTGTGTTGCGTCAATTTCTTTCATTCTTCTTAATACATCTGTTTGAGTTGTTTTGATGAAAGGACAATTTTGCTAATGAAGATCGTCTAGTGTATTTGTTAAGTACGCTGGGATAAAGGGTGTTATACCTACCTAGAATGGGAAGTTGACAATAAGAAAGTTGAAATCATAACGTTTGTTAAAGATTCTAGTCTGAAGGCCATCTGTGTCAGTATCGAGGAAAACATCAGGATATGAAACAAACCTTCCACATTCGTTTCTCATTATCTGCATTTCATAACTCCTAGCAATAACATAAAGTGTTAGAAAATTACAGAAAGTAGTCCACATGTATGTAACAAATGAAAAAAGTCAAAGACATAATCAAACGGGAATACTAAAATAAAAGAAATTATATAAAAAATCAAAATCGAAATTAATTATACAACTTTTCATTTCCCTTCCAACTTAATATGAGTAATGATAATGTTTATTGCGAATAAACTAATTGTAGCGCTTTAAATCATCATTACCAGAACATTGCACCCACTGACAGTCAAGCCACACAAGAGACATCAAATTGAAAATAAGAAGCAACAATAAAAGATATGAAAATGTTGCTTCCGTGTTCGTCAGGATATTCGATTTAATACTCTCTTTATAGGAGATTCCCAAGTGAAAGACACTCATGTACTGTAATAAAAAAGCTAGTGTAAAAAGGGAATAGTTCGTTATTACGTGTTCCTTGAAAGCATGGTTGAAACCGAACTAGAAATAAAAAGTAGAAAAGAGCTAGAATTTCAATAACATTCATAAAAGCTTGAGAAATTCATTAGTTTTGATTCAGTATTTGGCATAATACAAATGCTACAGTCTGTCAAATAATTTCATGTTCACAAACCATTTAATTGGTCTTAAAATATTTGACAATTTTGTCAGTTTTGTCTAGACCCATTTGATTTTATGCTCTTATTTTTTTCTTGCTCTGTCAATTATGGATCTCGGGCAATAATGAGGACTTTTTGCAAGACATGTGCTGTACACACGAAGATATAGTCATGTATGGTTGAATATCAGTGACCGATATAGACAACCAAAAAAAAAAATAACACAATAGCTATAACTTCTGTATTTCCATGTCATATGATATATCTGACCCGCCAGGACATTTTCATGCTTAATTGTCACTGCAGAATTTATATGATCTAGCTGGAATATGGTTGTACTCATCCCAGGCAAAGTGATCGAAGTAGGTTTTGAGCGTTCTCTCTGGGTCTCTTGTGTTGTTAAACTCACGAACGTTTTATAATTTTTGCCTCATTTTCATGGTTCAGTAGACAATTTTTGTGGTCGTCTTTTTCTCAGACACTTTAAGAATAAGGACAACTATATTGTGTGGTTGGCATGTTTGTAAGAATATGTCTGTGTGTTAAGGTTCATATAATCTTGGTCTCATTTTTCTGGTTCATTGTTATGTTTAGTGATTTCTAATGCATTTCCTCTTGTTTATATACTGGCATTTCAGTTGCATTCAAAGACAGCTGTTTCTTTTCCTTTTTTGTACCGTCCTTGTTCATATTGTTGTGAAAAGTTGAAAATATGTTTAGTATGATCTATGATATACTAGTATAGCAAAACTAAAATTTGATTCGTTTCATAATGATTGAAGTGTAATTCACGATGAGTTTAAAGATTTAAGATAAAGGAGAAAAATAAGATCAAGGCTAACTGAAGTCATTAAAACAGGTGGTTTAATTTTGAGCGACATTTAAATTGGAACGTTTAATGCGACATGAACTCTGTTAATTTTCAATGTCAAATGCAAGCTGCATTACAAGCATTGTCAATGAAATCAAATCGTACAGAATGACTGACATAAATTACATATCACTTGTCTGTAAAAATTACCGGAAGGTGTCAGTTATTAATTAAAAACACTATATGCCAGTAATGTCCTCACGTAGCAAAGGATGAGGTCCTTTAGAGTTTATTGCAATATTATCAACCCAAGATCACACATTCAGCTGGTAAATAAGACAGGGGACACTTTACCTTTTTACATTTACTTTCATTAATTATCTATAATTATTAATTTTGTTATATTGTGTCACATGTTATAGATATACAGTATAATGGCAATAAAGACTTGCGTTGAATTGAAGACCTTGTTATGTGTCCTGTATATTATTAATTCTTAGTATTTTTATGTAATGTATTGTGGACTGTTGTATGTCTCTCGGTCATGATGTCTGTTTTCTGTGAGTCAGATTTCTTGTTTTGTACTCTCGTTACCTTCTTGACATATTCTGAGAAAGGGAACAGCAGCAGAAGTAAAACATTTATTCTAAGTATACTTATTCGAAATATCCAATCTTACTTTTTCTATGTTTTTCTTAAATCATTCATTAGGGAATTGTTCCTCTGCCATTCTTTTGATTACATATTAAATTGTAAACATGTTGAGCACACAAAAATATTATATGTAATGAATAATAGCATAGTTTTGTAGTTTTTTGGGAAAAAGTGATATAATAGGATACGAAATGCTCTGTATTGTTTTTATGGTAGAACTTTATAAAAATGTGTTTTCATCGTTGTACTCTAGTCTTTATGGATCCTAGCCTAATTATACCTTATTTCCTTATTTCTTTTATATGAACACTTCTTAAACATGTTAAATGAAACAGTACATAATTATTTCTTATTCGGTTTGAATAACATGTATTTATCTAAAAGAATTAGACAAAAACAAACGGTAATAATCCGATGGAAGTCTTTATGGATCATGAAGGGCCATATTGTTGCAACAATTATAGGTAAATTTGTCTATCCTCTTTTATTTGATACCGTTGACATTTGTTTTATTTCGACTGCATCTGCAAGCAGACGACACGAACAAAAGGAAGAGTATTTATATTGAAAATTGCTAATTATATTATAATAAGACCGTCTGGTCTGGTTGCACCATTGACATTGAAGAATACATTTCATAATATGTTTAGAGACCTTACAGTACATATAAGTTTTAAGCTTACGTGTTCGGTGTTGCAGTTAACCTTGTTAGAAGCCTTGGTAATTATACGAATAAAAATCCTTTTAACATGTTTAATGCTACAGACAGCGAATTATCTTAGTATCGACTCTTTGTATCCAACATTTGTAAGGAAAAGTGTTAATTTACTTAAAAGGGTCACACATAGTGGCATGATTTTCAGATTTGCTTTTAAATCTTGTTAAATGTTGTGTTAAATCTAGGACAAGTTGATTGCCTTTACTTTGCATATTTAACTGCTTAAAATCAACAAAGTAAGTAACAACACGTAATCCTTCGGTTATCCTTCTTGTCCCAAATGAGGATATGAAGAGAACGAGATGTGGGGTTTACACAGATAAGACAGCGGGTCAACAGCATGAACACATCAAGGACACATTCAGGTCATCGAACGATGTTCAACAGCAACCAGATGTATGTATGCTGTTGAAAGCTCTATATAGCCGCGAGTTAAGAGAAACGTGTGAATAGCAAAGACTATCAAATAACTGCCAAATTTCCAAAATGACAAATATAGTAAGTTAAAATAAGACATACAAAATGGTAAACACATACCAACAAGACATGGTACAAAATGCCGGTTTTTCATGTATGGTGAAAATGTCCATAATGGCGAATCCTTGAGATAATTAACAGATGAAGGATTATAGTATATCTTTTGGAATATTTGGATAGAACAGCTGTGGTTTCAATATTTCAAATTCAATATCAGGAAAAAAAAGTATGGAGAAATGCCCCAAAAATATACTTATAGATAGATGTCTCAATGGCAATCATACCATATTTTGTTATTTTTTTAGAAATGCTATATATAAAGCAACACACGACTTCTGCTTATACATAGGGGAGTTACAACCTTGGCAAGTTTGATGAGCTGGGAAGATGAAGATTTAATAACAATCAAGTAACATCCTTTCGGTAATCCCATGACATCAGTAATAATATATATTTCAGAATTTCGTATTTCATATTTATATTATGAATTCGTTGTTGCATCTTAAATAAAACTACCAAGATAGCATAACAGTGAGATCTTCTCGTTTATATTAATATTATAATCGTAAATATTATAATCCTGGTACTTTTGATTAATTATATTAACATATGCAACCTTATCCCATGGGGATTTTGGTAGTAGATTAAACAAATAACAAACGTAATAAATCTTATATCATATTGATAAGAGAGAGGCGAAAGATACCAAAAGGACATTCAAATTCGAAAATAGACTGGCATTGCCATGTAGAAGTTCAAAAAGATAGAAAAGAAAACACCAAAAGAAAAACAACTTAAGACAATCACATCACAGAAAACTAAATACTGAGCAACACAAATCCGACTTTAAACAGAGATGATCTGAGGTGCTTCGGACGGGGAGGTAAATTCTTCCCCACAAGTGGCACCCGTCATATTGCTTACATGTATGTAAGTACAAACCAGGTGATAAGACTATTTCGTTTAGTTATTTTCGGGAACTGGATTGTGGTTGTGACAATTGATTACCGTAAGGTTGATTGTTTAATATAAATTTAAAGTGACCTCAGACAGTGTTCAAAATGGCTAAATGAAGTTCAACATGTCAGTTTTTGGCATGTTTGTATAATCTTGTGACATCACAAATCATAGTACTCCAATTGAAGGACTGATTTATAAGATCTCCATTTTTTTTAGTTTGGGATGTTTCAAATATTTCAACCTTAAGCATTGCTGAAGTTTTATTCATTGTTAAAATGCATATCGTGGTTACCGTTGATGTAATTTTACTGAAAGAGCTTCAATTTCAAAAATCGCATCAATTACAAAATGTTATGAGATGGGAATTAATAGACAAAATGTATAATATAAACCATACCAACACCGAAGCACTGGTTACTACAGGTACATAATACCCTCAACTAATAGTCTTTATACAAAGGTTATAACCTTGTATGTCTATGCTTACAACACACAGAACACGTAGAATAACCTTCATCCATAACAACCTTCATTTAGAATAGCTCCGTCATGAGATGCGATCTTACTATGATCTGCTACGACACATAGATATAGGAAGATGTGTTACGAGTGCCAATGAGACCACTCTCTATCCAAATAGCATTTTTTTTTAAAGTAACCCGTTATAGGCTAAGGTATGGCCATCAACACGGAGCCTTGGCTTACATCGAACAACAAGCAATAAAGGCTCCCAAAAATTAGTACTGTAAAACCATTCAAACGGCAAAACCAATCTATATAAAAACGAGAAAAAGTATGAACTACATAAACAAACGACAACTACGGTACATCAGATTCCTGACTTAGGACAGGTGCAAACATTTCAGCGGGATTAAAATTTTTAATGTTACCAAACCCTCTCCCTTTTCTGAAACAATAGTATAACATCACAACATCGAAAAACACACTATAAAATGTCAATTGGAAGGCTTTACTCAAATGAAAAAAGTTCCTTCATAAAACTGGAAGAGAGCTATAGACGAAATGGATTGAAAAAGACATAATCATACTAAGGTAAAGAATAGCAACTTTAGTTAAGCGTCTGTTCCAGAAATTGAATAAATAACTAATTTGATTCCGCTGGTGGAAAAAAAAACCACGAGGTCATATTTGCTTGATATTTTATTTTCGTATCATAATATCAAGCATTAATTTGTTAATCTGTCTCTAAACTCGTCCGATTAAAAAGCTTATTTCTTTTAAACGACACAAGATAATCATCATTAATCAATGAAGATGTATATCCTTTAGCCTACCAATGTGTTTGTCAACCAGATATATTTGATTCATCCTTTATATCGGTTCCAAAGTTGACAAATAGTTTTAATGACATGACTTAACATTAAGTGAAATCTTTGCCTCCCGAAATAAATGGAGGTCATCAAGTTTTATCGAACATCAACTTTGAAAAAGAGGGGCAAAAGATAACTTAGAAATGTTAAAATTGTTTTAGCCACTTAAAACGGTAGGATGTTTGTTTCTATCAAAGTTTGAAATGAAAACGAAATGGTGATCGTATTAAAAATTCCATTAATAAAAATATGGCAGGAGGTGTGTTGTTTTTGGTGGTTAACAAATATATACCAACAGCAAATCCTTCCTACGTTCTTGATAGTGACACACCGAATTAGGCCACAAGGTTTGTAAAATCATGCGCAACACGACGGGTTCCACATGTAGAGCAGGATCTGCTTACCCTTCCAGAGCACTACCAATTATCCTCAGATTTTGGTGGTTAATGTGATATTCTCTTAATAGATTTATATGTTGTGTGTTACGTGCTGTTGTTTGTCTTGTGGTGTTTTTTGTTTTTTGTTTCATGTAGTATGAGCCTACTTATATTTTTTGTATCTTTCGCCACTCTTTAAAAGTAAATAACTGTTTACACAATGTGTTACACAAATCTCGTTGATAATTTGATAAGGCCCCAGGGTATTAAAAGCTAAAGATGTCTAGCCAAAATAAACTCAAAATAAATTTGATGTTGTTTTTACATAACTATAACAATAAATAAGAAGCTATTTTTACATAAAACAAGACATATATAGCTAACTATAAATTATAATGACTTCGAGAACAGTTCTAACGATGGCTAAAGGCAAAATGTCCTGAAAAAATACTTCTTTTTTATTCAGGCAAACAATAAAGATAACTTAAAAAGATAAATGATTTACTTTTATGGAATAACAGCTGTTTATGGAATCATTAATACAGATAACCTTTAAGTATAATTTGTTATGACAATATTACAGTTATGTTTAGAGAAACCCTTTATCTTTAAACAAGTCAGCTGAGTGTCGTAAAACACAATACTTTTATATCTTGATGATAGCGTCAACCTATTCTGCCAACAAATCTATCTAGAACGACGGAGCTTCACTTTAACCCGGAGATAATAGTTACTAGTTGATTAAAATCGATTTTAGAAATCTCATAAATGTTCTTTAAGCCATTTTAATTTTCTCATACAACCATGTTAAATGTTTAGAAAATACCTTTTTTATGTTTTCATTAATATTTGACGCAGAATTAAGTAACATTTGGTTAAAACCCACTAACTATAAATCATATGATGCCAAGATATTAAAGTGTTCCAAGTATAAAGCTGTAGCAAGCATATAATCCACAATTCAAGATAAACATATAAGAAATTGAGGACATATTATAAATAATTGTGATTCGAAATAACTTACGCGTCAATATTAACCAATTACCAAAAATGACATGTCATCAAAAGTCACTTGGGGTAGCTAGGAAAGATTTTCGGGCACTTGAATATCTGATTGGTTAAAATATTTATGCTTCTCACTGATAAATGTGCAAAATCTCTGATATTTTTATCCGGAATTTCAGAAAATATTTGCCCCGTGCAAGTAGAGAATTAACAATTCATCTTTTTTCATACATCTTCCTAAAATAAATTGAGATGTTTAATTCATCAGGTTATAATCTAATATTTGCAAAATACGTTCTTATTCTGGTGTGCAATCCACAGTTTAAAAGAGAAAATACATAGGTGATTTATTTTAAGGTTAACTTATTTATCATGTATAGAATATCGATTCCATCCTGAACGACACGTGTTCCTAAAACTGGTTAAAATTTTGGTTAGCAGCTGTTCCAAGGTTTCTATGTTATGTCATGTGCTATTATTATTATTATTTGTCTGTTTGTCTTTTTCTTTTTTAGTCGTGGCGTTGTCAGTTTGTTTTCGATCTATGAGTTGACTGTCCCTTTGGTATATCTTGCTCCTGTTCCAGAAAAATATTAAAATGCTTAATTGGTCGCTGTGGTGGAAAAAAACTCAGTCTCGTCCGAAGGATCATACCAACAACTCAACAGATATTTAGAAAAGGGGTGCACTTTATATACACGTAATTATTTGCACTTGGTGATATAGTCCTAAAACACCATACATTTATTTTTTCAAGTTAAATTTATATCCCATTTGAGGCATTAATTAGAACGAACTATTATAGTTATATTTTAATTGATTGGTTCCAACTTGTTCTATCAGCTTGTTTTGTTGGGTTTAGTGATATATATAGAATCATTTCATAAGGTCCGAATTTTACATTTTCACATTTGTCTCATCTTACTAAAACATTTAAAAGATGTTCATCAACGAATACATTAACGAATGAACTAATTAAACTTGTCTGTAAAATTGGAAAAGTTTTATATCGTTGTGGTATACTTTTTTTTATAGATGTTATCAGTAGAATTCAAGATAATTCCTGTATAAGTGAGGTCTTGTACTGTCTGATGCCAATCAGAAAATGTCACTGTTCTCTGAGGCGGACACTAAAGGTTTCCTTTCATTATGTCTATTGTTTTCTCTGATATAATTAAGCTAATTTGTCCCTCTCCATCCCTCTGGCATTCGTACATAATTAAATACTTTCTGTAGAAGCTTCTAAAATCATTGCGTTTAACTTGACTGGTCATTTTACATTAAATAAGCGTCTAGTATATCACGGAACGAATGATTCATTGTCCATTTACAATATGAAATATAACATGCTCTGTAGCTTTAAGACAAACATAGAAAATTTGATATTCTCTCTGGTTCTCTTTCATGCAAATAGTCTTCATTAGTCAGGGTTTGTGGGTATATTATTTGAATATAAGTCTTATTATATTGTCCGCGTATGACACTTATAAACCCCGACTGACCGTCATGCAAATTTTACCTTCAATTCGCACGCCATCTTCGCTGGCCAATGGTTATGACCCAGTCCCTTGTAACTCTTGGCTACCGAGGATGTTGGCATCCATGCTGAACAAAAAGTGTGTACGTCAACGTGAAAGCAAACAGTCTTGTTAGAAAAGACATTGTTTGTTATTCCAAGTAGCCAGTTATTTTTGGCAAATTTGAAGACTTTCACGTGTCTTTGAAATTTTAGATTTGTAAATTATCGCACGGCAGTTAATTGCCCTTTGTGAATTTGTTATCAATTCACAAAAAATCCTCCGACGTAGTTACTTCTATATACTCGATTCTGCATTACAAAATAGATAGACAAATGGTTAGATACATTAAAAATTATTTAAAGTTTATCAAGGAAAGTATGACACTTTATAAAATAAATCTTAAATAACAATAAAATATGTTTTATGAAATACAAGACATTTGGTAAAAGTACTTTGATATCGTTTATATCGTTTATATAATACTGCTTTGTTGCAGGTTCTTATATGAATAATGAGGTCGAGGACCCCATGAAATTGATATCGAAATAATAGTCTACCATACATTGTACTTTTACAGAAAGCCCATTATTCATAGGATTTTCGGTTACATCACAGACTGATTTAAAATTTGAAATATTTTATAAGCAATGAGTGGGATTGTTATTATCATTCATACCGTTTTATTCATTGTGTTTACAGTCCTTTGTAAGTTATCATCTTTTTTTATATAATGTGATCTTGTAACCCCTAGTATGAAACAAACAATTGCTCAGACACGATTTGTGGCTTAACGCAGCTTGAGTTATTTATGTTATATCACAATAAATGTCTTCTCATCAGTTATTATAACGTGTTTGAACTGGTTTCCCGTTAATCGGCTAAACTCGGATTACTCCACTTCTCTATATATCGAGGGAGGTACAGAATCGTGACGAAAGGGTTTTCCGGATGATATTGGCATCCTCACTGTTATACGTGTGCTAATTTATTTATCATGCAGGGGACGGACTAACTCTCTTATTCAAAACATTTTGTTTTTATTTATGTTAAAAATTCGATTTACAAAATGTTTTTTCGGTTATTTTGTTCAGGTTAATACCAATCTTGGTTTTGTTAACGTTAAGATCAGCCATCTTATGACGACTTCATCTCCGCAGAATCAATCGTCGTGTTTGGACTACTGTTTGTCCTTCTCCTACCATGTAAGATATCAAGTTCCATAGTTGAATGTATGAGGTCATGCAAAAACTATACGCAGAGTGTCGGACAACACAAATATTTTTCTCTTGGCTATTTAAACGTTCTCAAAATATATACAATTAAAATAATGACAGGATGTAACTGTCTAAATTTGAGCAGAGCATGCCTTCGTGGCAGATCTAAATCTGAATCATTCAACTGTGTCAGCTGATGTCGCTGATGTTGGCAGTTATTTCAAGTCCCTGATGGTCCTTGGAAAAGGATCCGCTGAAGGCGTGTGGTGTATCCTTTATTAGTAGAAGCGTTTTTTTTCTCTGGTCCGACTATCGTTTGGCGTCAGATGTTGTTGCCGATCTATGTCTATTAGATCATGTTAAATTTTAAACAGCGTGCATATTTGGTTTCCTGTGGTCTTCAAGGCTTTCCCATTATGAAAATTCTACCATCTTTGTTACAAAGCCAGGTGTGCGGTCTGTGTAGTCGTTGTTTACAAATCTAGCTGCTATTTTCTGCACTTGTTTGATTGCCTTTATTTTAGTCTGTGTTGTTGGGTCTAATACTATGAATGTATATTCAACTTAAGGTCTTACTACTGTTGAAACCATTGCAGTGATGTCAGCCTATTCATTTACCGTGGATTCTTTTTCTAGAATCAACGCTTCCTAAATCTGTCGTTGAAATGAGCTCACCATCTTAGATTCTTTTGTTTCCTTTGTGTGCCTACCTGTATGAAACAACCCTCTTGGATTGTACACGGAATATAGTAGAAAAATTGCTTTGCATTCCTACCAGAAAACAGTGATATTCAGACAGTAGTAGGAATCCACACGGAAAATAGCCGCAAAATTTAAATTAGCATGTGTTTTTTAGAAGGAATATTGTATATTCCTACCAGGAATATGCAAATTAGTAGGAATAATTTGGTAGAAATAAAAAAAAACTTCTAGAAAACCTGGTTGGAATTTTTCAAAATTCTACTCAGAAAAAAATATTTTCTGGTAGGAATCTAAAAATATACAAAATGTAAGTGTATATTCACAAATACACAACTGGGTCAATGATAAGTTTGAATCTCAACAACAAAGAAGTCGGAAATAAGGTTGAAATAGAACAAAAGAATCGAAGCTCTTTGTTAGAGAAGGCAATAAATGTTAACTGTATTGTTTACTATAGTGACAAAAATTAAAAACATTAATAGAATCAAACAAAATTACAATTTTTTTTCTCAATTACGAGGTGTTTTATTTTAAAAACACCATTTGCATAAGTTTTCAATTTATCGTGTACATAGTTAAGCAGAAAATTAGATATCAAGTCGACGACATGGGTATCTTTCAAGTTGGATGAAGAAAATGCATAACCTCTGATTTTCTTGTAAAAATTACCACGAACGGAAAACATATCAATCTATTAGTTCAGTAATTTTCGTGTCTGTCCTTCTATTATGTGACTGAAGAGAAAATTCCACAAAATGGGTATCAATTGCATCGAAAAGAGAAAATAGAGTGCACCTGTTTATGTTAGGGCATGTTTGGGTTGAATATTTTGTCTTGATATCGTACAAAGTAAGAATATGTCATACATCGTCTCGCTCCAGATTCTATCATTTTTATATATTTTAGCTACAGGTTGAGTTTATAACACAAAAAAATCACAGTATTAATAGATGAAATATATGGGTCAAGTGAAATACCTATCTAATGAGTCACAAAAACAGAGAAGGGGTGTTCGAATAGTTATTTTTTTTTACTGAAAGTACTTGACGACAGTCTTTCAAGTTGGATGATGAAAATGCATATCTTCGAAAAATTATAATTTTTTGTGTGTGATAACTAGGGTTTATAGTCTTCAAACACTAAAAAAATCTAGTCTGCCCTTCCACAAAATATTTAATTAGAATTTTTTTAAATGTTTATGAATTTTCGAAAATTCCACCTTTTATCGGTTTCCAAGAGCAAAATTCGTAGCGCGTCATCCCTTCAATGGCTTCCATTTCTACGATTGTGAAAATGAACTGGCGTAATGGGGAGATAATGTTGACGAAGTAGTATCCTGACTGAAAGAACAAGGGAAGTTCATGGAATACATTCCTTTTAAAATAAAATTGGACTTTTGAAATATTTAAGGAAACTGCAAGCTATAAAAAGTGTTTTCCATAAACATGTAGATATAGATTAGTTAAATGAACAAATAATGAGTAAGATTATGCACTATTAATGAATTATAAATTGATTACGTAATATTTTTAACAGGCAGATAAAAAATCATCTTGATTGTATAGTCTTAGTCTTGATTAACCATATTTTCTTACATTTCTATATTGTTACGTTGTGTGACCCTAGCTTGCAGCATTGTATTCCATTCTTTTCCCCTCCAACTTTTGAATTTGTGAACTGGAACTTGCTTGCATTTAACATTGCAACATGTGTGTCATTAGCAAACAGGAATCCAGTTCAAGATAACTTTCCAGGTAGAAAGATTTTCTGGTAGGAATTTATAAATCAAATCAGATTTTCAAAACAGAAAAAAATGCATACAGACTGTTACAATTCCACCTTGGTAGTAGTAATATGAAAAATTCCAGTCAGAATTTTGTTCATTTTCCATGTCCGCCTACTTTCTATATAGAATATTTGAATCTAGGTGGATTCATACTTCATCCTACACGTGTCTAGGTGGAATCCTTCTACTTATTTCGCACGGGTAATTTCATTAAGTTTAAATTGACAAATTAACTGATTTCTGTTCACTAATGGAATTGTTTTAAAAACTTACCTTTAATTTTTGTAATTTGTATATGACATCACTGGATTTCGAACCCGTCCATGAATTCTTATATCAACATATCGAAAGAACCTCTGGACTAACAATCGGTTACGATTTAGATGTCTATTTTATATGTATAAATGAATATATGATATACATCGGTACAACAGACACACAGGTCTTCTACCTTTATATATACATAATAGGCAGACGAATATTATGAATTGGTAGACACGAGGTTTCATGGTTAAGATAAATGAGTTCAAGATACGGACTTGTATTTTAGGTTCGAATCCCTGATTTATCTATGTTGACCCTATTCTCTACTTTTCCAGTTTTTGTTCTTGTTTTGTATGTTATTGTTGATTAATTTGTGTAATAAAAGCGAGTTTGGTCGTTTATTTTTGGATTATTGTTGGCTATTTCACCTGTTTGAAGTAAAAATGAGTACATTCTCATGATTTGTCCATTTTTGTTTTATAAATTAATATAATATGATTTCATCTGTTTTAGTGCATAGTTTTACAACAGTTCAACTGTTAGTTCGTGAATTCCTATGCTAGAAAATCGTGATGTGCCTAGAATTAGGTTATTTGTTAGAAATTTTGGAAACATACTTATAATATGTACTATATATATGTTCTTTGTTGGGTTGTATTCCTTTTGACTCATTCTCCATTTCCATTTTCGACTTAAATAGAAATAAGTTCGAACATATCTTATTTGGTAAAAAAAAAAAGAAACAACGCTTATCTATTGTATCTATAACCCGGGCTCATGGTTTCTTTTTCAAGAATCAACGCTTATTCTTATCCGCTTGGTATAACAGGACGGTTCTCATTTTGTATTCGTATAACAATGCAATTTTCGCATTGAAGCTCATTTGCCACTTATTTTCCCAGTCCTCTAATGGTGTTAGACCTTTGTGCAACCTGCAATTGGTTGCTTATGGTTCTATACACGAGGCTGTTGTTTGCAAATAGTTTGGTCTCTGATTATGTTGCTCTTTCTGGTATATCGTTTATTTACAAAATGTAGGTCAGGAACAGTAGAGGTCCAAGAACTGTGCCTTGAGGTACACCAGAGAGTACTGGTACTTGTTCAGAGACAGCTATTTCTAGGATAACGATTTGCCTTCTGTTTTATAGGAATAAACTTATCTGCTTGTTTGTTTTTTGGTTTACTTCGTAATACTCAAGATTATGTAGTGGGCGATGGTGTGGTATTTTATCAAAATCTTTTTTCAAAATCTAGAAGGATGTTATCTACATGGTTCTTTTTTTAATTTCGATGCAATGTCAAGAATGATGATTAGTTGGGATTCGCAAGATATTCTTTTGCGGAATCCATGTTGTACGTTCGTGGAAATTTTGTCGAAGTGGTCCATTACACATCTCTGTCCAATGTATTCCAGGACTTTGCAAGTAATGGAGGTAAGTGATACAGGTCTGTAGTTTGATGCTAAATAGTGTTGGTTTTTTTTTATCCTTTTTGAAGAGTGGAACTACATTTGCATCTTTCCAATCTTGAGGGACTTCTCCGGTGTTGAGGGGTGCTCGGTACAGTTCTGGAAGAATTGAAGCAAGTTGGTCTGCTGCTTTCTTTAGTATAGAATGGGTCCAGTTGCCTTTTATTTGTGTTTTTATGTTTCTTCAATAATTTGTGAACGCCTTTTAAATTGATTTGTATATCCGAAATGGTGGAATATGATCTTTTCCCTATATTTTGGAAATTGTTAAGGTTTTCTTTTGTTAATACGGACTGGAATTTGTCGTTAGGGATGTTAGCTTTGTTTAGTACTAGAGTACTTCCATTATCCAGTTTATAAAATAAAGGCATTGGGTTCGGGTTGTACATCTGAAACGTCGATATCAGGTGCGTCATATACAAATGAGGGTGAAACTGGATAGGTAATTTCGTTTAGAGCATGCTTCAATGGAACAATATGGAAATGAGTGAGATTTTGATTTTGCCATTTGGTAGGGCACTTTCTGTTAGAATTTTCTTTGGAGTTTGGTATTTATTTACCTTACATTGTATTGTTGTTGCTAATGTTGCTTTTACTTTAATATACATGTACATATAATAAACATGCGTTGTTTTAAAACCCATTTAAATAAAATTGCTATATACCTTATTATAGTATAATTATACACAATCTACATGTTTTATGAACCCCCATTTTGAATTTATTTGGAGTTCGGTATTTTTGTCCATGCTTTTGCTTACTTGTATTCGTTCTTGTTATTTGCAGTTATTTTTGTTTTTCTTTTTAAATTCAAAACTTGTCATTGTGTAATTTCAGAAAATATACGAACATTATATCAATGACATGTCACGGTATCCATGCCCAAACTCCCCCTAAGACGAAAACTAGTTATTTAGAATTTATAAGTTCAAAATCCTTAATCATTTTGAGTTTGAATTATAAAGCCTATTTTTTTAATTTTCTCAACTGGACTATTCTTTTAACATTGGTTGATTCATTATAGATTTCTTTTCACAAATGATTGATATTTTTCTGTACATTGATTGTCTTTGATATTTACTGAAAGTCGAATTGTGGTGGTCTTTAGATTTGAGGTTTTTATTTTATTTACTTTAACTTTAACTATGACAAATGTTGTTCTATTCATTTTATGTTTGTCTAATCAATCTTATTGAACTTAAAATGCAGGACACCACAAAAACATTTAAACCTGTTTCAAACTTTGATTGATGTTTAGACATTAACGAAGGGCTTCAGTTGGGTTATTAAGCTGTGCCACAGAATGTCTTTTTTTAATATTGGGAACTGTCCATTTTTGCCTAGTCAAAGAACATTTGGAATTTTTTATCTCTACATTTCCAAGCTTTTCATTATATTCTCATTTCTTTGAATGGAGAGTGACTATTTACAATGGGGTTTTTAACAGTGTTGAAGTCTGAAATCATGTCTTCTAAATTTTTACGAATTCTTTTATGATATAGTGGATCTTCAAAGGATATCTCTGTCAGAGATAACAACAAACTCATTTAACCAGTATAAAAATGTAATATTTGCGCCGGACGCGCGTTTCGTCTACAAAAAACTCATCAGTGAAATAATGTTTAAAAGGCATAATAAAGAACGAAGTTGAAAAACATTTATGACCAAAAATTCCTAAGATACGTTCCGTTTGTCATAGCTACATTTCCGTCCTTTTATGTAACATGACCAGTAGCATGACGTGTTCCTCGTCGTGAGAAATACGACGGGTGTCATTAGGGCAGCGAGGACTGATAATCTATTCTGAAGCACGTGGTTTGAGTTGAATTTCTGATATCAGTCTTATGTTGTCTGCAGCGTGGTTGTAGTATTTTGTTGACTGATCTTTGTTCGTCTTTTCGATCGATTTCTTTGATCCATTGTTCTGTCTGTTTTATGTTAGTTCTCTACCTTGCAACATAGGGGTTCCTGATTCTAAGTCTGTTTTATGTTAGTTCTCTACCTTGCAACATTGGGGTTCCTGATTCTATGTCTGTTTTATGTTAGTTCTCTACCTTGCAACATTGGGGTTCCTGATTCTATGTCTGTTTTATGTTAGTTCTCTACCTTGCAACATAGGGGTTCCTGATTCTATGTCTGTTTTATGTTAGTTCTCTACCTTGCAACATTGGGGTTCCTGATTCTATGTCTGTTTTATGTTAGTTCTCTACCTTGCAACATTGGGGTTCCTGATTCTATGTCTGTTTTATGTTAGTTCTCTACCTTGCAACATTGGGGTTCCTGATTCTATGTCTGTTTTATGTTAGTTCTCTACCTTGCAACATTGGGGTTCCTGATTCTATGTCTGTTTTATGTTAGTTCTCTACCTTGCAACATAGGGGTTCCTGATTCTATGTCTGTTTTATGTTAGTTCTCTACCTTGCAACATTGGGGTTCCTGATTCTATGTCTGTTTTATGTTAGTTCTCTACCTTGCAACATAGGGGTTCCTGATTCTATGTCTGTTTTATGTTAGTTCTCTACCTTGCAACATAGGGGTTCCTGATTCTATGTCTGTTTTATGTTAGTTCTCTACCTTGCAACATAGGGGTTCCTGATTCTATGTCTGTTTTATGTTAGTTCTCTACCTTGCAACATAGGGGTTCCTGATTCTATGTCTGTTTTATGTTAGTTCTCTACCTTGCAACATAGGGGTTCCTGATTCTATGTCTGTTTTATGTTAGTTCTCTACCTTGCAACATTGGGGTTCCTGATTCTAAGTCTGTTTTATGTTAGTTCTCTACCTTGCAACATAGGGGTTCCTGATTCTAAGTCTGTTTTATGTTAGTTATCTACCTTGCAACATTGGGTTCCTGATTCTATGTCTGTTTTTTCTCGAATAATTATTTTCAAATATGCCTCTTGTGTCTTCCCACTATTCTTAAAACATATATTCCTACGATGAAAATGAAAATTATTAACATTTAGTATTACCTGGAGATAATGTAATCGGTCCAATCCTTCTACATACATTTAGGCTTACTTGATTTTTGAAAAACTAAGGCTTTTCTACTTCAGGAATAGATAACCTTAGCTGTATTTGTCAAAACTTTTAGGAATTGTTGGTCCCCAATGCTCTTCAACTTCGTACTCTATTTGGCCTTTTAAACATTTTTTATTCGAGCGTCACTGATGAGTCTTTAGTAGACGAAACGCGCGTCTGGCGTTATTATAAAATTTTAATCCTGGTATATATGATGAATTTACTTGCATACACTTTTTTCTCAATTTTTTAAATATATGCTTTCCTTTGGTAAAAAAAATTAGATGCATTTCAAATGATGCTTTAAACTGTAAATTAACATGACTATAAAACTGCAAGTAAAATTAAATGTTCTGGGCAATTAAATATTTTGTTACAATACCTCTATTCACTGTTGTGTTAATCCTTTACAAACAAGTAGATCTAACTCTTTAACTCTCAACAGGAAATTTCGATTTCACCTAGATTGGTTTTTTTTCTATTTTTGCAACGAAATAGAAAGCTATTCGGCCATTTGTGTATTGACATTTAATTCGGAAAAACAGCACCTTACCAATTTTGTCTTGCTTTGCTTCTTTGTCAACCGTCATGTAATGCTCATCCGCGTGACACAACTGTAAAAGCTTTTCTCTGTTAAAGTTTATTTCGCATTGTATTTAATGAGTTTCGATGTCTTGTCACGGAGAATTTCCAACAAAATGTAAGCCTATAAAATTCAATTAAAATGCTGACAAGCCGAGTGTATAATGAGCATTTTTTTCTTACACCATTTCAATTAAATCGAATCTTGTCAATAAGTAAAAAAAATATTGATTATATTTTTAATAAAATGCCACAAAATTCCTTTAATGTGGAAATTAATAAATAGATGGATGTTCTTTGATAATGCAATGTGTCGCCAAAATACATTATTACTGCAAAAAAAGAACCTAAAATAGAAATTCAATATCTGATTTACTGCTGCACTAGTCGATCCTTTTAATTATAATCTCGTGAGACCTAGTGTTATGTAAATCATAATCAATATGTAAGTTATAAAGGTAGAACACCGATGTATAAGTCATAGTTATGTGTTACATAAGTCACTGTTTCTGTTGTCCTGTGCTTTCTATCGTTGATGGGAGATGTTCGTTTCAGTTCTGCGGAATGCATGTTTTGTAGACTATTATTTATTTATGCGTTTCTCTGTGATTATTATTCTTGTGTGTGTGTTTTTGTTGTATATAAAAAAGAAGATGTGGTATGATTGCCAATGAGACAACTATCCACAAAAGACCATAATGACACAAACATTAACAACTATAGGTCACCGTACGGCCTTCAACAATGAGCAAAGCCCATACCGCATAGTCAGCTATAAAGAACCCGATAAGACAATGTAAAACAATTCAAACAAGAAAACTAACGGCCTTATTTAGCGATATTTTTTTAACATTGCCATAAAAGTGGGAGGATTGACTGACCATTTAACCAGGTTCAATCCACCACTTTTTTAAAAAATGTCGTGTACTTAGTCGTAAGTCGGGAGCAAGGTAGTTGTTATCAAATAGTTCGTTTAGATGTATGTTGTTGTTTGTTTTTGTTGCACTTAAACGTTCCTGTTGTTTCTTTGTTCATTTGTTTCCTCTTATAGTTGATGTGATTCCCTCGCTGATCAAGCGCGTCACTGATGAGTCTGGTGTAGACGAAATTAAACGCGCTTCTGGTGTTTCAAATGATAATCCTGGTACCTTTGATACCTGGGAAGATGCCACTGTTGTTGGACGTTTCGTTCCCAATGGTATTACCAGCCCAGTAGACAACACCAATTATATAGTCATTATTCTAAATTTTCTGTTAAAAAAAAATGAGTTTTCGAAAAAATAAGGTTCATTGTGTTATCCCAGGAATAGATTACCTTAGAGGTATTTGGCCCAACTTTTGAACTTTAGGTCCTTAATGTTCTTCAACTTTGCACTTGTTTGACTTCATAACTATTTTGATCTGAGCGTCAGTGATGAGTCTTGTTTGTACGAAACGCGCGTCTGGCGTATTAAATTATAATCCTGGTACCTTTGATAAGTGATTAGTCTCTAAGTCTGATTTTTTTTTTTTCAAATCGATTTATGACTTTTGAACAGCGGTATACTACTGTTTCCTTTGTAAATTACAAAACTGGAGTAAAAATAACTAAATAAAAAAGTGATGTTACGTGAGTGATATCATAATCAAATAAGACCAGTGAAGTGAATATCTTACTATAAAGGCATCAACCATCACACGATTTGCATGGTAATATCACATATAGCGATATGACAAAGCCAGTTTTAGTATATGTCTTATATTTTAGGGATAATTGGAATGTCTGAGTTACAATGTCACTAGTTATCTCACAAACTCAGACACGGTAACACTAGTCAATCACTTTACCGAAGGGACTGAAGAACTTGCAAATTAATAATTGAAGTCCGTCTTCCAAAGTATTTACTTTGTCCGTCTTCCACATTCAAAAATAAGATGTGATAGGATTGTCAATGAGACAAGTACCCTCCAAAGGCCAAAAACTGGAGATGTAAACCACTATAGGTTACGTACGCTCTTCATAAATAAGTAAAACCCATGCCGTATTCAAGGAAAGCTATACATATTCAATTATGAAAACCAACAACCTTGTTAACGTAAGGGTGATGAACCAACGAAAATAAAATATCACAGGCAGCAACCAATGGCAACCATATAAATACAGTCACCTGACTTAAGACATGTAAATGAGATATGTGTCAGGGTTAAAAATGTCCATGGGTGCTTAATCCTACCCCTGACCTATAATGAAACGGCAAAATAAATTACTAAAAGAATGTGTTGGGAAGGGCTTGACAAATCAATACGGCACGAAACACAAGAAAAAGACATTGAAGACAAACTACCGATCTACGAGTACACTGTAAACATCGTGTTTCGAAAATAAACATTTGAGATACATGTTGTGTTCTTAAAGTGTTTAGAATAATGTTCTTTTGGAATTTAAATGTTTAGGACAAAACACGTATTTCTGATATACACGATCATGAACACAACCCTATTCATTTACACACAATCAGAAATACCTTCTTATAGTAATAGCTGTTCCTAAAAGGCATACCAAATCCAATCTCAACCAACAAATAAATCATCATGATCTTGTCTACGTAGTTTCGTGTTTAAGACTATACCTGTAATTTTCATTATGAGAACAGTCTAGCATGTGTTCTTCTATTAGGATCGGGCAGACGGCATGCTACTACTTTACGATGGAAAGTTTGGTTTAATGTAAAATAAAATGCGTGGGTCCTTATATAGGTTTTTAGGATTATAGTAATATGTACATTCAAATCTTGTATAGGAAGGCCGAGTACATATTTTTTTGTAATTGGAAAAGAAATCTCCTGAGAGAAATGTTTTGTTATTTAAGTTCTAAATTTATTGTTTTAGGTGGTTAATGGATTATTTAGATTAGTGGTGATGGTCTTTTTCTATGTAAAGAAAAAAGATACATCACTCTGCAACAAGGAAACGAATTTGCAAAAGGCAATTGTTTTGAAGGGGAATTTTATCACTGTCAATGCAAATGAATTGAAAAGCAATAAATTATTGTAAATAGGATAATTTATCTTAACAACAAATGCTTTTTACTTTTAAAAAAACTTGTTTATTGGATGATCCTATTTTCTGTACTTCAAAAACTTATAAAGTAGATCTGTAAAAAGATAAGTTTTGAATGTCAAATTGATTGTTGTATTCATAAGAGAATTAGTTTGCACCCACTTAACACCCCAACAAAAGAAACTTAATAAAATATATGGGAAATTGTCTCTGACAAGAAAGACGGTCGTATACATTATGTGTTTTTGTGAAAATCACACATTGGTTGTTACGAGCTTGAATTGTAATGGTATGAGTGGGTTTGTGCATAAACCATTATTCAGTGTATAATAGAATAGCTACTTAAAAAGTTGATATTGGGATACATATGAAGTAATTGTGAACTGCATGTTTCGACTTCCATTTGAACTTTGAGTTGTTTTACATAAATGTCCTTATCATCTGAATCGAATTATTACATAGAAAGTATTTGAGATTACATGTATACATTTTTTCGTGAAATAAAACAAATGCAGTTTAATCCTTTTCATAGGTGTGTGCAAAATCGGTATTATTTTTAAAATATTTAATGAAAATATAAAAAGTTAACAAAAAATAAGATAAAATGAAGTCAAACATTTTACCGGGAAGAAGTTTCATTAATTCCCGTTTCAGTCTAGCGTGTCTAGTTCTATTATGTAGAGAAAATAGGGAAACTTGTTTGACCAAAACCCAAGAGAAATGCTATCGCAGGGATCCTCAACTTTTAGAGACTTGAACAAAAACCACTTAATATTTTTTTTTAATCTGCTTAGAATTTGATAGCTTTAGGTTTTCAATAGACCTGCAAAGGTTTCTTCCTAACAAGTGCCTGAGGAGGAATATGACTTTTTTATTTCAGAGATGGATATTGCCCCTTTGTTTCAATGTCTGATTCAAATTTTTAATCACAACCATGGTCTTATATTGTGTACCACACTAACCCTTACATTTCGCATGCTATTATAATACCTTTAATTTTATTTTCCAAGCTTTAGTTCCTAGTGGTCACAGTTGTCTATCCCTTTATTTATTACAAGTATCTCCCAAACAGAATTGTGTGTTTAATTCTTTTAGAGAAGGTGTTTGGTATAGAATATATTTCCAAGAAAACCATATCTTTTTGGTGATCTTGCAGTATATTTTTTCTCTATAAAAGCTGAGGGGAAAATTTAGTATTGTAATCCCATTGATCAAACGAGAACAAGGATTGATAGTAGTTATTGAAGAAAAAAAAATCCAACTGATTCTGAGTATAGACTAAAAGTAATTTAATTGCAAATGTTATGGCTAGCAATAATGAAGAATAACAACGAAAAAACTAATATCAAACTGCAAAATTGTGTTGTGGAAGAAAAATGACGGACAATTCTTATTAGAAAATGTAAAGAAAAAATACATTCCTTGTAAGGCAGTGGCCTTTACGCCCGAATCAACCAACACTTAAAGCGGTTTATGGAATAACATTATATTTTCAAATATAAAAAAAGCATTCTACATCAGTCCGTGACGTGTCTGATGCTTGTCACTTGTCTTCGTATTAAAACGTTCAATTTATTACAGACAAAAAAGGTTAAATATGCTTTGGCAAAGTGTATACTTCTCATTATAAGGTAACAAGTAGCTGGGATGTCTAAATGTCGGACAAAAGATTTCTCTTTGACTGCAGTACAAGACTTTTATGTCAATGAACTTTAAAAAATTCCAATATTAAAACTGGCGGGGTACTGACCTTCTTTTGTTTCCCTTAAGATAGATTACAATTAAGGAAATCACAATAAATTTAAAGATAACCTTAGTACCAAAGAACCACACATCGGTCATTAGTTTTTGTTTGTAGCAAAGGGATATTATCGGTAGCTGAAGTCATATCTTCATGACCTTATCATCATAGGCACTCGTCTCAGATTTTTTCCCCCTATATACCTTTATATGACACGTGTTATATAAAGATATATAGGGGAAAAAAATCTGAGAAAAGTGCCTATGCTAATCATCACTATATTCATGATTTGAGCATAACGTTTTGCCTGTTTTAATTCTTAATTATGATCATCCAAACGTATGTATGACAAATTCATTGCCAAAACACACATACATATATTATTTGATTGTTCTTACACAACAGCTCTGGAAAGATAGGAAAAGAAAAGAAGTACCAAAAAGCGATTTTATTTATTAAAATGTCGTTACGAATTACAACAATCTTGAAAACATTCTAGCCACATACCAATGATAATTATATCTTCAAATAAAAGAAGTTATTGACAATTTTCAAATAATGTCCCGAGGGTAAAATATCTCGCTAAAGAACTGTCAAGTAATCAGTAAAGACAGCAAATGGGACACTGTCGTCAAGAATTTGTCAACACCTTGTGATAAATGGCTTTCTTAGAAATTCATTGCTTTTTAAGTTAAAAGTATAACAAGTAATTTCCACACTTCATTGTAGCATTGATGTGATAGGCGCACAAGTCCATTTGACTGAAGATGTTTCAATGTGGGAATACAATATGCACACGTCATACAGACACCAACCCCACGACACAAAACAACCTAAACACGCAGTCATGTTTATATAGTTACAAGGTTTACTTGATGTGTAGCTATTAAACTCTAAACCAGTGAGTATTTTATCGTCACGACAATTTTATTAACATTCATAGTGAGGTAAATAACTAACATCATATAATTATGTACCAAAAAGTAAAATAACATATTTACATAACACCAAGAAAAATCAAAGCGGCCGATAGACCCTTATCAAATGGCAAAATCAATAGCTCAAACACATCAACGAACGAAGAACAACTGCTATATTCTTAACATGGTACAGACATTTCCTATTGTGGAAAATGGTGGGTTTCTTGCTAGCTTAACCTTTCATGTGCATTCCAGTCGCATATAATTCAATTATACACGAATTGACACATTGATAGACATTCTTACAATACCTGCAATTATTTAATCTGACTCCTTCCTTCTTACTTCTCCAAGATTTTCACATTGGTCTTTTAATGACGAGACTGTCACTTTCTGACCATAAGTCTTTTGAGGAATAATAGTGTTTATACAAAGATGTTTCCTCATTGATGTTTAGTTAATTCTCAAATGACTTGAGGTAATGCTTTACAATGTCTGATGACCAAAACATATAAATATTTTTTTATAAATGTGGTACGATTGTAAATAAGACAACTTTCCTCCTGAGACCAAATTATGTGAAACTTACTATAATAGGTTATTGTACATCCTCTAACAATGAGCAAAAACTATACCGCATGGCAAGTTATATTAAAGGCACCGACATGATAAATACAAAACAATTCAAATAGAAAACTTAACCCGTTAGTTTTCTCGTTTGAATTGTTTTACATTGTCTTAATATCGGGGCCTTTTATAGCTGACTATATGTGGTATGGGCTTTGTTCGTTGTTGAAGGCCGTACGGTGACCTATAATTGTTAATGTTTGTGTCATTTTGGTCTTTTCTGGATTGTTGTCTCATTGGCAATCATACTACATTTTTTTTTATATCAACCAGTGAACTATTCTAGAAGTTGAGGTGTATACATAATATTTTTCTGTTTAAAAGTGTAAAATCAAATCAAATCTGATTGAATTATAAATGAGTGTTCCTGAACTTCTGTATTATTATTCTTCTCTTTTTTGCATTCCAGGACATCTTGTATAAAGAGGAAAACAATGTTAATGCCTGTCTGTACAACCCCGTGAAATCAAAGTTAACCCTTATGTAGTTAAACATTGCTGTTCGATATAAATTTGTTGAATTATTATAACTGCATATACCTCATAGGTTTATGTTTTAATGTTTGGCTTTTGTTGTACTTTTCTTTTTGTTTCTTTTTTTTTGTTTGCATTAAAAATGTCAGGAATAAAAATAATAGTCATAATGGTGTTTCTCCTTTGCTCATACTTTTTCAACCTTTATGCACCAACCCGCAAATTTTAGGCACTATTCAGATATTTATTGCTGTTGGAATTAATTTGAATAAATTATTCTTACTGCATGTATCTCATGCATTTTTGTATATTTTCTTTTATCAAATGACATCCGAAACTAAACAATAACCTTAACATCTTTTGTTCATACAAATGTACACTTCTTCATACAAATAGTATATTGCATAAAGTGTGTTCTGAATTTTCCCGTGTGAAAATCCACCAATATTCAGATAACCGAATGCAAATGTAGTAATAAGTCAAAAGTAAATTACATTATTATAAATATAAATGCATGCATCGTTTATTTATTAACTTCATCAATATCGATAATAATAAATAAAAAAAAAATCAGCCATAAAATGCTTAGAAAAAGAATAACTGATCCGTGGTAGAAGAATAGTAGAACAAACGTATAACATGCACTGCACCATTCACAAATCTTTGTTGTTTAATTAAAACATGTATATATATATATATATACGATAGTGTACCATTAAGTAATGCTATCTCAAGTACGGAAAATTAATGTATTGACCCTGTGTTTCAGTATCTTTCATCTATTCAGCTTCACTCATATGAACAAATAAATATATTCCATCTAAATTGCATTCAAATATCTTATTAAGACTTTCTTCAAAAAAAGTAAATGGACGGCTGTAGTTGAAATGATTGCTAACAAAAAATGTCTACAATACCATTTGACATCAGCGTTCCAAATGAAGAGTTGTTGAAAACTAGAGTCTTCAATCGAAGGAGTTAACGTTGTCCTATACAATAAATCCGACAAAAGTCTTGTCCACAATTTGATTATGGCTACAAATAGAATTATTCTCATTTTTTAAAATACTTTTATTTGATTACTTTCTGTCTTTGGATTGTTTGTACGTGATTTTTTTGTCTGCTGTAGACGGATCGAACTGTCTGAAATCTCATTAGTTAAAAGTCTCTAAAGCAAATTTATAATTAAACCATAATTTGACTCCTAAATCAGTGGAAAATGAATGTTTTTTCGACATTAGCTAAATACGAACGAAGTAAAGAGTTTTAAAATAACTGCTCATACACACATATTAAGCAAAGGAGAAGTGTCGTCTTACAGTCTTTTAATTTCTGTTACCGAGTGCGCTTTTTGTTAGCTCTAAGTACTTTTATACGGGAGTCTTTGAAACGTTTACAACTCGTGGTAGGATATAAGTTAAGGATTACAGAGACACAATCATAATTATAATAGAGGTCAAACATATAAAGACGTAATAATATATTTTCTTAAATTGTGAAAACAGATATCTATCTTCCATACATTTATACATTTTTACTCTTTTAATTTATTGCTTTATATAGTGCTTTAACACACTTATTGGTTGTTACATGTAACATTTAGCCTTTTAAAAACACCGAGGCCGTTGTGTTTATATCTTGCACGAAGCAAAAGAAAAAAGAAAAAGAAAGAAAGACAGCATGAAGATGGAAAATTTGGAAAACATTGATATTCATCTGTAACAGTTGACAACTGCAACTGATTTTTTTCACGAATTGGGTTTGATGTGGAACTTGAAACAAATCATGCTGTGAGAATAAAACTGCAATGAAAATGCAGTATAGCGCTAAGGTGAATCAACTTTAATAAGGTAGAAAAAATGCAATAAACCTAAAACTAAAAGTCTTAAATTGTAGATTATTGGCACTAAGGTTATTTTATGGACTCTATTTGCAATGACATTTTCAGTTAGTTCTCTACTAATGAGTTGGAATATCCCTTTGGTATCTTTTGCTTCTCTTGACCATTGAAAGTTTTCTCGGTTAAACATATTTCTGAATTATTTGAGTCTAATTAGGGAAGTTGCAATATATGCATTTTTCTTGTACAATTTGCAAGTTTTAGTTGTCAAGAATAATATATGGGGACATTCTTACAATAGACAATTTAATGAGATTGTCAAAAAGTGAACACGTAACAAAGTAACAGAAAATGTTTTAAATATAAGCATGAAAAATTGCATTCTTTATGTCTAACTATTTTATTAGTACTAATAACAGTACTGTAATTCTAAAATACATTTTGATTAATTACATCCTATTAGGGGAAAGAAGTATACGAATATAGTAGTCACACCTGCAGGAGCGAGGATTTGGAAACACCCCAACCCCCGCGAAAAAAGCCCAACTTTTAAAGACTATCAAAGTTGAGATTCCGATTGAAGTTTTACTCTTGATGACAGAGCCTATTGTCCAGAAATAAATCTCAAAGTACTCCCGTCTACGAGCAAGGTGTTGTTCTTACCAAATCAAATCTGACTAAAATTAATCGTAAGTTATACTGCAATATCCATCACTAACGCAGTTTTTTTTCCGTAAGATATTTTTTTTGTAATAGGTCGCTGGTACTGCCTTTAAATTTGGAGAAAAAATTTATAAGACATAAACGTTTTGTTTTAAAATTACCATTAGATTAATAAGTTTTATGTTTAATAAATTAAGTGGTAAAGTTCATATAAAAATACCGTCAAAACTGTTTACAATTTGCAACACAATGTATGACACCAGAGAGCTAATACATATTTTAAGCCAATTCGTCATGTTAACTTTAATGGCATAAAACATATATTTTTTAGTTAATTATCTATAAACAATTAATAATATCTTGGCTGTTTTAATATGCGTATGCAAAACAAAGAAGTATGATAAAATATTTACATTTTATGGTTTTATTAAGCCGGTAAAAGCCAATACAGTAAGACATGATTCAAAAGAACCACTGATGTCAAAAATAGGAATGTTGACTTCAAAGAATCCATGAACATTCAATTTTAAAACGTAAAAGTTTAGATCAAACAGCATTTCGACAACAGGGAATATCGTTTGAAGTTCAAATATCGTGTACACACTTTTTTTCTAATTCTAACATTTTTTTTATTATTAATTTTTATAACTAATGGTTGTCTTGATCAGCTTCTGTTTCTAATTCGAATTTGTTCGTTATGAAACACTTCAAAAATTAAAGATTTGCCTCATTTACGACATTGAAAATAAAATTCGTTTTATTTGACTACCGATGGTAAATGGCTTGGAAATGATTCATATCACTGATTTATGATCTATACTTGGCAGATTTATGTAGTTGAATTGGTAGTTGCATTTTCTAGTCAATTTGATATAATGACATATATGATAGTAACTACCGTGGTAATGTTCAACAATTTATTTCAATGTACGGCTATTTAAAATTTTATGACGTTGTGTATACTCCTTATGAAGAAAAAAAATCCTTTTCAATTTTACTTCCTGTTTTTATTAACAGTTAAATACATATTTCCAATATTCCATCGAGAAGAAATGACTTTTAGTCAAAGATGAGAACTAGTAGTCAATAATTTTTTCATCCCATAGCTTAAAATTAATACAAATCTATCCCCTGACAGAAAAGTAATGTTTTTAAAATTACCAAATAAAACCAGTTATTGTAAACCATGATGGATGAATGTCAGATTGACTCTATTATGATTAATATCTTCACATTTTAATGCCATCAATAATTATGCAATCTACGAGAAAAACCTATAAATAAGACATTAACTTGTGATTTCGGAGTTGCATGATCGGATTATCCAAGATACATTTGCAACGCATGGAAATTACGTCATACCGTTTTTATGTCATGTCAAATATGTATATTCATCATTGCATGATCTTGAATCTACCATACATAGAATATTCGAAATGGCCAAGACCATACATAATAGAGCGTCCTCAAAATACCATAAGGACTTATTAAAAATAAATTGAACTGTGAGCGATTGTTTTACCTATGGTACTCCTGCTATAAGTATTTTGTAAGCAGGAAGTTGATGATTGATTGTTGTAATCACGCATCACGCAGAAGAGCATGCTCGGACGCAGCTTACGAAAGGTTCTTTTTTGCTTGAACCGCTCATCAACATTTGTAATACATTGTCGATACTTAAGATAGTTTGGCCTTGAGCATCACTGAAAAGACATTTATTGTGGAAAAGCGCATCTGCTGTCTTAAATTTTGTACTGTTAATGTTATTGATTACACATTTCAGAAAACTCTGCTTTGTAGTTTGTTAGTTTATATTTTTTGGTCATACGAATGGCTGCACAAACGTAATCCAGTATATTGCTCCTTAAGAGTAGGGGTAATTATCATACACAAACATGATTTCGATAAAAAAAAAATAAGGGTATTACAGATCAATTTCGACGTACAATTAAATTTTGTAGATGACACAATTATTGGAGCATCAGCTCTCACGATTTGACTGAAATTCTTATATTTGATTTAATATATAATAAAACGTTATTAAATTATAGTCCTGGTACTTTTGATAATTATTACAATGCATGGGATTGATAATATGTGTGTATTTTAGTAATGACGCCATCTAATCATCGTGGTTACCCCCGAACACGTTGATATAACCCGATATATATATACATATAAATACAAATAGATAGCGAACTCGTGCAATTTGATTTTTTCTAGGTCTGTTTGATTTAATTTTACAGTAAAAATATATGTTAATCAACATTTACACACGTGAAAGAATGATTGTTCAGTCATTCACACAGTTTACCCTTGTTCCTCTCTCAATGTTGACATTTTTTCCTAACTAAAAACGTATAATTCATGCGTAACCCATCTCTAGCTAAGGAGTTTATATTTCACCTGCGATGTTAATAAGCTTATTTTGACGAAATTTAACAAACTGGATCATAAAAGTGAACTAAAATTCCCTAATTCACTTTTGATGATGGAACAAAAAAATCATATGTTGATATAAAAATAGAAGACGTGGTATGATTGCCAATCAGACAACTCTCCAAAAGAGACCAAAATGGCACAAAGTTAACAACTATAGGTCACCATTCGGCCTTCAACAATAAGCAAAGACCATACCTCATAGTCAGCTATTAAAGGCCCCAAAATGAAAATGTAAAACAATTCAAATGAGAAAAATAATGGTCTTATTTATGTACAAAAAATGATTGAACAACAAATATGTAACATATAAACAAACGACAACCACTGAATTACACGCTCCTGACTTGGGACATGTACATACAAACATAATGTGGCGAGGTTTAACATGTTAGTGGGATCCCAACCCTCCACTAACCTGGGATAGTGGTATAACAGTACAACATAAGAACGAATGCTTGTTCGTATCCCTTTTCTAATTCCTATTTAACAGGGTAGTTTAAAAACAAATCAAAAGTACATTTCTCAATGAAATTACAGTAGACATTTCGATGAATTCTTCATAGTATTGTATTATCATTATAAATCGATTTGAAGTACTTAAACATGTTCAACGAAATTAAGTTTTGAACTTTTGTTTAGATTTTTATTAAATTTGTACATGAATTTTTATGTACGACAAGAAAGGAAATATCATTGATTACAAGAATACATTTGGCGCTGATATTGATTCCTCCAGGCTGAGTTGACCTTGGACGCTTTCGGCAGTTTTATTTTTTTCCTCGCTTTCCAATGTTTAATATTTTTGGATTTTACAAACATTCGATCTTAAAAATATGTGATTCTAGACGATGACAATTATAAGATTAAGCTCCAGTCAGTACCACGGGGTGAATGTCTACAGTGTAACTCAATAAGTCTTAATTAAACAAACCATGAAGGTACCGTTAGGTGTCGTTAGATATTTCCTTAAATGAATTTTGACGGATCTTTATTGAATTTGACCACAAATGTTTAGGAAAAGTCAACTATTACAAGAGCATAATTGGAGCCCAAAAGAATTCTTTTATCATGGCGAAAGATTGTATAGCTGAAATGGTTGTGAACATTGTCAAGGAGAAAGTTTATTGATCTATTATTCTATTCCCGTTCGACACCAAGTACATTTTTTTATGACATGTAAGTTAAATAAATGTATTTTTACCGCTTTTTTGAAAATATCATCAAGGATACTTACATTTCATTTGATACGATAGTACGCAAGCAAAATCGCCACAAATTAAGCCATAACGTTTTCAACGTTTTCATCGTTTAACTTTTTACATTCGTGTCCCGTAATTTGTTGAAATCACAATCTCGTCCCCTCTCCCCCAAATGTGGCCTATCGATTATATTTATGCAAACATTTTTTACACAACGGATGCCACATATGGAGCAAGATCTGTTTTCAAAAATGATTTTTTTTGTCTAAAATCTTTTGATATGTTTGTCCCTCATGGAATAAATTAAATGTTTTATTTTTGATATTCTAATACGGCGATTAGTTGTTCCTTTTATCATTTAGAATCAGAACATGTGTACAGCAAATAGCTGTCAAAATGACCAAAGAGAAGATTTTGCAACTATGTTTAGCAATGATGCTATTTAAAATACAAACGTACTATTAATTGTTGATAGTTGACACACTTTACTAGTAGTTTTAATGCGCAAATCTTCAATTGGAAGTCTCAAGTGAGGGCAGCTTCAGGGTTTAAGAAAAAGGCGAGGCGAGAGTCGAGAGTTAAAATAAATAAGTTGTTAAATTAATCGGATTTAAATTCATATAACCATTATCTATAATAATAATCAATTACTTCTCGATAGGGTAAAAAATAAATAGCTTTTGATAACATAGATTCGAGTAATCAACCAAATATCACCACACAGAAGGGTACTTTGAAATATCAATATTTAATAATTTTTCCGTCTACAATATTTTCACCAACGTTTTCATGAATCCTTCGTTTTGACCTAACTAATCCGTATTGATTCAATGTTCATATACTCTAGATTTTTTTTTGTAGAATAAATAGCAATTTATGTCAAACTTTGATCTGTAAGTTCTACAATTATCTATACAGAAAAATCCTTATACTTAGGGTATTACTTAAAACGAACATTACCATTCAGAAACGAAATTAAGCATGAATAGATATGCAAAATATGGCCGACTTACATGCTTGATACTTATCTAAATTACATGTTGTTATCTGTATCAGATACATAGATTGTTGTCAACATGTTGTTTTCTAAGCTCTGTAATTATTTCCGCTGAAGGACACTTGTCCGACTTTAATAACGTAAAAGTCATGTTTCATCGTCCAGAATTCATTTGACAGAGGACAAGAAACTTGATTGAGATGATTGAATAAGTTATTCAAAAGATGTCTAACGGATTAGATAGTTATCGGAGCAGATGTTTCTCAACTATATTCATTAAACGTCCAAATTGTATTAAGATGATAACGCCGGAGTAAGATTAGACAGTATAATTGTCCGAGAACGAAAAACAGATACACATTATATAGGCATCTTTGTTGTATCTTTTATAACGTCTAAGCATTGAAATGACAGCTTTTAGGTCAACCACACTTATTATGTGTATATGTGATATTTAATTCTATATTTAAGAGGACTATTCTACGATTGGTCTTGGTATATATTGGAATCAAAACGTGTAAAGAAGCCTTAAACTATCTATGAAGAACGGTTTAAATTTAATATGTAAAATCCCACAAGTTTTGATTAAATTGGTGTATCTAAAGTAGAAGTAAGAGTTAATTTTACATTATCGACAAACTATATAACACTTCCAAAAACATATCGTAGTAGGCGTTTGCAGCAAAAAAAATTATTTATAAGCAAGTAGAAGACAAATATTTTATTATTTAAGAAAAGGAAAGTGGCAAATAATTATAAAAAAACAACAGCACAAGATACATTAATTCAATAAGTATACATAATTTCATTATATTTATAGGTTATATTCTAGAGTTTTATGAAAGTTTGGTCACATATTCATCTTTGGCTGAAATATCACTGCTCGGTAATATGTATAGAAGAAAAAAAAACATATGAAAATTTTAAGGATGAAAAAGCTTTTTAAAAAATACTCTTAAATGCTGTGTTTCCTTTATAACTGTAATTGCTTTAAAACCTGTTCACAAAACTTTGTTCGAAAGTGATACGACAGATAAACATTTATTACAAGTCAACACATAAAGTTTTCTATTCACTTGTAGTAAGTAAAGTCTGAGGTTTGTGTTTCTACCATGATAGTTTAATGGAATGTTTAGTCTTGAATTTTCCTTGGAGTTCTGTTTTGCTAATTTAAATTTTACACAAAGAACTTCCTTAGCAGCGATTTTCCTTTTATGACTGAAAATGGCTTCCTACGTTTGGAAGAAAGTAAAAAAAAAAAGGAAGTATAAACGCCTGCAATTTGTTATACAATAATCATTTATATTTAATTTTGTTGTTGTCTGGGATAGTCGTTTGTTACAGACATAGTTTTTCCATTGACACAATAGTACAATTGTAACATGTCGATAAAAAGGCAAATTAAAAGGATCAAAAGAAAGAAAAAAACATTAAACGGAAAACACATCCTGTTTACTTTTGATCTTATGTAAAATGTTTGTTATAGTTAATTTACAATTGTATCAAAGAATATTCAAACAATCGTCTGTCACAATCGTTTGGTTTCTTTAATCTCAACAAATGGAATCCGAGAGTCATTTGTCACCGGGAACAACCTTAATTTGTTTGAAACGGACAAACACAATATGATAACCTAAAATAGAGTTCCATCGTGACAATTACAGATGTTGCAGCATTTTTAGGTCATTTGCAGTCAGAAATGACAGTTGTTAACAATATTCCACAATTGTCTTTGATTAGAACAGGTGTCTGCAATAAACAATAGTGCCACGATCATACGCTATTTTCATTTTCTATTACAGAAAAAATAAATAAAACTTAATTTATTAAAATTCTTAGAACAGGACGTTTCTGCTCAAACAGATTGATAACATATATGTATAAATACCAAAAGTAAAGTTATCAACGCAACAAACACATTCGATCCACATATGGAGAAGAGAAGTCTTAACCTGAATGCGTTGGCTCTACTATTAATTGTATGGCAAGGAATGTTTCTTTTCTTTCCAAAAGGTTATCAAAGGTACCAGGTTTATAATTTGATACGTAAGACGCGTTTTTCTATATGTAAGTCTCATTAGTGACGCTCAGATGAAAATAGCAAGAAAGCCAAAGAAGTATATAAAGTTAAAAAGCATTGAGGACCCAAAATTGTGTCAAATACAGGTTAGGTAATCAATGTCTGGGATAAGAAAATCTGTAGTCATTCGAATAATTCATACTTTTGCAAACAGTCAATTTATAAAAATGACTATATGATTGATATTCATTTTAACACCGAAGTGTTGAATACTGGGCCGTTGAAACCCTTGGGAACGAAACGTCCACCAGCAATGACATCGACCCAGTGGTGTAAATAGTTATGAAAGTTAACAGGCGTATAATTTGATACGACCAACATGCATTTCGTCTATGAAAGACTCATCATTGACGCTTAGATAAAAAAAAAAAAAAAAAAAGGTTGAAAGCCAAACAAGTATAAAGTTTAGGAGCATTGGGGACGCAAAGTTCCAATAAATTGTGCCAAAAAATGCTAAGGAAAAATATCCCTTGGATAAGAAAATCCTTAATACTACTTTTGCAAACAGTTAGTTTATAAAAAATAAACATACAATAGATATACGAATACTGTTACATGTAAATCAGTACAAGCTGATGTTGATTTGTCACATACATATGCTTCTATTGAATATTTGTCCAATTTCTGTATTGTACGTTCGATTATCGCTATTTTGTGCAGTTTGCCTTTGATCATGTTTTGTGATAATTTTCATATCATGCTACTCGCTTGAGATGGAAAATTATAGCTAGAAAGTAAGCATGCACGTGGCGTTGCTAACGAAATTGACATGAAATTGACATGAAATTGACAACGTCGTCAAAGGTAAAATAGCGATAAAAAGATTACCATTGTTCATCTCAACTCGATTGCCTTTCTCGCTTTCGCAATCCCGGCTCAAGCGAGAAAATCAATCTCGTTGAGATGATCACCGATAATCTATAATTATCGCTCACCTAGCTACATGAAATTAACTAAAACTTGAAAACAAATACATTATCTCGCAGGCCTCCAGATTATTTGGAAAGTTAAGTGATCAACCCAATAAACGGTTTTGCCACAACGTAACAATTACAAGTTTAATTACAATTTACACTGTATGTATATGTTGAGTATATTTAAATGGACATATGTTTCCATAGCCTAGGATTTTATTCGTTATAGTTTGAAACATACTGACATAGTTCAGATATTAATCAAGTGACATATACTTTAATTTTAGAGGAAAAGATTAGTTAATTATAAATAATTTAATTTTGGATGAAACGTGTCTTATGATTGGCCGCTGACGTCGCTGAATTTATCAGCTCATAGACATTATGTTGTCATGTGACGTCATCAACTTTTTTTCATGATTTACTCCGGTTTAAATGAAATTAAGAATTACATTATAAGAAATGACTGTAATATTTTTCTGCCTATTCAAATAACATAAAAAGTGATGCACACTTTAAATAACCCGCTTCGCGTATAGTGTTCTGACAGTGCGAAACAAGATTTGCTGATCCTTTTCGACCATCCTTGCCCCCAGAACCTAGACAAATGCTTTAATGGTATATTGTAGTATTCTAACGTCTTAAAGGTATGTTACAGTAGTATAACGCTGTTCAATAGTCATAAATCGATAAGGCAAAAACAAATTCGAACCACAAATCAAAATCGATGGAAACACATCAACTATAAGAGGAAAGAAAAAAGCCAACAAACACTGTATTGCTATAAAAACAAACGTCATCATACTTAGAAACAGGTATTTGATAAAAAGGGTACAGAACAAATTTTGAAAAAAATCTACCGCTTGAATGAAAAGTTAAATGAAGCCGAAATTATGAATATTTGATTCGAAAAATCTGCTACTAGTAGTCTACTTTTTTTTATCGCCATCATATCGTTGTGTGTTATTCAGATTAAATAGCTAGTCAATAATTTGGTTATTGTTGATAATTAAAAGTGATATTAAGATATACAACGCAATCTTCACTCTTTAATTGAGCTAATCTTGCAAATTCATACTTGAAATTGGAAGATAATTTGACATGTTTCGCAAATGATTTTTTTAAATGACTGAAAATGAATACATAAATTTAGCAAAACTGTCAATTAAAAATAACTTAAAGAAATGTTTGAAACATAATCATTTGTTCTTAATTTTGTTGTTGTCTGGGATAATTGTTTTTATTTCTGACAGACATCATTTGTCATTGACACAATAGTGAAATGTAAATAAAAATGCAAACAAAAGGATGAAAAGAAAAAGAAAATATTGATATAACGGAAACCACATCATGTTTACTTTTGATCTTATGTAAAAAAAATTATAACAGTTAGTTAACATCTGTATCAAAGAATATTCCAACTATTGACTGTCACAATCGTGTGGTGTCTTTAATTTCAACAAAAGGGTATGCGTGAGTTATTTTTCAAGTTTAACAACCTCGATTTATTTGAAACAGACAAAAACGACCACCAGAACCTAAAATAGACAATTACAGATGTTGTAACAGTTTTAGGTCATTTGCAGTCATTTGTGACAGTTGGTTTACAACAACATCTCACAGTTGGCTTTGGGAAGAACTTGAGAATATTTTTTTTTAACTTTTTCCTTAACATATACTAATAAAACAATGTAATGCTTAGAACAAATGTTTTGCGCTTAGAAGATTTATAAATCATATTGACAATAAACAAAAGTTTAACACTAGAAACTCGTCAGATGTAGAGCAGGAACTTTTCAACCTTCCGGAATATCAAACAGCCAGCACTGTATTTAGTTTTTATGTAATGTTTTGTAGATTGTTGTCTGTATTTTCGTTGCTTTTAGTTTGATTGTTGCCATGGTTGTTTCTGTCACTTTTCAACTTATATATTTTGATTGCCCTGCAGTATCACCTGCAAGATAGGCCTCACCAGTTTTTCAGCACCAAAACAATTTTACTTTCACCTCCCATGCCAAAAATTATATTTACCACCACTAACGGTAAGTGGCGTTAAACACTAAAAACCGTTCGATGATAGATTTTGTGAATAATTTCTATCGACCAACACATTATCAGTTTAACATTCATAGCCGGTTTTCCATATTTGACCAGAATGCAGCACAGCAAAACATGTTTTTATATGTCACAGAATGACAATTTAAACTGTATTACTGCAACTGTGAAACAATAAACAGCAGTTGCACATCTTTAGACAGTTAAAACAGATGTAGTTACTGATCACGTATTTCTTTTACATCATGCCTATTTATGGCATGTTCGTTTGTGATCCAGAAACGCAGTAACGGAAATTGATTGACAAGCGGAAGTTTTGTTCAATTAAAAGATGAAATTAAAAGTACATAGTTTGAACTGAATCAATTCCACAAAATCAAATGTTGCAATTAATGAAGCCATTGCAGTTTTATAGATTAAAAACATTCTAATCTTGCTCATGTTTGTGAAGACCTTTACACAGCAATATATATGAAATTACGAAAACATGTTGATGACCATAAACTGACATGTTTATCGGTGCTGTATCAGTAATATTTGTCGTAGATGCAATCATTTGCCATATATCATCAATAAATTTAAGAGTTCTGACAATTTTTTGAACCTTCCATCAAAATCCTATTGATCATTTAGCTGACTTGACTTGATTTATTAACCAATATGCAGTCACACAAGGGAAAGTGCTTTATTCGTTAAATGTTAATGTATATTTCTCCTTGCTAAAACCTACTGAGTTGCTCTGTAAATTGAAGACAAATTATTACAAGCTTCAAATTTGATTCTATGGATCAAATTATTTAATTTTCACTTGTTCTAAGTAACGCTAGACTTCACATGTAGACGAATTGATACAGTTGTGAGTGACAAATTACCCAGTTGTTCTTACATCACTTCAACTTCTAATTTGACAAAGAAGTAATAAAAAATGAAGTCAGTCTATTTTCAAAGATATAGAATGTATGAAAGACGTTTGAATAAAAACATTTGAACTAAATGGATTCTTAATTGTAGCTGCAACACCAAATACAAATCGATTTTTCTTTGTGGAAGAAGGTTTAACTTTCACCCAAAGATTTCAATTAATATAAAAATGCAGGATTCTTTACCAGCCAATTCTAGAAATGAGGCAGTTGTATTCAGATAAAACCGTCGTTTATTCATACATATCTAACCTTTCGGTTAATGTTTCCTTTCTTAGAATAAATGCTTGTCCAACATGATTACAATATACTTGATATAAAATAAAACATGATAATGTGTGTAAAATAACCATTTGCGTACATTTAAAACCTAACCTCATATGTTATTCAGTTGTAATTGCTTTGTGTGAAATAACCGTGTTCCGCAAACCATGTCTATGATATCACAAGTTACCATTCTCCTCAAAAGTGTCTAGTCTACATAAACCTGTTCTTTCATTAATACTTTTTGCAAACTTTCGAAATATCATTATTTAATTGACAATTTCAGGGGCCAAATAATTATATCTATTACCTCGTCCCTGTTACAAACTTTGACTTTTCATCTCAATTATTTTGTTCTATTTGATAGATCTTTGTATAAGTTCATATATACCATATATATATCGGAAAAGAATGGAGATCTTGTAAGTTTTATTTATTACGACAACCGTGTATGTGACTTAGCACGTTTTAAAACAAGACGCGTTTCCGGTCTTATAGGTGTAAAGCCAACAATGATTACCTCGTTTAGTCTTTGTTAAATTTGCACGTTTCAAAAAATGTGCAGAATTTATCTTTGTTTTAAAAAAAAGAAACTCTTGGCATGATTAAGGTTTTATCCTGTCCAGTACTATAGAAAAGTTATTCACATAACATTTCATTGCATATATGAAAACACCAATCATATTTCCCCTTTATTTAACCTGTGTACAAGATTAAGTTAACATGGAACCGCAAGTTTCCAAAATATTCTATGGAAACCCCAGATAAAAATATAATGGTACTCTGAAATACACAAGACAAATGTTTATGGCTCAGAAAATGTTTCATGCAATAAACGGAAGGATTAATTACCTAAAATTGTCAAACTCATGGGAAAAATATTTCTACCTATTTTTGTATAAAACCGGATTTGACGTGCCATAATTTGGTGGTATTACACCTTATCAAATGTGCTACGTCAACTATATTCATTTTGCTTTTAAGCAACTTACAAAACAACATCATGTCATTCGTAGTTCTTCCTTTCATTATGGCATCTTTAACCTATCACAAAGTGATTAAGAAGGCTTTTTAAAATATTTATCCGAATTC
The DNA here is from genome assembly GCF_036588685.1 of Mytilus trossulus. Classification (NCBI taxonomy): domain Eukaryota; kingdom Metazoa; phylum Mollusca; class Bivalvia; order Mytilida; family Mytilidae; genus Mytilus; species Mytilus trossulus. The sequence continues at coordinate 87,100,581 of NC_086376.1, forward strand.
ATTGGATTCTGAAACGGCGGTGTATTTAAGGCAAGGCCACCAAGAAGAAAATTATGGATGTTTTGGCGATGATTGTTTAACAATTCATGCATCTTTTCCCTTGTTGTGTCATGATGCAATCCTATAAAATGATTCACACGCAACACATTACAACAATCAGCATTTTGTAGGAAGGATAAATACAGAAAAATGTAGATAAAGGAAATTATCCATTTATTCAAAAATGATATTAACCACTGATGATCTTTGTATATTTATTTTTCAGAAAATTAATGAGTCTGGTATTCCAACTTACACTATAGAATGTGCAGATAAAGCACTGAAACATGCCATGCACTCATCTATTTTTCATTATAAAATGTTCGATGTGTGTTTAATTAGTAATGTCTTTAGCCTAGTATACTCGTTGTCACTTCATCTCCCTAGCGTGAACACTTTTAATTACCGGAAGTGAAACATATTAATTAAAAACGTGTTGACAATTTTAACAAGTCGCTCCTGTGCTGAAAGAAATGATTTAACCGAACATAGTTGCATAATGATCGACTTGAATTTAGAAAATAATACAAATAGCTTTGCGGCCGTCTAAGTTTCAATATGAATGATAAAATGGCTTCACGTATGCTTGTTACTTTTAAAAGCTATCTGATGTTATTTCTGGACACTTGCATATAACTGTGGGAGCACAAATGGATGATTAAGTTTCATTTTGTAATATTTTTTAAATGGTTATATATCAAAGGAATCGTGTCAGTTAAGATACTGCGTTGTATTACATTTGTATGAATAAAAAGGGACACGAAACAAACAACGAAGAAAATGGCTCCAAACTATAGAACTAATAAAAACATTAATATTAACAAAGACTTTCTAATAGCCTGGTTAGAACAGTTTTAAACAGGTTTAATCTAACCACGCGCAGTATATCATCTAAATTGATAACAAAAAAAATACATCGTGTCAAGTGGTATCTGCTATATAGAAAATGTCCCTTCTATAATTGATAATCTAAATGTAATGGATTTTTTTTTGAAAATGGGAAATACAATAGTCATCCACGAATTCACCTGGTTTAAAAGTCAATTATTTCCATAATAAGACAATTATAACTGAAATTCTGAAATGATTAAAACGTCCAAAATGATCCAAGGTTTAGGGTAAAACAGCTTCGAAAGGTGTGAGAGGAACAGTTCTAGGGTAGACCTATCCACAATGTTCTTGATAAAGTTATGGTGTGTACCTTCAACAGGTACAAGAATAACTGTTCTATGAAAGGCTATCATTAAAGATCTGCTCGCAAACTTTATTTGCGAATTAATTTATTCAGTATTGAAAACTACCTATCTAGATACAAACTTTATCATTAAGTCTGCTTGAACAATTTAAAGAATTGTACCACTTTTTGTTCTGAGAAGTAATTTTGCTTGTGTGTCTGTTATGAGATGTTTTTTTTTATGTATTTTGCGGTATATAATATGATATCATTATTAGATTTCTTTGAATATAAAACTACGGTTTTTGATTTACAGGAGATTAGCCGTCGTTCTACCTGTTGCAGTTGGTTTGTTTTTAAATAAACCCAGTCATTAAAGTGTCCAGTGGTTCTACATGTATCAGCTTTGTATTTTGATTTTGATGTTGAAAATGATTAAATACTATTCGAGTCTAGATGAACTTCATTTTGGATCAAACATCTGAAGCCCGTCTCGTGCACTTTATTTAAGTTTCCCATAAAGCATAACACGCGGAAGTGAATTGTAATCTATGCCGGTTTAAAATCAGCTGATTACCGGAAATAAATAAGGTATAGTGCAAGAAAAACCAGATAATAATTTCCTGAAGTATTGTTTAAAACATTCTGCCTTCCTGTTGAAACAGTTTAAGAATCTCAGGCTATGAATCATTTTGTAATTTTTTTGCAAATGTCTGGAAAACAATGTTTTTTGAAATTATGCTCAAGATATTAAATGATTTAGAAATTGACTAGTAATTAGATACATAACAAAATGCTTGCAGGTTTGTAAGTTGACTATATGAAAGCTAAATTTCAACATCAGAATATTTTTCTCAGTATTACTCGGTCAAAATTGGCCCTCTATTAATAAATTTAAAATCTTTTAAAACTCATTTCAAGGCAACAATACAAATAAATAGCTATTTATCAGTATAGAGGTACCAGAATAATTGAATAATGATACCAGTCCATATATAACTTTCTTTATCACTAATTTAAGGTATACATAACTTATAGTTCGGGAAAGGAAACGTTTGTCTGCTGTCGCGAAATCAACCGCTGGTTTTGGTTGGGTTCATGTTGCTTAATGTGTTGTGTTAATTTTTCTGTGTTGTGTTTAGTGGGTTTCTTTGGTTTGCCGTTGTATTCTTATTTGTATTTCGGCTTAAAAGTTTGACTATCCAGTTTGATATCTTCCGTTTTTATTGTTTCTATTGTTGAAAATCGCATGCTATTTATGATATATGTTTTGCGATAAAAAAAACAAAAAAGAAAATGTAGTATTATTGCCAATGAGACAACTATCCACAAATGACCACAATGACACAGACATTAACAAATATAGGTAACTGTACGGCCTTCAACAATGAGAAAAGCACATACCGCATATTCAGCTATAAAAGGCCCCGATAAGACAATATAAAACAATTCAAACGAGAAAACTAACGGTCTTATTTATTTAAAAAAAATGAACGAAATACAAATATGTAACACATAAACTTGACTTTGTTTTCTCATAGACGATTTAAATATTAATTTATAATAATATAATCAAAAAAGGCCCTTCATAGCTTGTTGTTCGGTGTGAGCCAATGATCCGTGTTGAAGATCGTAACTCGAGCTATGATGGTTCACTTTGTAAATTGTGACTTGAATCTAGAGTTGTCTCATTGGCACTCATACCACATCTTCTTATATTTAGTTGTAAAACTGAAATTTCCTTTCAATATTTCTATATTTGAATTTAATAATAAGAACACTCGGTAAATGGTTTTATACAGAGTAGATTTATGGACGACCTGTATAGTTACAGATCTAAAACTGTTGCAAAGCAATAATTATATATGCATACATTGTTATTAAACTGGTGTAAGCTTTTTGCAACATGTATCATTAAGAAACCCAAAGCTTCTTCTGTATCTTTTCAAAGCAGTTATCAAATTCAATTAGTCATAGTTACATTGACATCTTTCTCAACGTCATAGTGTTGAATAACTATCATTATATACTTTCATTAGGTAAATACTAACAGATTGGACTAGAGTGTTTAGATAAGATGGTGCTACACGCACGTTATTTAATGCATGTTTAAAATCCTTTTCAATTTCTCGACAATTTTTTCCTTGCAAGTACATTTACGATGCAAATTATCAATGAATCCGTGAAGTGTTTTAAAGATAAGGCATAAAATGTGATTTTACAATATTAAAACAAGAGATAAGATGGGGCAAATTTTCGTTTTTAATGTTTCATTAACAAACTATTTAAATACAAAGCTGTTTCGGTTTTGCATACACTTTACAAAAAACTCTTTTGCAAAGATTTGCTGATTAAATACGGAGCGTTAGCAAATTTGAGCAGAGTCTAGATTAATTTTACTTCGACAATTCGATAAAAACATCCAAACAAAGCTACTCAATAAACATTATCAAATGAAATATTTGACCTTTATTTGATTTTGTTGTTTGTGAATCGCATTATTTTGTGGCCAAGGGTCGTCTTGGCTTTGCGCAAATCAATACAAATAGGAAAAGGCTAAAGCACCAAATTATACAACTGGTATAATGGATCACTACTTACCCTGTAAGATAAAACATGTTATATTGACTGCATGACTTGAGACAAAATTTATATGTAGGCTCTTGAGAAACTCTAATTTATGACGGTTTTTTTAACGTTATTCTTAAAATTTCTTTTTTCGGTGGTAAATTACAAGCTGTATAAGGATAGTGCTATAACTTCCAAAGGCTTTTTTTGATATGGACAATGGTTCAAGTTATGCTTACTTCACTTGTTCACTGTGAATGTTGTTGCGTTGTCAGTTCATTTTAGATTTATGAGTTTGACTGTCCCTTTGGTATCTTTCGTTTAATGTGAGTGTTGTTGCGTTGTCAGTTAATTTTAGATTTATGAGTTTGACTGTCCCTTTGGTATCTTTCGTCCCTCTTTTGTTGATTCCCGACATCCCATTTTACCCTCAAAATATATTTATGCTTTTTGATAGTATTTCAAAGCTGTAAATCAACAGCATTGTAATAACAATGAGACAATAGAGGGGATTCCGCCGAAAGGATACATGCTTTGTTATTGGAAAAGTTCAAAGAAACGCAACTTTCACGTAATCGTCACATGTACTTGATGAAATAATATTGTGTACGTGTGTTAATCATATTATGTTCAAACAACGGTTAAATGTATTAAGACAGTATCATGTCTGATGTATTACGTTAATATTTTAGAACAATATAGATGTAATTGGGGTGACGTTGACGTTGACCATGCTTGTTTCAGACAGTCCACGATGACTTTTTTAGATACCAGCAGTGGGGAACAAAACAAATAGTGTGACACAATGCAAAACTGGTCCTATTAATAAAAGTATGCGCCTAAGCACTATTCAAAAAAAATAATATAATTATCTAGTTTAGAAATTTTCTTTGTTTAAACATTAGAACGAAACAAGTTTTTGCCGAATAGTTCTTAAAATATCTTGGCTTATTCTTGCCCAGCTCATTTGTTTTTAATCTGAATGAAAATGAACACCACATATATAATATATTAAATCATTTTAACTAGAAACTGAATTATAGGATTGTAAATACTATGCATTCCATTTGATAACTCCTCCTGCCAGCTACAAAAATAAGAATAAAGGAAAGAATAGTATAACGGTTTTAAATGTCATTAATTGATTGAGAGTAAACAAAAACGGGTTACAAACTAAAACCGAGAGGAAAACATCAACTTTAAGATGAAACTGAAATGAAGCTATTTGACTATTTGATAACTTCTATATTCTTGCTTGGTACCGGTCATTTTAAGAAAGAACAGCGAAGTCACATATCCCTTGAAGTAAATAAAGGCAGTGGTGGTATACCGCTGTTCAGAATTCATTAATCGGTTGAAGAAAAAATCAAATCTGGGATACAAAATAAACCTGAGTGATAATTACTTTATTATATCTAAAACTTTATAAATGTAATTGAATTATTTTAAAACAAACGGGAACCCATGTAAATTTTAAAAAAACCTATCAACGCTCTTTCAATTCACTTATTTATGTTATGTTTCATGATATTGTGCTGATTTATCAATGTGACGATCCGGGTAACTTCGGCAACGAACAAGAATGTTTTAAATAAATAAAGACAGTAGTATATCGCTGCTCGAAATTCATAAATCGATTGAGAAAAAAAACAAATCCAGGTTGCAAACTCAAACTGAGGAAAACACATCAAATATTTGAGCACTAATAAGTTTGATAACAACAATCACTGAACAGAATAGTATATGTCGATAATACGTTTAACGTAAAGGCTACAATAGAATACCGCTCTTCGAAATTCATAAATCGATTGAGAACAAAATAAGGTCTAATAAATGTAAAATACGGGGCCTAAATGACATTAAAAGAAACTCGTTTCATATGACTTTTTTAATATGTTTTAAAAGTTGGATGTATTCTGTTTATTTGCCAATACAGCACGACATGCATATTACTTGTTATAAATTTAAGATAATGAGGAAGGTCCCTTTATTGTCAATAGAAATGAATAAGTTACATGTATAACTGCATAGAAAGAATTATGTCCTTGTAGGTTGAACTAGTACTTTTGATATCTTTGTTTTTCTTTGGCTTTGACAAGGAAAATGTATCTAAAAAACCTGTCTGGTGTGAAATATTAAGGATATGATTATAACTTTAGTCCCGTTTTTGTTGTAATTATGTTTGTTTTATTGCTTTTGTTATCAATTAACAACCACACAGTATATTAATTTACGGGGAAAAAACAGGTTATTAATGTGTCATTAATGAATTTTCAACCCTTTTCTAAAAATGTATTAGCAAAATCATCTTTAATCAGTCAAATTTCGGTTTCCTTAAAATTAATGAACCTAAAACTAACTATACTCTTAGCATTCTAGTCAGACATTAAGATGCTGAAATTAATAATATATAGCCTATAACTGTTTCAATATTCTGTTCACGTCTGTTCTGTAGGACAATGTATAAATTGTGCATATTTTGCATGCACTTGAAACAAATTATTACAGTTTAAATTTGATTGTATCGAAGTTTCCGATTAAATACTATGCCCTCGATGGTTTAAAGGATGTTGAATTATTTTACAAATTAATTATTTTTATTCTCCGGTGAACAACTTGGATGTGTTCATTGACGTTGAATTTATAGATCTGGAAAAGAACAGAATAAAATTGATCAAAATTTTAAGTTTTTAACAAAAATCTTTAGCGATCTATCATAGACTGAATTTTATATCCTCGGAATTTATTCATCACCTATATTAAAAGATAAAGAGGTGATTCGTTTAAACTTAGATTATGACAGATTGAAAGGTTTCTTTGCTTTTGATTGAGCAAATGACATAAGTTTTGTCTTTTCATTATATTACTAAAACTGCATTGTTATTTTACTTTTTTCTTTCAAACAGAAGTGAGTAGATATAAATATACAACATATATATAAAATGTCTTTGTCTGTCCACTCTGCTATTGATTTATAAACATTTGTACTGGTTGTGCGTGTTTGTAATACATGTGTATGCAGTAACGGTTCATATAAAAAAACATAGCATACTATTTTCACAGACTGCAGTATCGAAGTTGAGTTGAGTTATGTATCTCTGATGATTTGTTAAACGTATCGTGTGTTGTTCTAATGTGCATGATCACTAAAACCAAAGGGGAAAAGGTTGATATCTGGGAAAATCTGATTCCAACTCGTTTACCTATTTTTGTTTGAAATTTTGATATCAAATGCCGTTTCATGGGTATTCTTTTTTAGATTTAATGAATTGGTGTATCTGCATGATCACCGGTAGTTTGTGTGTTTAATTGCATCAACGACATCTCCATACATTGAGCAATTTAGGACCTGGTAAATTGCTTGACCTCAATATGTCTTCTTTTATTCTGCTTGAAATTTATTTGTCAGTGAAGTGTTTTCCTACAAATCTGATTACATGTATATGTATGTATTATTTAGCTGAAGGTGGTACGGTAGTATTTACATTCTATAATCTAGGTTGCTCTTTTGTGTATCCAATTTAATTCAATGTTACTGAACAGTCTAGTTCTACAAAACATACAGTATCCACTATACAAACTGTTCCAAAAAGATGGATGAATCAGTCATAATATGAAACAATTTAACATAAAGGTGTAAAATAATTTTTGAGAATTTTTGAGAATTTTGTATTCACTGCCTATATAAGACAAACATTTTTTTTTTGAAGACTTGATAAATGCTGAATTCAATGTTCAAAGTTGAATAGCCTCGGTCATTTCATCGATCGCTAAAATCGTAAATATGTTATTAAGATCAACCCCGATTTTTGGTTTGGTTTGTGCTATTCAATTTTAACTTGTTGTTGTTGTATTGTGTAGACAGTTTTCTTTTTTTTTTGGTACTTTTTGTCGTTTGTCTTTGGGTTTTGTGTGCTTGTAATGGCGTTGTCATTTCCCTTTTTGACTAATCACTTATAATATCCATTTTGGTATATGTTTACTCTATCTCTGTAATTGCTATCAATGTGGGGTCAGACACTTTTGCCTATACACCGTTAGTCGTTGATTATTAATGACTGAAAACGAAGCACTCTTACAACACAATTACAGATTTATATTAAATGTCTGTTTCCAGCCAGACATAGATGCCAATACCAAGCGACTGCCCTCTCTTGGTGATTTGAAAAGGTCCTTATGATGGGTAGGATAAGTCTATGTAATATACTACTTAAACGAGTTGCTTTTTGCTTACACTACATTTATTTACCGATGTATTCGCCTCTCAACAATAACTTCAAAATCTGAACGTATTTCTTGTCATGTAACATATAATCATTTGCCTGAGATTGACGTTTTATACTTCTCATAATATTGAAAATTGTAAATTTATCCGATACAAATGTTATTGGTGCAAGTTCATATGACCAACGGAGTACGTCTGAAGTTATAAATAACACCAATAAAATGTAACATTAATGATGAATCGTGGACGTTTTGCTTAAATATTGCTTTTCATAAATGAGTTAATAATATTTCCTCTTCCATATATCAGCTTTGTGTATCTGAAATATCAAAATATTGACCTTACAGAGGTCTCATGGCAATAACGGACCGACTTTTACTGGCTGAGTAAATTCAATCATATCTTTTTATGGTCATTGAGCTCCTAAGTAATATAATAAAATATAAAATGAAGTGATTAAATGTTCAGATTTACTGTTAAAGAAATAACCTATTCCTCAACATGTTTCCTATGGTTTCCATGAGTCTCCTCTATCAATATATATATCTGCAAAAAACATTCCTGTACCACTTGATCTCGACATCATTATAAAAAGCTTAACAAACATGGTTATTTAAACTCCCAGGAGGCACACAAATAAAGTGACGAATTTGATCGTAGACAGTTTCAGTAGTTCTATTGATTTTATACTTCAAATATATACAAGGAAAATTATTTCAATTTTAATGACTTTGTAAGGTTTATAGATCATGAACCAGGAAGCTAATTTGTCTATTCGCCAGTGTACTTTTTATTTGTATATGACTAAAAAAACGCCAATGAGATAAGCCTACAATGTAAGAACATCTAGAGGTCATACAGTTTCCACAATTGGCAAAGGAGAGTATTGTAATGTATATATTCAACTTTCTTTTGTTTGAAAAGTACAGTCAGACATAGTTATCATGTAAAAATATGAAATTAATATGTACCAAGTAACTAATATGACAGTTGTTTTCAATTCGTTTGATGTTTTTTTAGCTTTTGGTCTTCCTTGGTGTTCGACATTTTTTATCTTGATTTTTATCGTTCAATAAATTATCAATGACCATTGAAATTGTATCACCCTCCGAGTACAGATAAGTTTAGGGTCATCTTAAAGGTTCTAAATATTATTGTTTAAGTAGAGATTTTAAAGATTTGATCTTGTTGCACCATGGGACAAGATTTTGAAAGACTATTTAATCAGAATAAAGACTTTGTGTATTTACTCAAATTCACAGGCTGTATCACTTATTGTTATCATTCTTTTTTACACATCTATCAATGCGGTTCTCTAAATTTATTGTACAAGCTAGGGGATCTTCTCGAACTTGGTTTACTTGTGCACCTTCTTCAGATTTCTACGATCATACACGCATTTCAAAATCCAGTAAAGTTTTCAATATTTTCAAATTTAAAATGCATATAGATTTATTCATCTTATTTCAGCTATTCATTAAAACTTGTCCAGGTAAACAGGTTGTATTTATCTTTGGAGTAAAACTTGTAGTGTAAGTACAACCATTTTTCCCAAAAGATTATGATTGACATTAAACTGGGACAATTTTGGTGTATCAGTACCAAATAAAAAGGAGGGCACTTGTAAAAATCCGTTAGTGTTCAGGAAATCCTACAAATGAAAAGTATTAAAATTAAATTATAATTCAAATGACAATTTTTTTTTTAATTCTGAGTCATATTATTGTTGTAGCAAGGTGTGATTCGTGTAGACAAAATGTGTTGTTCGATTAATGTTGAGTATCAGTGACCTTCTTCGGTATCACTGAACAGTCATGTGAGGTGAAAGAGTCGTCTGCAGAAAGTGATACTTATCCCACCTGCAGTGACTATCGCCGACAGTAGATACTATATAGAAATGAGAGTTATCAATTATAAGTGTTTATTCTGGCCAATTGAGGATATATTTGCACATTTCTAAAATTGATAACAATCTCTAGACGTTTACGCAGTCCTAAAGATATATAGATATATATTCATTGCATCTTCATTTAAGATTCCAAATTGAGGAGCATATTGCATTATAATAGGCAAACATATGATCGTTTGAAGCCAGTTATAATATAATGACCTATATATAACCAATTTATGTATTGTGGAGGAACCACTTGAAAAATCTAATCGGGTAAAATGAGTCAAAATATCTTCTTTTGTTAACCAAATATGTATTACCACTGCCACCTCTTACAACCAAATAAAGATTATTTAGTCCAGGGTCATTGTAAAAGGACTTAAAATCATCAGCACAGTAAAGATTCAAAAAGGTTTACTCATGGCCTCAGGGGATACGATTTATAAAAAAAAAGTTAAATCAGAAACAAATTATAAATCAAAAGGCAAAATGAAAAATATTTGTAGATTACTTCTATCATTTTATTTCTGTGAAGTTTGTTGACAATGGCTATGCAGTTATATAGAAAGATGATTTGCAAAATGAGAATTATACATCACTAATATAAAAAGAAGAGCTTTGGTGAAATTTATAATAACACAAGTATCCACCAATAACCATAGAAAAATAATGTATATAACCGTATAGTCTCCACTCACCAATCAACTATGATAATAGTCATACCATATAGCATATGATATAGAAAGTTAGTATTTCAATAATGACAATAAAAATTAGACTATTCAGAAATGAAACCAAAATGCATGGTTTCTGTTGAAAACAATCGACGAAAAACAATTGTTACAGGCAGTAACCAACAGGAACTATAAGAATACAAGCTTCTAACTAGCTCCTTACTAGGACCATAATTTAAAAAATCGGTTGGTGTTAAATATGCGTGTTAGTATTTAGCTCCTCCATTAACACGGGTGTGACAGTACGAATTGAGAAGATACTTTTAAAAAATCTGTAGACAAGAACCCAACTCATCATATCATTTCTTATTACAAAAATTATTGTAAAGAATTACAATACCAGTATGTTTGCCATCCGATCAATTTTAAATGTTGGTCGCCGAACATCATTCCAAGAATGTTTAGAAAGTGTCTGGTGCAAGAAAATTGGTACCGTTAATTTTATTGCACTTTGTAGGATACAATAGTTTTGAAAATGAGCAAAAAAAGAATCATCGCATGCATGAAAGATATCAGGCAAATGGATAGTATGAGAGTAAATTGAATGAATATCAATAGACTATAAATATTTGGTTCTAAAAAAAGGTCATTTACTTGTGTTTTAGTTTAGGTGTGACTGGTGAAAGACTAAATGTGTTGTTTAATTAATGTTGAGTATCAGTGATCGCTTCCAGTATCAGAAGTGTCATGTAAGGTGACAGAGTTGTCTACGAAAAGTGACAGTTACTTCGCCCAGAGTGACAATTGCCGCCAGTAGAAACTTTGGGAATTAGATTTATCAATTACTAGTGTTACTTCTGGTTAAGTTGGAATATATTTGCACCAATCTAAAACTAACTAAAATAATGTGTTCACGTTTGGGATTTAAAAAGATAGGTCTTGGAATATATGAATCATCTTTAAGCCGAATTAAGTTAGACAGGGTCATTCAAATTGAATACTTAGATTTAAACGTGTGAATATATTTGTTTTATCTTCATTTAAGAATCAGGTGGAATGAACACACGTCTATATCATCATCTTCATAAATGTCATTGTTCGCGTCCAGTTATTCGGTACTAAACGAAATTAGGACTTATAGAGTTAGACTACTGTAAACCAACAAATTTTCGGGACCAATTTATTTTTGCGACATTCGCGAGTAGAGGTGTAATACCACCATTGAGTTTTCCTTATTAGTCTTTGTTAAATTGGCACTTTTGAAACATTGTACAGTATTTACGTTTATTTCAACCAAAGAAATACTTTGCATGTATTAAGTTTTATCCTTTCCAATGCCACAGTGAAAATTTCACACTACATTTCATTGCATATAAAACAGTAACCATCACCGGAAGTAAACAACCCAATTTTACACTGTTATTTTTGCTGGTTACCTGCTTTGGTAACCTTGTAATGTTAACGTTTCAAAATATTTTATAAGACCATCAAATAAAAAAAGAATGATGCTTTCAGACACCCAACATACATGTTTATGACTCAGAACAATGTAAGTGCATTGAAATGCAGGGTTAATTTTCTACAACTGTCAAATTCAAGGGAATATTTTTTAGGCCTACTTTTTACAACCGGATGTGACCTACCATGATTTGGTGGTATTACACCTAGAAACATAACGCGAATATGAATCGTCGTGAACTAGTAGGACTTGGATCTTTCCTTATTGAATTACATCAAGTAAATTTGAAAATTGCGATATTGAATCGCCGCGAAATTGGCATGAAAGGACTTAACGCAAAATAAAGTATCCGCCAAAAAAAGTTGGTTTACAGTATTTGCCGTATTTCTAATAACATAAGCAACACGACGGATGTGACGTATGGAGAAGACTCTGCTTACCCTTCAGGAGCACCTGAGATCACCCCCGATATTTGGTGGGGTTCGTGTTGCGTAGTCTTGAGTTTTCTATGTTCTGTCTTCTCTACTATTATTTGTCTGTTTGTCTTTTTTTTATTTTTAGCCATGGCGTTAACAGTGTATTTTCTATATATGAGTTTGATATCCCTCTGGTCTTTTTATTCCCTCTTTTATAGCTTAATGTGCAGGTAGAGCTTGCAAAGACAAAAAAAATCATCTATTATATTTTACGGTTTGCTGGCATAAGATATGAACACAATGTTTCTAAGATTTGAAATAACTGCAGATTTTATACAATACCTATGTGAATTCTATTTGCGGGAGTATAACATCCGCCATTTTTTGCAAACTTCAGTTCTAAAATAATTGATATCATAAAAATATTCTAACATAAATTGTATCATTCTAATATTTTATGCTTCAGTGACTTACTTGGAAGTAAAACGTTTTGATTAAGACACATGTATCAGATATTTGGTGATCTACAATGTCATGTCTACGTACAACATGTACAATGATGCATTAGCAAATTCGCATATCAACAAATACATGTAATGTTGATCAGCATATCACGCTTTATTGAATTGTGACGTGTGTGTGCTATACGTTTATATTCAGTTATCTAAGTAACTAAGTATATTGTGTATGAATAACTATGTTGGCTTTCAATAAATTTCAGTAACATAATTTGGGGTAATTTTAACAGATTTTTTATACATTTACTTTTATACTTTCATCACATGTGTTTGCTTAGTCTTTTCCACGGATTTGTGGCTGATTTCAGCAATCCAAAATATATGAATGATAGGAATGTTGAATTTTAGTCCATAAGAAAACACCCATAACACGCACACACAAAATGAAAACAAACCAAAAGACATTTAGAGATAAATATATAATATTTAGCACGAAACAAGATTTAAGTGTCTATACATTAATACAAGCTTTATATGTCGAAATGAGAAGTAAAAGATTAAAACCACTTCATGAGATTATGTAATATCAATTTTTAACACAAAATGTCCAATATGACAAAAACAATATTGATCAAAAGACAATTGCTGACGCATTTTCTAACTTTCAATCGTTCAAAAAATATTAACCATTGCTTATCCATAGTCTAAGCGACCACCAAATTACTACCTTCATAAAAGTTAATTAAACGCTCGTTTTGAAGTAATTGTGTGAAAGCGGATGATTTTTGCGAAAGCTGTTTACAAACCATTGTGAGATGTCTACTGTCGTTGTTTGGTTCATGATGGGTTTTTGAAATATTTAGGATTGTTTTCCCTAGAAAAAGATTACCTTAGCTGTATTTGGAAAAAAAATCGGGAATTTGGGTCATCGTATCTATGGCTTCGTGCTTTGGTTGGCCTGTTTGATGTTTTAGATTCGAGCATCGCTTGTGAGTCTTTGTAGACGAGGCGATAGTCTGGTGTGCAAAATTTTGATCCTGGTATCTATGAAGAGTTGATTTTGTGATACATTTTCAGATCTCTAATATAATGAAATAAACGTTTTCCTAAATATCGTGCTTCCAAAGAGTTTTCCTACTTTACCTTCGTTCGTAACGCTCAAATCAAAACTTTTGAAAGCCAGGGATCAGTAAATAGTTACATAAAATCATAAAAATGAAACAAAAAGCCCAGTAGTCAGCACTTTTTGTGCTGACATGAATTTTATATGTGATATTTATAAATTTACTGTTGTTTTTTTTTAATTTTTTTAAATACTAAGGCTTTTCTACCTCAAGCATAGATTACCTTAGCTGTATTTGGCAAAACATTTAGGAATTTTGATCCTCAATGTTCTTCAACTTCGTACTTTATTTGGCTTTTTTGACCTTTTGGATTCGAGCGTCACTGATGAGTCTTTTGTAGACGAAACGCGCATCTGGCGTATATACTAAATTTAGTCGATAAAAATGACATTTTTAAGAGAGGCGAAACAACAGTACACAATAAACAACACATAAAACTAAAGACTTAGGAACACTAAGCACATCAAAAACACAGAGTGATCAAAGTGTTCCAAAAGGAATAGCAGGTTTCTCTTCCTCATGTGGCATACGTTGTGTTAATATATGACACATTACTCACCATGACGGTAAATGCAACAAAACAATAAGATGTCATTCAGAAGTGTTAATCTAGAATTCAAAATATATACTATCGGAATGATGACGCAACGAGTAAGTACCGAATAGAACAATAATTAAAGATTGTATTCCTTGATGAATAATATATATATCTACATCACGTAGTCAACCTAGATACAAAATTATATTTGATTTTAATGAATTTATCTATATATCAAGGTCAGCTATCGTGATCATTCTGTTTTCTTCAGTGTTCTGTACATGATCAGGTTGAAAGTGTCATTGACCTATAATGGTTTACTTGTATACATTGTTATTTGGTTGGAGAGTTGTCTCACTGGCACTCACACCACATCTTCCTATATCTACTTAGTTAAATAAAGTTGCATTTGTACCCAGTTTCTTTAAATATTTATGAAACAATTTGAAATTATTTAGAAGAACTATTAATTTTAGAAAATTTAAAAAGCATGGTAAAGACATTATTATTTTCTTATGATATCATGTGGAACAAGTTTTGATAAATGCTTATTGGTGCCAGTATATACGAATTTCGTGTTGAAATCGTTTTCAAATACTGTGAATAAGGCGCAAAAACTGAATGCATCAACTGTTCAAGCTAGGCAGATAACATCATTTTAGGATACTCAACCATTCTTGCATACGAAACAGGAAGGGCTTTCTATCCCTATGTATATATTGTCTTAGTCGTGAGCAAAACTGTTTGGATTTCATACTATTCTACATTTTTGGGGGATTTGGCCTTCCATCTGCTTTTAATCGAGCACCATTGTTTAGGTTTTAGCTAGTAACATTTGTTTTCTCTCTACCGATTTATGACTTTTTAACAACAGTATACTATTGTTGCCTTTATTAATGATTACGAAACGCGTTTCCAGCTTTTCAAATTACTGATATCTTTAATGAGTAAAATTGAGAATGGAAATGGGGAACGTGTCAAAATGACAACAACCTGACCATAGATCAGACAACGTTAGAAGGTCACCAACAGGTCTTCAATGCAGCCAAAAATTCCTTACCCGTTGGCGTCCCTCAGATGGCCCATTAACAAATATATATACTAGTTCAATGATAATGAACGCCATACTAAACTCCAAATTGTACACAAGAAATTAAAAGTTAAAATAATACATGACTAACACAGGCCATAGGCTCCTGACTTGGTACTGGCGCAAAAATGCGGCGGGGTTAAACATGTTTGTGAGATCTTAACCCTCCCCCGATACCTCTAGCCCATGCAGAAAAGTAAACGCATTATCGACAACAATATCGATTGTTGGAAGATACCATTGAAAATGAATATTCGTACCCAATGTCACCCGTTCAATATTTAAAACTTTTTGATGACATAAAATGTCATTGAGATTTCCATTCCGGTAAATTAACTGCTCATTTTCAAAACATTTAAGTTTTCTTACTCCCTTATGAAAAAAAAGATTTTTATGATTGTCTCAACAAAAAATATTTCAACCTGAGTACAATGTTCAATGAGAAGAGGATGTCAAAATTCATGGGCAGCTGTATGGCCTTCAAAATTGAGAAAAAAACAATGCAAAGTTTGACTTGACCGTATTTGACACAAACTACTTCATCTATTGTTGCAACTAGTTTATGGACATATTTTTTCTTTGCAAATAAACTGCTTAATAATACAATATTCTAATTGATATCCTAGGAGACAAATGGTCATTTCAGAAATGTATCCTTCTAGTTCTCTGAACAGCGCTTGTCAATTCTGATTGGATTGATAATCAGAGTGATAATCTTCTATATTGACCAAGATTTTCTGACAGATTTCATTTTAAACAATTTCTATACGTGAGAGACATTAGTAATTGACATATTGATGCATACATGACGACTATAACTGATACCAGAAAATTTGCAATCCGATATGTTTTCTTTGCTTGCTATCATTCTAATGAAATCTGAAAGCATGTAAACAACATTTGTTTGTTATATTTCTTCTTTTTTACATTATATGTCAGAAAGGTTTCTATATGTCGAAATCTTCATCAAAACCGGTCAGTCTTGATCGCAGTGAACACAATATTTATATAACAAACACGATATTTGGTATAATTTTGTTCCGCTTGTATTCAAGTTGAATATGTTTTCTAATTGTAAATTGGACACTGACATTATATGCAGGTACCCTATGATTGTTGAGGACCATTCGCATGTTTAACGTTTTTCTATGTCGTTAGACCTTTGTAGATCACAGTACGGCCTTGAACACGGAGCCATTGGCTCACACAGAACAGCCAGATGTAATGATCCCCCAAAATGACAACTGTTAAACCATTCAAACATGTAAACCAACTGTATAATCTATATATAAAAAAACGAAACGAGAAACACATATGAATCACATCAATAAACGACAACCACTGAACATCAGGTTCATACTCAACAATATTGTTGAATATATAAATGTCTTTTGGGGGGATTGGAAGGGGTGTTTTTATGTAGCAAATTACTGTAAAGACTCATAGTTAAAAAAGTCGGCAAGACTAAATTATAAACATATTGAAAATCAAATCATTACGTTTTTTTTTTTATGTATTATCTAATTAAGTTTTCTTATTACACATATTTACGTAAATTACTACATTACTCTGTACATGGAATGGTTTTCATGTTAAACAATCAATAGATTGGAGTGAATGAACCAATCAAAATCACAAGTTGAAGAAGAACAAACAACTTGATGACATAGGAAAAAAGTCGAAAATACAGGCGACGGTCATCAACACAAATACACAGAAATTAAAGATTAAACAACACTATTTCCACTACGAACAGGATTGATGTATGTGCTACAGTTTACAGGTCGTGTTCCAAAAGATAGATTTTGAATATTGCTTGCTCTTTGCATTTAAAATAGAGTTATGAGTTAATTGATGATTAAAAGGGAAAAACATAATAGTGAAAAATGAAATAAAGTGAATCTAAATAATATTCTATTAATGTCGAGCAAATCATGATTTCGACCATATAAAGATATGATCATAAAAAACTTTGTTTACTTAAGAAAATACAGATATGTTTATGTTGCTTATTTTAGAAAATAAAATTTGCTGAATAAAAAGAAGAATTGCTACATGTACTTATATTGCATAATTTCTGCTGAATACTTTTGATCTTTCTTTATAATATTTACTTCAATTTTATATGTATTTCAAGTCTAAACATTAAATCAATTATAAGAAGCTGCTGACCACTCTGGCAAATCTCTGTCGTAAATAAGTCTTTGACATAATGCCAATAAGTATAAACGAATTTAATCTCGGAATTGCATGCGGAGAGCCTATAATTTTACAATAAACGTCATGTCCGACTTTCACGCTAAGTTAATTTCCAAGCAAGGCCTTTACAGTAGTTTTGTACAGTGTTAGCACAGACCAATAACCTACGATGTTGCCATGTGGCGAATTAAATGTAAATAAAATTAGAACTGCCATATATCCTGATAGTTTTCTTTTAGAATTTAAAAACATCTCACGCAGCTTTAAATTGCAATGTCCTTATATATTTTATACAGGGTTGGTAAAAACCTGGGTAATATAAAATGCTAGTCTGAATTTTATAGAGGATTCAGTGATCAAACACAAATTTTATAAATTTAAGATATATATAACCTTTTTTGTTTGTCTGGATAGGTAAAACTGTAAATCATAGAGCAATTTTTTTTTTTTTTAAACAAATATAACTCCTTTTAAGAATTAACAATTACATGTAAGAACAATTACATTCAAATAATGTATATCTGTACTGTCACTAATTAGTAAGTAATTATCCTGATTAGAATGCAGATTTGTTTATGTAACAATAATCAGCCCTTTCAAATTTTATAAGTGTTAATGTCATGACCCCTTAGGGTGTTTATTTGGCTATATGACAATTGAATGAATGTATAATATTTAAATTAACAATTCACTTAAACATTGCAATAAAAAAAAATCAAAGTATTGATTATTGAAACGATACTTGGTAATTAACGAGGTTTTCTTAAATTTGCAAATCTTGTATTCCGGCTACATAGAAGGGAATGAAATTGAATTTTTCATACTTTTAGAAATGACTGTCAATGGTTATCTGTATAAAAAGTATATATTTAGCTGTAATACTATGAAACTACACCAAGACTTTCCTATTTTATATTAAAATAAGCTTAAAAAATCATATTGCCAAGTAATGCCCAGTATTCCCCATTTCTGGGAGTATTCCCCAGCCCGGGAGGGTAATATTTTGCCAACCCTGATTTTATAGTGTAAATTTAGTCCCGTATTAAAAATAAAACCTTAAATTATAAGTATTTCGATTGAATCGTTCAACTTGTTCACAATTCTTATATGTTTTGTAGTTCTATAAATACAATTGAGAATAAAAATGACGAATGTGCCAAAGAGACAGCAACAAGAACAGAAAACAATATGTATGTGCAATTGTGCATGTGTGCAACACATAATATAATTATATTTTTCAAGAAACTGAAATTTGTAGATGTTTAATTCAAATGATTTGTTCTAGTTTTTATTTTAAGTTTTAACTAATTTGAAATACAATTTTGCAGATCGCCTAATGTGAGGAATTTGTAATTTACAAAAAGGGAGTCATGTCTCTTAATTGACAAGCCAGCAGTTTCTTTACAAATTTTAACATGTCACGTTATACATATATTGGGACCTGTTAAGCTCCCTTTGTTTACACGTGTCCTAAGTGTTGTTTCTCGTTTCTCGTTGTATATACTAGTAGATGATACCGTTGGTGTTCCAGTTTGATTGGTTTGACTCTGTGAGGCATAGTTTTTCATTGGCACTCATAACACATCTTCTTCTATCTTTTTCACATTGGATTTATTGTTAATTTGTTGTCGTCCTGAATATGAATGAAATCTCTTTTACTGAATTTAAGGCAAACGGCAATTAGGTGTCAATAGTTATCAAATGTACCAAGCTTATAATCTAATACGTCAGACGCGCGTTTCGTCTACATAAGACTCATTAGTGACGCTCAGATCAAGACAGCCAATAGTATAAAATATATGAGCATTTAGGACCAAAAATTCCGAAAAACTGACCCAAATACGCCTAAGGTAATCCAGGTCTGGGATAAGAAAATTCTTAATATTTCGAAAAATTCATACTTTTGCAAACAATTAAGTTATACTGCTGTAAAAGGCTATATTAGTTATTTCATCATATAGGCATTAATTAAAGCTTGGTCTGCTTTATTACCGAAATTAGAGGCTGATAAGCTGACAAATTCATGTTCACCGATTTGACAATTGACATGGGCTCGATAAAATATGTCATCGGTTCGTTTCATTTAAGTCTATACGCCATCTAATTAACCATCAAATTGACCTCCGAAGACAACCGATGGTCATATATGCGATATAAACATTTACATAAATAAAGGATTAACCCCTGTAATTTTTTAAGGTTTGTTTAATTTAATATCAAGGGTTAAAAATATATGTTAATCATTGTTTAACCTGTATAAGAATAAGTTTTCTGGATTAAATCATTCATTGAAATGATATACCTTTGTTGCATTCAACGATGTCATTGTTTTCCGTTTAACAACTGAACACGCATCCTTTATGCGTTATCCATATCTAGGTATGGTCACATGAATACAGATTTAATGAGGTCAAAGTATTCAATTGCAAGTGAATAATTCATTATCTCTGTTTCTGAAGCTTATTTGGAAAAAAATGAACCAAACTTGTTGCTAAAATCGAAGTATTATTTCACTAATTCACTTCCATTATTAATTTAACAAGAAACAAACATATTTTACATGTTTAATAAATCTTGAAGCTAGTATCCCTTTACATCAAAATTATATTCGCAGGAGTATGCAGCGCGCCTTATAATAGTCTGTAAGCATGACAAGTCTATTAGGCTGCGTATTGACTCTAGAAAGTTAAATAAAAGACAACATGCGACGCTTATCCCCTTCGAAAAATTGTAAAAAAGCATTACACATTGTGTACGCAACAAAGTTT
This sequence comes from Mytilus trossulus, assembly GCF_036588685.1. Lineage (NCBI taxonomy): Eukaryota > Metazoa > Mollusca > Bivalvia > Mytilida > Mytilidae > Mytilus > Mytilus trossulus. Next base: position 87,121,204 of record NC_086376.1, read on the forward strand.
TATACAACTTTTAGATTTTTCTCATAAGAATCATTTATATACGTCATATCTAGGGTCCCTCTAAGGAATGATTGTTCAAATATTTTTTTCTTGAAGCGACATTTATTATGTGAACTTCGTGACTTTTCTAATTCGATCAGTTCGCCTACAGAAACTGTTATATTCTTGCAGGTTATCCGATTTGTTCGGTATATATTCATTATACCCCGCCAAATTATCTGAATATGAATCCTCTTAACGATGTTGCCTCGGGTTTTTAAAGTTATTTTTGTTGTTTCTGCATTTTATAATGAAACAACGGTCTAATTATGATTTCATTTGTTAGATTTCATTGCCTATTATAGTCTGTAATCTGTTAACAGTATTTCTCTTCTGTGTCAGACTAGATTTCACGTAAAGCTTGTAGTGAAGTTGGGATCATGCACGGCACGCAAGGTTTCGCTGTACTTTTCAGATAAGAACAATTGAAGTTCATTGGTTTTATGTTTATTGATTGTGTGTATGGATTCTGGATAATGAATTCTGTTTTGTTTTCAACAAAGAAAGCTGTTTGAGCTTATTTCAGTTAAATTTATAATCATACAAAATAGACCAAAACTATTCAAGAATGTATAAAAACTTGAACATGGTATAAAGTGAATGTTTCTGAAGTGGAATATTTTTTAGTGGACACTATACTATACTATACAAGAGACTGCATGTGTCAGTGCATTCAATGTTTAATTATTGTGTAAATGATGTGTGACATATACATTTAATGATTGTTTAATAATTCTAACATGACGTCCTTCAAACGCTTTGAGTACACACCCGTGGTAAAATATGAATATATTGCATTGGCTGTTCCGATCGTACTCCCACGTCATATGTTTTTTCATGAATGAAGTACACGACGTCATAGAATGATGACGTTATAATTTAAACATTTTACGGGAAAATACACGCTTTTGATACCGAATATCATCACAACAAGGAAACGTAAACAAACGATGCTAAAATGTGGTATAAGCCCATCTTTTATATACATAGAAGACATATAAGTAAGTTATCATTAAAATTCATCCAAATCTATCTAAATAAGTTTTGTGAATAGTTTGAGCATGTCACTTATTCTGTTTGCTCCGTTCTTTTACACCAATCTAAAAGTGCGTTAATTTATGGGAACGGCAAATAATGGCCTCCACCTAGAGCGCTTCGATCTACAAAAAATGCCGTATTTGTCCTATTAGAATCGAAATAATTCATGGGGGCTTGAATATATCTAGATTTTACCACGGGTTGTCCCTTTATGCCGATATTTTACCCCTCGCTATCGCTCAGGGTAAAATATTTGTCATAAAGGGCCAACCCGTGGTAAAATAACGATATATTCAAGCCCCCATGAATTATTTCTTAAATAATCTTTTGTATTTTTACTTATATGACATTCCTCTCTCACTTTGAAAAACATGTTCTAAATACAATAACACATAGGCTACACGTGGTTGACGTCACAATTGGAAATACAAAGTCAGTTTTTGAACAGCGCCGGAGATCGAAATATAAGTACTGTTTATCAATTTTGCATATTAGAACTAACATTATTAAAGCTTAGAACTGTATAAATATTTGAGCCCAGTAGTCAGCATTTTTGTGTTGACTTGAGTTATCATTTATATCTTAATATTTATAAATTTACTGTTAACATCACTTTGATTTTTGAAATACTAAGGCTTTTCTACCTCATGAATAGATTACCTTTGCTGTATTTTGCAAGAATTAAAGACATTTTTCGTCCTCGATTCTCTTTAACTTCGTACTTTATTTGTCCTTTTTAACTTATTTTAGACGCGGGTCACTAATGAGTCTTTTTTGACGAAACGAGTGTCCGGCGTAAAAATGAAATTTCAATTCTGGTATCTATGATGAGTTTATTAACCACCTCGTGTGACTACATGTTACATTACAAGTGATGTTACATTACAAGTGATAAATAAACCATGAACATTTGACTGGAAAAAGGACAATAGTACTCATTCTGAATAAAATATAGGGATGGTTGAGGTACAGAAATATGATCATACATGAAATAGCTACCGTCAATAGTTGACACTTCTGTTTAGCTATGCGCAGATGTATAAATACACAGCCAGGTAAGATCAGTAAGGAGGTGTCAAATATGATGCCTCGTGGTTGATCGGTCTACGTACGTGATAGAAAAAATGAAACAACTATCTGATGAGTCTGTTCCAGTGATAGAACAAAGCCGATATCCTACTTCGACCTAACTTGCAGAACTTACCAATTGCAATTCTTGTTCATTGTTTCTCCTCCTTAATATATATGACATAATTGTCAATAGACGTGAATTTAAAGCAGGTTAGAATTTTTTAATAACACTTTATAAGATATTCGTAAACGGGTCGCAATTTCGTGTGTCACAATGAATGCTCTAATGAAACGTTATGAAGCCGACGATTAATAAATATTTGATACGTGAGGAAATGACCAAACGGAACATGAAAAGAATACAAAATTGTTACTTATGATAACTTTGTTAGCGGGATGACCTTTTACTTTCTAAGTAACTTCTTAATTTTTCCTCGGATTATTAATGGAAACCATGATATCTAAACTACATTTACCAGCTTAGAGAAATAAATAGTTTTTATTTGTAGAATATCCGAGCGTTTGTGTCCGGCATTCGACGCTTAATCGAACTTGTACTTTGTTCTTTAAGGTCAAAGTCTTGTTTTAATATACATTATATATATATAATAGGAAATATCATAACCATAGATCAAAGATCTAATATGAAACAAATTTGTATTTTCCCTCAAACAAAGCTACCTCATAGCTAATGATAAATCATATCGTATTTAAGGAATTAATATCAATGATTGCACATTTAGGAAGTTAATTTACGATGTCATAACTAGACTATTCTATCATTATGCCTCTGCAATGCTTCAAGCAAATGCAAATTCAAAGTAGGTCTTTCAATATTGAGAGGATTGGAAAATTACGTGACTGCTGCTTTATATCGCTCGAAACAGAAATCATTATTCGATCTTTTCCGGCCAAAAATTTACATCCGAGTTATCAGCAGCTTTAATACAAAAGAATCCTTTAAAGTATATAAACGGAGCTATGTGAAGCCGTATGGACACGATAACACGACATTCATTAGATCATAAATTGATGGTAACTACAGATTTATCTATTGTCACTATGCGGCTTCTGGTTTTCACAAATTGCCTTGTGGATAAATTTTCTTAGGAGATAACAAATATTTCTTGGAATGTTGGTATCTATGAGATACATGCAATGCAATCCAGTTTGTATTTGTAGTAGACTGGTAAATTTATTTATTTTTAAATTTAGGTGGTACCCAACAGCTTGACTAAGATTAATTTGGCTCGTTTAATTTTCATACAATTTTGACAAAGTATATACTTTGACCCTTTGACAAAAATATAAAAATTTCAAAAACCGTTTTATCAGGAAAATTACACTGGTTATACATAGCAGTTTGACACGCACTTATTTTGATCATCGAGAAGCTTAATATTCCCTAAACAACACAACGTAATTTAAACATTTAGCTGATTATACAGAGTTATCTCCTTGTAGTATTAGGTACCACCTAAGCGAAAGATATCAAAGAAATATTCAGACTCATAAGACAAACAACCGTATACCAAAAAAAACATATCAACTATAGACTGAGTGATACGAGTTTGAATGTGATAACTTACAGCTAGATGAAATAAAGAATATACGTGCATCTTCAACATTGTAGACTTTTGTGGATAGTTGTCTCATTGGCAATCATACCACATCTTCTTTTTTATATTTACAGGTTTTTTTTCTTTTCTTTCTATCTTAATTTGTTTTTGCACAAAAATGAGCATAACAAATATTATCATTTTAGTGTAATTCCTCCAATGTACATTTAATTCTTTTTTAATTCTCATTTTTTTTCGGCAGAATTCGAATTAATAGTAGATTTGTCAAGAAGTTATTTTTTTTTCGTTAATAAGAACTTCTATATATCTTTACAGCTTTCGAGATACAAAGCAAAACGTGTTTCCTTTTTATCTTTAAAGCTGTCTAAGGCAGGTAGAAATACAATGGTCAAAATTGTTGTTAAAGGGCAATAACTCTCATAGGGACAATTTCCGCTATTTGACTAACAACATTTGAAGATCTTGTCTTGCTGATAATGTTTGTTGTTTAAAGTTAATCTCTTTCTTTTATAATAGTTTTCACGATTACAGTCAAAAATAGGGAAACAATATAGTACAACTCATCTTTTTATGGCAATAACTCCTTTGAGCTGTCGTGTGAGAGTGTTAACGTCAATAGACAATATGTATAGAGTTTAACATTATAGAATCAATACTATCAACTAAGTCTTATTACCACTGACCCATAAAGAGTTTCACTATTTATAGAAGTTTACAGAAAAATAGACAAATATAGGCAAAAGTAGTATACCTCTGTTCCAAGGTCACAAATCAAACTCACATTGTATCCCTATATTCCTTTTTTGGCCATATCGGCTATCACGGTTACACAGTCAAAATTTGCTCACGTTAATTTCACATGAATCTCACATGAAATTCCCGTGAAAAATTGCATGTGAGATTCACCTCAAACGAGCTTATACATAAAACTGACATGAACATTTTCATGTGAATTTCACGTAAATTGAGGTTCACATGATTCTCATGTAAACAAAAATCACATGAATTTCATGTGAACTTTTCAACAACAGAAATTGGAATTTTTAATGATTTTACTTAAATTTGAAAATTTATAGATGTTGTTTGAAAAACCATATTTCAAAAATTCATGTGAAACTTACATATTAAACTGATTTTACGTGAGTTTCACATATAAGCTCGTTTGAGGTGAATTTGAATTCACATGAAATTGATATGAATAGAATTTGCCTGTGAAGCAGGTTTTGTCCTTGAACATGTACCCTTTTATCAACTGAATACCCATATGATGATTTTGGCTACGTTTAGTTAAGATTAGTCTTGTTATTTCAGAGGAGATGATATTTGTTAACGTTAACGGACGACAATGCCAGATGCCAGAATCAAAAAGCAACAAAATAGAATGAGTGTCAACTTTTTCTTATCAAGATAGTAATAGTCATGCATCGACGAAAAGAATTTTATCAAAGTTGATCTCTTTCGGTTGACCTGTTTATTACATTATGGCTAGCAGTGCCTAGGGAGAGCATGTTTGCAGCAATTAATTAATCAGATTTTGACACAACAGTAGTCCTAAATCAATAAGTTATATAATAATTATTGTTATGAATACATATTATTCTCTCTTCCAAATAAATTGTTCATTTGGTTATTAATTCTGTTTACAAGAAACACATTTTAAAGTGAATACTATTAGATTAAAGTGCTTTGTTCGTATTCAGGTTTTTTTCAACGGCGATGCATTAAGCTTATAAAGTCCAAAACATTATTCTCTTTTTATTCCTTCGTACTTGGTACCGTACTAACATATGAACATTCTCATTTTGTTACTGTGATGAAAGAAAAGTACTTTAGGGAAAAATATGTCCCTTATGTAATTTTACTCTTTAAACCCGTATTGTATAATTAGATATATTGTTACGATATGTGCATAATTGACAAAACATAGCATCAATACAGGCAATTAAGTCTGTTTATGAAAATAATTAGCTCGTGGTTCTGTTAAACTAATGTTGATCGAACTTTATTTTCGAAAATAAACTCAATCTTTTAAAATAAAATAAAGTCTGAAGTGTTTTGAACTCAAACCTAGAAAAATCATCAAACGATTTTGGGCAAAAGACAAATGTCTTTCACAAGTTTCAGTTTCAATTACTGTTCCTAAATACGTATGCATGAATTAGGTAATAATCGGAATGACCACCTACCTAGGTTCAGTTAAATACCAAATCTGTGGCAACGAAATATATGAAAAGTTATTACAAATTAGCCGAATTTACAGCATTATCATAGCAAATAATATATTTCTATGGAGTATGTTATTCTGGATTATTATAAGATCTAGGTATAGAAGTTAAAAGTTACTTAAACACTATTCAAAGGCCCCGACAAAAAAAAACAATTCAAACGAGAAAAATGTATAACAAAACAATTTCCGAAAAAAAAACATATAATTTACATGTATGGCACACGAAAACCAACGACTACTACTGATTGACAGGCTTATGTGTGGAACAGGGAGCCTTTATCACATGTGACCGTGTTTATCATAACTTGGAGTCCATAACCTCCCCCTAACCTTGGACCATGTTGTACCAGAGCAACATAAAGAACAAAATGTATAAAATTTATTTGCAATTGACTTTACTCAATTGATCAGTACGAAGCACAACAAACTGCTAACATAAAAACAAGAGACATAAAGCATTAGTATAAGAGTACTTGCAGCTACTGAAAACTAGTTCAAAGACAATCACAACTAGTACATAAATCATTTTCTCCCAAACTAAAGTCTAGTCAGGCATTATTAATTGTTTCCTACGAAACTTTTGTAATTCTGGTAAATATCTGAGTATTCTATTATGATATTTATTTAAATAGCTTCAGTCAATAGTGCGGAACATGTAATAAATTTCCCAGTTAATGCCCCTTCAAGGCTATGCAGCTTGAAGTCACAATATTTTTTACTGAAATGTATTATCTCTTACTCCTTTTCGTCGTTCAGATGACCATAACTAGTTTAGTCAATAATAGCGAGAGTATACCACTAATGCATGGCCCCATTGGTTTTTTTTTTGTTAAATTCCTCAATTTCAAAGACACAGCTTTTTCATTTAAGTTTAAATAAAGTGAAATTTATTGCATGTCAAAACTACACTTTATAGTGTCTTGTACTGACAAACTCAACAAACCTTTATTGGCATTTAAGAATTCGAAAATACTGGTTCCCGAAACTTCAGATATACCAAAACAGGTACTTCAGATCTCATAAACAGACAAAATGTGCCCTCTTTTTAAAATTTGGTGCCATGTTTTTAAATATTCAAATGTAAAGTCAAAAGTGTTCTACAGTTATCACCAGTCATTAAGCATTCATTTGATACCAAAAATACATATACATTTTACATATTTAGAAAGTTACACTCATGCATAAGAACTAGTTTGTGTTAAATATGTACTACTTTCTGGTATGTGCTTTCTAGCTGGGCCCGATTTAGTTTTGTTACACCTCGAACAAGTATTTATCGGTTGATTTTACCCTCATACACTATAGTATTTTCACTTGATCATATATTTTTCTATATGATAAGTAAATGTATAAGCTATTCAGTAATTTTAGTTGAGAATAACTAGTTGTAAATGCATGAAGAACAAATATCACATGGTTTTTGGTAAACATCGTAATTAGAAACTCGGTTGGATAATGGACTTTTGCTGGCAGGTGTTTCTCAAAAGCCATTTCCGGAATATGCCATGACATTCTCGTAAACGTTAAACATATAATGTTTATGACAGTCAGTCAGACATTCAAAGTACAATTATACATATACATACAACAACAAAATGTTCAATATAATTACAAAAAGTGCACATTGCAAATATTTTGATATAATGAAAAGGATCATTACATCTGTAGCTGAATAAGTAGTAATTAACGGGCATAGGAAACGTTAATGATAACAATTAGGCATTGTTAGTTAGAACACAGGAACTCCGTAATTATCAGTCATCATTGTTAGCAGACACGGTCATCAGACACATTTTTTCAAATAGATACTCATATGATGATTTTGGCATAATTTTGTTTGGTTTAATATGGCTAAGTATTTTCATTTGAGATGATCTTTGTAAACGTTAACAGACGATGACGACAGCGAATAGTGATGGGAAAAGCTAACGCGTTACCGTCGGACAAAGTGAGAAAAACAAATAGAAACAAAACCAAAATAAGTGTCAACCGTTTTTCTCTATAAATAATAATAATCACAACTCGACGAAATGAATTCTAGCAGTGTGTATCCCTTTCGGTTGACCTGCTTATTGTATGATGGGCTTGTAATGCCTAGAAAACGCACAACTGCGTCAATTAATTAATCAAATGTTAAACCCACAGTAGTCCAAAATCAATAAGTTATGTAATAATCATTGTTATGAATACATGTATTATCTCTCCGAAATAAATTGTTCATTTAGGTGTTAACTTTGTTTACAAGAAACACATTTCAAGGTCGAAATGATATTAAACTTAAGTGTTGTGTTCGTATTCCGTGTTTGATGCATTAAGTATAAAGTCCACACCATTATTCTCTGTTTAGAACGTCGTACTTGGTTGCAGTACTTTTATATGAACATTCTCCAGTTTGTTACTGTATTGAAAGAAAAGTAATTTCGTAAAATATATGTCCCTCATGTAATATTACTCTTTAACCGTATTGTATAATTAGAAATATTGTTTAGATATGTGTATAATTGAAACAAATAGCATCAATCCTACTGTAACAAGAATAAGCTCTTGTTTGTGTTAAATTAAATGTAAATGGAACTTTATAATCCGAAGCTTTTAAACATTTTAGTCTCTACGGTATTGAATTCAAACGATTTTGAGCAATCGACAAATGTCTCTTACAGTTTAATTTTAATTCATTTTCCGAAAAACGCATGTATGAACTAGGTAATAACGAATAACCACCTACCACGGTTCAGTTAAATGATAAAAATAGACAACAGTAGATAACCGCTGTTCGAAGGACATTAATCGATTGAGAGAAAACAAATCCGGGTTACAAACTAAAACAGATATAAGATAAAAACACCGAAACAACAGAAACACTGATGGTGGGTTGAACCTTGTTTTTTTTGGCTAGCCACACCTCGCGCTTTTATTGCTATGTTAAATTTAATACTAACATAATTCTAATAAATCTGTTGCAACGAAATATATGAAAAGATATTAAAACTGGGACGAATTTGTAGAACTATTATCAGATTATTTTATTTCTGGATCATTAAAAAAAGAACTACTAGGTATGTGAGTTAAAAGTTACTTAAACATTATATGAAAAGGCCCCGACACTCAAAAAAAACCCAATTCGAAAGAAAAGTTTATAACAAATAAGTTTACCAAAAACTTACAATGTGCATGTATGAAACACAGTAACTATTGACTACCACTGAATAACAAGCTCCTGTGTTGGAACAAGCATAATATAACAAATGTGGTTGTATTAATATATATAAAAGACAAGATGTCGTATAATTTGAAAATGAGACAACTCTCCACAAGAGACCAAACACACACATTAACATCTATATGTCATCGTACGGCCTTCAACAATGAGCAAAGCCAATACCCCATAGTCAGCTATAGAACGCCCCAAAATAACAATATAAAACAATTCATACGAGAAAACTACTGGCCTTTAAGTATGTACAAAAAAAGAACGAAAGACAACAAGGTAACACATAAACAAACGACAACCACTGAAATGCATGCTCCTGAATTGGGACAGCCACATATATACATATATAATGTGGCGGGGTTAAACATAATAGCGGGGTCCTAAATAAGCATAGTTGTGTGTCCTTTACATTCCACTCACCCAGGATAGTGGTGTAACAGCACAACACAAGGAACAAACTGTAAAAATCAGTTATAATTGACTTTACTTAGTACGAAGCACAACACACAGCTCACACAAAAAACATCATAAACAAAGCACTGGTATAAAAGTACTCGCAGTTACCAAAAACTAGTTCATAGACAATTATAACGAATTCATATATATCTTTCTCTCAGACTAAAGTCTAGTCAGGCATTATTAATTTTTGCCTATGGAACTTTTGTAATTCTGGTAAATATCCTAGTATTTTATCATAATATCAATTTAAAGAGTTACAGTCAAAAGAGTGAATCGTGTAATTAACTTCACAGTTAATTCCCCTTAAATGCAATGTAACTTGTAGTCACAATATTTTTCATCGAAATGTATTATTTAACACCTTCTTCTCGTCGTACAGATGAACAAGTCAACATTCAAACAAGGCGGAAAGCCGTTGCTTTTACCCGCATATAATATCATTTTCGCTGTATCAAATATTTGTCTATATAATAAGTAAATTAGTGAGCTATTTAGTAATTTTAGTTAAGAATTAACTTGTTGTAAATGACTGATTCGAATATCACATGGTTTTGGTAAACATCGTACTAGATAGAAAGTCGGTTGATAATGGACTTTTGCTGGCAGGTGTTTCTCAAAAGTCATTTCCGGAATCTGCCAAGACGAGTTCTCAAAAGTTAACATATAATATTTATAACAGTCATCTAGCCATTCAAAGTACAAATATACATTATATGCAACAACAAAAAACCACAGTCAAGTTCAATATTCTTAGAAAAGTGCACATAGCAAATATTTTGATATAATGAAAAGGGTCATTACATCTTTAGCAGAATAAGTAGTAATTAACGGGCGTAGGAAACGTTAATAATATAAATTGGGCATTGTTAGTTAGTACACAGGAACTCCGTAATTATCGGCAACGGAAATGGTACCATCGAAACCAACATATGACTGCCAATTAAAGACGACACCCGTCATTTGTAAGGAAATAGAATAGACGTCTATTGCCTGCCGTAAAAAATAGATACGATTGTATAATTGTGTTTACATTTCCCGTGAATTTGCCTTGAAAACATGAAAAAATCTTCTCAATTACCATTTCTAAAAAAAGTGTCGTCTATACGTTTAAATCTTCATTTAGTCCCTTGGTTTGCGCTTCGACACCTATAATCTGCTATCAACATGCAATACCGATCTAACGGTCCGTCCGATATTGGTGTTTAGAATAACCTTTATCAAGAACGCACATGACAAAAGAAAATGGGATGCCAAATACATACTTCAAATGTATACCATAAAGCATCAAAGGTCTTCAATAGTGAAGTCTTAAAAACTATCGACAAACTCGTCTGAGGGACTCATAGTCTGACTTAGGTTTTCTGTTGGAATATTTTAAAACAAAATTTAATTATATTAAAATCGGACCTACTAAATAAAAGTTTTTTCCTACAACTGGGCATTCAATACTGGATTGAAGTTTCAGAAATATTTCTTCTTTTACGTTTCAGCACCTATACATGTACGTCTGGGGCTGAAGCTGGGAATTTCAATGAATTTAAAGATTAAATGACTTGGTAAAAAATAGGAACCCCAAAGACGTTGAATATAAAAATATGGAGATGTGGTATGATTGCCAATGAGACAACTATCCACGAATTATTTAATAAAGTGTATGTAAAGAATTGTAGGCAACCGAATAGGCAGCTATTACGAAGAACCCATCCCGTATTGTCGGCCATCAAATGCACAGACATGAAAAATATAAAATGATCTAAATGAGAAAACTAACGGCCTAATTCAAAACAAAACAAGGTATGAAAAACAAATATGAGAGACGTTAACCAATGACAACCACTGACAATAGGTACTTGAATTGGGACAGGCACACACATAATGTGACAGGGTTAATATCAAAGGAAGATGTGGTGTGATTGCCAATCAGAAACTCTCCACTAGAGACAAAAAGAACTACAGATCACCGTACGGTCTTAAAAAATTAGCATACTCAACACAAAAATGTCCCGAATTTACAAAGCATGATAGTGTCGGGATGTATACGTACCCGGCCACATCCACTTTTATTTTTTGTCTATCTGATGAGTTAAGCCTTTTTCAACTGATTTTTATAGTTCGTTTCTTATGTTGTACTGTTATACCACTGTCCCAGGTTAGGGGAGGGTTGGGATCCCGCTAACATGTTTAACCCCGCCACATTATTGATGTGAGTGCCTGTCCCAAGTCAGGAGATTGTAATTCAGTGGTTGTCGTTTGTTTATGTGTTACATATTTGTTTTTCATTAATTTTTTTTTACATAAATAAGGCCGTTATTTTTCTCGTTTGATTGTTTTACATTGTCTTATCGGGGCCTTTTATAGCTGACTATGCGGTATGGGCTTTTCTCATTGTTGAAGGCAGTACGGTGACCTATAGTTGTTAATGTTTGTGTCATTTTGGTCTTTTATGGATAGTTGTCTCATTGGCAATCATACCACATCTTCTTTTTTATATGATAGTGAGCGCTTCCTCTAACTTGGAATAGTGGTTTAATATAAGAACAAAGTGAAACTAATATAAATCATTGAAAAGGGTTTTACTCATAAGATCAATACAAAAGAAAAATATCCAACAAAAACACAGATAAGACTTGTCAGGGTATATATCCATCCCTCATCCCTAGCATCCGTATAAAACACTAAGCATATCTAGGAGTCCTCGCTGTCACTGACAGCTAGTTCAAAGCCAATAACAACTAATAAAACATCATGTATCTAAAACAATTGTAGTTTTATTTGAGGAATTATCCATTCTTCAATACAAAAACCTATCCCGAGTGGCGTAAAGGTTAAGAGTTGTCAAAGTGAACATCAACTGGACAAATCTCATGCGGCCCTAATTCACAATTAACAAATAAAGTATTTTCTTCAGAGGTATCGAAATTGATGACTTATTGATGGACAGTTTATAATGAGCACGAATAATAGTCACTTGGGTAATAAGTTGTGTAATTTTTCACATTTGATTAAGGACAAGGATGTACCATCTATTTACAATCAATTATTGTCATAAGTCCTGTGAAAATAAACCCTACATGATACGTGACATTTCTATGAATTGTTCGTGGCTTTAGGAAGAAGAAAATGATTAGAAATATAATTATCCGTCTTACAGGATGGTTATATTTATGTAAATCCTAATCATGAATGACAAGTTTTATATACAATTTAACCGGAATAATTCTTTTTACAGGTTGTGAAAATCTACACTTTGTTTAATACCATATGAAGTGAGCCTACTTCCTGTTATTCCCGTTTTTAGACAGCTCAGATTTTGTTATTCTAATGTAGATAGTTACATGTTGTTTGTATGTGCAATGGTGTCAAGTATAATCGACAGTCACTACTTGACTGCAATGAGACAATAATTACTGATTAACGTTTCGACAATAAAGTTCATCGACAGGTATTTCCATGGGCACCAATGTGCCTCTTCAATCTGACATTTGTTCTTGTATTCTTAGGAATCACTTTTAAGTGCAATACTCAGTAAAGCTCGATCAGAATTACATGTTAACTATATATTTAAATAAATAAAACTTAGTACAATAACATTATAGTCTGAGAGATCACCCCCGATTTTCAAAGGGATTCATGTTGCTTTTTCTTTTGTTTTCAATGTTGTTTACTGCTGTTAAAGGATTCGAGGATAAAAAAAAAAGCTTATTTGAAAGAAGAGCAAGAACATTCGGGGGAAAATGCTGTAAATTATGAAGAATGTTCCTGTGTACATCATTAAGATAATTGTACCATGAACAAACATGCAATTTAGTATTGCGATTTAAAAAAATGTTGTTAGTCGTCATGATTTACGAAACCGCCGACTCCGTCGCCTTTAACATCAGAAAAGTTTGAGAATTTTTGAATTTTACTTTTCTGATGTTTATAAACACAAAAAAAAAATTAGTACGATCAATATTCATTGAAAACATGGCGTGAAGTCGATCGCTCTGAAATGTCTGTTCTGCAAATGCTTTACTAGTCTCCATTGATATTAAGAATTAAATTCTCTTAGGAATGTAACATTTCAATAGGAAAAAAGAAATCCTATGGGATTCAATGAAATCTACATAATTACTTTGAAATAAAATTGCATTGGGTTCTTTCCTATATATAATTAGTTGAATCAATGTCTTAAATTTAATATGGAACCAATTTAAATCTTTTCAATTCATAACGCTTTTGAATTTTTACTTTTATCGTAGATCAATGGACGATTTTGAATTCCTCTGGGAAAATCATTGATTCATAAGATTATGCATATCCAGCTGTAATTTCAGTGATTACACGGAAGAATTTTAATTTGAAGATTTCAGCACGATATTTAGCAAATTATCGGTCAAATCATAGTTAAACGAATTAAGGTGTTCGACGCTTTAAGTAATTTCAGAAAAAGGTAAACGTTAAATTCTATTTTTTCTGGTATTGGAAATCTTAAATGAATCGAGGTATATGCACGAATGTCAGTTTCTGACTAAAGGATTGCATATACTAAAGTATTGGATAAACAGAAATAGGGAAAATCGATTAGAATTTTTAAATTATTAATTTGGAAAAAGGTTTTTTTTAAAAATGAAACGAAGTCTACATCGCTTGATTAAAAATTGTTTGGAATTTGTTAATTATTCATATGAAAAAAGCTACATGAAAGCTATTTTTGTTTTAACATTTAATTGCCGGTGTGATTTTTCTTTGCTATCAAAACATTATAGAATTATTTAATATCATATTGATGCTGTCTGTGTATGGTGTTTACTTATTCATGTGAAAAATATTAATTACAAAACATGCAGTACTAGATGGTGCACGTCACCACGGGAAGATAATTCTAAACATGTTGCAACTAATATGATCGAAATGAGATGCACATATGTCATTTCATGCAAGTCATCATTCACGCATCGTGTTAAATAACTTCATACAGTATGGAAGTTGTCCAATATTAACTGTACAGTTTTATGATAAAAATGCGTATAGACGGTTCAAATGTGAAGTGCTAAAACTTAATTAAAATTCTGCATCAAGGTTATCTTTTTGAAAAATATGCATATGTCCTCGAAATTGAACTTAATCATAAAATAATTTAATTTTAAATGTGACGACTTTTTTATTTGGCTGACAGTGTATTGACTTTCAGCTCATAGACATAATTTTGTTATGTGACGCTGACGTCATCAACGTTTTTTTACGATTAACTTATAGCTTTTTAAAATGGAATTTAGATTTAATGATAATAAATGTCTGTATAATTTTTTCTGTCTATACGAAAAAAACATTTAAAAAATGTGGTGCACACTTTAAGAAAACTCACTACACGGATTATTCAGTATGCACCACATTTTTTATGTTATTGCTTCATAGACAGAAAAAATCATTACAGTCATTCCTTAAATTATGTTTTAAAAAAACCACAGCATGTCTCTATCCAAAACCTTAATGCTAGGTGAAACAAATCTCGTTATAAGTCTAAGAATACATTATGGTCTCCAAAGGCAGCACGTTTTGAAGATATTGTCGAAATACACGGGAAAATTTAAATAAAACTTTTTCAGCACGATATTTATCAAATTATCGGTCAAATCATATTAAACAAATTAATGTGTTCAAATAAAGGCAACAGAAGTATACCGCTGTTCAAAACTCATAAATCCATGGACAAAAAACAAAAGCGGGGTAACAAACTAAAACTGAGGGAAACGCATTTAATATAAGAGGAGAACAACGACACAACACCGAAACGCAACAAACACAGAAACGGACCAAGCAACAGACAAAACACCACGAGAATAACAAATATAACATCAAAATGCGTTAATCAACTTCAGAAAAAGGTAAAATCAAATTCCATATGTTCTGCTATTGTAAATTTCAAATTAATCGCGGTATATGCACGAATGTCTAACTAAATGATTGCCCATACTAAAGTTTTGTTAGGTTAACAGACCGAGGAAAAAAATAGTTCAGCATATTTAAATCATTAATTTGGCGACAGGTACTTTTTTTCAAAGAATGAAACGAATTCAACATCGTTTGATGACAATTGTTTGGAATTTAGTAAACATTCATATGAATAGAAACACATGAAAGCTATTTTTGTTCAAACATTTAATTGGCGGTAAGATTTTTTTGCCGTCAATACCCCTACAGAATTATTCAATATCATTAGTATATGTTGTTGTATATATGGTGTTTACTAATTCATGTGGAAAATATTAATAACATGCAGTACTAGATGGTGCACGTCACCAAGCGAAAATAATTCTAAACATGTAGCAACTAACGTGATTGAAATGAGAAGCAAATATGTCATTTCATGCAAGATTTTCAAATCAAAAGAGTGTTCGCGTATTTTTTTATGTAACATTATACAGTATTTAAGTTGTTTATATGCGTTCTAATATTAACGGTACATTTTTATAAAATATTATTAAAGACATGTCGTCTTATATTCTACTAGATTATTCAAATTCTCCATCAATACACTAGTCAAATTATGTCCGAGAATTTTATTTCATCATAAAATGAAATTGAAAAAACACAACTTTAAAGCTTACATTTCTTGATAAGAGAACGCTCAAAAAGCAGCCGATATATTGACAAAATACATTGACGAAATATGATGTTATTTTGCATTTTTGCATTTTCGGTGCTAAGCTGTAGGAAAACATTGGCCGCAACCTGCAAAATAAAATCTGCTACCAGATATTTTTTTCTCTCAAAAAGTGTAATAAATCATGGAAAAAATTGACTGAAACTTACGTTACCACACAAATAATTCATACTTTTAAGGATAGTGCATACACTGGCGAATTTGAATTATCGATTCTGCAGCTGGTACAGATGATTTATAGTCGATATCTTTGACATCACAGGAAAAGTTATCGATGCTTTCAGAGTGCAATGTTTGATTAATTATCGTCTATCTAAAACAAAATTATCGCATAGGTCTTTTTATTTACATATAAAGATTTCTTACATGCTAAATAAATAGAATCGCTTCAGGCGTCTATGCTTGTTGTATGTAAAGCGTAATAGCTATCACGTTTTATTTCTCTCCCATTTTCAGTTTTTCAACAGCTAGTGAATTTATAGCATATATTTCATTCTTTGCTTATTAACACTGTCATTTTTATTCTTTTTTTATAAGACGTTCCTCCTTTTGCTCTTGGTATTTTTTAAACACAATTAATTGAAGGCATTCTATTATAAATGATTTTAAAAATGTAGCATGTGTTTCCAGTCAGATTCTGGTATAATTGTCAGTAAAGCCATTGTGAATTACATTACGTTTTTTTTTACTATTACTATTTTGATATTTCTTCCTTTCTGTATTTATTTGAAATTTATTAATACCTTCATAACTGTAGTGTAAATCGAAGTTTTATTGGTAAGAAGCATAGATAGGTTAGTCGTTTCATATTAAATACTAAATTAAAACTGAAATTGTTCTGCGCCCTCATTTGATTTAAATGAAAATATAACATGTAAAAGATGCTTTAAATTGAGGAAAATTATAAGTTTGTTGATTTTTTATTATCTATTCGTGATCTACATTTTCATACTCAGATTTAATAAGCGAAAACTTACTAGATTTAATTAAAGGGGAAAATTTACACAAGAGCTGTGTTTAAAAGTGAATAAAAACCCTGTTTTGCGCTTAGAGGTGAATAAAGCAGAACATTGCTCATATGGCATTGGTGTGTGAGTTTTTGCATTTAAAATTAACAATATCTCATTAGGAATCATACTACATACAAATTGGAAAATGAACTGGTTCTTAGAATCAATTTGGTTCATTTAAAGGATAAGGAACAGCACAAAAACGTTTATATTTTATCAGAAGCAGAAATCAAATCATGCATTGAAAGTCTTTCAGAAATGAATGCCAGAGCAGTTCTTACCATGGTACCCGACGAGGTTCCTGGAGTGTTGATGCTATGGGTCACATCTAACCACATACTCAAGGAGTTCTTCATTAGCAGCTAGCCTCGCAAATGTTCCGACCTTACTGAGGATACCAAGTCCATCGGGGATCGAGGACATCAGGGGTTGTGGTACGAATAAAAAGAACTATAATATATAATAGCTATAAAACAAGGTTCAATCCACCGTTTTCTACATTAGAAAATGCCTGTACCAAGTTAAGAATATGACAGTTGTTATCCATTCGTTTGATATGTTTGGACTTTTGATTTTGCCTTTTGATTTTGGACTTTCTTTTTCGAGTTTTCCTCGGAGTTCAGTATTTTTGTGTTTTTACTTTTTATATAAAACAATGGACATTAAACAGATAAAAGAGTACTCGTAATTGAAATCTAGTTCAAAGCCAATGACAATTAAAAAAGTGAATAATAATCTTGTAGACTAAGTCCTTTAATGACGATTACCTTTATTCAGCCAATTTCATTCTCATATATTAATACCATGCAGATCAGAAGGGATGTTCATTTAGCGGAAAATGTTTAGTTTAGACAAGTTAGCAGTAAGAAAATGGAATCATAAGGAATATTTAAAGAAAAATCAAATTCCTTTCAGGATGTGTGTATATCTTCTAGGACAACAAAGATCGACATCCTTGAATATATTCAAAATGTTATTCTTATTTTAATGTAAAAGAAAACAGCAGATTTTTTCCGCTTAGAACGTCAGCACTGTCCTTATTGATACCATTCAAAGATAGATTATTAATTTATTTAATTGAAATTACGTAATTTATCATGTGCTAAAAAGTTAATGTTACAGTTATAGTTAAACACTGCGAGTAGTCAGTGTTAAATCTAGTTTCAATACCACAAAATTTTAATCAAAATCATGGACGAAAATTTGAGTCTTTAAACTCTTGGCAAAATGTAAAATAATCACCAAACATATAATGTTTTCTCCATTATATTTATCGGATAAAATCTTATTTTTTATAAGCAAACGTACAAGAGATTGCTTTCGTGCACTTGTACGTAGAGGGAACATGTTTAAATGTGTTTTACCAATGCTCTTTCCAAAGGCCAGTCACTAATATTTTGTAGATTAAAGATTTAAACGTTCGACACCATGACCACAGCATCAAACCTATAATATAAATCGTGAAAAAAACATCCGATCAAATAATCCATAATTTGTACTTAAACGTGGTATTATTTTGGCAAACATAATAACCATAGATAATTGTAACGTTCTTTCCCGTCCTGTCAGCCAATGTCTAGCTTTCTTTTATCAAGATGACTTAACGATGAAAAAATCATGCAAGATGTATGATTTAGCCAATCCATTTGAACCCAGTGGTCTCTACTGTCTTTTCTTTGCCACTCTTTGAAATGGCAAATCACGAACAGATTACATCAGAGACTGTATGGCATTGGACAATTGTATGGATAATGCTTAGAAAAATAAAACAATCGCCGACCTTGCATATGACCAAAACCAGTATGTCTCAATGTTTAAAAGTTTACTCTAGTGCATACAGTGGAAGATGTTTTTGACAGCTACGAGATAAAGACCTATACGGAGTCGTATGTTGAGAGGAAACACAACAAGTACTACAGCTTCCCCCACAGAAGACTGCACTGCAAAATTATGTCATAAATTGTTTACCAGACACGAGAAGGCCAATATTCGTATGATACTCTATACCAGTTATTAAATTCTGTTTTTTGTATTGTCCCTTTTATAGATTCAAGGTTTGCTGTATTTGCAATGCCGGAGACTGGAGGATTCGAGGGCTGGAGATTCTTTATATACTCTCATAAGACCTTTCAGAACAATCTGTCATATGCATAGATCTGTTATAAACTACACTAAGACAGTTCTACCTAGGTAGAACTTTCAGAATCAGTATAAAGTAGAACTGATTTATGTAGAACTGACCAAATCAGTCCTAGGTAGAATTGTCAGAATCATATCTAGGGTAGAACTGACCAAATCAGTCCTAGGTAGAACTGTCAGAATCATATCTAGGGTAGAACTGACCAAATCAGTCCTAGGTAGAACTGTCAGAATCATATCTAGGGTAGAACTGACTAAATCAGTCCTAGGTAGAACTGTCAGAATCATATCTAGGGTAGAACTGACCAAATCAGTCCTAGGTAGAACTGTCAGAATCAAATTGGATTAAACTTGATATGTAACTCATCATGTGAGTTACTCATGATGAGTTACAGATAAAAAATATTTTTAACGATAATAATAACACTGAATGTGATCAGTGAGATGCCCCCTTAACTGCTGTGACGTCATTCAGAACTGTTCTACAATCCTGGCAGATTTGGTCAGTTCTACGGCTAGACAGTTCTACGATTAGAAATGACTAAATCAGTTCTTATCGTAGAACTGTCTAGCCGTAGAACTGACCAAACCTGTCTAAATGACGTCACTGCAGTTAGGGCATCTCACTGGTCATCATTCAATTTAATAACTATCGTTTATATTTTGTATTGCCCCGCAACGAAGTTCCGTCATTCCGCAACAAACCATTATTCGGATTTTTTTTCAAAACCCCTTTAGACATTTGGCTGAATTTTGGTACGTAAGTTAACTATAATGAGTTACAGATGAAGTTAAAGTTTCGTTTCGCTCCGATAATTATTGCCGAAATTACGGGCTTTGGACTTTGATAAATTGTTGAAAATCACAATTATACGCACTTTTTTCTAAACGCTTTCCAATATTTGGATAATATGTGGCATGTGAGTTAACCAAGATAAGTTACAGACCAAGTTTAAGTGTTGTTACGCTCGGCTAATGTTTGCCGAAATTACGAGCTTTGGACTTTGATAAGTTGTTGAAAATCCACATGTGTTATTAAAATTGCAGATTTTATAACTTTTTGAGACGAGGCCATTTGTGTCGCTTTGACACATCTAGTTAATATATATTATATTGTATAGACCTATTTATATTTAAGACATAAAGTTCTTAAAACTGTTATGTGGACATAACTGACTAAATCAATTATAGCCGTAGAACTGACCAATTCAGTTCAAATCGTAGAACGGTTCTAGCCGTAGAACTGTTTTAGTCGTAGAACAGTCTAAAACTGTTCTAGAGTAGAACTGTCTAAATCAGTTCTACTTAGAACTAGTCGTTGAACTGTCTTAATCTGTTCTAGGGTAGAACTGTCAGGATCAGTTCAAGGTAGAACTGTTTAAATCAGTTCTAAGTAGAACCGACCAAATCAGTTCTAGGTTATGACTGTTCTAGCTAGAACTGTCTCAAAAGTGTCAGGATGACAGTTCTACATACTGTCCTAGAACAGATCTCCTGACAGATTCTGACAGATTTGATGAGAGGTTATAAATGATTTTTATGAAATGATTGTTATTCTTTACATCTATTTAACAAATTAAGAAAATTAAATTCTAAATACATTGTACGGGTCCAGAAATCGCGTTTTTTTATCAACGGAAATGAAACAATGCAAGTAAATTCATAATTCCAGCTGGAAAGGAACATAGTATAGTACACTTCAAATCATTCCATCTTGAATTGCATATTTCAGTGGTACTCTTGAAGGGAATTGTGTGTTCGTGTAAGGGACAATCTTCATGTGAGAAGTCATGATAGTGCTTGTTTCAAAGGAAACCAAACAGTGACTGTTACTTTTAAACAAATAAAATTGAGAATGGAAATGGGGAATGTGTCAAAGAGACAACAACCCGACCAAAATAAAAAAACACAACAGCAGAAGGTCACCAACAGGTCTTCAATGTAGCGAGAAATTCCCGCACCTGGAGGCGTCCTTCAGCTGGCCCCTAAACAAATATATACTAGTTCAGTGATAATGAACGCCATACTAATTTCCAAATTGTACACAAGAAACTAAAATTTAAATAATACAAGACTAACAAAGGCCAGAGGCTACTGACTTGGGACAGGCGCAAAAATGCGGCGGGGTTAAACATGTTTGTGAGATCTCAACCCTCCCCCTATACCTCTAACCAGTGTAGAAAAGTAAAAGCATAACAATACGCACATTAAAAGTCAGTTCAAGAGAAGTCCGAGTCTGATGTCAGAAGATGTAACCAAAGAAAATAAACAAAATGACAATAATACATAAATAACAACAGACTACTAGCAGTTAACTGACCTGCCAGCTCCAGACTTCAATTAAACTGACTGAAAGATTATGACTATCATGACTTCTCACATGGATGACATGGTGACTTGAGTGTATATAATGTAGCAATAAATAAGTTTT
This sequence comes from Mytilus trossulus, assembly GCF_036588685.1. Taxonomy (NCBI): domain Eukaryota; kingdom Metazoa; phylum Mollusca; class Bivalvia; order Mytilida; family Mytilidae; genus Mytilus; species Mytilus trossulus. The sequence continues at coordinate 87,143,055 of NC_086376.1, forward strand.
AAAATGAAATAAAAAACATATTGACTCTGTTAACTGCGCCTCAAATGATATGATTAATAATTGCTGCATAAAGGTGATCGAGTAATACAATCCCAAACTTATGTAAGCGATGCTGGTATATGTTGTTTTATATTTAAAGAAAGAACAGCCAGCAACCGGAAATAGTGTTACCTCTTGCTAGCAATTGAAATAATTAAACTCGTATCAGAATTAATTTTATTTTAGTTTAGTATTGGCATTTACTTAATTCAAAAATATAAATTTTATGATAGAATAAAATACTTACTTTAGTGTTCTGTGGCCTTTGGTTGTATATTAATTACACGTTTTACGATCGAAAGATATCACAGTGTGTGTTTCCAGTTATGAAAAGCATACTTGATGTTCATTTCATCTCTCTTCAATTATATATAAAAGACATAATCATGCTAAAATAGTATTTTATTTAGAAAAAAAGGTATTTGCCTCCTTTAACGAAATCCTTATAAATCGCACATAATACTAGTAAACTTTGTTCTTGCTTAAAGATATGATGATTATATGGCTGTAATGGCTCTTAATAGTTAATCAAAACTTTAGAATCCTAATGAAAGATGTAATGATATACAAACATAATATCATCGCCCACAATTAATATAATGTTATCTAATAGTTATTGACGTAAAACCTTTAATTCATACCCCATGCTTCGTATGCTAGATGTTAGCACAATTTTTCCGATCTGTGTTTCAATGTAGATCTGAAAAAAATAATTGTTGCTGATCTATATTTAAATCTGACAAAATCAGCACACATCCATGCTTTGCGTGTATTTCAATATGACTGTGCTGTTATTTATTTTGTCTGCATGTTGTGTGTTTTTATGTTGTGTTTATGTTATTTTATATTCTGTTAAAATCTTTCTTATGAGCAGCTTATGTTTTGTATTGTTATATGTGAACCGAATAAAAATACAACTATCGTATTCGTATTCGTATGAATAATACAATTAACAAGCATGCCACATCTGCACATCATATACCTTTACTCCGGAGCACCTGAGATAATCCCCAGTTTTTGGTTGGGTTCGTGTTGCTTATTCTTTAGTTTTCTATGTTGTGTCATGTGTACAATTGTTTGGCTGTTGTCTTTTTCATTTTTAGACATTGCGTTGTCAGTTTATTTTCGATTTGTGATTTTGACTGTCCCTCTTGTATCTTTCGCCCCTCTTTTAAATTGTGCGGAATCTGTATGTATATTTGGATTCTTTAGAATTAATGTCAATTACATGTTTTGTTTACATCTCAAAGTTTTCTTGTATAATTGACTAGGACATATGATTTTAATAACCGAGACTTGTAACATTCGGTGGTTAAACCAAGTTTAAGAGAGGCGCCTCGTTTGATTGTGTGGGAAGTATAGATATGAGGCCATTGTCTTGTTGGAAAGGAGACGTAAAATCTGATGATTTCATTGGACGTTAAGCAATGGCATTCAATCAATCAGAGATGTTTCGTGCGCATTGAATCCAAAATCAGCTTGTTTGTGTTTATAACTATTGATAAATCCACTGTAAATAAATGATTACCTTTTATCAAACTCTATTTCATGACACGTAATAATTTGATTTGTCAATCGAAAATCGAAGCAAGGGCTAATATAACATCGGAAACTATGAACTACTTCACAAATGTTCGATATCTACTAGAAAGGGTTCGTGCTATTTAATATTATTGTGTGTACCTTGTGGCCATGGTGTTGTTGTTTTGTGATAGAAGTGTTTTGCAGGATAAATGTGTGTCTTATATTGTTTTCTATGCATAGTCAGTCCTTAAAAAGTATGGTTAATGTTTGCTCTATCTTTGGAATTTTCATATTATGCTTTAATATTTTTGTATAAAGTCTGTTCGTGTTTCTTGAATAATGTCTTGCTATTCTTTGAATTACGAGTGGTATTAGCTTGCACAGCATTTTTATTTTATTGTAGAACGGGAACAGCTACATAATAATAAGGACACGTTTTACATTAAAGGTTAAAACACTGTGCATTCATAAATCTGAAAGTTATTGTAAAATGCCTAATAAAACTTCTTTATCTTGTTATCAACCACGTGTTTTATTAGATATTTACATTAAGTTGTTTACTCGGCAATATTCAGTAAGTGTGTGTCCATCCAAATTCGCGACGTTTCTAATTATCTTTACGACATCCAACTGTTCTTCATTAATTCGATGTCATGATTAGGCTTAACAACTTTATACAGCTGATAATGTAATAATTGTGTTAAATTGATACATGATCCGCTGAACAAATATGATGCTGCCAATTTGGTGATGAAGTTCTTCAGAAACAAGAACGTTGAGGTTGATATATCAATCCCGTCCATTAAATAATAAATTTTCAATATTTACTCAATGTCTAAACCTGCGCGCAGTGGTCAACAAATGATGAATCGAAATAACTTTAGATTATATTTAAGACTTGAAAACTTTTTTTAGTCAATTTATTGAGATATAAAAGTCACAAGCACTAAATTGTCTTTAGGTTAATAGGGGCAAAACAAAATCAGAGACAATTCAAGTGTCTGTGGTAAAAGCTTTGGCTTAGGTAGCAATACACAGTTAGGAAAAAAACTTAAAATTGACACTCATGATTTTAAATCACCCTCTTTCCCCTCCTGTCTAACAAAGAAGGCTTTATATGTGTGTTATGCATGTATATACTTGTAGAAAGAAAATCTTCCATAGATTTGATTTCTAATGCTCATTAGGGTGAAATATAATCCATTTTGGGTGTAACCATGGCAACAATCTGCATTTCTTAGATACAAAATATAGCAAAAAAGGGGGGTGAACATGTCACAAAAGTCTCCAAAATTTGGTCTAAAGGAAAATTTCAATGAATTACAGTGATACCTTTCCTGAATCCATAGGTTTATATCTATCAAGTGGTCCAAAATAAATCATATGCTTTCCTGCTCCTTTTTCCATAAAATTGAATTGAAAAGATTGAGCGCAAAATCTTTGTTGATAAACACTTCAATAATTTTAGGACCTATGAACGGTACGGATAGGAAAATACGGACCTGTCAATCATACAAATGGCCTATAAAACATGTTAAAATCAATCTAAATGTTCATATAAACCCACTAAGAAGGCTCTATTATTCCTCAATTATCTAAAAATCAATTTTATTGTACAAAAACTTTCATATTTAAAAAATTCACAGGGGCCATAATGCGAAACTAAAGTTCTAACTGTGTAGTGCTACCTTAAGCACATTTTGTATAAAGCACGTACACTAAAATCGTGCAACGACCAACGATTTAAGGGGGTAGACCTGGTATATGGGAGACAACTTTTACACATGTATTGGAAGTCATTAGTGTGTTTTAACATAGTAGTAAATTAAACAGTGATCAAGCATTTATGTTGTTTACATTTGACTGTGAGGATGATACAGACAGATCCAGTAAACGGTACATGTTTGACACCACCAGGCATTTAACTAAAGAACATTTTTTAATGATATGGATAAAAAGGTAGAAAACTACAATTCATAAATGAAATGATTAAAAAATCACCAATGAACTGAGTCTAATGAGTTCTGGAGCAACTTAACAAACTAAAGGACCCTGTGGCATCATTTAGCATAAAAACTTTAGAAGTTTTGGGAAATTCAATTTGAACATATGAATTAAATTATGTCAGACGTAAATGGTGTTATATAGTGCTAAGTCATTGATACAGAGTTTGTATTTACTGTTTGTGTTTGGGTTTTTTCCAATATAAAAGGCTATATTCTAGAAGAAATTATCTGAACATCAACCCTAGTACAAGCTTCTGATAGCGTCTGCTACTGGTGACAGGAGCATTTTGGAGTCTGGGGAGAGAAACCAATACATAGTTGTGATTAAACAAATCATGTCAACTCGTCCCATACTGAATTTTACGGTTTGTCCTTATAAATCTAATTACAATTATTATTGGGACAGTACTCTTTTGACTTTTACACATTAAAAGAATGCAAAGACAGTCTGTAGGAGGTTTTGTTAGGGAAAAATGGATTTTGTACCAAAATTCTACTTTTTCGAGTATTGTCAAACATGTTCGTTAAGTTGCTTTCCTATGCAATGTAGTAACGTTTGTCATGAGAACCACATGCAGTTATGAATGTTTAATGTTATTGATAAATTAAATTTGATTTGAGAATTGGCCAATCACAAGCCATGACGGAAGAAATAGATGTCATGTGCCTTTGTAATAATTGTTTATGGGATGTTGACATAATACCCGTTTCATCCTTTTTATATTATTGGGTAATGAATATCGCACAATAAACCAATGCATGTAACTGAATTATGTTGTATCTATGCGTTTAACTTTTCAAGCGAAAAATACATTACTTTCATGACGTTTTAATATGATCCTATCGATAAGTAAAATTACTTCGAAACCTTCTGACACCAAATTACGTCTAAGGAGGAAGTAATTATGTTCAATACTTATGAAAGAGGTAGATACAATTTAATTAGCTGGAAGACCTACAACCTTTACTCATTTTCACAGTGTCACAGCTTCATGTGTACTTTAAGGTATAATTATCGTCTGGCTTATTCTTAAACATGTGACCAAATTATAAATGGTGGAATGTAGACCGGAACTACAGGTTTAAAAGATTTGAGCTTTCTTTGAATTTCTATTCAACAATGAAGCAGAACTTTTGAAAGTAATTCTTTACCGACACAATCAAAGTAAAGGTCAAGTATAAGTTGGCTTTCGGACACAAAGCAGTCTTTTCTCTTAACGAAATTTCTATAAAAGCCTGGAAAATATTGTTTTAAATTTAATTATTTACGATGTCAGCAGGATAAATGGCGGGAAAGTGACACTGCCTCTTTGAAATGTGGGAATTTTGAACAGGAACAAAAAGCATGCCTTTTGCGTATCCTACTGGTTTGTTGCAAGGCTTTTATTAATGTGCATTGAGGGTTGCACTCACTCTCTGCATAAGACACACATACACACACACACAATACTAACAAAGACAAAGCAACGTCATACTATAAAACGAACAATACTACTCAGTTTAAAAGATACGATTCCGAAGAATAAGTAACAAAAGTTAATAAGCAAAATGTCAATGACAAACATAAATTAACAAAATACTACTATCAGTTATGCTTAGGTGCACCCGCGTTTATGCCTGAACATTGTGTTGTTATTTATATGCATTTTTTTTTATTTTTCTCTGTAATCATTTTTGAGTTTTAGCTTGTCCTTTCCTCTCTTTTCAATTAATGATTCGTCATTGGAATATATAGCACATGAATGTACCAGGAACTGTTTAATCTTTCAAAACACATGATTTATGGTATGGTATTTGTGTAAGGGGCGACCATCTGACATTCGGAGAGGGTAGAGAAATATTTTTGACATATTATTGATTTCATCTGTAACAGTTGCTACTTACAATAGACCAGTAACAATCATGGATATCCTTCCATGACACAAACTCAGGACATGCACACCACAGATTTTCCTGTCTGTACTGAAGGTGTTAGCTGCTGTCTGTCATAATTCTAATCGTTAATTTTCATAATTTTCGACTAATCTTCTTACACATCATTGGTTTAAGAAATGAAATAAATCACACAAATTGTTAATTTCATTTCCTGTCTTTGCACCTATTGCATTTCCCAATGTAAACTTGTTAAATCGTTTCCGATCATGTAGCCAACATATGTTCCATTTATCTTATTAAACTAAAATTATTACTGCAAACAAACTGTAAACCTTCTTGGTTCTATCAAAATAATGTAAGCGTAATTGCTTTGTATATTATTTCAAGAGATGTTTTTATTTTATTTGTAAGAGATGTACTTTTCGAAGGAATGTTTTTGAAGTGAAATGTATAATATGTCGTAAACTTAAAGAGGAATTAGAAATGATCTTCCAAAGTGCTGTCAATATTATAAAATGTTATATGAAGCACTAGATAAAAGGTGGATGATACCAAAATGTAAATTATAAACTAGAATTACGATTAATGAAAATTAGAAATCTTCATCAAATAGATTTTTGTGATAAATTAATGTGTTTTAGATACTATTATTTAAATTTTTAATGTAAATCTGTTTCAGTCGTTCTCTGGTGCTAATATCCCAACTACAGAACTATTGATAATATCGTAATACGCTCTTTCGATAATAAGAATGAGCTGTCAAAAATTTAGCGAGAATTTTAAAATCGTATTCCACTCGAACGTCGGGAGATCATCATGGATATATTCTGAATTGCTTACCCTTTAAGCGTAACATACATATTTCGACCTTATATCACAATTTGAATAACATGTTTTCTTCGTTATGCAAATTCAAAGATGCCATTTTTGCCATAAAGGAGGGGAAGAGAACCGTTACAAACAAGTTGACCGAGATATACATTTCAGTTTACCTAAAGTTGTCATAAACGTTTGCTCGAAAATCATGCTCGAAACATAAAATCAAGCATTTGATTGGTTGATATTGGAGTAATGGTACAAAAATTATCGAAAGATTTATGACTTCAACGCCGTATAGATCTTACAACAAACGTGTGAAAGTCAAAGTAATCATTCCAATTAATATAATATTGTTTTGTACATAAACAGACTATAAGTTTGTCATTTCGGGCTTTTTAAACCCTGCTTTGATGTATGGACTTGGCTCATTGTCGAAGGCCGTATGATGACATGTAGCTGCTAACATCTACGCCATTTTGGCTCTGGTAGATTATTGTCTCATTGGCAATCTTATTACTATTAATTTAATTATTTCTGCTTATATTTATATTAATCAGTTTTTATACCGTTTCGTCGTTTTTATTCTAACTGTCAGAATCTTTGTTGTGTGTAATCAGCTAGAAGTATATAATAGCCTGTAGTAAGGACATGGAAAAGTACACCAAAAGGTCAATAAGATAGAATCCGAACGACCACAATAACAAAGAGACATTCAGCATAAATCGTTTAGGGGCCAGCTGCATAGAAGACCCATTGGTGGCCTTTATACTGTTGTCTGTTCTATGGTCGGGTTGTTGTCTCTTTGATACATTCCCCATTTTCATTCTCAATTTTACTTCAATCTGTTATTCCTTTAACTTTTGATTTATGTTATAAAATTCTCTATATATTTAACGAAGATTGGAACTTTAAGTTTAACTTAGTAGAGTTTGTTTTGTACACGACGTGCTTTATTGTATAGCTGATATGTAGTAGTTTATGTGTAATATTTGGTTAAAAAAATAACGTTATCTGCTACACTTTTCTCATGTTTACTGATCAATAAATCCTAAGTTATCTTTTATTTGTAAATATTATTGAGTAGAGAGCACCATTTCACATAAGAGCCGTTGTTATCATCCACCTTGTTACGATTTTGTAACATCGAACATAATGAATTGTAGACGTCATTCAGTGTATGTCTCACACACTGAACATCTATTATAGATAGTTCCAGTACGAGTAATATGTCAATATGAATGCCGAAGGGAAAAATTACAAAGTCACAGCATTTAAGATTTGAAAACAACGAAAGCCTGCGAGCTAAATGACAAAACACCAAAAGACATCTGAAAAATTAGATGGGTGATGTTAAAATATTATTGTCATGCAATACCAGGACATCTACCTATATTTTTACATTAATAAGGACAACTAACCACAATGACTATGTTTCATTTATAATGACTTTTTAGCATTGCCTTTGAAAAAATTGAATGGAAATGGGCAGTGTAAAAACTGAGGCGAAAACACATGCGAGTAATATTTTTATTAAATTTAGTGTAGTTAGGACTTTTAGCCAAGCACTTTATTAAATAATTGACTGTTGTAATTATGATGACGCCTTGTGGTCAAATAAAGGCAACAGTAGTTTGTCGCTGTTCGAAACTCATAAATCGATAGAGAAAAAAACAAATCCGGGTTACAAACTAAAGCTGAGGGGAACGCATTCAATTGAAAAATAAGAGAAGAACAACGACATAACAGAAACACAACATTAAAATGTAACACACACAGAAACAAACTATAATATAACAATGACCATTTTCCTGACTTGTTACAGGACTTTTTAAGAAGATAAAATGGTGGGTTGAACCTGGTTTTGTGGTAAACAGTGTTTTGGTGGATTTTATTTGGGAATGCTTACTAGTGGAAAAGACAAAACATAAAAACTTCGATATCATTGGGTTCCTATTTTCATTCTGCCTTCCTTTTGTACTATAGGGATTGTACACAAAAATAAAAGAATAATGGGGACAGTTTAAACTATGCAGTATATAGTTGCTCTTCGTTGTGACAGATTTTGATCATGTCTAGATCACTTTGACAGCAATTATAAAAAAGGACAAAAATGTCAATACTGAAATTCCTACTTGCTTGAATCAAGCTTAAACATGTTAAGATATATTTGGGGAACTATTTTATCAAAAAGTCTAATGAGAACACACCCAAAGCAATATATAATTAGTTATACTAAGTGAAGCCTTCATCAGAGTCCAACTAAACAAGTTAGATTGCTACACATGTGTCACACTAACCTTCCATGCTATGACCTCTTGATTGCTACACATGTGTCACACTAACCTTACATGCTATGACCTCTTGATTGCTACACATGTGTCACACTAACCTTACATGCTATGACCTCTTGATTGCTACACATGTGTCACACTAACCTTCCATGCTATGACCTTTTCTTTTTACATTTAAACTTTATCGCTATACTTAGAATTTTTAAGCATGTTTTAAATGAAAATGCTCTATATGCATGTGACGCTATGCATGCATGTTATAATGACATTAATTTCCTTTTGTACATTTAAGCTTCATCGCTTTACTTAGAGCTTCAAAAAGAATTACATATCACCATACGTGTTTCAAAAGATTGTCTTTTCAGCTTAATTGATTTAAATGTGTTTCTTATTGGAACTAATGCACCATTGCATCCAATAACATATTTGTTTTGTTCTTTTTATCAACACAACAAAAGACTTTCCTTTTTGAGAAATTCGTTTTCAGATATTTTTATAAGGTTATGTTAGTACAGACAAAAAACTGTAATTTACTTTAATATTGAATTGCACATTTATTTTGTTCTTCCAACCAATTCGTGTATTAAGTAGATGCAAGCAATGCTTTTATTAGTTTACATTTCATTGTAAAGCATTTATCATTTAAATGTTTAAATATCAATATACATGTAAGTAATGATATAAGGAAGATATATCCATCATTGAGACACTATCCAGACAAAACTTACAAACAAGAATTATAATGTTCATCATGCGGTCTTTAACAAAAGCACTCCAATTGATACGTGTTATACTTATATTTCGTCATGTGAGGACCTTTCAAAGTCGATTACATGTTTTGCTCATTGTTGAAGCTTGTCTAATTTCAAGCCATTATGGTCTCTGGTGGATCGCTGTCAGGCTCATTTTGCATCAATATCCCATACCCATACTTTTAAATGTAACTAACTAACTAACTAATTGTATTCAGTATAAAATCCAGTACAAAAGGATCATCGCTGAAACACATGAACACATATAAAAAAAAAAACACATACAAAACAAAACAACAATATAACATAACAGCCAAACATTTTTACACTTATAACAAGCAAGAGACAAAACTCACACTTCAATATTATGCAATTATTCCCACTGGTGAATGTCTAATCAAAATACATTTGTCTATATATATATATATAAGAAATCTGGTGAGCACATCAGTCTCTGAACAGTTCAATGAACATTTAAATTTATCAAAATTATCTAAATTACAAAAACATGGTATAATATTAACAATGTCATCATAAAACTTTTCACTATCGTCTTGATAGAGGTTGCATTCACATATAAAATGAAACTCATCTTCAATTTTGTTATCAATGTTCACATATTCTTTGATCCAAAGGCGTATTATTATATATCTGCCGATTTCAATGTGTAAATTGTGGTTAGAAATTCTTAATGTACATAATTGTCTAATATATTGTTTTTAGATATTTAACTCATGAATGTATGATATAGTACTTTCTAAACTTGAAAACAAATGTTCAATAATAACCAAAGAGAGAAGCACTGCTGTGGGATTTAGGAAATGAGAAAATGGAATTACACATTTGTCGAGAATTTAACCACATCAAAAAGTGAATCGGAATTAAGTTTCGTTGTTGTCATTTATCATTCAAAATATACATAGACAAAACTCGTTTTCCATCGGAGTTCATCAAATATGTTTAAAAAAAAATACATCAAATAAACATTCAGATGACAATTACAAATTGTCTTATTGTTGTAATCCTGTATCTTTGATTGTCTTGAGAAAAGAGGACTGTCGAAAAACATCTGTCTACGTTCTGCATAAACAAATAACAAACCCCATGTGAAAGTTACAGAAATATAAATTTAAACCAAGCAAAAACGAAATTACTGGTATAATCTTTCGCCTCTTTTTGAGTGTTTTGAGAATTTTTTGTTCAATGTAATGAATGTTTCGTTGTAAAAGATATTTCCCAAAATTATTGAAAAAAATGTTGTTACTAATTTTCAGATAATATCGTGATAATGTTGAAACGTGTGACCAAGAAAAAAATATTTTTACATCTTGTCACAAATATCTTGACGAATGAAAACATTATACATGTACTAGTAATCATCAAAATAATACCTGCAAGACACCTTCGCTGCGTGCTCACGTGAATTCACGAAGGATTGGCATAGACAATAAAACAGCTAACCAACAACACAAATACACTGTTGTCTCTTTGATACATTCCCCGAGGCACCAAGTTGGAATGTTTAAATATTAAAATGTATGCAATATTGTGGGTCCAGTGGATGTAAACAAGAACAAAACCGTCAAAAAGAAACACATGTTTAAAATTAATAGCGGCTGTTTTTCGATTCGATGGACACTATAATTATTCTGATTGGCAATGATTATGTATGAACCTCTATTTCTTGCAAGGATGTGTTTCTTTGTTCAAATGAAGCTGAATGTATTTAAAAAACATTTTACTAAAGAAAAAGAAATGTTGGTCGCCAATTACTTGTATTATGTTTCCGTTATACGGGTCATGTCCTTTTCCTTAAGTAAAGAATAATCTCAAAATACACGATTCCGACTTTTTTTAACCCCAATGTTTGTAATTGAACATGGCTCTTGGAAAATCTGTATATCTTCTCCTTATATAGCATTGTTACATCTATGTGGTCATTTGCGATTCCAATTAGGTTTATTTTCCTTTCTAAATAGCAGTATTCATGCATCATCTTTGTATTGTGTAAGCATTTTATGGCTGGTTCGCTTCCTTCGTGTTCGTATCAGCGAAAGACATTTCCGTGAGAGAACACAATCAACTTTGTCTAATAGCTAAATACAAGAACAAAGATAAGTGTACAAACAAAAGTACAACAAAAGAGATAAATCTAAACATGGTCGCTACCTATCTTTGAACAAACAACATTGAATATAGTGGGTTCCGTTGAGTCAGGAGTCCTACTATTTCCTTATCTAAGATAAAGTAGCATGCAATTAAATAAGAAAAGAGGGGGAAAGCATTAAACCAAATACAGGATACACTTCAGTTCCTGATTGTTAAGGTTGACATATAGGTACATGAAAATGTCTACTTGAAGTGTCTGATGAAGTTTATCAGCAGGTAAAATTAATGGTCATTACTATGTCTGTTTATTTTGCTCACGCATTGTTGTCAATATAATGGAACTGTATATGACTGTCATACAAGTGAGAGTTTTTGCTAGCTTAAACTAGGATTAAATCACCATTTTTCTCATAAGAAAATACCTGTACCAAGTCAGGAATATGACAGTTGTAGTCCACTGGTTTGATGTGTTAGAGCGTTTGATTTGTTTCATTTGTTAAAGAACTTTCAGTTTTACATTTTCCTTGGACTTCGGATATTTTGTCATTTTATTTTTTCCTACTGAAGTGAAAAGAAGAGAATATACATTTATACTTTATGTTGATTTGAATATTCTTTATAGGGTCTGTATAGATCATTGTAGCTCACCATGTACTCAAATATACTTCGAATTCCTTGACTTTACATTTCTCATATTTGGTCGTTCCTAAAAATACTATTGAGAAAGGAAATGGGGAATGTGGCAAAGCGACAACAACCCGACCATAGAGTAGAAAACAGTCGAAAGCCACCAATGGGTCTTTAATGTAGCGAGAAACTCCGGCACCCGTAGGCATCCTTCAGCTGCATAAATATGCATTCAAATAAGTGCTTGAGATGCAGCAATTTATTAAGAAAGTGGTTTTTTTTTTCAATTTCAAGAACTATGTCGATACTGTTGCTAGTCCTTATGCACCAACATGATTTTTGTTCTCCATAGATAATTACGAATTTATAAAGCTGAAATTATTTAAACTCCCTCAGGAAAAGATTATTATGGACGATTTTGGTTATTATGTTTATGGTTGTAACATATTCTATAATATCATAAATAAAATATTCATTTATAATACATCCACACTGTTCATGTTTTTATTCTTTTGGTTTTGAGCGTTCCTGATGAATCGAACAAAGCGCTTAATAACACCAAATTATAAAATGTTCATTTATGTTAAGGTTAATTTGTTCGCACAACTAGGCCAATTCCTTATATTGTGATTTCAGTATTATAACATGTCAATAGCAATAGAAACCCTTACATGTTTTAGAAAATATTGTTAGTTTATTTATATATTTTCTTTTGTTACAAAAATTGCCCCTTGATGAAATAGTCTATGTGAGCAATATTATACTTGTTCTTATATAATCTTCGCTGTCCTCTATCGGGATTTGAAGGAAAAACATTTTAAATTCTTCATGGACGACCTTGATGGAATCGAAAGTAATGTTATCCAAGAGAAACTTTTTGACCTGTAAATGGTTTTGTGAATTGGAATGAAAATTGAAGGGACGGTTTATGCACTATGCAGTCTGTTTGTGCGCATTACAAACATTTATTATTAATCTATTCTGGTTTTGAAATTAGCATTGAAGGGGGATAAACTTAAGATTTGATTAACAGTCATAACATATTTGAACTTCCTGTTATTCTTTAAGTTAGCTTATTTAGTGCCCTCAAATATTTATTTTATAAATATTGGTTTGTGTACATGTATTTTTGAACTCTTGGCATGCTTGCTTTTTATCAGCATTCTAAAGTTTTATCTGTAACGTTTATCATCACACATCAATCCCTATTTGTAACAATCAATCATTTTTCATGTGCATATAAATTTATAAACTAGTTTATGTTTTTCACATTTTTGCATTAACATTATATGAAAGTGTTGTATGATCACTCATTCATTACATATAATTGAATTGATATTCTGGTATCATTTAAGTAAATTTGAATATGCTAAACTCAACCTGATTGCGGCATAAACAATGCGTCAACACGAATGTCTAAGTAAATAAACCTTGATCTTTTGCTATTCAATTCTATGTAAGTTGTATGATATTAGAAATGGGTTAAAATATTAGAAATCAACCGCAAAATTTACAAATTATTAAAGGCAAAGAAAACGTACACTTTGTTATCATTTCTGTTACTATTAAACTCACAAATAAGGGCAAAAAATCGTAGACAACTCTGAAACGCCATCAAAATAAGTCAAATATGTCAACAATGTGAACTAGTAAAGAAACATATCCTTCCGATGATTCGTAGCTTCAAGTTCACTTTCCGCTTGCTGGTCCTGTTCGTGTTGTTGAAAACTTAGCTTTCGTGGTATTGTTTTGCTGACTGTTACTTGTCTTTTTCTTTTCCTCCATAGTGCTGTCTATTGTTTATTCTGATTATAAACTTTTATTGTCCCCTAGTTGTTTTCTGTTTCTTTTATTGCAAGGGTTAACCGTTTTACATAACAGTGTTTAAAGCGTGACAGAATACTACATAGCAGGCTGTGCCAAATGATAAATGTCGACAGTGTATATATGCATATCATTCAAATCCTATTCCAAATTTGGTTTCCACTTCAAAAATAACTTCAGCTATTATCCCCAGTTGTTTGTGGGGTTCGTGTTGCGTAGTCTTACGTTTCTATGTTTTTTCTTGTGTACAGTCTGACTATCATTTGTCTGTTTGTATTTTTCTTTTTTAGCCATGGCGTTGTCAGTTTATTTTCGATCTATAAGTTTGATTGTCCCTCTGTTATCTTTCCTAACTCAGTAATAATTATGATTTTAGCGTTAATAATTGTTCTTTATATGAGTGGGTTTTTTTTGGGGTTTTGTTTTTTTTATTAAACATATCTTTTAATTGATGTACTTTATTTAGATGTCTTGCAAAGTACTTTTAGTACAACCATAAGCACATAAAATTAAAATATTAAAATAAATATGTTGTTTGAGTATCCTATGTGTAGTATCTCGACTATTGCTTATCAAAACAATACAACGACCTGTTTTTCCTGTTGTTTATGTTCTTTAACTTATTGTCATTCGGTTTATTTCACCAGGAGTAACATGATTGGTGTATCTAGTACAGCAAACATTGTTAGTGTTAACTCATCCTTTGCTACTGTGTTCATCGCCATTTTTAATGAGGTTCGTGTTGCTTTATACCTTCATCCTTATAGGTTTTCAATGTGGTGTTTTGTGGGTTGATCTTTATTATGTTCGTACTTTTTCCATGGATTTATCGGTATGACTTTATTCAACTAATGGTTTTTGATTGCCCCCTTGATATCCTTTCAAGGCAATGCAATTGAAAGTTTTACTATCATTATTTTGAATGTTAACACATAACATGGACAGTTTGATGAAAGGCTCCAACTATAGAGTTAAAAAAATTTCTCTCGTCGATATATATTAACTGCCTGTATAGAACTAAGAGTTCGATTTTATTTCACAAATAAAACAACAATTATTTACAGATAATGAATGAAACATAATCACACTGATAGTCACAAAGCGAAACATTTTTACAATATGGTACATACAACTAACTGAATGAGCTTGTTTATTTTGTTTGCGATCTCCTACAAAGAGTTAGATAAACCCTTTTGAAACATTAGAACATATTTTATGTTCCACAAATTCAAACATCATTCTAATTCATATAATCAGTAGTTTTAAGTATCTAGATTCCAAACTCACTCCGATTTGCCAGGCACTATTGTCAGACTGTTAATCGCGTGTGGTGTCACTCCGTGTGGCGAGATTTTACGAGAACACACTATAAACTGTCATACAGAGTCTTCTGTGTCACCTTCATGGTTTACGTTTAGTTGAACTTTTTCTGATTCAGTGTCGTAATATGCTTTTGTAACCTTGCCATCTAGTTTATTGTCATCCGGATCTTTTTGAGGAGATTTGTTAATTACAACAGAGGGTTGATTGTCAACATGTGTATACTGAGTATAGCTTCCGTTCACTGGCCTTTCGCGGTCTCTTTTAAATAAAAAGGGCAACACTTGCTTAAACTCTTTCTTAAAATTGTCATTCATCCAAGCGTATAAAAATGGATTGTAAATAGTAGAACTCATTGCTATCACGTGAGCGCTAAAGAATAACAGTGTATAGTAGTACCACTTTGAGAAAGATGAAATATATTCAGCTGTTAAAAGTACTATGTTCAATGGTAGCCAACAACAAACAAATATAGTTACCATAGCGATTAACATTTTGTTTGTACGTCGTTTTCTCTTTATTTCCATTTCGTCTCTCTCCCTAGATTTTGATCCACTTCCAATTTTTGACCGGGAACGTTTTTTCAAAGCTAGAGACACCTTCGTGTAACAATAAGTAATTATACTGCAAGGCACAATGTACTGAAGGATTAGACTAGTGACAGTGAAAAACTGCCCTGCTTGAACACGTGGCCATTTCTCCCTGCACATAAATGATTCATCCATTTGAGGAGTAAGTTCCATATAAATACCGAGTGGGAGGGATATAGAAATAGATATGACCCAGATAGCAACGATCATCAGCAAACATACAAAAACCTTCATTCGTGGTTTAAATGGGTAAACAATAACAAAATAACGGTCAACAGCTATGGCGGTAGATGTAAGCGTTGATACATACACACATATACCTAATGACATTGGTACTATATGACATAGTGCCTCTCCAAATACCCAGGACTGGAGGAAATATCCAAGCGGAGTAAACGGTACTGCTAGCAAACACATCAAAATATCTGATACAGCCAAATTTGTTATGAAAATGTTAGTAATGGTTTGCATTGTCTTGTTCCGAACGACGACATACACCACTAGAGTGTTCCCACTAACACCTAACAAAAATATAACACAGTACAGCAGTACAAATATACCCATAAGTACAGGTTTATGCATTACTTGGTCTGTGATGGTATGGTTGCCCTCTATTGTTCCATTTGTCATGTTTGTTGTATTCTCCATCGTGACTGTAGCAGTTTGATTTAATCAGCAAGATATTATATTCGTGTTGAAAGGTTTTGATTGATGGTTTATCGTGTCGTCTTTTGAAACTATAAAACCTGAAACGATAAAAACGTTAAAATTTAAAATGAATCTCCTGCGAATTGACATTAACATACCGCGGTATCGATGGTATTAACGGTTTTTATACTCGTTATCACTACTTAATAAAAGAAGGTTTGTTTGTAAAATGTAGACGATTGCATCATGCATTTATGTCGTAATTTTGATACACATGAAAATTATCGACTGAAACGATTGAATCGCATGATTTACCTTGCAGCTCACTTCCGACCATGGTAATGTTTCACGGAGTTCAAATAAACTTCTACACGTACAAATAATAGTTCTTATCAAGTATCTCTTTGATTTTTATACGGAAAGAGCAACAAACTTTTGTGTGACTTGCTTTTTTCAGTGTGGTACCAAGTCGATCTATCTGGGTGTGTGGTCTTTGTGAATTGTATATGATTGTCTGGTATTTTTTCCCCGAAAAGTCTGTTAGTGCTGGTGTACTGTCAAATATTTTGTGAACTTTTGTTACCTTTTTCTACGTATTTTATGGTAAATATGAACGAACTCAACGATGAAGATATTTTATGTCTTATCTTAAACGATATCATGCATGTAGAGGAAAGGTATTACAACTGCAAAACTGTAGCGCATTTTCTTAGGATATAATCTCAAACTATTAAATTTGAATTATTACATCATACCGTTCGTCATTAGAATGAGATAATGGGAAAGCATTATTACGTCATACCGTTCGTCATTAGAATGAGATAATGGGATAGCATTATTACGTCATACCGTTCGTCATTAGAATGAGATAATGGGATAGCATTATTACGTCATACCGTTCGTCATTAGAATGAGATAATGGGATAGCATTTTACACACTTCTGATTCTATGGAATTTAAAAATTCATCACTTGCTGATACAAGTCATCTGATGCACAATTTCTGTCATCAGTATCAGATAACAACAACATAATATTTCAAAGTATAATAGATTATATGACTTTTCTTTACACTCCTGAAAACAAAATTATATAAATTGATGAATTTTATAAAATGATTCTAAAAAAGTATATTTTCAAAATTCTAGGTCTTCTTCAAGATGGACGATTCATACACGTAAAGAGAAATAACGACTGGAAGAGTAGATGGCAAAACCATCTTCGCACAACTTACTTACTTTGATAGGATGACCAGTTCCTTGAGAATATTAAAAACCCAAGTACAATGTTATGAATAGTATTAACTGCATAATATATACACATGTCAACACATTTCTGAAATGGCTGAACTTTGGCTACAAATGGCTCCAAATGAAAATATTAACTTCGAAGGAAGTTCGAAGCTCATAAACTCAGTACGACTTTGGAAACGTTTTGTGAGCCGACATCCTTCGAAGATATCAAAACCATAAGGAGATAATTTATGATTGCGAGCAAAACACTGGATTTTAATTCAATCGGTTGTTCTATGTAGAAACATATTTTTTGATTTTTTTCCTCAAAAGATCAAAAGGGTATTTTATAACACTGTATCTTCAGAAATGTAAGAAAGTCGATGTATAAAAACCATAAACTACATTGTATCTACCGTATAGAAAAACTATCTAAATAATTGATTTGGCTGCTAAATTCTCTTCCCACAAACTTTTATACAATGACCAGTGAAACAACACCAAATTAGTAACGGAACCTTGTTTGATGGAAAAACCCAAAGAACTGTATCCGTTACCAGACCATCTATATTGAATATCTGATTAGCTTCAAGTGCCATTGCTTGTTTATTAGTTATTGTCCATAAACGATGACCCAGCGGAAATAAATGAGCAATAAATTTTCTTTTATTCGCCGCCATTTTAATAAGACACATAATCCAATAGCAGAAGCAACTGATCAGTTAGGTTAAATTAGTTCCATGGAGTGACTGATTACTTACAAATAAGTACACTCTTAAACAGACAGGCATGCTGGGACTATTTTTTATTTATTTTTGTCGTGATCTTCTCATGCAATTTGTAATGTTAAAAGCTTGTGTACTTTCTTATTGACAACTTCTAATACGTTTAACTGAGTTTAGGGACCATATAGTGCCATTTTCAATTTTGTCATATGTAAATTCTATAAGCAAAAATGATCATTAATATTGTATACTGTTAAAACTATGGACTGTTTTTTCGCACTGGCTGTGTTGATGATTTTTGTCATGCAAATGGCCCGTAAAAAGGTTGTTAATAGTTTTCCAAGGATAATTGTTTTTAACAGCAACTGGACTGACAAACGATCCGGTTATGTCTTATTATATATACTCACTTAAAACAAAAAGTTAATAGGCTGGGTTAACAGACTATTATAAATGTCGTTCAAAAAGTCATGCCTAAGATTTCAAAGAGAAATATATATGTTTAGAATAATGGACATTTAAAAGCGCCAAGAGACTAGCAGGTTTAATAAGAAATCGTCGACCAATGTTGAACAACGCAAACTGTTTCTGAAGATGAATGTTTATGTTCATTTAGGTTAAGCATACAGACAATAAATGACTTCAGAGAAGTCAAATCTAAGTGTCTGAACAAATGAATATTTACCAAGGGGAGATAATCAAATTAAAAGGCATCTAGAGACTAAAAAAGTAGTACGAGAAGTCTCCTAAATATAAACTTTCGCATAATAGAGCCATGTGGTTAGAATATAACTTCAATAGAGGACAGGAACCATTACTATAATAGTTGAACATTTGAGTAAGATCTCTTTACTTGAATAGCTATTAAATTAATAATTGAATTTATCCGATTCTTAAATCTAAAGAGCCATAATGTTAAAACAAAGGTTAGATTGAGATCACACAAAAAAAAACAGATTAACCCCTGCATATTTATGTATGTGTTCATAGCCCGAAACATTGTCAGTAGTCGTAGAATGCATCATCTTAATGGTTTTCGTTATTTGGGGAATATAAGGTTTTAATAGCAAGTCTATGATTGTTTCTGTCATTTTTATTCACATGTTTTATATGCTTTGGACGAAATATAAACGCTTAAGTACTTCGTCGATGAATATTAATGTGGTACTTGCCAAAGTACTTTTAGCAATAACAAATTCAATATCAAATACATCAATCATAGAGTAACAATATACGGACAAATCTACGGTTAAATTTCATCAATTTACGGAAATAATTCATTTCAAACACTGTCGAAGCACTAATAAAACATAGACAAGATACGTGCACGTGAAAGGGGGTTTCTAAATGAAATCTGGCTCATTTTATTTTTATTTTTACTTTTTACTAATTCAAACTTTTTGGAGTTTCTTTCATAAAGGATTTTCGAGATTCTCGAGGGAAGGCTCTGTCAAAATTACGCTAGAGTGTCGGTAATTCGACAAGTCATAGACACATTAGTATCTGCAAGTCTGTAAACATTAAACCAAAAGAATTACAGTGACTGCTTTACAATGCAGACACCAAATGAAACATGTAGTAAACAAAGATATCAAACTCCAGGGTGAATTAAGAAATAAACAGTCTCTAAATCTATATATTTTTTTTTTATATCTAAAATCTAACAAGACCAAACGCACGAATCAACCAACAAAACAACTGAATCAACCAACAAAACAACTAAATCAACCAACAGAACGACTGAATCAACCAACAGAACGACTGGTCAGACATTTCTCGTAGAAAATGACGGGGAAAATCTAGTTATTCAGATAGTAAACCCTCACATTTCTATAGTGCCTTTTATTGGCAAATTTTTGAGAGCTAATCCATACTGACAAAATTGGTTAACGTGACAATGATTGGGATGCAGCAGACAAAATGGTGTTAACATCTATCATAGATATACAACATATTTTAAACTAAGTTCAACACGTCTGCAGAGGTGAAAGGGCATGGAAATATACTAACCCACTAATGATACGAACACTAATGATACGAAGAAACAACGATTTTTCCATGTCATATCGAAAAAATATTAAAAGTGTATTACCATGACTTCAAAACAATGATGTTCCTATCAATTGCCCTTGCGCTAAATCATGTTCATCAGAGTTTGCTATAAACAATTAGCAATTATATAGAAACTTTCTGTTAATCGTTCAGAAACAGTCGGTTAACCAAAAGTACTGATTTATTCTACGAGGTTCAATTAATCCTGTTGTTCTATTATTAAGAACAGGTCATTTCTCTTCATCATTAAATACGCGCTAGTTTCGTTTTGCAATTATATCCTCTATTACCAATTGTACTTAGTATAATCAAATTATTCATGCAACAACTACATAATTATTAAATATGCACCATGTTGTTGTGATGTCGTTGCATTTAAGCTTGGATAAGGATTGTTTATATTTACAGTCCACTTGGGTGAACTTAAGTGTCGTATTTTACTTGTAAGCCGATTCCGAGATATGCATTACTTTAATCATTCTGAGTGCTGTGTGATACTCTAATGGATGCATATGTCATCATGGTATCATGTCAACAGATTATATGACACTGTAACTAATTTTAGAAAGTTCATAAAAAAATCCTAAAAGGTTAAAGGTTACACTTTGAATTGAAACACGTACCGTAGTAGCAAAGTAAAGCGTTTGTCCTGCAGTGTATTCATTATTCTGACCATACAACATCGTTACATTTATTTACTTGTACATTGAAATGCTTAAATTGATAATGGCCAAGTAAAATGGAACCTTTCAAATTATATGAATATCGTGTAAATTATAAATCCTTTGAGTACAAAATTTGTCAAGAAACAGGGTTCATGGTTCGATCCTTTATGATTCCCCAACAAAAGCTTTTACAAATACGAATGAAAAGTTATCTTTTAAAAAATAAAAAAAAAAACTCGTATTAGTGTATGTAATAATGATTCTTAAACCGGTTTTAAAAAGTATTCTTATAAATTGATACTTAAGAAATATTCCACTAAAGTAGAATGAGTGAATCGATGACAACGCCATTCTATTATCATATGTCAAATAAGTCAACACAGAGAAAAGGATCAGATTTCTTTATATCGTCTTTTATGCATTGATAACATAATAGACTTTCCAGAGAAAATCTCATTTATTGTCCTTCATCAGACAGGATCCTATAATACTTTATTGTTCTCGAATGGACTTCAAACGTGGAAAAATACACAATCCTATTTATTTTTACATTGTATCAAAGTAAGTCGCATTCTAGATTTCTCCATTCCTGTTTAATTTGCATCAATCCCTGTCTTAGCCTGTCCTAATTGGATTGGATTAAGCAATCCGAATGTGGAAAATCTCGTCAAAGTCACGATGATGGAATTAATATATCAACTAAGATTTTGCCTTCTCGAGTAGTACCCTTCAAATTACCGACTGACAGAATAACAAAACAATAAGTTAGTTATATACCTCGCTATATTAACTTTGTTATCGCTTCTGATTGAACGCCTTGTTCATGTCGATAGTCTTTCGCTAATAAGTTCGACCAATCAATAAACAATGCTGCAAAAAAGTCGCGTGTCACATTATTCTACACTTTGCCCTAATTTATGATGGCGACCATAAATTTATAAGTAAATAAGGCAATATTGACGTCATTAAAGGGATATCATTACTGTAGTTTTATATATATATATTCTCCCTAAAAATAGGAAGCGACAGATTAATGCATTTATTTTCAAAAATAGCACTATGACATATTGGCTGATTTGGAACCAATTAAATCATTGTCAAAAACAATAATTTACCGATTTGCTTCTTGACTTTGAACTCAATTACTAGAATGCTGTGTCTGATAACGTCTCTTGTAACAGGTATATGAATCTGTTTGCAGACGATTAAAATTGCCTTTTTTACTCCCCTCCAGTTATTTCGATCTCACCGTAGCAGAGCGATAAAGATAGGGTAGTGAGACTGTATAAAAGTCCTCTCATGCCATTCACTTTACGGATAATAAGCAAAATCCTTAACATTTTGGAAACAATTAAAGGTCCCGGCATAATACAATGTGAAACAATTCAAAAGAGAGAACCAACGCATGCATACGTTTCTTCCTTCAAAGCTTGCAAGACAGTTTTGTTCTGCTGAATTAAGTACTAAGAAAAACACACCAATGACGGAATACCGGGGGATACAATGTACTTAGCAAAAGAACAGGGAAGTTAACGCAAATAACAATTTAAAAGATTTAAAAGATTTGAATGCAATTTCTATTTAAACTAAGACGATTTTTTTTACCGAGAAAGTACATGACAACACAAAAAACTGTACTCTTAAAGTAGAAAATTGAAAAGACAAATCGTTTTTACATTCATATTACTGTAACATATTAATCCATAAATCAGAATACCATTATATAAGAAATGTCCCACCCAAGTCAACGTAAAGCCATCAATTCGGTAATGGATGACGACAATTAATTTCCAACAAAATCAGAACTATTCACACGAGACCCATCATTCATATAGAATCTTTAAAGCATACAATGGAAAAATAACAAGGGGATTAACGTAAATCATTTCATTGTTGCAAAAAGTAAGTGTTGCCATGGTGATAAATCTTTTCAGTATACAATTATTTTCATAGTCTTCAAGAAGAGATTTCATCCACGTATTAGTGTGGATTACAGAAACTTAACAAAATCAATTGAATATTCATTTTAAAGTTTGACTATCACAAATCAATAAACAGCCGTCAAGATTTTTACATGCACTTAAACCATCTAAAACCATCATCTTCAGACAATACTTTAATTTAAAGTTTCGAAAACCTATTAAGATAAATTTTACCAACTGAACTATTCAATTTTGTGTTAAATAACAAGCTGTATCGTTTCTTTGATTGAATTTCCCAAGTAACGTAGCCAGAAAATAGACATTGATATTTAGAAAACTACTGTTCTTTAAATGAAATATCAACATCATTATTGCAGGGTTTTTATTACCGTTTATAAATATACATGTAAATTGAACAAGATGTGCTTTAGATAAAATTATGTTACAATGCTTCCTGATGTTTTATTAAAACGGACTTTAGCATCATGGATTTTAAATGTGTTCATTTGCATATAAATCGTACGTTTGTATGTTAAATCACAAGACTGGTTCACAGACTAAGTATTTCTTCTCATTTTCGTGTTCATGTAATGATACAATGCCTTTAATTACAGGATATATATTGTTACAAATGAAGGATATTTTTTGAGAGAAAGTGTCTAGATCAAATCTACCTATAAAGGTTTATCATCAAGCCAGTAATAAAATAAACACAGACACTTTGGTATATCTGTTGATTTTTTCATATAGTTGATGTGTTTCCCAATGTTTTGATTTGTTATTACCGGATTTGTTTTTTCTCAATCGATTTATGACTCTTGTACACCGGTATACTACTGTTGCCTTTACTATAAACACTGTTAACACACCCTCAATAAACTTCATAACATACAACTAGATGTCGTTTTAAAACAATACAAATATTTCTTGTTATTTTTTTTTTATTATCTAGAAACAACTTATCTTCTGTTGCCTTTATTTATCAATACCGAACTTTTGTTTTCCTAAACAAAATTTCGGACATACAAATGTCCGGTTATTTCTCGATTTTCAAAAATCATTTTCTCTTATAAATAATATCTTTTGTTTTTTTTCGAAAAAAAATATCTGTATTTAAAGGCATGGTCTAGTATGTATCAGTTTTAGTTTGAAACCTAGATGTGCTTTCTCTCAATCGATTGATGACTTTTGAACACCGTTTACTACTGTTGCCTTTATTCTGCAAGGTATGACAGAGAAGGCCTAACGTATCTGTTCTGAAAGGCATTGTTGAGAAGGCCAAATTTAGCTTTTCTGAAAGACATTTTCGAGAAGGCCGATTTCTTTTTAACCATCTTTTTCTCCTTTTCCCTTTTAGATGAAGGATGATGGGATGATGATTGCTAACATATCGGTTTGTGGTTGGTGCATTTGTACATTAACTGGTTGAATCATGCAATTTAGAATAGAACCATGATGCATAAGGTTTTTTGAGTTGGTTTTTCTGATGAGTCTTTCTATGTAATGCTCAACTACATTTATCATTCTGAAAATTTATATACGGTAATATAAATCATCTGATAGCTATAGTACACTTCAATCGTATTTACCCACTTTCCATTAGCGATTCAATGGTCATATAATATTAATATGATCAATAATCGTTTTCAAATCTCAATAATATGTATTTAATATTGAAACTAGATATGCATTCGGATTTGTAAAATATAAAACTAATGTTGTAATACATTAAAGTTTTTTTCAATTCTTATCTTTTGATTGCTACATCTATTTCATTTCCTATATTTTTGACGAGTTTTACGGTGACTCATTTTCTATTTTATGCCGGTATAAAGATACTAGATTCCATGTCACTGAACGTCATATCCGGTATGGGTGATACAGGAAATTGCATTTTGTTTAACCGATGAAGATAGGTACCTAAAGATATTTCCTCATTCTGTATTGAATGACATTCTACTGACAGTTTTATTTTTATGCGTTTGCAAAGATATCGAGAGAACACTAACTTCATATCTATAGAAATACTTAGAAATGTATTAGCTGTTTATTTCATACGACATTAAAAATAAAAGGTTTACTAAATAGAGTTGCGTCATTGTTTATATACCTCAAATGGAAATTTTCGTTTAGATATGGATTATATGAAAAATTCTGCTCTGCTCATTTGACCCAAAGTATCACGAAAGTTTTACTAAGACCTTGACCGAAATCTTGTTTTCTGCAACTACTGGGACAATTAGAACCTACCATCGCCACAATTAAGGGTATCTTTTTGTTTTAAATATGTCCGATAATCCCAATTGATACACACATTGCTTCCAAGGTTAAGAATAGAACATAGGGGACAAAATGCAAGAGTTTCATAATAACATTAAAACCGTTATAGATACTAAAATGAAAAAAAAACTGCATATTCAAAGTCTCTCTCTTCTTTATCTTTCAGTTTGACATATGCATGGTTTTACAATATTTGTAAAGTTTCATTTTAGTTTACTTTAAATACTAATCCGTTTTTTCTAAAACATCAGCATATATTTTGTCGACATAAATGTTTATACTTCTTTCCGAATCTACTTTTTTTTCTATTGTTTCCTTATTTTCCAAAACCATTACACCACCGGTGCATCTTTTTTAGAAATTGCATATGGTACGGAGTTGACGAAGCATGGCTTCAGAGTTACATTTACTAATAGCCTTGGTAAATTACAGTGGAATACCATATAGCTATATTAATTCGATATTTTGTAACTTAGATATTTGGCCATAAACTGGAAACGACAGGGAGTGTTTAAATGTGTTTGAATTGAAATAGTTCAATAAAACGACACATTTCATATAAAATTGAACATTAGTAATCGAGTAGACTTCAAAACTAAGTGTCTTTTATATCTATTTAATTTTGTCCATAAAAATAAAACATTGCCCCAGAAATACACTAAAAATGTAGTTGAATTTTTTTTAATTCACAATTCAACCATGTGTTCATCAAAAGTTTCTTTGCTGTATTTTTATTCATTTGATTCTTATTTTCACATTATCATGAAATAATATGATGATTTTGTTTAAAAGGAGAACAATTATTTTGATCCGTTGGGTTTCGTTTCTTTGAAGAGGAATTTCTTCGCTTTTGTTTAATTTAAAAAGATACACATGCAATCCTGACAGATATAATCTGATAGATTACATGTAAGCCCGAACACGTTTATATAATATATTCGATGAATTAGGATTTTTCAAATGCCGAAAGTATTATCATTGTGCCGTTTCGGAATGAAGGCTTTTCTGGTTTCGTAACATCTGAGATCTCCCCCGGTTTTTGTAAAGGTTAGTTTTCTGCGTTGGGTTTTGTTTACTTTTGACTGTCTTTTAATTCTTTTCGCTTTTTGCCAATGCGTTATAAGTTTGTTTTCAACTATTTTTTTTTTAAATTGAGTGTCACTTCAGCAGAGAGGTTAAGATGACTACAAAAACCATTTTGTACATAAGGAAACGCCTGTACCAAGTAAAGAATGTGACATTGTATTTCCTCTGTTTTGATGTGAATTAAAGCTTTTCATTTGGCATTTGTAAGGGGCATTCCGTTTTGAATTTTCTTTGCAGTTCGATATTTTTCTTCTTTTAGCTTTTAGTAGAGGCAATCATATAATATCATCTGTACTGGAGGGAAAAGACTGTTAACTGGTGTCTATTTTGTAGTAAAATACGAATTAATAATACAAAACTGATTTGTACTAGTCAAGTAAGAGAATAGCCATTAACACCTGATAAATTGATGATATCAAAGAATCCTATATCTAAAGTCTAGCGCTAGACAGTAATGGTACCCACAAGTAATGTAAAGGAAATATTTCATTCGAGATATTGATGGTGATTTGTTTTTACTGAGTGACCCTGTTTCGTTTATTGAGTTAATATCTGGTACGTCATCGTATGTTAATGATGTCAAACAATATATAGGCGAAAGATATCAAGGGTATATTCAAAAGCTATCAACCGCAGGGAAACTACTACAGCTAGAAACAAAGCTTTGGCCAAATCATCAAAAAGCTAAATCTGTCTCTAATATCGTTCATTTTCAGAAACATAGTTATTTCGTCTTACGAGATAAAATGACATTATTTTGTCTCGCACCCATTGTTAGGTGTAAAAAACCTAGCATAGATTTAGTTTTTAAAACGTGACAAGAAAGTTTTGGTCGACAACTGAAGCCGGCCATATATTATTTTTTGAACACATGTCAATACAAATTATTAACATATTTAATTTGGATCAAAGTTGTGATTCGAAATTATTATAATTTGTTTTATAGTGATTAATTTTTGCACATAATCGTATTGTCTGCACTGTTAATGTTCGCAAAAGTATGAATTATTCGAAATAGTAAGAATTTCCCTATCCCATACATAGATTACCAAAGCCGCATTTGGCACAACTTGCGTATCAACTTATAAACCTGGTACCTTTGATAACTATTAATGGCTTTTTTTTAAATGGAACAAAACTAAAGGAAATTTCAGAGTTGATCAATAACTATTTATCCATACCTTATTTAATCTTGCTGAGGTGATGTAGAACTTGAATATGGCAATAACTCGTGTGAATTGATAATTCCGCTTAATTTTGTTGTTGTTGCCGTTTTCATGTTTGAATGACCTACAACCCATGTCAGTTATTCTTGATTGAATTTCTAACCAAAATAGCTTAATCTATATAAAATGCTGAAACCTGATAAATTAATAACTCAAGTTTTCTCAAAGCGTGATGTAATTTAATAGGGAAATTTCATATGAAAGCTTAAACTCGTATATATATAAAGCTTTCATTTGTTCAAAGTCCAGATTTCTTACGGTCATTGGTATAGTATATCATTTTCTTCTATGAAAATCAACCAAGGAGTGAAATTTGAATAACGTTTACATCTGCCAACATATAGTAAGTCCAAATACAAAACGTCACATGACAGAAAATCACACCTAATTAGTTTTCAATCGTGTAAATAAAAAAAAGGAAATTTATAAATTTATTTCCTATTATAAGTCCAATCTTTCCGTTTCTGGAATTTTTCAATGAATTCATCAAAATGTATTCTTATACAGGATCAATGCAGCCCGTTATTAAATTTGTATTTCGACAGCTTGCTTATTTATTAAAAAAATATCAGTAATACTTCTTTGTACCAAAATTGCTGAGTACAAGGTTATTTAATATAAATCGAAGAAACATACACAAATGATTTAAAAAATTAGGATGTGTATATTTTTCTTTATCTTAAACTTTGAAATTAGAATTTTGCTGATTGTTTTGTTACTTTTTGGTGCGTGACTTTTTTTCTCTAGTCTGCCCAGTGACGTTCCTGTCAACTTCTTATGAATTGAACTGTTTTTACGCTTTTTAAATGTTCCGATCGCTATACTTTTGGAGAGATTCAGTGCTTTGTTTCAAAGTTATACTTCTTATTTGTGCGATTAAAAGCCAGTCTAATACCTACAAAACCAACTATTATGTCTTATTTTCCAACTGGTATTGATGGTTGAGTGAGTGCTTTTTTAATCAATTTAAATTCACTTTGAAGATTATTGCACTTCTATTTTCACTGTTATCACCTATGGACATAAGCAGTTTACTCGTCATATTTCTACGTTCAATCGTTTATTATACTACATTTTAAACGCATCTTATTTCAAAACACATTATTCACTTGAAAAATAAGGTGTATATACCATTGATAGCACGTCAATGGCTGAGTTTTCTATGTGAGGAAGTGTTGAAACACACATGATTAGAAATATAATTGGAAAGTTGTTTTTGCTGATCTTAATATGATACAGATTTGCACGATACTAATAAAGAAACGGTAAATTCACTGGAGAAATCAACTTTCCGGGTGGTGAGTTCAAACACAGCTAAGAACTCAATTTATCATAATTTGAACGAAATGTTACGGACTCAATTACGCATATGAACCTTTCTAGTAGCTGTGTATGATTTCCATTAATTAGCACATTGCATGATTACAGACGTTGTAAAATTTCGTTAGTTAGCCGAGTGCATAAAGGTAAAAAAATATTTATGACTTCCTAAGATCTTATGCTGTATCAGATAAAGAGAAAAACGTTCTTTTTATATCGTTATATAACGGTTCGGAAGTGATCGTAACAGGTTAAATAATTAATATACAAAACTAATAAGTGTTTACCAACTGTTACCCTGTAATTGCAATATCTATGCCTAGGTATACACTTTGAAATTGTTACCCTGCAATTGCAATAACTATGCTATGGTAGGTTTAAAAATTAAAATTGATTCATCATAGATACCAGGATTAAAACTTGTAGACAGACGCCTGTAACGTCACAAAAACACTCATCAGTGACAAAGAAATAATTCCTCGAATAATTCAAATAAAACAAGTAAAAAAGACCAAATACACTACAAAGTTGAAGACCATTGCGGACCCAAAATTTCGGTAATATGTTCATCGGGAAGAAAATCTAAGGTATTTCGAAAAATTCTAACTTTGTAAACAGTTTATTTATAACAATAATCATATCAATGATACATATGCATTATATCCAATGGAGATTCCAAAGATCTAGTTTATCAAAAATAAAATTAAAATAGCACTTACTTCCTTCAAAATCACTACATAATGTATACTGTAAATAAAAGAAACAGTAGTATACAGCAGTCAAATGTCATAATTCGATTAAAAGAAAACAAATCCGGGTTACAAACTAATACGGAGACAAACACATCAGCTATAAGAGGAAATCAGAAACACTGAACTACAACAAAAACCTGGTTTTATGACTAGCCAAACATCCCACTTACAAGATTTACAATGCACATGTATAGAGTCTTTATGTAAGTTTTTGATCGGAAAGGAATGAAAATATTCACTTGAATGGACTTGCAACTGTCGCTGTTGAGATCACTTACCCTCCAAAGCATTTTTTTAATGCACCCAGATAACAAGAACAACAACAAATAGTTATCTAAGGTACAAGGATTCTAATTAAGACACGCGTTTCGTCTACATAAGACTCATCAGTGACGATCATATCAAAATATTTATAAAGCCAAACAAGAACAAAGTTGAAGAGCATTGAGGATCCAAAATTCAAAAAAGTTGTGCAATATACGGCGAAGGTAATACATGACTTAAGAAACTAAGATTAAGAAAATCCTTAGTTTTTCGAAAAACTCCAAGGAGTGAAAACATGAATTTTATAACACTGACCACATTATTGGAAGTCATGTCAACAGCGAAGTGTTGACTACTGGGCTGGTGATACCCTCGGGACGAAACGTCTACCAGCAGTGAAAACTCTACACCAATTGTTATTATGATACTGATTACTCACACAATTGCGCGGTCATTTTTAATTTACGAACTATAGTTTACATTAAAGTCAGCATATTCAGAGTGTGCGGGATAAATATTGATAGCCAATTAAAAACTATTTATATCACATCTAAACGAACAATTCAGTTTCATTTCTATATATATCGTATGATTTTCAAACACGTTTATGTTATTAAACAGGTTGAATGATTAGTTTACAGCTTAGACAGGTGTACAGTCAGTTGTCAAAACACTCAGAAATAAGAAAACACTATGATCAGGTATAAAGATTCCTATCACAGGAAGCAATTTCTGATCTGCACTGCAAATTAATTGTAAATAGATGTAGTGCAATCAGTGCAGAAGTAAAAACGAGAATTAAGCGTGAAAAGCAAAGGCTGTTGCAGGGATATTAGTAGGATGAAATATCTAGGTATCTCTGATGAGTTATTTATTTCGAATACACAGCAGAACAATATAATATACCGCCTCGGTCATCTCATACTTGGGGGTGTATGTCCGAACCCGACCAGGTCAAACCAAAGACTTGAAAGTTGATATTTGCCTTATTCGGCTAATCATGTGACAATAAGAAACAAGATCAAAGACAACTCGAAGTGAAAATAATGTGTCAGGGTAGGGTGAAATGCCTTTTTGCTGGCTGTTACCTTGTGAGCTAGCACATACAAAACCTGTTCAGCGCGTCAGGCTTGTACAAAGCATAGTTTATACTCATATCACATTATCATGTTTTCGTCATGAATATGTATTTAATTTGCCATTGGATGTTAACCAGCTATCAATCAATCCATCTATTCGTTACAAAGCATGTCTGTTGAAATACATTTTATCATTATGTGTTACACTCAGGATTTTTTATCACCTATGTATTATCAATATCGTTCAAAAATATTCCCAATCCACGACATTCGATAATGTGTTGAAAGGATACAGAGTTGTCGTCGATATCAGATCTTCGTCAGTCTCTAAAGAGGCAAGTTAATCAACAGAATGTGATAGAGCTATAGGCTCTCATTTGGTTTAGTTGACCCTATGCAGAACTTATCTAGACTCGGGGGTTTATAGAGCTTGTCAAATGATTTGGCCGATAGAGGATGTTGATCTGTAGATGTCTATTTACGGTAAATTGCTGTGTCTCTCGTCTCTTTACGTCATCTACTTGTATCAATGCTGAAAATTCATTTGTTTCTATGCTTTTGTATTGATCTTAAAATAAAATATAATTAGATTTTTTTTATTAATTTACTGGTTTTGGTTTAATAACGTTGAAATTTCTATACATATCTTACATGTCCTTTGTTTTCATTTGTTTTAAGTCGTTGCGTTATTGTCTGTTTTGTTCATACCCTACTTGAATTCATACCCTTCATAATATTTCAAAATATAAATAATCAGACAATGGAATCATTTAGAGTTGCTTCTATTTCCTACACTTACTTAAGAATGTAAAACAGGAAGCGTTACACTTCTTTTTCAAAACCATGTCAAAAGATATCTTCAAAACCTACATACAAAATGTCAAGTGTAATTGTCAGAGTATATCTTTCAAACACTTCAATGTTACAAGTTAATATGAATATGATTTAGTGATTTGCAGAGGTTTCGAATAGTTGGCGAGTATCTTCCACTCAAAAAGATAAGATCGTTATATGTAATGATGTAAATGATAAAAATTCCATACAGGTTTATTTTAGAAACGTTAACCGATTACTGCTCAAGAAAGAACCTCTTCTTGTTGTTATCTATCTCGTGATAGATGCATGTAAAATAATAAACTCTGATTGTAAGATATTTGTATGTTATAGTCAATGAAATTATGTAATAACCCGTATATCATTTAATCTGATTTCAAAAATTGAAGGTTACGTGAGATGTGTAACAGTAGGAAAAATAAAATACTGAAATATAAACTTTAATCAATCCTTAATATAAATTTTAGTTTAGCATTCTTATCGTAATTTCGGAAATAAATTGCCTTTGATATGAAAAAGAAGTCAGGCAATCGTCAATAAACCAGCAGACAATAACGAAAACATGTTCTAAAGACATCTAAATAAAATGTAAATGGTTATCTGATGGTTGTAAACAAACTCAACTTGAATGACTAGATTTAAATCCTGCGTCAATCTAGTATGCATCGTTGGGTTTGATTTTTTTTCATAAAAGATGTAAAATAACAAAAATACCTAACTCTGAGGGAATTTCAAAACGGAAAGTTCTTAATCAAAGTGTAGTCTTTATAATCTTTTAGATTTTTTTTTTGCTTTCTTTGACTTGTGGATATCTCTATATAACTTTCTAACTTAAACCATAACATCGAAGTTCGGGAAGCTCGCTAGTGGGATAAATCAAAGGACATTTATAGTATAAACATTAAGTAAACTATAAATACTTTAAAATTTGTATGATTATCTTGTGCTTTCTAAAATACGACCACACCCTTATATGGGGGTTTATGATTCACGTTTGTTTTGTTTGCTTAAGAAAATATCACATTAGATTTCAACATCATGAACCTAATCTCGAAGACAAAGAATTAATTTTCTCTAAGAGAATCTGTTGAACAAGTTAAACAGAGAAAAGCGTATGTCTAAATTCAATAAGACAGCAATGTTGTCAAGTCCTTGGAGGACCAAGCTAATCAAACCAGGACTGAATTGGTCACAAGAGAGAATTCAACAGACAGTTTATTGTGAGAAGTAATGTCTTCAAGTGATTCTGCTTCAGGAAATTGTGTCTTTTATTTTGTTAGTTAGCTCTGACGGTCTCTTTACGACTGACATGTAAGAATCCTAAGAAAAGTACTTTCCTTATGTAAATGTGGATTGTAATCCTTTAAAAAAGACATATAGTCACAGATAACATTTCCCGATTTAGAAAATAAATGTCTGTTTTTAAAAAAAATTGTGAGTTATAAAACATTTTCAAATGTGACTAGAGAGCAATATATATATACGCAAACGAGACAGACAAAAATAAGAATAGCTTTCCATCTTGGTTCTTATACTTTGAATGAATAGTAATCATAATTGTATAAACATGTTCAAAATGTTTATTGCTACATTCATGATATCCCTCTTTTTACTTTAGAATGTTTGTACCCTGTCCTTTCCTTGACTACTAATACCTAGTTTTATTTCGGTTTAACTTCAATTTTATATTCAAAATCAACCCACAAACGCTGCGAAAACAAAAGCTTCATACACAGTGCGTGCTTGCATATTGCTAACGACTATATCATGATAAAATGGTTCGTTTTGGTTGTCAAGTATTTGTATGGTTGTCCTCATCACTGGTGTTTTCATTTATTGTAAAAAAAATTATCACCGAATGCCTTTTATAATCATATATTGTAATATTTTGTATTCCTTCTTCTTCAGGAATTGTATGTCCTAAATGATCTTCAACTTCGTACTTTATTTGGCCAGTTTTACTTTTTTGTGTCGAATTTCACTGATTAGTCTTTTCTAGACGACCCGTGCGTCTAGAGTACACATTTTCAGTCCTGGTATCTTTTATGAGCTCATGTGACATTTTGTAAATGTACCCGACTTATGATTGAAAAACCGGAACATTTTGAAATTTAAAAAAAAATCATGGTATGGAATGTAATCATTTACACTTCATTATTGAGAGGAACCACTATAAAATGTTCATAATCATAAATTCACTCTCAACTGTAAAATTTCTCAAAACACTCTACCCCACGGTAAAGATTGCGAATAAAGCTTTTTTTGCAAAACATTTCGGATTTTAGTTCCTCAATGCTCTTCAAATTATTTTTTTATTTAGCTGTTTGATTACCGCGTCTTTTTAAACGAAACACGAGTCTTGTTTACCAAATTTGAATCATAGTATCTACGATGGAGTATTAATTTCGATGACCCAACTCTTTCCCTATTGTCACAATCGTGGAAGAAGAATGGATTGTGGCTACCACAGATAACTTATTCAGTAGGCATCTGTTAGTTGGAGACAAAACGTGCGTCTGGCGTACAAAATGTTAACTTATGCGTTTACTTTTCTACACTGGCTAGAGGTAAAAGGGGGGGGGGGGGTTGAGATCTCACAAACATGTTCAACCCCGCCGCATTTTTGCGCCTGTCCCAAGTTAGGAGCCTCGAGCCTTTGTTAGTCTTGTATTATTTTAATTTTGGTTTCTTGTGTACAATTTGGAAATAAGTATGGCGTTCATTATCACTGAATTATTATATATTTGTTAAGGGGCCAGCTACAGGAGGCCTCCGGGTGCGGGAATTTCTCGCTACATTGAAGACCTGTTGGTGACTTTCTGCTGTTGTTTTTTTCTTTGGTCGGGTTATTGTCTCTTTGACACATTCCCCATTTCCATTCTCAATTTTATCTAGTATCCATGATGAGTTTATCTGACATTTTGACGATGTCTACGACTAAATATATAACCCTTTTGTAAATAGGATAATTTAGATTTGAAAAAAATATATAATATGGGAAGCTATTTAATTTTTAGTATGAATATGTCCATAACTTTAAATTTTCTGTTTACATGATTTTTTTCGAAATACATGTACTTTAGATTTTTTACCTAAGGAACAATTGGCTTAATTTGCATAACTTTTAGGAATTTTAGTTCCTCGATGCTCTTCAACGTCGTACTGTATTTGACCGTTTAAACTTTTTATTAAATCCCGCATCACAAATGAGTCTTTTTTTAAACGTGCGTCTTTCATATTATATTTGAATCCTTGTATCTATGTTGAGGTAGCAAATACCTTTTGTCACAAGATAGGCAGAGGACAATTGATTTAATTAGTGATCTTCTGAGATACAGATATTCCATGACGGACAACCAAGTAATGTGTGCGTCCGTGAAACATAGATATGTAAATTAGATGATATGTGTGTTTGTTGTAAGAATTATATTGTACTCAAAAACTACAAAAGCATCTACAGATAAATGAAACATACGTTTTATATGAATACTAAAACAATATGTTAAATGATTCAGAATGTAATTATCTTTTCTCTGTTTGTATTTTTTTTAGAATATGTTTTATGTTATTATTATTCTAAACATTATTGTTAATGTTGAACCAAAATACGAACAGTGTGGCCTATCTTAGTTTTTATGAATATTGAACGTTAACAACATGCAGTTGGCATTTTTACAAAATAAAATAATTATCTCTTCTACGGTTCGATAAATCTTTATGTTGAGACCTTTTGATAAACGGATTAGGTCGTAGTGATATTCGTAACTTTTAATTGTAAGTATAAAATTACAAAGGAAATGAAGTCTCATCTTTAATGATTATTGCTCCATGATATTCTTTGATTGGTGTTGTTTTTATCTTACATAAATTAACCATAGATACCAGTGTTAAAATGTGTTACGCTAGACGCACGTTTCGTCTACTAAAGACTCATCAGTGCTGTCTGGATACAAAAAAAATCATACAGTTTTGATCAGTATTTTAAATAAACGCAAGAGTATACCGCTGTTTAAAAGTCATAAATCGCTTAGGAGAAAACAAATCCGGGTTACAAACTAATACGGAGGGAAACACATAAACTATAAGGGGAAAATAACACAAACAACAAAAACACTGATGTGCACCAAAAACAAACAACAGTTTTAAACAAATTGTGTCATTTTTCCAAATTGAACATGTTTACGGAATGTGAATTCTCATGGCGGGGTATGCTTGAATAGCAGGAGACACTAACCTTGTCGATACAAACGGTCTTGCTCCTTTTTGAGTTCATGTGGTCTCCTCAATTTTTATATTTACAAGATTTGAAAACGGTAAATTACTGACGCCTTAATTTCCTTAACTATTTTATTGCATCTTACGAATATGGACTACATGCATACACAATCACCTCGTATAAAATAATAAATAAAAACAAACAATCGTGTTTCTTATTGAGCACAAAAACTGAAATCAAACGTTTGGAAAGTAAAACAAAAGCATGAACAGACAACTTGTAAATATCCATTCGCAATATGTTTTTCCATAAGGGTAAACAAAATCTACAACAACTGAATATTTCAGTTACAAATCTAGTGATTGAAATCTTGTTTGGTTCATTTTTGCATATATATTTCGCGTGACAACAGTTGCCATAGCCTAAAAACGTTGTTGGTCAACATCAATAATACCTGCCGTGATGATAAACAGAAAATAACATTTTATGACGTCGACTACGTCATCATCTCACCTTTAATCAATGTACTTTAACACAAATCAGACGTGTTAAATGTTTTGCAAGTAAGTTTATCGAAGCAGTAATTAAAACATGAAAGTAAAAATACAAGACTGGAATAATAATATTTGTTAAAGGTTATGGCGACTGTTTAGACATTGATTACATAATTACTTCTCGTCGTTGTCATAATTTTACAACTCATTATATTGTGGTATTATAACTTGTGATTGTAATTGAAATGCATTTATCAGTACAATGCATTAAGTTAATTATCGTCTCTGGTTATTGCGAAATGGAATTCAAAGTGCAATAAAAAAGGAATAAAATTACGTTGTTTTTTAAATTAGCAGTTACACTGCATTCCATATAGAGGACGAGTATTTGCTGAAGTCGTTATCTTTGCTGTTTCAACATAACAATCGTATCAAAATTACTGTTTTAAAACTAACTGAATTTATTGTCTATTTTCAAGTAGTTTCCTTATCATGAGCAAATAAAAAATGGTCGATTGTTGTTGTTAACGATGAGTCTGACTTATGAGAAACTAATTTTATTCAATTGTTTAGATATGTGGAAATGAAAGAGAGGTTCTGCATAAAACAAACGATAGCTTGCACTTCCCGACGAAGACCATAAAGGACTGGGCAACTATTTAAGCATAGCTAAACAAAATAGTTCATGATGAGCGTTATAAAAACTATGGAGAATCCTACGCAATTTACAACCGATTTTATTTCGAAGAAACCGAAGCAAGAATCTTCGATACACTTTTGATGATATTTACTAAGTTTGGCCGTTATGCTATTTGTAGAAATATTTAGTTACGTTATGCTTCAATGCACAGTTGTACATTGTCGACATAACTATCGACCTTTTGTTGGGTTTGTGTGGATCAGTATGTTTTAATGAGTAGTAATTTGTAGAACTTTGTTTGTCTTTAGGTCGTTTGGCGTTTATTGCCATTACATACGCAGTTCTTTCTCAATTTAAGAGTTTGGAGTCATCCACAATACTTTTAATTCTTATCAAACGAAAAAGTATTTTTATTAAACAATCCCAATTTTTCTCGTAATGCATCTATCTAAGTGGTACCTGCAAAGTATGATAAATTTTGATATTTTCAATCTTATTAAAAACCGATCTCGCTTCGCTTCCGTTTTCTGATATGTCGCATCATATCAGTAAACGGGAATGGTGAGATATCGGTTTTTAATTGCACTGGGATGTTTAATGTTGAGAATAATACGCCAACGTGTTATAAAGATATGCTCAACACTAAATAAAAAAAGCTGATGTTTTACAATGTTTGTCCAAACATCGTTTTGCAAATCACAAAATAATGGTGTGAAACAAATTTCCGTGCGAACAACACGTGGTGTTTCTGAGAAAGCCTTCATCTGGTACGTATGAGAACCATATTATAATAAGCATTGAAGAGCATCAAAACTTTAACGACATAAACAGAAGATGCAAAATCATATAAGGTCTACCCTACCTCATGACAAAAAATACAAAAATTCTATACTGTAGAGCCACCTCATGGCTTTTTTGATTATTTGGCCGTTTTTATAGTGATTATGTGATTACCCGACCATTTTTTCCATGATAAGTTGGTTATTTAATATATGGTTAAAAAAATAATCATTGTAACGTGCACCATTAAATTAATTGGTTGGATCGCGTACTTGATAAATATATTTTATCATTAGCGAAAATTAAGTGAAGGATTTTCTAGCATAAGACTGAACTAATTTAATTGCATTTCGACGAATATAGTGTCTTATCTAAAAATTAAGGCAAATATATTCAGGGATCACAAACTTAAAAAAATATTGATGATTTAGAAAATCACAAAATGGTCGAAAAGAAAAGCCAATATAAAAATGAAATGTGGTATGATTGCCAATAAGCCAACTCTCCACAAGAGAGAAAATGACACATAAATTAACAACTATAAGTTACCGCGCGCCTTAAAAAATAAGCAAAGCTCATACCGCATTGTCTTCTATAAAGGACACAAAAATGGTTAAAGTCATAAGAAACCTCAAATTAAAAAAAAATATGCGTATGTTTTTTATAACTAAATTGATAGTTTTCATTAGACAACTTATGTACATATACTTTTTTCTGAGGAAAGTTCTTTAATTTGTCCACATTAGGAAGAATTTGACTTATTTTTAATTGCTTGCTTCCAGGAAGCAATTCGTCGACATATTTTCCGTATGCATAGTGACCTGAGCGTAACCCTTCTCGTAAAAATCCGGTGATCGCGATACGTATGAATCTGTCATAAAAATAAGCAATTATTTGATTGTACATGGTAAACACGTGCTCAATACCAATGCTTTTTGTTATTTGTTTATTATAAGGTGACAATCGGTAAACTTCGGCTTCAAAACACGGCATTTAATGAGCAGCCATATTTGTTAAATCATAATAGACAGAGAGAAAAAATATTGACGATTATACGATATATTTGCGTAAAAAATGATAAAATCGTGCACAGAGGACTAAGTTTATGATATATACATGCATTGGTTCACGAATTGGATAAACATTATTTTTTCCCCACTCACTGGTTTCATATGACTTTAAATGAAAAGACTCAACATATCGAATGGTTTTTTTCATTCTTAATCTCAGAAATTATCCCTAGGCGATCTGTCAAAATTTTTAAGATGAGAAATTCAACAACACAAGTAAATAAATTAAATCGAATAGGACTTACATAAAACAAAATGCCGCAGGAACGACAGTAAATTGATACACACTCCCTGTCCTGTTTGTCATGACAATAATGCTTGCACATTGTTAATTGTAAGTGCGATCATACTTATATTTAAACGGTAAGCAATTTTCTGATATAAATGAACTGGTTTGATTTAATGAAATACATTGAACAATTATGATAATGTAGACAAAATGCCAACACATGGTATCGTTTTCAGTTAAACTACAATCAGTATACACGTAACAATTAAAAAATTACAGTTTCTACAAATAAACTGAACCTTATCTGTAAAGGCGATCTTAAATCATAAAAAAACTGCTTGATAAAAAATCAATACACAAAGTATAAGAAGATACTGATAAGCCATGTTTTATTACAATTTGTAAAATTATGCACGCATGATGTCATGTATTACAACTCTACACAGGAAAATATCGATATTTGAATAGAATTTTCAAATGTTATCACAAATAACAAAATAAAGAATCTTTAACTCAATATAAAAATTATTTGATATCAGAAATCCATTGCTTGTTATTTACAAATCAATATCATCAACAATATGTCACTTACCAAGTCCATCTTGTCACATCGAGGTTTCATCTGTTAATTTCCCGCCATTATTCCTCAAACCTGCAGACAAAAACAAGATGTCGTCGTTAACACATGTTGAAATCATGACAATGTTTAAGATGCATTTGTCCAGTTTAAGTCTTGATATTCATTAACAATAATTAAATGGTTTTAAACGTTTGAAAGAGCTTCATTTCTCCGCTACATTGTAGTTATTCTCAGCTTCTACAAAAATCGATTGGCAAAGCACCTGCAGCGTAGTAAGAGAACTAATGTCGGTTAGATAGCACTGTACACACAAGACAATCTTTCCTTATCATGTTATAAAATCATTTTACATTTTTGTTTGCTAATATAAAAAAAAAATGAGATTTGCTCCAGACTATTTATCGGAACCAATTTTCTTTAAATTTATTTATTTTTTGTC
The DNA here is from genome assembly GCF_036588685.1 of Mytilus trossulus. Lineage (NCBI taxonomy): Eukaryota > Metazoa > Mollusca > Bivalvia > Mytilida > Mytilidae > Mytilus > Mytilus trossulus. Next base: position 87,183,363 of record NC_086376.1, read on the forward strand.
GACTACATGATGATCATGAATTGTAATCACTGTAGTCGCTATCATCAAAAGTCACTTAAAATATTTCACCTTTACGTTTTTTCATTAAAATAATTAGCATATGATGTAGCTATTCTCTTGCATATCGTCTCCTTCGTTCTTTATCCCATTAAATCTAAATCAACGAGAAAACTGCAGTTCTACTCGAGTGTTTTGAAACCTGAGCAAAAAGTTCAAACGTATCAATTTTCAATAATAGCCAGAAAATATATCGATGAACTGTGTAATAGAATAAATATTTATGGCGGTTATATGAAACGCCGTATTCTGACAAAAATAAATAGTAATACTTGTCTGATCTGCCCGGAGGTCTTATTTAAGCAACTATTCTGTTAATTAATAATGTATAGCATATTTCACAGGGGATATTTAGTGCAGAAGTTGTTTGTTGCGTCGAGATTTCATAATTAAGCAACTTATTATCAGAATCGTTGCCTTGTGTTAGTAATATTTCTGGGAATTTACATCTAATAGTTTTCATCTTAAATATTTTATTACTTTTTTGCAATAATTGTGCACTATAACTTCAATTTGGTTGATGTTTTGCAGATATGATTTATCCTAATCATGAATATTTGAATAACAATTACTGTTTTTTCTGTAGTTTTAACCCCAAAATACCCCTGAAACTATATAAGTATTTAATTGATTCCTCAAACCTCTAGAAAATATGTGCAAATAATACTTAAAATCTTTAATAAATGAATCAAAACTTTTCAAGAAAAACGTGATGATATATTGCAACATTATTTCAATGAATCGTTTTGCATATTGCATTTTTTGTATACACATCTTACAATATAAATCTACTTTGAATGTGCAATGCATGCATAGTTGAAATAAAACCATAACGTTGACCTATCTATATAAATGGAGAGAGATTTGAATTTGTAGTTTAAATTAAATTTTGTAAAGTTTAAATATGCTAGCGCATTAAAAAAGCAATAAGTGAATGTTGACCAAAACAACTGTGTATGTCGAAAGGTGGAGTAACTTTGATTGTTAAAGTTTAATAAAGAAAGTAAACGTATACTGTATGTTTGATTTTTAGTATTTCAGATTTGTACTTTTTTTTTTCATTTCAATTTTTTTTTAAACATTTGATTATATTTGAAATAACATTGAAAGTTTTGTCCGCATGTCTAATGAAAATTTCAAAATTACAATATTGTTCATATTTATACATATATTTTGCCTATTAAAGTAGTCTATATGCCCATACACGTTATAATTATTTCACTTACACATAAATAAGATAATATTAATCAAACAATTTTCCTCGTATAACAACTGGTGCTTATATATAGATACAAGCGATGCATTATCAATCTGACAGAGCTGCTTAAAAGTTAAGATACTTGATCCGACTTTAGATATACTGTTTGCCTGTGATTTCTGTACGGTCGGTAGCATGGAGTTATATCTTAAAACGTGTTGTTTTTTTATAGTAAAGTTTAAGGCATTGTTTACAATATGAATACCACATACATATAAGTGATCATATTGAAAGACATTTCATTAACAATAATTCTTGGTTGGTTTGTCTAGAAGCAAAGCGAATTGTGATTCAGTAGACGGAAATCTGATCAAACGTAAAATAAAACTTTCTCTTGATACAACTTGCAAATGAAGAGTGAAATGACCATACTTTCATTTCATCTGAAAAATATATAACAGTTATGTCTCCAGTGACAGTGAATTTCATGTTTAGATTCACTTTTTTCTATAATTTTGATGTCCAGTTCTCGTGCTGGAAATATCATATATAACCATCAAGGAATAACAATTAACAAATCAATAAAACAACTATGACTAAAGTATTTTAAGTAATGTATCTGGTAAAATATGTGCCCTTTATAAATCAAATTTAAAGCAAGGTTTTATTATAAGTCGGAAATTGAAGCACAATTCCTGGAAGCTTCGGAAGTTGTTTAAAGATAACAGTTATGAAATAACAAAACAACTGCACCAAAGTTTGAATCACAACAAATAAAAACACCAATTAAAGGGACTAAAGAAAATCAATAAACAGGTTCAATTTAAGTCCTTGATTTCTTCCATATTGCTTTATATCTTAATGACATTGAACTTGCATTGTAATAAAAATAGAGTTCTGAAAAGTCATCTGTTTAATATAAAACCCTATTTTTCATAATCTTTAATATTTTTTTTCGTAGAATTTATAACGGTTGTATCTTAGGAAGACTAAAAAACTAAGCTCGGTTTATGTGGTTTGCATTTTTCAAGAATTATGAAAATTGAAGATCCTTTTGTAATTTCTTTTTCTCTATGAGTTCTGTTTTTAAGGCTTGAAACATCAACAGTTGTACGTAGAAGTGTGAAAACGCATAAAGTATTGGATGGAACAATTACAAAAATACCAAAAAGAAGAAATTGATAGAATCCATGTTCTCAAGGCGGTGGGTTTCAAATATTCGGCCCGTCCCGAGAGGTAAATTCGGTTCTTTTACTATTCGGATCGGCTGGGTGTTAAACATTTATCTGTATAAAATGAATGTACAAAATTTAATGACTTTTAAGCGTTTGGACGAGCATACCCTGAGGATTTTTATTGTATAAATAAAGGCAACAGTAGAATACCGCTGTTCAAAACTCGTAAATCAATGGACAAAAAACAAATTCGGGGTAGCAACCTAAAACTGAGGGAAACGCATTAATTATAAGAAGATAACAACGACACAACATTAAAATGTAGCACACACAGAAACAGACTTAGCATTAGACGAATTCTGACGAGAATAACAAATATAGCATAAAAAAAAATACATGAATTTGGGATAGAAAAGTACCGTCACATTCAAATATAAGAGAAAAACAAACGAAACAACGGTAAAATGTAATACACACAGAAACGAACTATAATATAATAATGGCCATATTCCTGACTTGGTATAGGACATTTAAAAACAAAACAAAAACAAAAAAATGGTGGATTGAAACTGGTTACGTGGCATGCCAAACATCCTGCTTTTATGGCAATCTTAGATATAATATTAAAATGACAACATAACATTTCAGGACTACAATACAAATAAATAGGAGAACATATTAGACAAAGAAACACATGAATAATAGCTAAGAAAAGGCAACAGGTTCAAAATTCAATACGCCAGAAGCGCCTCGTCCACACAATACTTACATTGTTATATTTTAGTTCGTTTCTGTGTGTATTACATTTTAACGTTGTGTCGTTTGTTTTCTCTTTTTTGTGAGTATGGGTTCAAAATTATTTTAAGACGTGTAACGGTACTTGTCTATCCCAAATTCATGTGTTTGGTTTTGATGTTATGTTTGTTGTTTACGTGGGATTTTGTCTGGTGCTTGGTCCGTTTCTGTGTGTGTTGCATTTTGATGTTGTGTCGTTGTTCTTCTCTTGAACAGCGGTATACTACCGTTAGCTTTATTTACCAGTGACGACAAGATATGGAATTTCGAAAGCTAAAACAAGTACAAAGATGTACAGCACTGAGGATCAAATGTTCAAAAAGGTTGTGCCAAATACGGCTAGGGCTTTCTGCCTGGGATAAGAATATCCTTATTTTTTAGAACAATTAATGTTACTGCAAACAGTAAATTTTATCAAATGAATATAAAAGATATACATGATAAAATTGATGTATTAACTAATTACTGAAAACAAAAACCGGATACATTACATAAACCAACACAATAAAAGACAAACCCGACTTAGTCAAGGCCTCAACGAAAAAAGTGAAGAAAAAAAATATATTTAGTGTATGAGAATTCTGAGGAAAGTTATCAAGATCTTAGTTTTATTATTGTTTTCAGTATACATTGATGATTAAACAGTCCGAATTCTTGAACAAAGCAAAAACGATTTCCCTCCACAGTTGAAAATTGTCCCAATTTGGCTTTTCTATCCTTTAATCATTCGTGAGAATAAAAAAATCAAACACTACTTTAATGGATGATATGTTTTATATGAAACAAAATCTCTGTTCACACTGTTTAGTTTCCCATAATTGCCTGGTCGATATCATGCTTAACTGGAAAAATATTCTACAAAGTAAATAGGCTTAGATTTGACAGGGTTAGGTTTTCATATTCATCATATAATCAGTTATCAATGCTTTATCAAGTCAATTATTCATATTACATGAGAAATTACAAAGGTTGGAATTTTGTTTGTTGGTTATAGGTCACAATAGATCTTAGGAAGACAAAATCTATCCTCAATTAATTTGCTTTATCACCAGATATAAACGAATTGCAATGATAGCAATTGATGCTTGTTTTTCCATTTTTTTCTTTTTTTTTTTTCTTTTTTTTCTTTTTTTTTTGTTATGATTTATGAACATTTTTCATAATAGAAACAAAATTGATATTTAATGAGATAAAAATGTAAATTTGAATTCACTGCCACGTGGAAAATAAAGTTATGAACATGAAAGATTTTAATTTTTGGAAATGGATTGATGTATAATTATTAAATTCATCATAACAAGTTCGAAAATAAAAGTAATTGTATATCAAAACAATAACACTTTTGCTGTTTTCTCTCTTCTTTTGACAAAAGCGTATACTTTTAAGTTGAAAAAAATATGTTTGATCCATCCTCTTTTATTAAAAATGTATGTTGCTTTAATGCTGGGTTTTTTTTTATCAAAAAGTGCGAATATTGTAATCAAACTCAGAAATGAACCAATTGAAATACTTGTATTGGTATTTCAAGGGCAAATTTGTATTCCGTGCCTCGTGGTCATTAAAATTTGGAGACAGATAATTGTACTCCGACGCATCATGCTATAAACAACAAATTATGGGTTTTGAATTTCGAGCACACAGAAGGTACTCAGAGTACTAAAAAAACTGTTTTATATTACCTCAAGACTAGGAGGACTTCTAATGTAAACATTAAAAGCTATTCTTATATTCATCGATGTCAGTAAACATAATCATATATGAAAGTTACGATATGTAGGAGTATTCGATTAATTACAATTTTTAATTAAATAACTGTTAAGATTTTCCTCTTATTTGAATATTGTCATTAATTGCTTAGCAACATATTAGTAATATAAGAATAACAAGTATTCAGACGACATCAATCATCAGGAGATTTTGCAATTAAAATTAAGTCTCAAATGGGTAATAAAAACAGATGACTTGAAATCACAAAAACTCGGGCTAAAATGAATAGTTTGACGCAGTGACATTCGGGTAAATTCAGTTAATAAGTATAAGTTCAGTAAAACACTGAAGTCCGATGCTGAAGTAAAAAGTAAAATCACAAAAATGCTGAACTCCTAGGAATATTCAATCGTAAATTCCCAAATCAAATTGCAAATCAAATGGCAAAACACATCAAACGAATGGATAACAACTGTCATATTCCTTTTTCAAATGAAGAAAATGGTGGATTGAACCTGGTTTTATAGCGCTAAACCGCTCACTTCTATGACAGTCGCATCAAATTTCGATTTGGTAGATTATGATTGTAACAAATATTTTGCTGATAAGATGTATTAAAACATTGGTAAGAAAGAACTAAACGATACAAAATTAATGAGTTTGTAAACAAGGCCATATCAAATAAAACATACAACTATGTTTTCATTGTTACAAATAATGGGGCTATAGTATTAACCACTAAAGCTAAAACAAATAGTTAGTGTGTCATCATCAAATCAAATTTGGTTTGTATATTAAAAACAGTTGTAGAAAAACTTCTTTAGGTCTATGCATTATGCACTTTTTTTTGGAAAAATAGCTCACCTGAATCGGATTATAAAAAAAAAAAAACAATATAACTTTAAGTTTAATGCTCCAGTTGCGCTTTTCTGGATTTGTCTATATCAGGAAAGCCAAAGGCCAAATATTTTTAAAAGCCAAGGAAATATAAGAACCGGAAAATTTAAATTTAAAAGTTGAAACACTCAAAGTTTGACTCCAAATTCAATACTTTATTAGAGTCTCATTATTTGAAATACATAAACACATACTATTTACAAAAATAAACACAATATAAAACAAACATGAAATACAAGTGCTGTTCTTATTGCTTACATAACATTGTAAAACAAAACTTCAATCGTCTACTTTTTGTATTGAAGCATGTATTGGCAACATTTAGGAACACTCGTTATTTTGAAATAAATAAAATTCACTCATTCAATAAACCAAAACATGTTGAGATTGCATATTGCTACATAACTCGTAAGTGTTTTCTTTTTAATATATATATAGAATAATAGGTAGTTTCGTTTTTGATACTGACTATATCACGTGGAATATCTAGACGAGCCCGTTAGGACGAGTTAAGATACTCTACGTGATATAGTCAGTATCAAAAACGAGACTACGTATTATTCTGTTTATCGGTAATTATGACGTCACACAATGTATTGCCTATTTTTTTCAGTGATACAGCCATTACGTTAATACTCGAAATTTTTTACATATAACTAATTTTCTCGTTAGGGAACAGGATCCAAAGCTATCTATACCCCTCAGGGTTTTTGGTGGGATTCCTGTTGCTAATTCTTTAGTTTTCTATGTTGTGTCATATGTACTATTATTTGTCTGTTTGGTTTTTGTTCATTCTTAGCCATGGCGTTGTCAGTTTATTTTCAATTTATGAGTTTGATTGTCCCTCGGGTATCTTTCATCCCTCTTCTATAAATCTGCTAACTAAGGCTGCATAAATTATCTCAAAATTATACCCCTTTTATCCAGTTTATTATTTTTTTTTAAATAATATCGGCTTGTTAACTGGAAATTATGCTTTCATAAAAATCTAACCGAAGGACACGCCCACTTTATCAAGCAAACGAAAGAGATTTTCTTCGCCAAACTTCATCTGCAGAACGTTCAATACACCATCGATTTGACATTTCATGTATAAGATCTTGTAAATGACAATTACGTTAATGTATTTTTTAAGATGCTCGATGAATGGGATATTACTAAATGATGTCTATAGTATATTGGAAAAAATCATATTTATTGTCATTTTTCCTAGGATATTCAAAATCCATAACATGATTTTATTGTAAAGATCATTGTCATTAAAATGTCAGCAAGGGCATGTAATAGAAAGTTTCTAGACAGTATCTTTCATCTCTGATCCTGATATTGAACGCTCTAGGGGTTTACTGTTTTATACCATTTAAATTATTACTTATAATAAGTATTTTTTTTTATCTGTAACCTAGTAACCAGACAATAGCAAATATATTACTTTTTGTTGTCCTTGATGATTTTCCGAAACTTTGACAACGCGAAAATAGTTACTGAGTGATGGATTCTACAGCGGATTATCTTTTTAATGTGACAATGAGATTGTGAGCTTCTTTGTTCGTATTTATATAATTTATGAGAGAAGTTGTTTTGATCAACGTAAATTGAAAAATAATATAGGTTTGGGGATTTGAGAAATAATTTTCTAACGTATGATATCATTTTAAATTCCAATAAAATTGTTAGATCAAACAGCAGGAAGTTATAAAAATTAAAGAGGATTGAAAAGTTTCAGAAGGTAGATGAAATAGAAATTTGATTTAAAGACAATGAATCTTTTTTTTTTCACGCAATATAAGTGCTGCGCATTTTAATCATTAGACATTAGACAGTCTTACATTTGTATGATTATAATTGGTTGATACGTTTCATCTTTTCGTTTGTTCTGTTCCACAAATAAAATCTTTCGTCAAGTTTTACTTAATTGTTAAAAAGTAATTTTTTTTAAAACATAAAATGACAAGTTTTATAATTTTTTATACATGGTTTTCAGTTACAGAATACATTGAATCAAATTAATGTTTATTATATTAAAGTTCAATATCAAACAGCATAAATTCAAGTCAACATTGGAGATTACGACGAAGAGTCCAAACAACTGTTGTATAGAGGACGGGTGGGCGGACAGAGTAAGATAAATGAGTTCAACGGACATATCGATTCGAAACAGAAACAAGGATTAATTTACAGACATTCATTGTAGGATTTCGTGTTAAATTTGCATTGACTTGTAGCTCTAGAATTATGATTGTAGCTTGACCACGCAGTTTATAATTTGGTAAGTCACCAGGAATATAATTAAGCTAATCACCTGATCGCCGCTGGACAAATACGGTGAAGAATATGTCAAGACTAGTTCCCAATAGAAATCACTGAAAATAAATCATAAACGTTCCTGAAGGGACGTTTTCAAACCAGAAATGACATTTTTTGAATAATTTTCAAGAATTTTATTGATTTATCTATGACGTCTTCTCAGGGGTATTCATTAAGCCAACGTAAAGCTTCAGTTTATTTCAAATTTGGGAACAAAGAATCTTCTAATTCTTCAGCTTGTCACTCTAAATTTTCGATAGAATCCAGTCAAATAGACTGTTAATCGGTAACTTTGACAAACCGCCCAGGTCTACCGTGCAACATGAAACTAATTTATATTTCATTATTTGTAAGTTGTTAAGACGATAGGTTTAGCTGAAGGAGATGTATTTTTGCAGATTCGCAATTAATTTCTAATAGCCTTCTTAGACGATATAAGTATGGCGGTTACATCTAATTTTCCCTTTTTTGGTTTAACTAACCAAATATCTGATTAACGATCGTCAGACTTCAGCTCAGACTTTTCCCTCAATCATTGCAGCAAGATAAGATATTGGCTTTCATCTTAACATTAAATACCAAACCTAGATTCTATTCTTGACAGTCAAACGTGCCACATATCTACGTGTGTCACAGGGTTCATTTCTTATTGATGACAATGGCAATCGATTAAATGATCGTAGTCATCGGTCAAATCAACGATTATCGTAGCCTTTTAAAACATTTGGACGCGTTACACAAAAATGTTCGTTTAGATGAAAGCTATCCTTTATTTGTTGCCTCGGGTTGGTGTCTTATCCACGAATTTCCATACCTGATTATATTAAAAAATATCGAAAAGTCTACTCTTTGTTATTTGTAAGTACTTGTTTCTCATTTAACTTATTCTTTTCCAAAAGTTTTGTTTCGATTCTCTCGAACCTAAAAGACTTATTACGATTATCACAGAAAATGGTAACATTACAACGAAATTCATGTACTGAAATCAAACAAAGATTAAACAATGCATTACAGTCATTTGCTTTTAAATGGGTTAAAACTACAATTAAATTGAAAAGGTCCATTGTGTTATGCAATGTACAAAGATGTATAACAAAGAGATAATTTGTAAGATATACTTTCATTTACTCATTCTTCACATTTAAAATGATAACTCAAATAAATAACTAGGGTTCATAAACAGACTAACGTCATAGCAATGAATAAAGCGAGACGATTTTATTCCACGATAAAAGATATACAAAAGCAGTACTCTTGTACGTTAAACTGTAGAATTCGACACAGCATACTTCATTAATAGAAATCAGGTCGACTTAATGTAGATGTCCAATATGTTGCAAATTATTAGACTGAATATTTTATTGCTATTATTTATTCCTGTTTTACTTCTCTGATCCAGACATTGAATATACTAGATATTGAGACATTGTTCTCAAATGTCCTTCAATTTTTTGCGCCAAAATATAACCATTAGATTAAATGATCAGAATTTCACTTCGTGTATATATTAACGTCTTTTCGATCAAATAAAATAAGAATTCTTGTACAAATGGACAATATCACTAACTTGGACATAAAAACAAATAAAATTAAAACACCTATACCACTTTGGAAGATATATGAGGACTCAAATGGATATTCATACAGAAAGTACTGAATGAAACTAATGTTCTGTCGAGAGATTAGTTACACAATTATTCCAGAGACCTAACAATAAATAACTGATATCTTCATACCACGCAATACCAATACTGCTAAATGGAAATATAATTAAACGAAAAGGAAGTATTCTTTCGATCGGAGACCGTGATTAGTATCATAATAAGATTCTACAGACAGCCATAATGTTGCATGACATTCATTAAACGTATTGACCTTCATCCGAGTGTCCATCTTCAAACCATACAATACACGACTCTATCATATATACTTTTGACATTTCATTTTTACACTATGTTATCCCATAAGACATCACGAAATGTCATAACTTTTACTTAAATATTACAAATAAAGAGACGTATTTAGAAAAAATGTGAAAACATGGTCTTTGTAATTGTCTGAATTAAACAATTCACAGAGTTAAAAGGTATACTATGTATATTTTGAATGGTGAATACATCTGCGTCCCTATTCAATTAATTAATTTCATTTCATTACTTTTATTTTATCATTCTTTAATACTTTTTGTCTACAGAAAAAAATAACTGTTCCAAGTCAGGAATATGACAGTTGTTATCCTTTTTTTTTTTATTTGTTCGAGCTTTTGGTTTTGCCATTTGAGTAGGGACTTCCTTTTTTAATTTTCCTAGGAGTTCAGTTTTTTTGTGATTTTAATTTTTTCAATAAGGTACAAACACAATTAATCTGCTGTTCACCCTGTTTTGATTTAAATTTTATAACGTTGTAATTGGAGGTAAATCGATATCAAGAGGTTAGATATTCTAGTGCACATTCATTGTTACATGTATTATAATTTTAAAACATAACAATAAATTGCAGGGCGTCAGTTTTAACTTTTTGCAATTGGTATGTAACGGAAACATACGTTTCGATGTCAGATAAAGTAGATAAATGCATGCAATCGACATATAATTGAAACTATTTTACTTAATCATAAGACTGAACATAAGCTTGATTGGTTGTGTGTGTATAACTGAAAACTGTGCTCCAAACAGCAAGACTAAAGTAAAATCACAAAAATACGAACTCCGAGAACAATTCAAAATGGAGTCCCCAATAAAATGGCATAAATAAAAACCTCAAACAAACTAACGAACAGATACCTGATTTTATCATATATTTAGTACAAAATACAGCTATTTTGTATATCTAATAAAGGTTGTTTTTCCAGTCTGTATCACCTACCCTGAATCGCATATCCCGTATCGCATAGCTAAACCCGTATCGCATACCCCGTATCGCATAGTAAAACCCGTATCGCATACCTTTTTTTTTTTTTTTTTTTTTTTTTACATAAAGTAAGTTTTTTGTTGTTTTTTTTGCTTAAGAAAAAATTTCCTCAAAATAGGTCTTTTTTTTTTTACGTCATTATTTGGTATGTAACGTCACGAACGTCAAGTTTTGATATTGTATGTGACGTCACGAACATCAAGTTTGCATTTTTTTTGGCACACTAAATGCAACTATAACAAATAAAAAAACACTCAAATAAACACAATAATAAACAAAATATTTTTAAAACGAGCAGCAGGCATATGGTAAGGTAATCCAGGTGCTTTGTATAAGCAGTTATTTGAAGGCTTTGAAACAAGACAAAAAAAGAACTGAAGGTAACCCAGTGCTTATCTATGGATCAGAAAACAGTTCATTTAATATAATACTCTTCTGTTGAAATATATGATAAAGCGTATAATACATGGCAAAATCCGTATCACATGCCGTATCACCCTCGACCAATATCATCTCTCGGGCCTAAAGGCCCTTGGGCTGATATTGATGTCTCGGGATGATACGACATATGATACGGATTTTGCCATGTATTATTCTCTATATATCAAATATCTTTTCAATTGACATTTTAGAATGTAAGTTATACAAGGTAAAAAGATGCGAATATATATTCAAATAAAAACGGTTCATTATAACAGTGCAAATGCAATGTTTATGTTGGTGCTGCACCTAAATGAGAAGAAACTAAGCGATATAAAGACAGTATTGCTGAGAACAGATTGTTTTTTCATGAAATATGAAGAAAATTATATTGTCAAAGATGAAAAATATGTAGAATATAACTAACTGTCATGTATATGCCGATTTGCTCGCTAAATTATGTAACAAGGCTAGAATGTTTGGTTGCAATTTTGTTTATTCGTTCAATGATAACAAAAACACCTTACTACAAGGAATATTCAAAACGGAAAGTCTCTTCCTAATTTTCATAATAAAAAGCTCAATCACATTAAACAAATGAAAAACAACTGTCAATAATAATCATTAATTGGTACAGGTACTTCCTTGTGTAGAAAATGCTGTATAAAACCAGTATTTATAGTTCGCTAAACCTTTTTAAGTGTATGATAGTCGCATACCGTTCGACTATATTGAAAACAATGTGTGAGCATAATGAGTAACAGATATCAACAATTGTGATGCAGCAGTCCACATTGAGTTATATAATGTCAATCACTACAAAAGTGGCTCTTCTTGCTTTAAATTATAACTGACTTTATTAATTTATAAATTATATATGTCAATAGAGAGGGACGAATTGTTTGTCTCTGTTTTTTCTGTTTCGCAGCTAAAACATATCAATGTCCTTTTAAAGTTTTATCACTTTCTTTAGAACATTTTCATGTTTAACTGATCATAAAAGTACTACGACAACGTACATCAGAAACATCAGCTTCGAGAAAACAATCCATCAATTTTCTTCAATACAACAGTAGTTAACAACATGCTGAGAAAGAATTGTAAAACAGAAAATGAATAATATGCTCGACGGTAACACAATAAGCGAATTGTTTAGAATCTCTCCTTATATATTGTAAACGGAAGTAGAACGCTAACGAAATCTTGTTGGTACATATGGATATCAGGAAAGTCTTTCAGAGATTTGCGTATAATTGATTTTAATAGGATATGATTCAACCCAATAGCTCCATATATCATTTTCTATTGACATATTGGTTGGGGAGTCTGAAAGGGATTTCAAAACAGCAAGTTGGATCAAAATACATTATTTGTGCTTCAAAACTGACAATCATGAAATGATAACCTTGTGTTAAGCAGGCATGTTTTTGGTTATACTTTACAAATTATGGATTCGCTACCTTCTCTTTTTACTACCGTGTTACTATTCATTTATAATTCAATAGGAATCTTTCAAGATTCAATTTCTGTTAAGCACTATAACATGTAAAACTGAGACAAGTGGAAGACATTTCAACGGTTTTTCTCATCAAATTGAAATATTCGATACAATTAAACAATTATACCATATCCTCAATGGATGGAAAAGTTAATTTCAGTCGCTTTCTTTTAACATCTTTTAAAATTTAAATTAAACAAGAAGCAACAGAAAACTCAAAGAGTTATTTTTTTAGAGCATATCACATGATAAAATTAATTTGAATTTTACATTAGAAGATATCTCTCGCCTACAATGGGGAAACAAGATCTTGAAATTAAATATATGTACCGTAACGCTATACACATTTTCTCATTTATCAAATACATAAGACACTTTCAGTTTTTGGAATAATTAAAATACTGTCACTTAGGTTATTAACAGTGAAAGGTAATACGATTATGTGTGTTTTTTTGGGGAAGTTTCTTATTTAAATGAATGATGATCATTCCACGTAACAATGATTTTAGTGTCGACAGACAAGATTTGTTTACAATTAATGCATCTATTAATCAATGCCATACATTTCTTAGAAAACATCTCACTTTCATTAATAAGGGAGTTTTAAACGAACAAACATGGTAATCTTGTCACAAAAAAAAAACCAAGTAACAATGATTAAGTGCCGATTTTATAAATATTTACCAAAATTCAATATTACTGATATTTAATTTTTGTACCAGGCTTTAATTGTTTGAGCAGTGTTTGACACAACATTTCGGAATTTTAGATTTTTTAATGCTCTTCAATGTTGTAATATGATTTGGCACCCACCTGATTTGATTTGAGCACCATTGATGATACTTATGTTTAAAAAAAAAAAGAAAGCTCTTTTTGCGTAAAAAAAATATAGGACTTTTATTTTTTTTAAATCTCCCTCTAAACAAACGGGGATTGTTAGATGAAATTCACAACATCGTGAACTGGATAAAACAAAATCCACAAAACAATGTTTTAAGTGTCGACTTGTAAGATCTTTTGTTAACTGTTGACACCTATTTTGATGCAAAAATTTCATATATAATCCACTCAATGTAATAAATATAGAGTTTGAAAAATGTCTTTCCAGTCATCGAAATCTCAGCACAAGAAAATGAAGTAGAAGGTTAGACATGTTGATACTAGTAGATGTATTACCGTAAATGAAGCACATATTTTTAAAGTTAGATCTTCAAATTGATGACACGGTTTCCCCCCAAGATCAATATGGCTACTATTTCCCTTTGGTTACAAGTAGATTAGAATCTTATAAAGAATGATAGGCACATCAAGTCCATCGGGGCACTCCGTTCAATGTATTGTATTTATTATCTCTTTGAACAAATAATTGAAAACGAAATTGACGATCAATGACAGTTAAAAAAAATATACAACGAAACAATTTTGATATAATGAAGCTAAAGCTACAACACCATTAAAATATTACGGAACTTCAAAAGACATTCCCTGAAATAATTGTTATGGAATTAAGTGGAATCTATCTTGTCAAAATGGTGTTTTAAATGATCCCTTGTAGACAAACTGACATTTGGTATGCTACTCCTCTGCTTCTAAAAATCTGTCGGCAATGTCGCCGCCAGCTATTCTTCACAAAGTGTATGGAAATGTGCATACATTTTCTTTTTATTATATCTGCAAATCTTCAAAAACGTAAAGGTTTAATATGAACAAAGAAAACAATTAACAATATAAGCCTCCAGATTTATATGCAGTTTTTACTTTCGAGACAATTACAATTCGAAAACTGTTGATCCAAACCTTTAAATCTCACAGATTTTGAAGAATTGTATTCAAACTTTCCTGATCAGATATGATAGCGATTTTTGTTAATTTTTTTTAATCCTTTACAGAATTTAATTTGAATCAAAACTTAAGATCAAATAGTATATGAATAAGTTTGACCCATACAGATCTCGAACCAGTTATACTTAATTAATAACCTAACTTAAATGTGTGCTTCGGGATGGTTGATTCGAACTTTCAGATTTCATTATGCATCAAGGAGGTTGAAGTAAAATCTTCACACCTAAATAGTGATTAAGGAATGTTAGTTCAAAAATTCTAATGTTTTAGGAAGATCGGTGGAAATATTAACCCTAAATGTGTGTTGGGTAGCTAATTCCAAACCTTTGGATCTAAAGATGTTTTAGAAAGTTTTATTCAATGCTTCATATCAAATAATGCTTGTGGAAAATTGATCCAAATCATCAGAAATAATAGTGATTGTGAGTATAGATTGAACCTTTGGATTTAATTGTGTTTGAATAGTGTTGATCCGAATATTTAGATATAAAACGAGTTTATAAATGTAGATCGTGACCCATGAGTTTAATCGTTTCGTATTCGAATAGTAAGAAGTAATTCTATGTTCAAAGGCAGCATATTCATGTTTCTTCTACTTTTAGTTAGTGGATTTTCATGAATAAAATATATCGTAAGTCTCATGGTCTACAGAGATAAACACATCTGTTCTCACCTAGCATATGTGTAACATCTTTACTATATAATAACATTACATGAATATTTAATACATTTTTAATTGATTATATTATATTCTATATTAAATATTGTCCAATTCGTATGTTCGGCACTATTGATCCCAATGCAATCCCGAGGTTTAAGTCCTTTCACTAGTGCATCTCACATTTGACGATATTATATATTTATCATTGGTTAGTATTCAAAATCAAAATATATGCTAATGAAAACATTAACTTTGTTTGAAATTGGATATAGAATATATTTATTGCCCATTTAACATTTTTCTATATTTGTGACGTCTGCATAATATGATGTGGAGCATTTTAAAAAGTTCTGCTTTCCTGAAAGCTGAACAAATATCAATATTGTCAATGAGAATTAAAGATATCAAATTTTCCTTTTTTTTAATTATCGGAATAGACCATACCAATAGCTATCAATGTAAATAATTGACATCAATAAAGTAATATAATACACATTGTCATGATAACTACAAACAGTTTAGCTCATCATACATTGTTTGTCGATTTGTACCAGTATAGTTTTTTAAGCAAAAAATCAAAGGATCTTCAAACATTTAAATAAATATCTATATCACATTGATGTTTAAAATCGATTTTGAACAGCAGGAGACCTACCCTTAGATTCAAAGGGTAACACATTAATTTATACCTCCAAATATATTTTCCTTTTTTCTTTTAGAGAGAACAACTTTAAGCCGCCGACATTTCTATCATATTTGTATAAAAGTGTCACAAAAATACCGAGCTCCATGGCATATTCTAATGCAATTTGGATGTTACAATTTTTTTCATTGGCTAAAAGTTGCCGTCAAATCCACAGTTGACCAGGCGTAACTAAGGAGAGACCCGCCATTTTGAAATGATGAATCAACAAATGTTCGATTACTACTATATAATCGAAAATAAAACAACACCTACCTCGAATTTGCCGTTTTAATGTAATTCTATCTGAATTTGAAGCATACAGGTAACGTAATAACCTCCAGTTTGTAAGTTTTCATTTGTATGACGTCACGTTTAGCCATGACGTCTTTGTGTCAAAATCATTCATGAAGTTTCGCGGATTATTTTTTATTTGACAAATTTAGACATTTTTTCAAGTTTTATCGTATTTTTTCTTTTTGTAATGCATTAGAATCGGAATAACAGTACTGTAGTTGAAGAGTTGCCACCGTCAATTTTGATTTGACGGTCGCAAATCTCCGTTTTACTGTCTCCGCTACGCGTCGCCAGTAAAACTGCATTTGCGACCGTCAAATCTACAATTGACGGTGGCAACTCTTCAACTACAGTACTGTTATTCCTTAATTCAAAAGGTGTAATTCAGTATCAACCGACAAAACTAAACGTTATCAATTAATGGAAAACAAATGTCATAATCAGGACTTGATAGCATTTCCCCATCTTTGATATTCCATGAAAACATGGAAGTTCCTGAAATTCTTTTTTTTTTCAAAACATTCCATAGGGTTTAGAAATGGGTTTAATTACTATTGTGTTAACATTTTCATGGTCTCATAACACTATCCATGCTAATATGAGGCAGGCATAACCTGTGAATGGGGACGAAGTCTGTATGTATTATATTTTTAATTCAAAATGTTGATAAAAGAAAACGAAATACTGTGCGTAACGTTCCCGATTTTGGTTCCGTTGTTAGGGAATAAACTGTGACGTTCTTTAAGTTATGACGTCATATTCGATGTAAACAAAAGAAACGCTTTCATCAGGAAACGTAACGTTGTTTTTTTTCATATCAAACATTTATTAAAATTGAATTTGTATTGAGATCCAATCTTATGTTTTACTAGACTGGTAAATATAAAAAAAGTTCAAAGTCTCATGCAAACAAGACAGATTTCTGCGCAAATGCGGGAAAACCGGAACAGGAACTAGATCTGAAAAAAAACGTTAACGATTTGGAGTTCATTAGTACAATGAAAAATTTGGGAAATTTTCCCGATTTTTTTTTTTTTTTTTTTTTTTTTTATTGAATTTTCTACCGTAATTGGGGACTTCGTCCCCATATTACTGTCATTGCAAGTTTTAACACTTGAGGAGCATAGAACCTAACCATCACAAACACATAAAATTCTATTTTGTTTAACAGTCTTTGCCAATTTGTTATAAACAATTTAAAGTGTAAATAACACAATCATTACAACGAATTTACGCCAGAAGGGATCTGTCTTTTAGGTTTTTTCACTATTTTTCAACATATAATGTCATTATTCTCAATTGTTTCTGAATTGATTGCTCTCTAAAAGGTGATATTCATTTAATCTTTATCAATACCCTCATCATATTTCATGAGGCCCCTATATATCCAAAGAAGACAGATATTACATTATCAAAGGACTTGTAGGAATTTTGATTAACAAATAAACTCATTTCATATACCAGAATTCAAATTGTGCACGCCAGATGCCCGCTTCGTCTACATATACCCCATCGGTGAAGCTCGAATCACACATGTAACAATGACCAAATAAAGTTGAAAACCATTAATGACCCATATGAATGTTATCTTCGATACCCTCATCACATGACTAGTTAGTTAAGCAAGGATGGTAAGTGGCAACTACTTTAAAATATATACAATCCAAAATATACCACTTTAAGTAATTCCTTATTAAAATTAGTTTGAGAGTTTTGACGAACAGGATATTAATATTAATTTAGGAACACATACAAGGGTAACGAACGGACTAATATAACTATAATTGTTCAGCAGAGCTGTGAAAACAAATATACATGAATATAGAAATTAATTGCATTTTTATAGTAGGTCCGGCATGGCATAATTCATTACTTGTAATGATATAATTATTGTTGACATATTATCATTTAGGACTTCATGCTCAACCACAGTATCGAGTTTTTTTTTAATTCATTGTATTTAAGGGGGAGAGTGTGTTTGGTTGCTAATTTTTTAACATATTTCCAGCATCCACTTTCCTTTATAAAAAAATATGATTATGATTTGTTTATGGATAAAAGACTTTTTTATGTGTGATATCCTGAGTTATTATAACAAAAGTACTTCTAAACATTCTTCGATGTGACTGACTTACTAAAATATATTGATTAGAAGTAGCGCAGTGAATGTTTCTAAACGCGTGGGATTCATTTTTCTACCTGTCTCCTTGGGCATCAGCGATAATAATTCATAAATTTATGAATGTTTTGATATTAGAGAAAATAAAACTGCAACTCCGAGGGCGTGTGTGACGAAAGGAACAAAGTCCTTATCAGTAAACGGAGCGAACTCTGTGGTATAATTTTAAACGAAACAGTGCAGTAATGAAATCCTGAACTTAATGATAAACTGGAAATAAAATCAGTATTCAGTGATTTAACGTAATAAGCATTCTGTCTTTCTTCCATTCTACAGTACCAAGACATGATAATCAATATTTTCCATTTACAGCCTATTATTGTAATACGGTGCAATTTACACATCAAAAACAGGCCAGTACAATTAAAATAACTTTATTATTTCTTAGTATTGATGTAGAGGAAACGGGATCTCACTATGTAACGACCGAGATGGATGACATTTATTTCCTTCTCATCAGACGAACTAGGGAAAACACAAATCTCCGGTAATAGCTAAGTTCACTTACCGACGTTTCAACCACCACAGTGAAAGATGGAGTGTTTTGGACGGTCATTGAAAAAAGTAAAGTACATGTATATCAACATTACAACGTTTATTACTTCGTCTTAAAGTCGCATTACTTAAATGGATGTTCAGACATTTCTGTAAATCAAGTAGAAAATATTCTCTTTAAAATGTCAATGGTCAATGGAATGTTTTAACAAAATCGTTCTGAGAATCAGAATTCATTAAGGCTAACACATACCAATCATCTTGTTTAAGTCTTGAATTTGGTTTTAAAGGGATAGTATAGAGCCACTTTAAATATTGACTTTCCAAATCTTGATGAAATTTTAAACCATGTTGGCATCGTATTTCCAGTTGTCTGAGCTTCAATATGTGAAAATGTGTTTTACCGATACATGGTGAAGAACTATAAGTGCATAGACCATAAAGTGCACGTGTCTTATTTTCTACCAATTCCATATGAAAAAATGTTGATATTTGAACGGAACTTAACAACTTTACTTTGAAATCAGTTGCATCCCTTTAAAATTTTGGTAAACCTATCAACAACAAGTCGTCGCTTTTTCTGACAACATCAGTGTATACAACTAGTATGGTTGCAACACGATATAATACAATTACAGAGAGGAGTTGAAACCAGAAGAAGAATAGTTAAACATTTGTTCCTGAAAAAAAGTAGACGAGAAATGGACGATATAATGACTCATAGACCACAAATGTATTACAGTTTGTTTTGTTTTTTTTCAAGTTTCTTCTTTTCCATAATGAAATGATACTTCAAGAGATGTGTTTTATGAATTACCGTCCAATGAGACATTTATTATAGAAAGAACTCCACCTCGTTTTGATCTTTTATAAATATCAAGTAATAGTCCTACTTGTCTGTGATAATAAAAACTTTGGCTTTTGTCTACACAAAAGTCATTAAATTTATTAGTAAAATGTTGTAAAAAGACAATTACATATTTACTGTGCCGCATTTTGCATGGATGAACCTAAAAATGTAAATTAAATATCGTATCTGCAACCTCTGCATGGTTTAAATTAGATACAAACATTTACTGTTGACATGTACATTTGTGTAGCAAATCATGATATAAAACAAACTTCATGTTTATGACTGAATGAGATTTATTACCAGATTCCTCCTTAACATGCAAATCACCAATGGAGCTGAGGTTATGTGCTTCCTTCAGTTTCTGTTTTGTTTTTAGATTTGTCTCATCTAGTCGATTTCTGAACATCGGTAAAATACTGTTGCCTTAAAACCACTATTGAAGTCGAATAGGGTACTCTGCCCGTGGGTACTTTCTCGGTCTTTGTTCAGATTTTTTCCATACTTATTATTCTGTGCATTGTTGTAAGTTGAGGTGGTGCTTTTGTCTATTTTCCTTGTTGTTACAATGCTTTATGTCCCACCTTCACTTTAAAGATGAAATGCTTGGTATCTCCTATTGTTATCTTTCATTGAGTTGCTGTTGGATATTAGGTGCACTTTTCGGTGAATACTGTTATGTATGTCTTCTTAACAATACAATGGAATTCATTTAATATCGTCTAGTTATAGTGAAAACGTGGTAGTTGATACTGGTGTAAGTTTCTGCTTGTATTACAAATGTATGGTGTTATGATTTTTCTTATCATTGAATCAGAAATTACGGGTTTTTTTCATACTGAATAGTATCTCTGTTAATCTTGAAGAAGCGCTCTTATGATTGTGTTATGTATCGCCTCACAAAGTTTCCGGTTTGATCTCTAGGTTGATCATTGAGTATCTAGTAATAACACTGTGAAAATTAGTGTTTTTCCTGGTTTAGTAATACAGATGGGTCGCATTGTTCATATACGTTGTGAACTCATCTTAGTTTGTATCAGATCGAGGCTTCCTTATGTGCTGAACAATGAATCTATCTGGATGATTGTTGATTGGATGTGGCATGGTTTCCGGACCTCACCGGTCCTTTACTTAACTTTGATGAAGGTCCAGAGCGGTCCGAAATCCACGCACACCGCATTAATCTTCTGTTATTTTGAACATTTATTCTTTGTTGTTTTATACTCCATCTTGGCACTCATTCTTAAAAACATCTTCTGTGTTGCATGTGAGAATGGATCTTTGTTGATATTGATGAAGAAAAATTCGATGAATGCATAATTTCATGAAGTAATTATTACTCAAATCTGTACTGTAAAAAGTATTTAATCATCTCATAACGTCATTATTTCAAATCTGATATTGCATGCATAACATGTCTTCAGTTGATAACAAATCAGAATATACCATTTCAAACAGGAAACAGCAAAGTAATTTGATTTGCACTTGATGAAATACAAATAAAACACAAATCTAACAATTCTTTGTAACTCTGATCTTTGTGAACGTGATTTTAAAACGTTGTAATGTATTCGTTTCAATGGATTTTCCCCGTTTAATTTTGTTTGTCATATTTGCAGAGGAACCACTCGATATCGACAAACTAAATAAAGATATAAAGACCGTTTGAGTTATACATCGAAGTGCATAATATGGGATTAAACTAGCCTATCGACAATGCTTACAATAGAAAAAAAACCATTTTGTATATCTTAACTTAAATCGTGATGTCAAAAAAGTTCGAAAAAAAGAAGACAGAAATAGTGGCAAAAACTACGCTTTTCCAGTTAGTGTGATGTTCTAAGAATTGGCTTATTTCACGAATATTTTTTTTTAATTCTTTTGATCCCCTGATGTTTTTGTCCTCAAAACACGAACAGCAATTTTCTTTTGTTAAGCTTTTTATATTGAGATTAATGAGTTATATTTCCTGTCAATAATTGTTCAATACCAAAATGAAGAAATAAACCCAGTACTTTGGTCGAAGAAGTGATTTGTATTACTTTATCTTCATTTAAGGATCTATTTTATAAAGGTTTTCAAGAACCTTCGGCCATGCTTTACATTATGTTGTTTATTTTTCTCAGTCTTAGTCTAAAGTAGGATATGTCAACAATAAAGCTAATAAAACCAGTGATGGATCGATTTTAGATTTAATGGCAGAGACCTGGTGACAATTTTACAGCCAGTGATTTAATTTTCTGCAATTATTAGATTTAAAGAAAATCGAGTCAATGTGTGTTCTATCACCCTTTTCAATTTTGTTAAAGTAAATCTATTTCTAGTTCTGATAGAGAAATTAATTTAAGAATACATTTATTTTCGTTATTGCCTTTTAAGACAATTATGTAAGCTATGTAACTATGCTCTCTTTTAATATGCAAGTCTGAATAAGTCTGATATAACATCGAAATACTTCTTAAGTAATATCCAACTATTCGAATGCACTTTAATATTAATAAAAGGACAGGGGATCCATGCGTATGTAATAGCATGATTAGATCGAGAAATGATGAAATTAAAAAGAGTTCGCGGAAAATGACATCTTGTATAATTTGGAAAGTTAATTTCAACATGTGTTTTCGATGAAAGCATTGTACTTTTATAAACTTTTGTCAAGATTTTTTATAAATCCTTTAAACAATAATTATACAAAACTCATATGTCGTAATTGAATATGATAAAAAAAAATCCTCATACTAAATTCGCAGTTTGAAATTTTTTATAGCTCTCGTTTTCTATGTAGTGAAAAGTTAAATGAAAAAAATCTGAACTCCAAGGTAAATTCAAAACGGAAAGTCCCTTGTCAAATTGTAAAATCTAAGCTCAAAGACAGCATAGGAATTCATAACAAACTGTTATATTTCTAGATTTGAGCAGCATTTTCTTATGTCGAGAACGGCGGACAAAACTTGGATTTAACAGTCGTATAAAATTCCTCACAGCAATGTGTAAACACATGCTTTTCATGGAAAGAGTGGCTTTGCCTTTTGAATATGGATAGAACGGGATAATGTTAATTTCCCTCAACTGGAACAATAGATCCCCCAAAAACCTAAATACAAAGAAATGTAAAAAGGTTTATGAAAAAAAAACACTTTATAATTGTACTCGTCAATGTACAAGATCCAATGATATGACATGAATGAATTCTTCAATTGAACTGTTAATAAAAATGTAAAAGATCGTGTATGATACACAATAAAACAACTATAGACTTATAACAATATGACATTATGTACAAGATAAGAAATACAATACGGCTAAGTCTGCAAATACATTTTTAATCTTGCTTTGGGTCTTCATGTTTTCTTCATGTTATTCCTGATATAAAATATACATGAGAAAACAAGGAT
Organism: Mytilus trossulus; assembly: GCF_036588685.1. NCBI lineage: Eukaryota > Metazoa > Mollusca > Bivalvia > Mytilida > Mytilidae > Mytilus > Mytilus trossulus. The sequence goes on from NC_086376.1 coordinate 87,206,728, forward strand.
CGATATGTTCATATTTCCTTCTGTTGTGACAATATTATGCAACGGTATAAGTGATAATTATACAATGGGCCTAAACAATTGAGACCCAGACTCTATTTAGTCGGAGTCTATTACTATATGAAATGATATGGATCATTATCTTATTGTAACGGTTTCTTAAAGTGCATTATGTACATCTAGTAATCAGAGAATATGCTGTGTCTTTAAGTTCTTTTAAATAGATAGTAAACCTCGTTGGATAAAAAGAAAACATATATACTTTTATTCGTATTTGTAAAGATAATAGAGGATTGCAAACAGATGAGACAAAATACTTCATAACACTCTGAATTCCAGATATAAACTTAAACCCGAACTTGGAGTATTTTTGTTTTTGTACTTTTCAATAGTCATCTTGAAAGTACTTCAATAAATCAGTAAATAATAGTATTCCATAATAAGCTTAATAATGTGCTTCACTTTTTTAATCGCTAACAGTGCCACATCTGATGAATGAGCTTGCGGATATTACTGTTCAATTATCTGCTCCTCTTAACAATATAAAAATTACCAAACAACTTCAAATGCGAAGGCAGTCTAACCCAACCTCTTAGACCTGGTTTCACGTCCTGTGTTGTTTTTCATTCTGTTTTTAAATCTTTAGAGCGTTTAAACATTTTTTTTGTAATGTTTTCAAATGCTAGTAAAGTCATAAAGTGCAAATGTCAATTTCATATAGAATTACGAGTCATTAAAACCAGATTGACAACTTATAAATACTATTTAGGGTAACATAAGTGATGCATAAAAGATAGGCAAAACTTTTTATACAGGGCAAGGTAAAATTAGCATGACCTGATTGGCAACATTGGATATACTGAAGAAACAAAATCATTGTACAATTCATCAAATTTCAGAAGTGATAACACATACTACAGTCAACAGTTTGGTTCTAATTAATCAATGGTTGTTAATGGACGCGGAGGGGGAAATCGGAAACATGAATTACAATTGTTGTATTTATCATTATATATGTAGAGGTAAGTATCACGCGAATAGAAGTCTAGTAAACTCTGCTACATCCTTTTAGTCAACATATCATCTAATCGCTAATCATGAAGTCTTAATACAGAAATAAACCATGTATTGCTGAAAAACTTAAGTGCAAGTACCACGCATTTTATAAAGGTTTATGCTCTATAAGTAATTAATCGTAAGAGTACAGTTATGTATAATATAACATAAAACATTTGGTTTTGTAATATAAATGAAGCTAACACTTTGTAAACTTAATGCGTTTTTGGATTGACCTTCTTCGAGAACTTTCATACCAAAAGTATAATAGACATCAGGGTCAAATTTAAGAATTATTTCATTTAATCAAGTATTTATTCCTCTTAAGGTAGATTGATGGTATACCGCCATCTTGGATTGTACAATCACAGTACAAAATCGGTCTAGTTATTTGCCCAAATCAGCAAATTTGGAAACAGATTTGCATTTACTTGTTAATTTATTGTATAATCCAAAATATTTTAACAAATATCGACCTTTTTGTTTTTTAAAATCATTTTTTGCAAATGAGCCATTTAAGGGGAGATACCTCTTTTAGTACAAAATGTATACTAGACTAATAGGGAAAATTTTTTTTTTACTTGTGGCAAGAAAACAAGTTCGGTGACGCCATGTTTTCTTTTTATTTTCTTAAAAATATTACGAAACCTATCTTCTCACAATTTATTACAAAATTATATCTCATAGAACTTTTTTTATGCACTCTTATGTGTTTTTCCATGAACAAACTAACCAAATTTAGGCAATTTTCAACGACTCATAGCTTGAAAAAAAAGCACGGTGACCCATACTTTTTATTGTATTTTTGAAAAAAGCATAGTAAAATCTTCATTTTGGCAAATTATAAGAAAATTCTGTCTCAAAAAACATTCACTTATGACCTACCTTTATAAGTACAAAGAATATCACCCAGGTATACATTTTATTGCTATCGTTTACAGCAGTAATTTTGCAATAGTTGATAACACATTTTTGTAAGCCCCTTATGTCATTGCCCAACAATGAATATTCTGAACAGTTGACGACACGTGTGTTTTTGTCTGCAGTCCCAATAGCAATTGCAAAACGATGAATTTTCAATCTTATTAAAATAAGTTCTCATCACTTGCTCCTCGATTTTTTATATGTCGCCGTCGATGAGAACTTATTCTAATACGATTGATGAATTTTGCAACAGTTGACATCACATGTATGTGTGTTTGGAGTCCCGATAGCAATTCCAATACAATGCATTTTGAAACAGTTGACAACGCATTTAATTTTGTTTGCAGTCACTATTATCATTGCAATACAACAAATTTTGCAACGGTTGGCAGCATTTTGTTTGTCTGCAGTTCCGATAGCCATTGCAATACAATGAATTTTGCAACAGTTGACAATACGTTTATTTTTGTCGGCAGTCCCGATAGCCATTGCAATACAATGAATTTTGAAACAGTTGACAACACGTTTATTTTTGTTTGCAGTCCGAATAGCAGTTGCAATACAATGAATTTTGAAACAGTTGACAACACGTTTATTTTTGTCGGCAGTCCCGATAGCAATTGCAATACAATGAATTTTGCAACAGTTGACAGCACGTTTATTTTTGTCGGCAGTCCCGATAGAAATTGCAATACAATGAACTTTCCAAGAGTTGACAGCACGTTTATTTTTGTCGGCAGTCCCGATAGCAGTAGGAATACAATGAATTTTGAAACAGTTGACAACACGTTTATTTTTGTCGGCAGTCCCGATAGAAATTGCAATACAATGAATTTTGCAAGAGTTGACAGCACGTTTATTTTTGTCGGCAGTCCCGATAGTCGTTGCAATACAATGAATTTTGCAACAGTTGACAACACGTTTATTTTTGTTTGAAGTCCCGATAGCCTTTAATTTTTTTATTGCAATACAATGAATTTTGAAACAGTTGGCAGCATATTTATTTTTGTCTGCAGTCCGAATCGTCATTGTAATACAATGTATTTTTAGGCAGTTTAAACATATATATTTGTGTCTGCAGTTCACTTGTCAAATGATATTTTGAAACAGTTGACAGCATATTTTGTGTCTGCAGGTTCAATAGACTTTGCACTACACTGTATTTTGCAACATTTGATAACATTTTTATTTTTATCTTAGATCCGGTTGTTATTGTGATACAATGGATTTTGCAACAGTTGACTGCATATTTATTTTTTCCCCTGCAGATCCGATTGTCATTGTTACACAATGGGTTTTACACAGTTGAAAACAGACTTATCTTTTTTAACTGCATTTCCGGTTGCCATTGCAATACTAACGATTTTACAGTTGACAACACATTTTGATTTGTGTTGCTAATTGCATTTTGCAGTTTCGATAGTTGTTTATGGGGTGTGTACATGCAGAATAACATAATTACACATAGTCAAAACCTGAATTGACGTAGTGTTTATCGGAATAAACGCTAGAAACGAGGGTCTCCGGAGACCTACCAAAGATAGTTGTATCTATAATCTCTCATGGTAATTCGATATCACGCACCATACTATGAAAGTAATACTTTTATAGTTAAATCAATATCCAATGTATCATTTAACATTAACAGTTATACAACTTAAAATTATGTAATGTCATCACCATAATTTATTGTGTTTTTGTTTCCGTATGTTCCAGATCAGACGCCTACTGTTTGCTTCATTTTACATCCACGCTTCCTGTAAATTGTTTTCAAAATAATTAGATTTTCAATAACTGGGACATATTTTTTTTTAAATATCCTAATCAGATTTTATAAAGGTTAAATAAGAGCAGTGATTTTAACATGCTAACGCCATAGGGAACCAACTGAAAAAGAAATTGTGTCGTCGACTCGAAAATAGACTGAATTGAAGTTTGAGAACAAATGTTCGTAATAAAAAGTAAAGTTTTCTTACCTAAAAATGTTTAAAACGTAAAAGTATGTATAAAAGACCTACATTACAGAGAAAAGACAATGAGTCGATAAAATGTCTGATATTGGACGCCAGCTTTATTAGAAATAAAACAATACTATACTTCCTTTAAATACACAACGCTACATTTACTTTTGTCACGCTATAACGGCGAAAAGCTATAAAGAAACTGAATAACAAATATCTCCATACATGAAACTATGTCATTAGATTAGACTGTTGATGTTCTCTTTTTCTTTTTTCTTTATTTTTTGTTGTTGTATTTGTTTTAGTTTTTTTACTGATTTATTTATACCTTGCATTAAAAAACATACTTTCAGGCCGTTTGATGTCTCGTTTGAATTGTTTTACATTATTTCTTTCTTTTTTGCTGATTATGTCTGATAATTCAAATCGATTTTATAAAAATACAAATTTATATAGTTTTCGTTTTGTTTCTTATTTATCCTTTACGGACAAGAGACATTAGTTACAATGATGTATTTTTTTTCTTTTTAAGGTCTCGCTCTTTGGAATGCAAAATATTCTGCAAAACGAGTGTTGCATTTATTTGTTAGTTTTAATATGGGCCGCCCATCTTATTTTTTCTGTGCGAAACCGTCATCGTAAAGTCATAATTGCAATGATTCAAAATTGTTGTGTTTGTTTGCAAAGGAAAAAATACTCAAAACAATTGTATTTTTTGGGGCTTTCAAATTCAAAGGATAACGTGTTCCTGATGAAGTAAATCCAGGTAAAAGCTTTGACGCTGCAAGTTTATAAGGTGGTCGTAAAGCTGAAACGGCGCAGCTGGTGCATGCATGCGCACAATAAAAGATAACACGTTAATTATGTTGACGTCTATGGTACATTACACATTTGCAGAGAAAGTCGTATCACTTGTGAAATTGTAGTGGTCTCATCTAATTTGTGTTTCAATTATTTTTTCATAAACATTAATTTCCATAGTAACATATACATTTACAAAAGACGACTTGTTAATTATCATTAAATAATGTTCAAACATTTGTTCGTTATTTGCATTTATGTGTTAAATTTGAATCTACATTGCTTCTTCACTGTACTGCCTTTGATCGTCTAAAGTACCTGAAGTTTGCTTATAATTTCACAGCAAACAATGTAACAGACATTAATTGAAGGACATTAATAGTCCCGTGTTATTTATAAAAGTATTTTCGGTAAAATAGATAATCAAAAGAATTTGTAATAAATAAAAGATTTGAAGGGTAATGACCTCAATAACGGGAATAAACAACAGGTGTTTTTGATAAATCAAAATTGCATGTCTATCAATTAGGCAAAAGACAGATCCGTAATAATTTGACTTTACATAGAAATCTCATTTCTGAACTAATTTCTATTACGCTTATGTATATAACAACACAGCATTCGACGTCAAAATAAAACAGAAAGGCATTTTACGTTGAATTCAATCAAATTGAAGAGTTAAACCATGTTGATTTTAAGCAAAAACATCGTTTAAGTTGATTTTGTTGTGCAATTTCATTTTTTGTACATTTCATGCTGGTTTCACTTAGAAAATACATGTTTAGTTTAGATTGTAAGTATCTTCAATAAAAATATAAGACAATATTTTCAATGAAAAAATTGTAAAATTTCGCATCACATTCAATACAAACTCTCAACGATCATGCCCGAGAGCAAAGGTCGAGAGTTTGATATGGGTGTTATGATTATATTAACCATATGATTTACTTACTATGGGTTGTTTGGCATGTGATTTATTTGGGGTGTGACTGACATTTGTATCATGACTTCTGTATTCTGATATGAGCCATACATTTTATATCATAATAAATACCAGTCGTCATAACTAACTATATGTTAACAGTTTTATAGACATTTTGATTATTTAAACCTGTATATTTAGAAAAAAATGGGTTTCTTTTATTTTCATGCTTTTGAGAAGTTTTGTTTTTACAGTTTTGAGTTAGCTTCACGCAGATGTGACGTCATGTATTCGTGACTTCAAATACAAAATGTTAAATTGTCTTTCAGGTAAATCATTTTAGCGTTCATTTTTATATTACATATCGCTGACTCGTAAAATATCATGTCAATCTATCTCCGGAACAGCCGTCGAGTATTCATTTTATTTTTTATTTTTTTCAAAACATAATTGTAAAGGTTTTTCTCCCGTTAGTAACTAATACAATATAGTAAAATGCACGAATGACTTTATTCTAGATCTATGATAAGGTTTAACCACGCTATTGTTTGCATACATAATATTCCCGTGATGTTAAAAGCATCTGTCGGTTGTTTTCATACAACAATTTCAAAGTAGTCTTTATTTACTGTCAATACTTGCTTTTCCTTTGCAACCAATATACATGAAAGTAATACACAGGAATTTACTATCTAGACAATGTATAAATGTGTGCATCAATTACGCTCAACCTTACTGATAAAATAGTATTACTTTAAAAAAAACCATTGAAACATTCTGAAAAGATAAACTTAAACTTCTATTATAATGAATATTCCAAAGCAAAGAATGGTGCTCCCATACAGATTATGTTAGATATGTACATGTGTATCAGATGCTTTTAAACGCAACATGTCATTTTTCTTTGAATGCTAAATGATATTTGATTAAAATGAGTGTCAAATGCATGTCTTTAAAACGTTTACCTTATTGATAGTCGAGAACTTTCAAATGGAATTCGGGAAAATATATAGGTTTCCATATATTTGTTTTCCGTTATATGAGCGGCTTTGATATATAATATCTCCCAAAATATAAGACGACTGTCTTTTTTCTGCTTTGCTTTTTAAAATCTTCTGATCTGCTTTTTAAAATGAAACTGTTCTGAGTTTGCCGTTTTTAAATGAAGGCAATCATCGTAACATTGTGTGCTGCTAACTATTAAAATATGAAACCGTTTGCAGTGCAGCAAGTTTAACGGAAAACCTCATTTATTTTCAATCAAACATTAAAGTCGTTAAGTAAGACAGGAAAGTGTAGGTTATAATATTTTTCAAATAATGGGCATCTTCGATGTATCACGAAGTGTCATGTAAGCATTTAATTGTATTTTCACCATCAAATGAGACTTAAATTAATTTTAGATAGAATTGGTTTCAGGCTTAGTGTTTATAAATGCGTTAAAATTACGATTCCAGCGAAGCTTTCTAATTAGCAATTAATTTCGGAAAGTTATTGATTCCATCAACTAGCCCCGAGATATTCCGCAAGAAAGATCACAAAAAGTGTTGGCCTTTGATGTAATATACAACCCAGGTGGTACTTGGTAATGACAACCTACTAATAGCGATCTATATTCTTTTGTTTCTTAAATTGTTTTCCAAAAGATTCCCTTGTGGTTACTTGTTCGTTAGCGGAGAAACTTGTACCATCGTGACCTTAGATCATAACCATTCTAGCAGATTCATTTCACGGCATTTAACACAAAAAGTACAAGTAATTATTCAGTATTAAGCACTTCATCAGCACCAAGTGGTTCGAATATGAATACTTTTTTTTGCAGTTTTTGTAATTTAGAAAAGAGAAAGATCTTGGTAGAAATGTTTTGTATTTACCAAAAGGAATGTGTTTCTGTTTGGTTATTTGGAAAGAAAACGGGGTTAACATGTCGGAGCCATTTTATAGCAGACTATATCGTATGTATGTGTTCTCATTGTTGGAGGTCGTATGGTTGCCTGTAGTTGCTAACATCCACTTCATTCGAACTTTGTTGAATAGTTGTCTCATTAGCAATCCTACCATCTTCTTTTTTATTATATGAAGTGCAACCAACGTTGACAATGCTTTTCTTCGTTGTTTTTTTTTTAATGCGAAAATTTATATTTCTTCATTTCTACAATTGAAAAGTAGGTATGGTGGCCTTCTGCTGTTTTCTCCTCTTTGGTCGGGTAGTTTTCTCTTTTACACAGTTCCTAATGTTGGTCCCAATCTTATGAACATGTAGATTATATTTACATATACTACTAAAGCCCGAAGCAAAGTAAATGTTTTGCTGTTCTTCGTATCAAAGTTTTGACGTCCGACTGCAAATTATTTACGGTAAACAAGAATCGGATTAAGCCGACTACCTCGGTAGATGGTAATACTATTCCATTTCTGCAGTGAAATACCTAACAGATGCGTTCTAATGTTATACTGTAAAGGGCAAAGTAAACGTAAACATATTGTAATTCAATACTTCGCAACGGGCTATTTCAGGTTCTATTGTATTAAACCGGAAAAAAACAAAGTTTTAAGTCTTTTTTTATAATTCATCTTAATAATAATGCTATTATTTAATTTACTTTGATAGAAATTATGATTTAGAATATTAAGTTTATCATATGTTTCGTAATTTTATTTTTCCTAGTTTGTATCTTTAATATGTTACTTCCAATATTTTATGAGGAAGTATACCCGTCTCTCATTGTTTTAACTATACGAAATTGACACTTATTTTTGCTTTTATCACAAAATCAAATTATAAAATGTAATGCACTTCTAAAATCTAATAATCAGAACACTTGATTGAATCTTATAGCCTTAGTTGATAATTAGTTTTACCAGCTTAAAAGTGATGAAGTTGAACACGAAGTTGTATCATCTAAAAAATAAAACATGTTTCTCCGTATTTCATGTTTTAAGTTAGTGATGATTAAGAAAGCTTAAAACAAATGCAATTCTGCAAATTTGATAAAATTCAAGTATAAAAAAAGATAAGATTTAACCAGAAAAAAATTACGCCTCAACAATTACAACATACAATTCTTTGTAAGTGTGGAATAATAATATAAAAATGCTTCAAACCTGATTACTAGATTCCAGTTAAGATCCAGAAAATCTTCATCACACAGCGACAATCCTTCTCCAAACTCTACTGCAATCGATTTGACGATCAAGCTCTACAAAGCATATTGATATTAGCTTGTCACAGAAAAAAATCTCCACTAATCCAGGCGTATTACGAAAGACAACTCCAAAACACACTAAACAGACGATAAGTGAGCACGAGTAAAATACTGGGAAAATGAAGGCAGAGGATATCGTCTGCTTTATAACCATGCAAATCAATAGATAGTGTTCATTATCATAGTGCGCATCCTCTACGAATACTATTGCTTGTTAACGGATGTTAAAAAAATAGAAATATTGATTAAAATGTGGCTGAATCAATTATGTAGTTATTAAAGAAACACCAGAGGATTTAAAATGGTCACCATATTGTTTTTCTTTTGGATAGTTTTAGCTTCTAATTGATTATAGTATCTGTTCCATTAACGACGATTTCATTATCAAAATATAAGCAAGAAATGAATATCTGTTGAATCAACAATGATAAGTATGAATTTTTACTGCTGTTTATCAAGATGGTTCTTAAATTTGTGCTAAAGACATAACATTTTTATCAGTTGTACTTTTCTTTCCACTTTTTTTTTCGATTTTTAAAAAAACTCATTTCAGAATATCATATCAACAACTGAACTTTATTATTGTAATATCTATAAATGGTGGTCATTAATATTTTAAAGCCAATAAGAAAAACCAAATAAAAAAATAATTAATTGGAAATAGTTATAAAAGAAAGACTTTATATCCTACTCACAACCATTTAAACATTGTTTTCTATATTCCTTTCGTTGAAATATTTATCGAAATCAATTGAAATTCTAAACGATTGATTGCCTCTGTTACATGTATATTATTACTGTTTTGTTAGCATGCTATTTAGTGGATAATTGTTCTTGATATTTGTAGATTTCCCATAAGTATTGTAAAGCATTACGCAAATGCTTTCGTTAAAAAAAAATCAGGATATTGGAGTTCTTGTGTATTACAATCCTATCAAATAAAATATTTAGTAGCTTTTGTCAAGAAAAATGGTAATCGTAGTAACAATAAAACAAATTAGTTGAATTTTACAATGAACAATGCTCTTATTTACCTTACTTACTGCATATAATTTAATATCTATTTGAAAAGAACAATTATAACATAGCTTCCTTATTCGTTATACAAGACAGAAGCGATAAGCTAATATTCAAGAAATATCGGCTTTTACAAACCTTGTATGCATTGATTTTACTTCATAATAAGAATACTACATGTATCAATTTACATTTGTGTCATTCTTGTCTTGTTATGCTAAACTGAATTGTCATACTTTCGGAAGAACTTTGCAATAATAAGTTTCAATTAATACACCGTATTCTTATTCTTTCTTTCTTCTAGAATATCCTTGTTTTATGATAAATCAAATGAGATAAATTACCTGTCACTTCCGGTCTATGTTTTTTGTAAGATTTTTGTTCTGCTTTGTAATGATATGATTAATTAAAAAAAAAGCATTTAGTTCTTATGTTGTGTCCGTTGTAAGAAATAGGGTTGGGGCTTTCAAAGTTTACCCCTTTCGTTTTCTTTAAGTGCCTGTCTCAAGCCATGAGTCTGTAGCTCTGTGGTTGTCGTTGGTTCATGTATGTCATACTTGAAATTGTTTTTCATAAATTGTTCTGTTACAAATTATGCCACTAGTTTTCTAAATTGAATTGTTTTATATTTTTCAAATTGGGACCCTTTTTGCCCACCTAACGATATTGATTTTTTACGGCCTAATTGCTTACATCAACTTTATTCGAACTTTAACGGATACTTATCTCATTGTCATATCTCCTTATTTGTTTACTAATAATGTATTTTTGAATCATTTTCCAGGCATCAGGATAACCACTGCTTTGTGTTGTGGCCTTGGTGAACGGAGATCTCAATTCCAGAAAACAAGCAAGCTAGTTTGCTAATTGTTGAAGGTCGCACATTGACCTATAGTTGTTATTTTTTTTGTCGTTTGGTCCCTTGTAGAGAGTTGTCTCATTGACAAACATACCCCATCTCCTTTTTTATTTATTTTCAAAACAGAATGCTTCTTTATAGTTAGTCAACCAGATATATGAGGTTATGGATGACCTTAACAGAATATAGAATAATGGGTAAAAATGCATAATTAAGGGGAGAATATAGAATAAGAAAATAGAAAAAAAATAAAGAATATATAATAATAGGGTGCTATAATATGAAGAAAAAATTATCATTACAGAGAGCATTAATAAAGAATAGAGAAAATGGTATAAAATATAAATAATTCAGAAATGAAAGACCCTTTGCCTGATCCTAATATATGAAGTAAAAAGCAGATTACCATAAAGATAAAAATAGGGGCGAAAGATACTAGAGCGACATTCAAATTCATAAATAGAAAACCAACTGATCACACCATGGCTAAACAAGAAAAAGACACAAACAAACAATAGGATACAAAACATATCGTAGAAAAATAAAGACTGCAAAACACAAAACCCCACCAAAAACTCGGGGTGATCTAAGGTGCTCCGGAAGGGTGATTACGTAGATCCTGTTCCACATGTGACACCCGTCGTGTTGCTCATGTCGGTATTAACCTGATTATTAGTAAAATTCTGTAGATCACATTCGAGAATTAAAGCAAATATCCTAATGTCCATAAATATATATTTCTTAAATTATTGGTACTTCGAAACATAGACATTTTAAAATAAGTTTTTCCCAATTAGTATTTATTTATGAACTCTTTATAAAAGTCAAAGACTTACCTGAGTCAACTATGGCCAGTTTTTGTCGTTTAAATTTTTTCTGGGCACTCAAGAGTTGACGGTTTATATATGTGATATCCTATGTACTATTCTTGCACGTACAACGTTGGTTTTTTGATATTTTAACGGAAGGCGAGATCATTATCTTACATATGTAGAGTGTTCTTGAGCGCTGGACACAGTGCAGGCGGTGTTGTCTAGATAATTTATCCCCATTGCATGAGTTGGAATCCCCCCGAGGGAACAACATAAATTTGATTCCGCAAATTAACAAAGCGGTACACTACTGTTACATTGGTTTATTTAAGGAATGACTGTAATATTTTTTCTGTCTATGAAGAAATAACATAAAAAATTAGGTGCACACTGAATAACGCACGTAGCGTTTTTTTAACAGTGTGCATCACATTTGTTATGTTATTTCGAATAGACAGAAAAAATATTACAGTCGTTTCTTTTAATTTAGATTTTCGTCATGAATATGCATGAAATATTTGCCACTGGACGTTAGCATCCAACAATCAATCAATATAATTTACTTCTAAATTCCATTTTAAACCGTAGAAAACTATGAAAAAACGTTGATGACATCACGGTCACATGACTAATTATGTAAATGGGCTCATAACAAAATAACGTCAGCCAATCAGAAGACGCGTTACATCCAAAATTGAATTATAACTAATTCAATCACAAAATATAAAACGCCTATAGACAGCCCAAAACCGCAATTTTGTCAGATTTTGACATTTTTTTAGTAATAATCCCAAAAATGTATATACAGACAAAATGAAAATTTGAAGTAAAGCATTGTTTTGTATTTCAAAAAATAGTATATTGTACTTCATTTCCTAAGCATCGGCATTTGGTCAGATTTGACAAACCCCTGTAGATTTTAGGATTTTGTGTCAAAATGCATTCAACAGCAGCAAGAAAAAAACACGTTATAAATGTCATTCATCGGACGCGCTCTTTTGGACTTTATTGATTTACCTTCACCGGGAATGCTGAAAGCCGAATATTTGAAAGCTAACGAATATTAGTACCGAAATAAATGAAGAACTAGCAGTCACAATAATCTGAGGTCAACTTTGCTAGATGAAGTTGAAATATAGTTTTTGAAATGACAGTTTTATTAAGGTTTGTTATAAATCATGTTAATGCCACTGACATGATAATACCCACGGTGCCTGATAGTAGTATCGACTCAATGCTGTAAAATTTAAAACATCGCTGTATAAATTACATGCGTCCGAAGCGCTTTTCTAGATTTACTTTAATCAGGAACTGACATCTTTTAGATTTTGACCCCGAGCTTAAAACAAAACAGTGAGATTTGCTATATATTATTCTTTCGTAAACTATGCCATTAAATTGGTATAATACTAAAAAGAAGCTTTTTCTTAAAAACTAACAAAGAGGATTTTCGCCTAAATATAGTTTATTGACTTTGGTAATGCAGCAACTGTTTTTCCAATAAGAACAGTGTGTTACAAAAGGTACGAAACACTCAAAATTGAACAAAAAAGGTTAAGCCGATTGATCAAGTCAGAACCGGAACTTAAATTACTTTTTTTGCTTTTTATAAACTTTGTTTTATCTATAATTCTCATAAAACTGTAATAATAGCTGTATATAGGGACACGTATATATTATTACTTTTTAAAATTAAGAAGAAAGCTTCTTAGGTAAAGTAAAAGACAATCTCTTTATTTATTGTTTCGTTTCAAACAGTAAAACATAATTTCAGAGTTTTTACATAGTTCGTAACCGTTAAAATGTGCTATAAACATTTTGTGTGTTCGGTCTTAGATACCAGTTTCATAATAATTTCAAAATTCATAAACGTACAATTTCAGTAAATTTGTTAAATCATGTCAGTACCAAAGCACTGACTATTGAGCTGATGATATCCTCGGGGACTGATAGTTCACCAGCATAGGTATCGACCAAGTGATGTTAAAAATGAAAACAACACGTTTAATAATTTCTTGCGTCCGAGCGCTTCTCTGGATTTACCTTTATCAGGAACTCTCAAAGCCAAACATTTGAAATCCGAAGTATCGAAAATCGTATTAAATGTCTCCTACTATGCACGCATCACTTGACCAAGTCTTTAGTTTTCGGGTTCAAAATTCAGATTCTACATGTTTTTTTATGAAAAGATGAAAACTATTACTTCCATGAAGTGAAGAAATAGGTATAAAAAAGGACAAAACCTTTATTTAGACATAATAAATTGTGTTTCTTTCGAACAATATCACCTTTCATTGTTGTAAGAGATTTCTTAGCTGGACTGGAATGTGCTAAGTAAACATCTAATCCAAGTTTGATCACTGACAATGTTTTGTGAATAATAATAGCTGATGTATGATTTTTTTTTTTGTATTTTGATATTCAAATTTCGGTAATTGCATGAACTCCAAAAGGAACGAGACCGGGTTCTTCGACATGAGAAGTGTCTTCTGCTACATGTATGTAAACCTCGCCATACGAGTTCAAACTCTGTAAAATACCATGATATGTGACGAGCATAATCGGTAGATCAATATATTAGTCGATTATGCTATTATCTTTTATAACTTGATTGGTTGATTGATTGTTGATTGCTTTATGCTGCATCCTTGTTAATTGGAGGTAACTGGTAAGTATCTGCATTCACTGCGGAGATAAAGATAACGAATTCGTTGAAATTATCAGTTCGACTTTCATACTTATGAATCGAAGTTTCATCGATATTAGTACCACTATTCCCTTTGAATCTGTCAAATGTAAAAGGAAACCATAAAAAATACAATTAAGTTTAATTTACAATCAAAACACCTTGGACATCAAAGACAGTTCAGTACAATTCATTGAATACTAAACCATGACCTTCGTTATGAACTCATAAAATTTCATTAATTAGATTTTTATATCCTTTATACAATTAAACTAACTGTGACACGATAAAGGGGACGAAATAATGAGGTATTGATATCTTATATTTCACCAACCATCAAAGTATAGTTTTAAATGTCAAGCCTTTCACATAAATACATCTGCAACACTCTATTGTTAAGATTCATTCTGTTATCTTTTTTGAGGCAACATATGTTCATTTCAAACAAAGTTGAACGCCCATTGATTATAAGTCGGTAAATAAGTGTATTAATTAATTTAATTTATGAATGAATTCACATGCATTTATCTCTATCTGAAAAAAAGGACAATCTCTTTCTTCACGAATAAGTACGAGCGTTATTTACACCATCACGAAGTGGGTGACCAAAAAGAAATGTCTGTGTTTCAACTTACACTAGCCACATTTTTTCACAGTCTTATATTTTTGATACCATACTAGTCGTCTCAACGTCTAACCTAACTGATTGTGTCCAATTTCTTATTTCTATATTTGACTGAGTGCGGATTAGCAGCGATGTATGTAAACATGGTAAATGAAAAGATAGTAACAGGAGACGCTTGGTTGGTAACGTTAAAATTTGTCAGGTTGTTTTTTACTTCTCCCATTTCGAATTTTTATTTGTGTTCTCTTTTTTTTGTTATCCTAATTTTACCTAGTCGAAACGAAAGTTTTTGTTTGTAACCTTGATTTGTGTTCGTGTCTAAACGAGTATATGAACACTCATGCTATATCGATTTTCAAATAACCGAATTTCCAAAACATCTTTCCTAGTCTCATGACACATATGATATTTTCCCCACAAATATAACCCAAAACACGCGGGTTTTGTGTGTAAATCATATACAAACGAAACTGCTAGATACGGAAATGACTATATATAATAGGAATTGTCTGTTCCCTTGTAAACTTAACATGTACCACACATACTCAACAGAGAGAAAATCCTGTATAGTCATACTGATAGGTCCTTTCTATGTGTCATTGGAATTTAAACCACATATGCAGAAGCAAATATTCCTTCACTGCATTGGATACCTCAGTTGTATAAGAAATCTTACAGACAACTTGATGTTTATCATTTTTCAATACTTTTAACATCAGTATAAAATCAAATAATAACCTTAGAAATATTATTAATAAAGGCAACAGTAGTACATCGATTGAGTAAAAACTAAAAGCGAGGAAAAAAATCAACTATTAGAGAAAAACAACAGAAACACTGAGGTGTAACAAAAATAACGCCAACTTAATAGAAACGGACTATTTGAAGTCGTTTAAACATCCAATGAATCTGCGATGTATACCAGATATAGATCTATAAATTATGTTAAATGTGATTGAGCTTTTGATTTTGTATTTGTTGAGGAACATTCCGTTGTGAATTTTGTCTTGAAGTTATTTAACTTTAATTTTGACTAGGCTTATAGGAATGAAACCGGGTCCATACATTACTAGTGATTTCATTTTTTGTCATCATTTACAAACATTTCCCTGTTTTTAGGAACCGTTTTATAGACACACGTTAGCTGGGTAAGAAAATATCATATAATGAAGTGTCCTTGTCTGCGAGTATATAAAGAGCAAACGATTTTATGAACAATGTCATAATCGTCATCAATACTCATCCCATTTTCTTTTTTTGTACAAAGTATAAAAAAGAGGATGTGGTATATAAAGGCAACAGTAGTTTACCGCTGTTCAAAATTCATAAACCGATTGAGGAAAAAATAAATCCGGATTACAAGCTAAAACATCAATTATAAGAGGAGACCAACGAAACAACAGAAACACTACACTAATAAAATGTAACACAGTAAGAAACGAACTATAATATAACAATGATTGACATGAGACATCTCTCACAAGAGACCAAATGACACAGAAATTCGATACAATAGGTAATGGTACAGCCTTCAAAAATTATCAAAGCCATTCCTGCCTTGTCAGCTATACAGGGCCCAAATTTACAAATGTAAAACAATTTAAACGAGAAAACTAATTTCTATGTTATTTTGGTCTCTTTTGGAGATTTTTTTCATTGGCAATCATACCACATCTTCTTTATTTTTATACTAACGGCCTAATTAATATACAAAATTGAACGAACAACAAATATATAAATAAAGGCAACAGTAGTATACCGCTGTTCAAACTCATAAATCCCTGGACAAATTAAAAACAAAATCGGGGTAACAAACTAAAACTGAGGGAAACGCATATAAAAATATTAAATCTTATGTATCACAGAAACAACCGACAACCACTGAATTACAGGCCCCCGACTTGAACAGGCACATATATAAAGAATGTGGCGGGTTTGATATTGAATTATACGACCTTACAAAAAAGATACTGCAGAATCTTTAGAAAAAACACGAATAAAGTAAACAAAACAAAATGGATTAATACGTATTAAAGTATTAAAGTGACCATTCCAAAAAAGAATTAATTCTATTAACAATAATGTAGACGACAGTAAGTGACCTGTTGAACTTTTAGCACTCTGATATAGTCCGATGTTCGCTTTGTAAGGATATTTAAATATAACTACTACTTAATATCTACTTTCGTGTACGGAAACAGCAGGGTACTTTCAATATCGAGTCTGATTAGTCATTAAAATGTAAATTTTGTAACCGGTATACCACGGTCGTGATATATAGCTTTGAAATTCTATATGTTTTACAGATTTATTAATTTCGAATTAATTTATACATGAAAATATAGAACAACATATGTTACCTTCGACAATATTGTTTAAATTAATGAAAAAACTCTACTTTTTATCGACGACTCGTTATCTATTTGATAAATGTCAATTTCGTTTTATAACATGAATGAAAATAATTATGTCCTATTCATTAGTAGATCGAAATTTATTGTTGGGTTTTATTACAAAAGAAGACATTTAATTGTTACTGATATCAAGTCCTGAATTTAAATGTGTAATTAAAACTTCATCATGGAATGTGAGTCTGAATTAATTCTGTTAAACTAGATTTGTTAGTGAACATATTTAAATAAAACTGGTCTTAAAGTCATAAGAAACCTCAAATTAAAAAAAAATATGCATATGTTTTTTATAACTAAATGGATAGTTTTCATTATACAACTTATGTACATATACTTTTTTCTGAGGAAAATTCTTTAATTTGTCCACATTTAGAAGAAGTTTACTTATTTTTAATTGCTTGCTTCCAGCAAGCAATTCGCCGACATATTTTCCGTATGCATAGTGACCCGAGCGAAACCCTCCTCGTAAAAAACCGGTGACCACAATACGCATGGATCTGTCATTAAAATAAACAAATATCTTATATACATGTTAAACACGTGCTCAAAATCCATGCTTTTTGTGATTTGTTTACTATAAGGTGACAATCGGTTAAACTCGGCTTCAAAACACGGCATTTAATGAGCAGCCATATTTGTTAAATCATAACAAACAGAGAGAAAAAAAAATGACGATTATATGATATATTTGCGAAAATAATGACAAAATCGTGCACATAGTACTAAGCTTATGATGTATACATGCATTGGTTCAAGAATTGGACAAACATTATTTTTCACCACTCACTCGTTTCATATGACTTTAATTAAATTGTATACTAATATAAATTAATATGAAATATTCGATACGTTGGTGAAGTGCATCATTTTTGTTTTTATCTATCATGAGGAATTATATAAATGAATGTATGATATAAGAGTAATGTTTTGTAGTCTTGGACCATTTTGCCAATAGAATTGACACAAAAACCCAACTCGTAGTTGAAGAATCATTTTAACCAGGACAAATTTGAATCTAATGGTACGAACTTTGTCATCATGAGGTGTTTGAAGTAACTGAAAGATATTTGACCAAAACAAATTGAAACGATTATAACTGTTTCAACGTATAAATATATATTAGATCCTTTACAAAGACTCTGTACTTATACATCCCTTTATTGTGTTATTGTGTCATGATAAATGGTTCTTTACTTATTTGTTTGTTTTTAAAGTGATAAAGATAATAACACAATTTATACTACTGAACCACAATTTGTGAAATTTCTGCCTATTATGTCTGTTTGTTCTGTTCACAAATCGTTGCCAATACAATGGAATTAGGTATGCGACTGTCATAAAAGTAAAAGATTAAGCAACCTATAAAACCACCATTTTCTACTTAAGATAATGCCTGTATCAAATCAGGAATATGATAGCTTATATTCATTCGTTTGATGTGATTGAGCTTTTGAATTTGCCAATTGAATAGGGACTTTCCTTTACGAATTTTTCTAGGTGTTCAGTATCTGTATAATTTCCTTTGTACAGCATTGTTTATACAATCTAAATTGGAATATTGTCCGTAAAATTGAGCACATCAGAAGACGAATTAAAGAAGACATCCAAACAAGGCAGGTATCGAGTTGTTAACATTAAATACGTATACTCAGGGGGAACTTACATTTTTATTAGACATTTTTGATTTTTATTCCATTATTCCAATGATGTTTTAATGGTTTTACAGACTCAAAATTTTGAAGTTATTTATATCTCTCTTTGGTTGATACTTGTGTTCTTTTGAAAGTCATCGTTTTGTCGATTTTATCCACCTTTCTCTTGATAAATTGTTGGGAGGCCTGTAGCATTTATGTAAAGGTATTCAGACAGTAAACAATTAATCATCAGTTTTAAATAGAAATAAATATATTTTTGCTTTGCAGTAAGATAAAATTGAGAATGGAATCTAAAGTGTTTATTTTTTACTTAAAAATGGAAAGATCACATTTTGGTTAGCTGAAATCATCTCTTTTGTTGTAAAGTTTTGTTTTCAACCTACTCTTATTATCAACTTCTAGATATAAGTCAATATATGATGCCAACTTAACTGTATCTGTTGTATCCTTTATTTCAAGTTCGATAGGATAGATGCGTTCAACATAATTACCAAATTTTTATTTTTTTAGTGAAAGAACATCATCAACGATGTATATAGCGGAGAGTAAAGTTAAAGAATATTGCTTTCTTCTTAGAACTTCGTGTATGAAGTCAGCCTTAATTTGCACATAATTTTACATATGTATATTATATTTTTAAGGGAACACATCGGCATATTGTGTAATACTTAGACAGTGGACCAGTCTGATATCCATTATATCTTGATAATTTAAATACCATGACAAACGATAAATCGAATAATATTTCTTTCCGTTATGGAGTTTTCGTTATTAGCAACTGCTTTACATCTGGAACTGTATCCGTAATGCAAGAATTTGAATCAATGGGCTATCAATCATAACGATTTTACAACAATCTTTTCTATACATGTATATATATTTTTTTTTAAATCATTCGGTTTCTTTAAGTTTACCAGCATTCTAAACCTGCAAATTTTGATTCTACAAACAAGTTGTTTTTATAAAACTAAATTGTGATATGTAAGGGACTACAAATAGTTTTCAAAGGTACCAGGATTATAATTTAGTACGCCAGACGCGCGTTTCGTCTACATATAACTTGTCAGTGACGCTCATATCAAAATATTTATAAAGCCAAACAAGTACAAAGTTGAAGAGCATTGGAATCCAAAATTCCAAAAAGTTGTGCCAAATACGTCTAAGGTAATCTATGGCTGGAATAAGAAAATCCTTATTTTTTTTAAAAATTCAAAATTTTGTAAACAGGAAATTTATAAAAATGACCACATTATTGATATTTATGTCAACACCGAGGTGTTGACTACTGGGCTGTTGATACCCTCGGGGACGAAACTTCCACCAGCAGAGGCATCGACCCAGTGGTGTAAATAGTAATAAAAGATACCAGAATTATAATTTAGTACGCCAGTACAAACAGGTAGCAAATAAGTATCAGAGAATTTACATAAATCAAAATGAATTTTATCATTAATCTTTTATACTGATTAATTATATCTGCACGTTTTAAACAATAGAAGACTTGTCTGTTACAAATATAAATGGATTTAATGCATGTATTAACACCTGCATTCTTATCGATTATGAAATTGATAGAAACAAATACATTTGTCTTGCAATATTAATGTGAAACATTCCCAGCAACACTGTCTAGGTGTAGTGATCGACAATTGTCAACACCTTTCACAAAATAACGTGTATTCGGGAAACGAGGCTACGTATTTGTTACAATTAAGGAACGAAAATGAATATGTTTTTTAACAAGTAGATCAGTGAAAGTAATAATTTGTATTTTGACAAAATCAAATTATAACAAAAATTATCAGATTTGTATGTTTTGTAACAAATATAAATGTGTTTATAAACTTAAGCATAGTAAGTAGACGCTAGCACTAATGTCTATATTTGCAACACCTTTCTAAAAAAAACCTGTATTCGTGGAACGAAATTACGTATTTGTTGCAATTATGAATCGAAAATGAATATTTATTTTAACAAGTAGATCGGTGATAGTAATAGTTTATATTTTGACAAATTATCAGATTTAAATGGGTACTTTTTTCCAAAATTATAAATGTGTTTTAGGTTAAGCATAGTAATAAGACGCAAACAGTGGTGTTTATATTACTGGTAGTATATAAACTCATTATAGATACCAGGACTCAATTTTGTATATACGCCAGACACGCGTTTCGTCTACAAAAGACTCATCAGTGACGCTCGAACCCAAAAAAGTTGAAAATGTCAAATAAAGTACGAAGATGAAGAGCATTAAGGACCAAAATTCCTGAAAGCTTTGCCAAATACAGTCAAGGCAATCTATGCCTGAGGGAGAAAAGCCTTAGTTTTTCAAAAATTATAAATTTTGTAAACGGTTAAGTAAGTATGTTTCTATTATTTTTCAACAATTCTCTTATCTAAGAATTTAATTCTTAGTTTGAAACTATAAAAGTTGAAAAATGAAAAAAACTATTTCAGTACAGCTGCACCGATATTCTATTACATATTTTTTTTTATATTTCTTCTTCCACCAAAGTTAACTGGTATTAAGTATTACTGAGTGGAATAAGGGATAAAGTAGATATCAAATTTGCTATCTTAAATTATTGTTGTTTCTACATCTATTTCATAGGTTAATGATTCTCTTTGCTTCTTTGACTTACCGAAAATGTAGAATTTAAAAAAAAACATTATTTCAACAGATGTCGGCGCTGACGTCATCTTTATAAAATATAGTTTCATTAAAAAATTCTTTATTTAAATTTATAGTTTGTTATTAAAAAATGAGTGAAGTTTAAGTTTATGTTTGATTCAGATGAAACTAACTATTTATCAGTTAAGTTTGCAGTGATTTCGAGTTTATCTAGTAATACACAGATAAAGTTCAAGAAATATATAACGTCACTACAGACAATGGCAAAGCAAACCAGTTAGGATATATTTACCCCCTGAAATATACTAGTAAAAAAAATTGAAAAACGGAAAACTATTGAGGGATTTTTTTCTCATTGAAATCCTTTTCTTCTTCCTCTCATATGTTTATAATGACCATTTTTTCCGCTCCCTAGAATAAATTTACAATCCTAAAGAATATTTTCTCTTATAATTTCTGCCGTTGTCGGGCACTTAGTCGTACCTGTAACTTTCAGCTCATTCTTTTTCAAAGCTTTGTGTCTGACTTTGCCTGTCAGTCTGCTTTTGCTTTGAGAATATCATTAAAAGTGTCCCTCATCCTGACAACTCTCTTTCTATCCTAATGTTAAATTTGAGAATGGAAATGGGGAATGTGTCAAAGAGACAACAACTCGAACATAGAAAAGACAACAGGTCTTCAATGTAGCGAGAAATTCCCGCACCCGGAGGCGTCCTTCAGCTGGGCCCTAACAAATATATACTAGTTCAGGTTTTGTTGCATTTGTGTCCTGGTTGGTTGACATGTTGACATTTTCTTCTCTGATCTTAACAGTAAGATTTCTTAATGATTACTGTTTTTTTAATTTGCAATATGGCTTCCATTTCCTAATTGACTGACTTGATAACTTTAGAATTCATATTGTCCTTTAGTTAAAAAGTACCATTGATATTTTTTCCTATATTTTTCCTTCAAATATTGGTTCAGTGTCGTCTTGGTCACAAAGTACATTTCACTAACTCTTTATATATACTGGATTAGAAAGACATCTCATGCAGATGAACACCACTTAGTCTTATAATGAGGTTTCTCCATGTTAAAAAGATTACATGCAATGTAGCCGGATTTATGGTCTCCTGTATTGTGTTTTGGAGCTTTTTGCCTTCCTTTTATCTGTGCTGAATAGAAATGCTATATGTATAAGTGATTCATATTCATAGATTCATCCTATGTTTTTACTGATTGTCTGCATAGATCTTTTTAAATATTTACCACAATGAAGCTCAATTTCTCTCAACATGAATTTGAATTATTTTTGTGTCATATGGAACAGCTCTTAGAAAAGTTTAAGTCTTGTCTTTTAATACATTCAATATTTTCCAACCTAATAAATTCTACTTGACATTTCTGTCACTTGGAGAGTAAAAATTTGCCTAAACTTTCAGAGAATATAATATGTGGTTGTGATTGGATTTGTATGTTCCAAACTTGAATATTTCGTTTTAACTATACCTATTCAACTGTTCACGAGTACCGTATATGAATCACATTGTTCTGTCTGTTTATGTAAAACAATGTCTTTTTTATTTGACCATATCTGGTTCAAACTTTTCTTCAAGGCAGCTTGTAAAGCTTTTTGGGAGACTCGATGAATGTGAACTGTATATATTTAAAATCAGAATAGTCAGTTAAATACAAATTAATAAATCATTGACACCAGTAGCGTCCTTCGCCGTTAAACAGTTACTTTAGATAGACGGTAAATGTAATGGTTAAAAGTGTGGACGATTAATTTTTCAAAGTACAATTCCCTCCTTCATTTTGTTTCGTTCATTGAATTGTGATTTCGACGTCATTTAGATTTTCAATCTGTAATTTGTCTGCATTTTGTTATTATATATAAAAGGAAGTATAGTTAGTGCAGTTAAATGATTCCACACCTGAATCGTATGATCCAAAGATTATCGCTATAGTTTAACAGAAACACATATATATTTAAATACATAGTTGGCAGACAGTCGAACAATAATCATTTATATTTAATGTTCACTGAAACGTTTATAGTTTATAATTGTTATTCTAGAACGGAGATAAATATTTTTACTCATTCCCGAAACGGAAATAAATATTTGCATTGACAAGCAGACCAGTAAAGTCGGGAAATATGACAATAATGCAAACGTTCTTTAAAGTTGTATAAAACTACTAAATGAAAATTATCAAGAATAACACAAATCATGTTATGTCATCTGCTTCTCAGAAATCAGCGTTGGTTCAGTTATTTTCACCATCATTTATTGTTTGGCCAACACGACGATTAAGTGTTCCAATTTCACTGTAGACATCGGTCTTAGATCTTTAGATAAAAGTAAAGTCCTGTGACATTTTGACTAACTGTCGTTTTGTATGTTTGCAAGTGCTATATAGCAGGTGACACTTATTATGGTTTTACTAGATTTTAACATTGGTAAATAAACTCGTAATAGATAGCAGGATTGCAATTTTGAATTTGCGTCATACACGCATTTAGTCTACAAAAGACTGACCAGTGAAGCTTGATAAAAAACAAGTTAAAAAGGCTAAATTAACCACCAAGCTGAAGAGCATTGAGGACCAAAAGTAATCAAAATATATATCCTATAAATATGATTTGTAAAATTCAGATCCGACAGATTTACAGCAGATAACACTTGGATTGTAACTTGGGCTGGTGATACCCTCGGGAAAGACGCGCGTTTCGTCTACACAAAACTCATCAGTGACCCGCATATCAAAATGTTTATAAAGCCAAACAAATTCAAAGATGAAAGCATTGAGGGTGCAAAGTTGCCAATTACGGCTATGGTAATCATTGCCTGGGATAAGAAAATCCTTAGATTTCGAAAAATTAAAAATTTTGTAAACAGGAAATTTGTAAAAATGACCATATTATTGATATTCATTTCAACACCGGAATGTTGACTACTGGGCTGGTGATACCCTCGGAGACGAAGCGTCCACAAGCAGTGGCATCGACCTAGTGGCATGAATAGAATAAAGATTCAAATTTGGGTAACATACAGAAAATGACGCAAGCAAAATGTGCATTACCCGTCACACAAGTCTATACTTAGTCAAAATGACACACTTGGAAGGAAATAAGACATCTTTGGTACCGATCACACTGTTCAAACCAATTAAGGATATCTCTTATTTTGAAGCCAAAAAAAGCTTAAGGTATTTTAATTCCTGGTTCAACTATATAGCTGCCCCTTAAGTCTTGTGTCAATATAAATTCTTCTGTCTTAAACATATAGATTGCTGTTTCTTAAAACCCCATATTTTACTAAATCATAGTAGTAATAGTAAATAAAAAAACTTGAAGTTTTCGAACTTGAAATAAAACGTGTATAAATTTTAGCATAGATTTTCTACATCAACGGTTTAAAAATATCGAAGATTAAACCATCAAATATGATAAATATAACGACAAAAAGGGGAAAAATCGATAAGGGAATTGACTTTACGATTTAAAACGAAGAGAACTTGATTTCTATCAAATTGCTCCAAAAAACTCCTGCAAGAATAATGATTACCTGATATCCCAAAGACAAACACATTTTTCTTATCTTGCATGTTGTACAAGAACCTCCATTCCATCTTATAAGTACTGAACTACTATTGACATAGAAATGTGAAGGGATGATGGATGCACTGGTGTTGGGTCAGTTACGATCCATTTATTATTGCATTTTTAAACAGTTATCGCGATAACTGTTAGGTGTATGTGGGAAGTATAATTACGATAAGTGAAATAAATCTATGGTATTTGTGACAAAGATATTGCGTGAACTGTACTAAAATCATGATCGCGTTCTCGAAACTAAGGAAAAGATTTGAAGGTCGAACTAACGTATGATATATCTACCAAATTACACCGTTCGGATATGAATCGGACACAAGTGTGTCCGATTTGAGTACTCAATTGTATAAATATTTAAGGTGAAGTGTGTCGAACTTGTTTGATGGCTTTCTGTACAAAACTGCCACACATGTTACAGCAGCCTGATTATTAAATTTGTCGTTTATATCAATTTTTTATCCAATGTCTTACCCTAAAGATATATAGTTCAAAACGAAAAAAAGAAACGGACAAACAGATACATAATACATGTTATAGTACAAACTACACAATAGAGAAAACTTAACACTTAGCAACACGAACCCAACCAAAATCAAGGGTGATATTAGGTGCTCCAGAAGGGATAGCAGATCATACTCCACATGTGGCAAACATTGTGTTGCTCATGTTCATACAAACCCGGTAAATAGTCAAATTCAGTAGGTCACATTTGTGAAAAGGGAACGGGATTGTAGTTACGAAATCATCTGTGAAACTAACTTTTCATTAAATTCTTATACGTAAGAAGCAAAAATTATATGTCCAGTTAAAATTTGAATCTAAATATTCAAGTTTAATTTCAAACACAGCCCATGAAAACATTTACAAATATAAAATTAACGACTGAGAAATAAATGCATAATATAAGCGATTGCGTACAAAATTGGTCAATCGATGCTTTAAATAACTCAAGAGAAAAACAAGATGTAGTATTCCAATATGTCATGTTAACCTTTCTGATTCTTAAAAACTGAAAAACAACAGATATAATGAAACTGATTGTAACTACAGTGACATAAAATAAACATGAAATAAAAATTACCTAAACGAACACATTTTGACAGCTATGTTATTTTCCATGTTTTCTGATTTATCAGAAAGGGAATTAAATTGACCTAGTACACTAGTATTTCGTGGTAAAATGAATAAATGTTAGAAGCAAAATGTCATATCTTATTCCACTTGACCTTGGATCTTTTGTTGCCGATTTTTAGTTAACGAATTTTCGTGATAAATCATTTAAAAGCTTGAATTGAACAGTTGCAAAAACTACATTTTTATTTAAGAAGAGAGTAAGAACTAAAAATTATAAGTTTAACTTATTGTAAGTGAAAGCCCACCATGAATCGGCATGGACTTCGAATAAAACTGCATATGTTTACATCTGTTTCATCAGTTACATAGAGCAACATCTTTAAAGTTGTGTTATCTGGACAATCTGGCATTCTTCATCAAGAATAACATTACATAAAGATTTCAATCTCTTGGAGACCAATAAAAGAAGTGTTTGGGATGCAACAAATAATGATTTGCTTACCCTTCCGAAGCAACTGAGATCAACCTTAGTGTTGGTGAGGTTCGTGTTACGTAGTCTTTATTTTACTATGTTGTGTTTTGTCGGCTTATGTTTGTCTGTTTGTCTGTTTTTTTTTTTTTTTAGCCATGGTTATGTCAGTTTATTGCCGTTTTATGACAATGTCCCCCGGCCTTTTTTGTTTTTCTTTAAAAGTATTTATTTATCCAATGCATAAAGATTTTGTTTTGTGCGTTTCGATTGATGCTATATTTAGCAAAGGGCGCTTCTGTACCAGACTTGTAAGGTGTTATTTTAATTTTCTACTGCTGAGTCGGTACGTGTGATCGTGGATTGCTATGTTTTATCAACTCAGGAGTAACTTCGGTATTGTCATGATTTTTGACAATTTTTCGTTTATTTGCTTGGTACAGCTGATAAACATTTATTCACCTTATTTACTATATTACTTTTTATTTGAATAACTGTAAAGTAAGGGCATAATTGCCTCTATTCCTATGGTGATGTCTAAACGTTAGTCAAGAGACAATTACAAAAATGTTTTAATATAATTCCTGATATCGCACGTATGTTTTTTTTCTTATTTTCTGTAAACGTTAAATTAATTTTGCAAATGTATTTTCTGTAGGTTTTTTTTTACGTAAAATGTCGATTGGTTTTGATTGTTCTTCAACATTGTATTTCATTTCGTCTACCTCTTTCTTTCAGGTCTTATTAAGACGAAAGGCCTATCTAACGTAACAAAAGATAGATCAGATATATTGAATAAAGGCAACAGTGGTATACCGCTGTTCGAAATTCATTAATCGATTGAGAAAAAACAAATCCGAGTTACAAACTAAACCTGGGGGAAACACATATACACGAGAAGAACAACGACACAACAGAAACACTAAAATGCAACACACATAGAAACGAACTATAATATAACTATGGCAATTTTCCTGACTTTGTACAGGACATTGTAAGACAAAATGATGGGTTGAACTTAGTTTTGTAGCTAGCCAAATCGTGTTTACGAGTTGTTACAAACACTTAAAAGATGCCTCTCCTAGTTGAAATTTCGATCAAAAAGGGTAGCACAAGCATCGGTGTGTTATTGTTCATTTTCTTTGGTCTTTTAATCGTTGTATTTGGCTTTCAATCCACTTTACTAAATATATTTTAAAGCATGTCACCTGTTGTGATTCGGGCACCACTGATGAAAAAGTAAAACAACATAATACTGAACTCCGAGTAAAATTCAAAACAGAAAGTCCTTGATCACATGGCAATATCAAAAGCTAAAACACATCAAAAGAATGGATAACAACTGTCACATTCTGGTACCGACATTTTCGTATGTAGAAAGTGGTGTGTAACACCTGATTTAAGGCTAGCCAAACCTCTCACTTGTATGACAGTGCAGACGCACAGTGCGTAAGCTTTAACATATTATAGATCTGGTATCTTAAATGAATATTTTCGGATAATATCGATTGTTATGTCGCTAGCAGGTTTTATATATACTATGGGGCGTAATCAATATATTTATGCTTTTCATGTAAATAAAAGTGTCCGAATTAGAGTCGGAAAGCTTTTCAAATGTTTTTTTGGTATCTTGAATTGAAATTGTAGGTAAAAGTTCTACTAGATATTTGTAAATACAATATGAAAATCTGTATCCGTGACCTGTTTTAATTATGATATATTGCGGATATATCTAATCACGCCATACTCTTTTAAATGAATGAGACACATTTCTATGTAAAGTATATAAAGGCTATATTTAATCACGCAATTTGCCTTTAAATGAAAGAGACAAAATTCATTATAAAGTTTATTTTCAGGATCAGCTAATTTACAACGTGTTCAGATAAAGCTAATTTCGCCTTATTTCTTGTTAAGCTGAACTTATTTCAAAATATTGGCATGATATACTCCTAATTGAGTCCGGATATTTCTCTGATAAGCTTCAAAAGACAGAACAGAAAAATTTCTTGATGAAAAATTAGTAATAAATCAAATGTTTTTGGTTGAGTAATATGACTGAGAACTCGTAGTTGATGAAATGAAACAAATATTTGAACGACGCCCCATTTATCAACATCTTTCGCTTATAGTATTAACTGGTACATAATAAATAAATCAATTTTGATATTGGTCTGTCAGAATTGTAATTAGTTCTAATTAAGAAATACTAAAAGACAGAAAAAAAAAGTATAACAACACTGCCACAAAGAAAATTCAAAACTGGAAAGTCCTGAAAACTAACAAAATCAAATGCTATCAATCAACAAAACAAGTGAAAACAATGACTTGGTACAGGCAAATAAGTACATATGATAAAAACAATGACTTGGTACAGGCAAATAAGTACATATGATAAAAACAATGACTTGGTACAGGCAAATAAGTACATATGATAAAAACAATGACTTGGTACAGGCAAATAAGTACATATGATAAAAAAAATGACTTGGTACAGGCAAATAAGTACATATGATAAAAAAAATGACTTGGTACAGGCAAATAAGTACATATGATAAAAACAATGACTTGGTACAGGCAAATAAGTACATATGATAAAAACAATGACTTGGTACAGGCAAATAAGTACATATGATAAAAACAATGACTTGGTACAGGCAAATAAGTACATATGATAAAAACAATGACTTGGTACAGGCAAATAAGTACATATGATAAAAACAATGACTTGGTACAGGCAAATAAGTACATATGATAAAAACAATGACTTGGTACAGGCAAATAAGTACATATGATAAAAACTGTATAGCGTTATTAATTAGCTGATTACTTACATAATTTCATATGTGGAGGAAGTTTATAATATATTATCAGGTTAAAATTGAATTAGAGTGGGTAGCCTTAAATGTATTGCCTTATTAATATGTAATAACTCAATAGCATGTTGAGTGTTTTAGATAAATGTACTATGCGTTACCCAAAACTTAATGATGAGCAATGAATCAAGTAAATGGTAGTTAAATACGTCTATTCTTAAAGTTTAGAAATGAATGAGGAACAATATATCAAAAATTCTTTAGATAAAGGTCGCACTATATGTGTCAAAAATTTAAATGCTATTTATTGAATCACAAAAAGGAGAAAAAGTCAATCTAACCATAATGTATAGCTAAGGCAAGGTTAGAGGGCCGTACACTACGTTTTAAAAATTATTAACGCTAGTCAGTAAAACAAAATATGTCCAGCTACTCTCAAATAAACATTGACTTAGCTCGAAGTAAGTTTATCCTGTCAGATGGATGTGTTCTACTTACAATGACTTTAAATGAAATATATAGTTGTTTTATACGTCTAAGTGAAATTGAAAACTACATAACGAAAAAAAAACAATGTCAGACTACATATACTACGATTACAAAATAAAAACATGTTGCGAAGATTCTATCAATTAAAGAAATAAAACTGTCGAAGCACGAAAATGTAATTCTGATTGATGAATAATGAACATAGGGTCAGCTAAAACATGCAAGAAAGACATGAAAAACACATATTACTTGTCTTCTTACCTAATAGACTGAACTGGATGCTGTTATTTATGGAACACCACAGCTGTCTTATATTGAACTCTGATATTACGTTATGTCGTTCTTCTATTACTTAATGATAGTTTGTCTTAAAATAAAATAGTTTGACATTACGTAATGATGTTCTGATAACTCCATATGGAATAATCATTACATAATGATATTTCGATATTACATGACATGGTTTCGTATTGAACTGATATAGTTTTGTCATTACTTAATATGGTTCTGTCATTACTCGAAGTGTTTTTTTCATTATTTAATGTGGTTATGTCATTAAGCAATGTGGTTTTAACATAACTTGATGTGTATGTGACACAACGTAATGTAGTTGTTTTATTACATGATGTGGTTTTGTTATCTCGTAATGATGATTTGCCAATTTTTTATATTCTTTAACTTTAACACTACGTATTGATGTTTCAAAATTTGACGATTTTACACTACATAATGTGTTTGTTTCATTATTTGATGTGGTCTTGTCATTCTTTGATGTGGTTATCCCATTACTACTACGAGGTAAAACCACGTGACCATTTTGGAAAAAGTGATCTGTTTTTAGACCGATTTCCATATGCCGATTATTTAATGCGCTTTGGTCGAGTAACGCTATCCATTAAGTAACAGTTCAAATTACAGTTCAAGTTGTTCATAGTTGTTTGATACGAAAAATGGGAACGACAGACAAAATTAAATAAAAAGTACTAAAACATTTACAGTAATTCGGACATAAGGAGGGTATCCAAAAACCACTTGCCGGTTTTTACTAAGTTCTCAAATAAAAGTAGTAATGTAATGAGTTCGTAAATGATTCCGAGGAACACTGTTTTATATTGGTTTTGAAAAATAATTCCTATACAAGTTCTTTAACAATACGTGGATGTTTACAAATTTATCATGTCAAAATAGTTTAATTCGGTAATATTGAATGCAAAAAAAAACATTAGAAATAAAAAAAAATGTGGTATATGATTGTCAATGAGACAACTCTCAGTCACAAACCAAATGACGTAGAAGTTAATATATGTGTGGATGTATGGTCTTTAAGAATGAGCAAAACTCATACCACATAGTAAGCCTAAAAAGGTATTGAAATTAAAAATATAAAAACAATTCAAACTAGACTACTAACGATCTAAATGATGAAGACGCCGACGATACTACCGACGACGACATATAGGTGTGTTGTCTCACTGCCGCTACATTATTGTCACAGGTACGACACAAATCAAAAGATTTGTACTGTATTCTCAACAAATAAGACACTTTAAATCATCTCGCACTAAAGTTGAATGGAAATGGAAACGGTCTAAGCGACAAAGCATCAATTCTATAAAATAAGAATTCTCCGGGTTATTCTTTAGCGTGTATGTTCATTTGAACATATGAATATTAATCTTTTATTTTTATTAATTGCAGTTTCTGATATACCACGCACTATCTTTTTTTTTATAAATATCTGTTTCACAGGTGACGACGGATAGTTTCTATTTGTCGTAACCACAATCCCGTCATCTTTTCCTCGAATGTAAACTACCAAATAAAACCAAATAACTGGTTTGTACATTCATGAATAACACGACGGTTGCCACAAGTTGAACAGAATCGGCTTACCCTTCCGAAACACCCGATATTACGCTGATAGATTTGTGTTACCTAGTCGTACTGGTCTATTGAGTTGTCATCTTGAGCCAATCATAACTGTCTTTACATTTTCTTTTTATGTTGTGCTATTATACACTAAGTTAGGTTAGGCTTTAGCGCTTACATTCATGTTAAACTCGTGCACTTTCTTTATATGCCTGCCTAAGTCAGGAGTCTGTAGTTCAATGGTTGTCGGTGTTTCATGTGTGTCATTTTTGTTTTTCGTAGATTGTTTAGCTATAAACTAGCCCGTTAGTTTTTTCGTTTGAATTGCTTCACATTTTCACATGGTGGTATGTGGCCGACTATACGTTGTGTGGAATGCTGTTCGGTTGCCTAAGACTGATTGCATCCACTGCATTTGAACTCTGGTGAAATTTTTCATTGGCAATCACATCACATCTAACTTTTATTCAATTTCTATGTTGTGTTCTGGTTGCTGTAAATTTGTTTATCTTTTGTATGCATCCCTACCCATAAAACCCTCTTTTCAGAAGCTCGAGGAAAAACCCTTAATTCCGCGATAAAAAAAAATAGAACTCATATTAGATGACCTAAATTTAAACTCTTATTCGTAATCTAAAAAGTAAAAACACAAAAAGGAAGGTTCAAAACCAAAAGGCAAAATCAAAAGTCCAAACACATCAAACGAATGGATAACAACTGTCATGTTCCTGACTTGGTACAGTCATTTTCTAATGTAGAAAATGGTGGATTGAATCTGGTTTTATAGCTAGCTAAATTTCTCACCTGTATGACAGTCGCATCAAATTCCATTACATTGTCAACGATGCGTGAACAGAACAAACATACTCACAGAGTAAAAATGTCAAAAATTGGGGTACAATTAGTCAATATTGTGTTATCATCTAAATCATATAAACACAACAAAAGAAACGAAGAAGCACAAAAAGGCATACATCAAATTTAACATACTCATTTTGCTTATCTTATATGACTTTATTTGTCTATGTAAAGTCTAGCCGTAAAGGATGGAAGGTTTTCAGTACTGGTGTATAATTGCGCGTTTGAAATTCGCACAGGTAGACATAAAATAATTTTGTCGTTCAAAGAGACTCAAATAAGGGTTTACCTCGAATTCGACGTCAAAAGGTGACTTAAATTCAAAGTTGAAGTCGAATTGTTTTTCGGAACTCTATCTTTAAATGTGACACAAACTCGAAGTTCAACTCGAAACTTGGTATCTGGTTGAGAGTTGTGTCATTGAAAATCTTACCACATTTTTGTTTTTCAATATATATTTTTTTTCAATGCATTCAATATTACCAAATTAAACTGTTTTGACATGATAATTCGTAAACCTCCATGAATGGTTATAAAACTTGTATAGGATTTATTCTTTAAGATCAAGATAAAATCATATACAGAAATACCGTTTTCCCCTTTAAGTATCGGTTAATGTACAGTCAGTCAACATTACGCTTTAAAACTGACAGCAGAATTATCAGGCGAGACACAGGTTGAATAAAAGAGGGACAAAAGATACCAAGGGGACAGTCAAACACATAAATCTAAAACAAACTGACAACGCCATGGCTAAAAATGAAAAAGACAAACCGAAAAATAATAGTACTCATGACACAATATAGAAAACTAATGAATAAACAACACGAACCCTTGAATAAAAATCTTCAAGGTATGATAAGAGGCATTTTTGGCCCCCTCTCCAAATGACTTCATATTTGATCCAGTATTAGTCTATGGATAGTTACTTAAAAAAATGTTGATATTTTTGTGTTTATGTTATTATTTGGTTGCCTAGCAACGGGTTTTATAAAACGAACTATAATATCCATCTTTATTGCAATTTCCCAAGGAAAAGACTTCAGAATCTATTCAAATGAATGGTAAAGTGTTAACAAACACTTAAATATTTACTATTGTTGGGTATATCATTTTAAAAAGTTCTTAAAAGTAACTTAGCAGCTACAATGTTGCCTAGTAACCACATCAAAGTACTTTTTTATCCAATGTTATCCATAAAAAAAATGAAAAAGTCAAATGTTTTCATACAACTCATATTAAGTCGACTCCTATATTGATATATTTAGTAACAATGTTTGCATGAAAAAACAACTTGATTTTGTATCTATATAATCTGTCTAATCAACCCGAGTTTTCCTTAGCAACGCAAAGTTAGTTTAAAGATACCAGTTGAAGAACATTTAAAAAGATGTTTAGTATTACTGAGTGTATTTTTTCAGCTTGAAACGTGGAACTAAAGGTTATTTATGAGTACCTTTAGTGCAGATGTGCAATTCAAATATAATTCTAAATTCAGCGTTTCCATGGTTACACATGGTGGTTTCCATGGTTTCACATGGACGTTTCCATGATATAATATCTTGCTTAGCAACCATCTCAAATCAGAAAAAAATAATTTGTTTGCATATCTACGTATGTATTTTCATATAAAACAGAGACAGCAGATACATATGTTTTTAGTGTTGCATACTGTATAATAATCTAAGATTTCTTGCTGCTTACAACAGCCTTATGAGTTTTCACAATGTTTATTTTTTTCTCTATTGTTATTTTCAAAACAAAATCAATTGTGCATGATCTGATGAATAGACAATGTTATTAATGACTATAAGGTTTCAATTAATTTCTGTTATTTTTTTCTTCGTCCAAAGGTTAAATAATTTAACTTAAATACATGGAGAATGTGTCCATTGACATAGGGACTCAGTTGATTCCCTCGCTTACATATAAAGTTATACAGAAACATATCTCAAGAACTTTAAAAGTGACGCTACTAAAATTTGAACTAAAACTGAGTTTTGTGGCAATAATCATTATATATGCATTTTATAACATTGAATTTAGACAAACCCAAGTTAGAGATCGGAAACCAAAAAAATCAGCTTTTGTTTTTCATTTGTAAAGAGATTAACCCTAGAACAGAAAAAAAATCATCAAATTTTATACTGGGTCTCTGTTTTTGTGGTAATAACTATTGTTTATAGAGAACGGAAACGAACAATTCCGCAAGTTTTCCTTTTATTAAGGAGCATAACTCTAGTATGAAATGGCGCCAGCAAAATCAAACTTGACCTGTGTTTTGTGGTGATAAGCATTGTGTATAAGTTTCTTAACATTTGGTTGAGGCAAACTAAAGTTAAGAAATCGAATTCAATTTTGGAACGTACAGACGGACGGACCTATGTATTTACGTATGTATAGACGGACAAGGGCACAACTTAATGCTCGCTCCGGTACAGAGAGGACGTATGCATGCTTTTTACTACAAACGTGGAGCACAAAAAATAGTTGAACATTGTAAGAGTAGAAATTATTGATGTGTAAACTTGGCTGCTGACTTTCAAAATTTACATAAACGTCCATTTTTTTTAACCCTTTAGTTGTAAAATAAACTTTATGCAGTAAAAAGTAGTACCATTCATATTATTATTTAGAACATTGAGTAAACTGGTGCATACTGTACACTGATAGTAAAATTGATCTACATGTTGATATTTTTCAACTGGGATCGTCAGGACAGGGGGCGATGACTTTGGGTTCTTTTATAGTTTTATTTTTAATCTAATACAGAAGATGAATATATCATAAAAAAATAGAATAATAAGAAGGTGTGGTATGGTTGACAATAGGACAATTCTCCACTCAAAAGACCAAAATGAAACAGAAATTAACAACCGTACGGCCTTCAACATGAGCAAAGCCCATACCGCATTGTCTGTTATAAAAGGCTCCGAAATTAACAATGTTGAACGATTCAAGTGAGATAACCAACGACCTAATATATGAAGAAAACAAAATAACCAAAAAACAAATATTTTACACATAAGCAAATAATAACCACTTAATAACAGTAGTCGATTTCACACAAAAAAAATACGACTAAGAATGATCGTAAGGTATACTGAATTGTTCATGACTTACTATCAATCTTAGTCGTAAGGTGTTTTTTTTTGTGAAACTGACCCCATGCTCCTGACTTGGGACAGGCACATACATAGAGAATGTGGCAGGTTTAACATGTTAGCAGGATCTGAAACCTCACCCTTACTATAACAGTAAAACATAAGGACAAACTATAAAAATCAGTTAAAAAAAGGCTAAGATCAATAAAAATACAAATTTTACAAATAAGTGGACGTGGCTGGGTACTTGTACATTCCAAAAACAAATAATCACTGAATCGTTTTGTTCCTCATTATCTAATAGGTACAAGATGTGCTTCACTTGAGTAAGGAAATGTCTTATCTACATCCCTTGAGAAGATACACAAAATACAAGTTTAAAATATATTGTCTTTAATTGGAATGAACTGGATAGGGAATGTGTCAAAAAGTCGTGACTTTATTTCTTTTACAAAAATTAGTTATGTTCTCCTCTTATCGATTAACAATTCGCACACATAGCAGCTTCTCCTTTTATTTTATATAAGAGAAAAGATTCTAAAAAAGAAAAAGTGAAAAGAAATAAAATAAAATGAAAAAGTCACAGAAAAGATAGTAATTATAATTTTTTAACTGAAACGTTTATCATGTTATGATGTCAGCTTTTAGCAAGTAACAGCTGATCAGCTTATATACGAGAGAAGACGCATGGGTTTTCGTTTTAAAAAATTAAGCATGCATCTGTAATGTATCTTCGGATTTTGAAAATCGAATTTTGTTGAGATTTTTATATAGTGTCATATTTGACTTTGTATTTTTTCATAGATTTATAATATTTGCATACACTTAATTAAAGTTTCAAAATTATATCTATTCCTTGCAGTATTTCATTTTAATACATTTCATATATTTAACATTTTTATAGTAAATTAATGAATAAAGATTTTTGTTTCTTTAAAAATTATTTTAAAAAGAAATTTCAAATAATTTTCTGTATAATCCATTGACAGGGGAGGTAATCTCGGTTCTAATTTTGTTTTCACGTGAAATCAATTTAAATTTCCAGTTGCCATTTACGTACTATGTACACGGATAAAAAGGGTTATAGTTTGTTAGGGGCTTTATTCATTTAGTGTTGTTGAATGTACAGTTTGCTGGTTGTTCTTTGACAACACTGCCACTGTCACTTAAAAACAAATGATGCAAAATCACACGTTCCTTTACTTTGCCCGATTAAAAAACCCGTAATTATGATTAAGAACGAAAAAGCATTTTACCTTCCCGCCATTGAGGTTTAGTTTTCTGTAATTAGTTAATACTTCAGTTTCTTTGTGTATATCTCTTTCATATTCATTTGATAAAATTTCCTGTTTGCAATTGCATGAATTGTTCTATATAATAAGAATGTTCTTATCCCGGGCATAAAAACAATGCCGTATTTGGCGAAACCTTTTCAACTTTTGATCTTCAGTGCTGTACAACTTTGTACTTTTTTCTCTTTCGATCTTTTATATCTGGGCGTCTCTGGTGAGTCTTGTGTGGACAAGGCGCGTTTTTGGCGTATTGAATTTTAAACCTGATGCTTTTTGTTATCTATTAATCATGTTTTTCTTTGTCTAATATGTTCTCCTATTTATTTGTATTGTAGTCCTGTAATATTATGTTGTCATTTCAATGTTATATGTAACTTTGGCATTAAAGTGCGAGGTTTGGCATGCCATAAAACCAGGTTCAACCCACCACTTTTATTCCCCTTTAAAAGTGTCCTGTACCAAGTCAGGAAGATGGTCATTGTTATATTATTGTTCGTTTCTCTGTGTGTTGCATTTTAACGTTGAGTCGTTTGTGTTTCCTCTTATTTTTGAGATATTGAGATAAGACGTGGCACGGTACTTGTCTATCCCAAATTCATATGTTTGGTTTTCATGTTATATTTGTTATTCTCGTGGTGTTTTGTCTGATGCTTGGTCCGTTTCTGTGTGTGTTGCGTTTCGGTGTTGTGTCGTAGTTCTCCTCTTATATTTAATGCGTTTCGCTCGGTTTTGGTTTGTTACCCCGATTTTGTTTTTTGTCCATGGATTTATGAGTTTTGAACAGCGGTATACTACTGTTGCCTTTATTTGTAACCCAATCAAGATCACCTGAGCTAAAATAAGACGTTCGAGCAGATTCGGAAATGCAAGTTCGTTCCGGTCGTTGGTTCGCATATTATTGACGTTTCCGTAAAAACAAGGAATTTTCAGTGTAGAATTATTGAATTTTGAACATGAGCGGACGCGAGTACCACGAATATATTCAAAACAGTGAATTATTTCCTTACAACAAACAACACATTGAAATATCTTCGTGGTACTCGCGTCCGCTCATAGTTAAAAATTGCTTAAACGGACGGAAAAACTTCGAATTTTCATAAAATTTACGTTTTTCATGAGAAAGAGAGAGGTGTTCATTATTTTT
The DNA here is from genome assembly GCF_036588685.1 of Mytilus trossulus. Classification (NCBI taxonomy): domain Eukaryota; kingdom Metazoa; phylum Mollusca; class Bivalvia; order Mytilida; family Mytilidae; genus Mytilus; species Mytilus trossulus. Next base: position 87,245,008 of record NC_086376.1, read on the forward strand.
TTCACAAGGAATAAGAAAAGTTATATTGATTTTTTGTTAGATGAGACACTATTCTCTTTAGAAATGGTCAAGTTTCTTGGATATTATGCATTCTAATTTCAACGAAAATAGGGGGCCAATTGCAATAGCTTATCGTACCTTGTCCAAAGTTTACAGCTTCCATTTTAGAACTAAGGAAAAAACAGCAGGACCAAATAGTTTGGGAATGGCCCCCTTATGGCTGAATTACTGTAAATGTTTTAGTATTTTTTTCTTAATTTTGTCTTTCGTTCCCCTTTTATATATCAATTAACTATGAACAACAACTTGAACTTTAACTTAATGGATAGCGGTACTCATCCAAAGCTCATTATACAAACGACATATGGAAATCGGTCTAAATAAAGAACATATTTTTTCCAAAATGGTCACGTGGTTTTACCTCGTAGTAGTAATGAGATAACCACATGAAAGAAAAATGAATACATCAAATGATAAAACAAACACACCATGTAGTGTAAAATCGCCAGATTTTGAAACATCATTATGCAATGTTAAAGATAAAGAATATAAAGAATTAACAAATAATGATTGCGAAATAACAAAACCACATCATGTAATAAAACAACTACATTAATTTATGCTACATACACATCAATTAATGTTAAAACAAGATTGCTGAATGACATAAACACATGGAATTATGGTGAAACCACATCGATTAATGACAGAACCATATCAAGTAATGACAAAACTATATCAAGTCAATACGAAACCATATCATGTAATATTGAAATATCATTATGTAATAACTATTCCATATTGAGTTATATCAAAAACATCATTGCGTAATATCAAAACATCATTGCGTTATATCAAAACCATATTATGTAAAGACAAACTATCATGACATAATTTATAGAACAACATAACGGTATATCAGAGTTCCACATAAGACAGCTGTAGCGTTCATAGTCATTTATTCATTTGGACATTCAACACCAGTCTTATTCATCAAAATGTTAAGGTTCCTGTATTTTTGTTGCATCATGGAAATTGATTTTTAACGTTGATGCCACCTCCAAACATATCATACACATGATAGAACAATAGACAACATCAGACAACAGAACTTCTGTAGTTCTTATTCCTACCTTTACAATTAACAAACAAAATTTACAAAGGATAGTATATAATAGAAAGAAGACCCAGAACACCTGCATGACCTTATTCTTTGTGTTCCTCTGTGAGATAACGGATTAGTAAACATCTATATGACCTGCTCCTTTGTGTTCCCTTATAAGATAATAAATATTGAAAGAACATCTATATAACTTGATTCTTTGTTTTCCTTTGTAAGATAGCAGATCAGTGGAGGAACATTGACACAGCATGTTACATTATGTTCACCTACACGATCACGGATTTGTTCGAGTACATCTGCATATCCTTACATTTTTTTGTTCCCGTATAAGATCACAGATGTGTAGTACTTACCGGACAAGCCTTTTTGTGTTCGCCTGTTATATAACGGATTAATGGGAGAGCATATTCATTTTCAGCTACTTTACATTGGTATGTAAAATAACGGATCAGTAGAACACCTACAGAACCTGATAATTTGTTTTCTATAAGATAACGGATCAGTGAAAGAAAACCTACATGTTTTGGTTCTTTGTAATATTAAAACGTGTTTCCTTACGTGGTAGTGGCTAGATAATCGAGTCTATTCTTTTAGTATAGTTGATGAATGATTTAATGAGTTTATGTAACATGTAAAGGCAGTTTTTGTTGTTATCTGCATCAAGCCATTATAGATTTAAGTCATATTACGTGATGTTTCTTGTTAAAACTCAATATAGTTGAATCACTTCAACATATGGTAATTTAGAGAAGTAAATAGTTAACAATGGATATTAACGTTTTGTTATCAATAATTACTTGGCTTTTTTCTATCACATTGTTTCCTGCAAATACTGTTGAAGAATTCTTTGAAGAACAATAAACGACTGGGATTTCCGGATATTGTTTTCGATCCGCCACTATATTATATGTAGTTTATAACGCTTCAGTGATATGCACTTCCCGCGTGAAAACTTCGTTTTAACACAAATCATTTTCTCAATCAAATACAAATGTTTTGCTGCATCCTTTTTTAATAACATTTTATGATTAAAAATCTGAAACCTCTTATTATATTGGCTTAGTGTAGATGCAACTTGACATCAATTCTAGTAGTCCTGAAAATAGAATTAAGTAAAGAACTTTCAAATAAGCCAATCTTTTATACTTATAGTATTTATACATATAGCATGTTGTGAAAAAGGACTCTGGTATACTTGAAGCAATAAATAGACCTTGTGTTAAGATGTGGAATGATATAAGGTTTCATTTGCACACAAATACATTTTCAATACCATGATAAGATGGATTGCTCAAAACACCAGATGCTCATTTCGACAATGGTCACATTTTTGATAGTGTTGAAAACTAAAATATCTAAAAAATCCAAAACCTAATACAAAGTTGATATGCTGATTTTTCGAAACAAAACAACAGCAGTTATAGCTAAGCTAGTATAGGCTGTCAGAGCTATGTACATTGGGAATATCGTCATGACTTGGCAATTATATTCCGAGTTATATAACAGCAGAATTTGAATTAACAAATACCGAACTCCTATGTAGTTTTATTAGGGGAAAGTTCATAAAAACTGACATAGAAACGTGATCGACTTTACTTACCAATAATAATACTGGCAAACAAGTGTCTTACTCTCGACCTTGTACGGACATTTTCTGATGAAAGTTGAGAGTTGAACCTGGTTTAATAGCTAGTGAAACCTCCCGCTTGTATTATAGTTGTGTATAAATTTGTTATATTTACATAGTTATTTAACATGGAAATAATTAGGATCATGCAGCAAAAAAATTGTCAACATACTTTAAATAATACAACGCACCAAAATTACATAATCAAAACAATAAAACAAACTATATATAAACAAAGACACCAATTGAAAAATTATTTGCAGTGGATAGTTAATCTAGTAGACATTATGACATAAACACACTCGCCCAAAATAGAAATACATATACGAGAGTACACAAAACAAAACTAGCGCTATAAAAATAGTATTCCAAGTGTAGCTCCCCTCTTGACCAACATACGACCAAAAGACCAAATTTGAATATTTATTTAATATTCATTTAAGTTTTTTTACCATCAAATGCACTTTTTTTAGCAAAAGGATTTAACAATCTAGGACAAATCTACTGCTCATTAGTATTTTGCTCAGACCTCGATGCAGATTGAGTATAGATACCGTCTGCAATATTTTGAATATCGCATCTGTTGGGAAAGGTATGCTTTGAATTTTTATTCGGAGGAAGTAGATAAAAAGCTTCTCAGTTAAAAGTAATCAATTATTTTAAATCTAATTGTCTCATTTGTCATAGACTCGGGCACTGCGATGATAACTAATGTCAAATATTAGATATGTGTCTGAAATTTTATATACACATTGAAAAAAGTATTGCAACACCAAATTGAAATTCAAAAAAAAAAAAAAAACACTCATTATTTTTTTGTGATATAACTTGTTAAAATAGAACTAGTCAAACATTTTTTAAATCTCACCTGAGTTTAATCAACACATATCAGTTCTTCTCTGCGCATGCAGCTATTGTACCCGTAAACACTAAAACAGATGTTTTACCCTCAATGTTTTCAAAACTTTAAATAACCAAGTTTATAAAGTTATGTGATTGACACCTTGTCATGGGTCCTCCACAACTCTTAACTGCAGCAAAATTGCAGACTATCAGCATGAGAGAAGAAGGTATGTCGCTGTGACAATTGCACGTATTCTTGATCATCACCGTTCCCCTATTAGTCGTTTTGAGAATAAAAACCAGGCAACAAACGATGTTAAAGACCTTCCGAGATCAAGTAGAACCTTTATAAGATCTGCTTGGGAAAATCAATCATAATGAAGGTTGGTCATGAGGAAACTCATCACAAACAATACAATCCTAAAAAGAGAGTGATGGCCATACAGGAGACTTTAAACAAAACTGTTCGAGATCGACTCATCGCTACTGGTTATCGTACGATAAGACCATTTCGAGTACCTTTACAGACATGCAGTGGTCCGTATCCAATGTAGTGCAGAGCTCGCCAAAGTTGAAAATTAGCATCGTTGAGGATTATCCATTGTTCCAAAGGAATTGTGGTTATCTTCCTTGGTCCGATCGTAGCCCGGATTTGAACCATATCGAGCATATATGGGACACTATTGGGCGTGAACACCCCCAGTTCAAACACTTCACGAAATAAACAATGCCCTTCACCAGGAATAGTTGAGAGGCGGTTATCCGTTTAAGTGGAGGCTGCACCACGTACTTATTCTTTGGCGTATAACGATCAACAATGATGACAAAAATCATCTTAATACCAGTTTTAAAATGTCTGACATTGTTAAGTTCGACTACAGTAAAAGTTGTAAAAATCTTTTTTTTTGTACAATAATACTTCATTTTTTTTCACAATGTTGTTAGATAAAACATTTGTTCTCAATGGAGTTGTTGGTTGTTCTTTTTGTCTCTTATCCCACTCATAAGAAAACTAGAAAAGGTCGGCAAGGGGCCAGGTCTGGTTCTTGTTGAAAAAAAATCAATTAAAAACGATATCTGCTTTTTCAATCCATATGCTAAAACGTCCGACGTATTCGTACAATCCTTGTCTATGAATTCTATGCTTTTTATTTAAAATTTTTATCTAGAGTTGCCTCCCGTTCACCACATGGTTATTATAACAAAATATTGACTAATCCAACATTGAAATTTGTGCTTTTGATACAGTGAATTTAATCCATTTAACGAATATAAAAAATATAAAAAACTGTTTATCAAATTAGCTAAAACAGTTAATTTATAATTATTTATATAACACTGAAAACTCATTTCAACACAGAAGTGTTGACTACTGGGCTGGTGATACCCTTGAGGAAATAAATCTCCACCAGCAGTGGCATCCCCAGTGGTTGCAAATAAACTCATCATAGATACCAGCATTAACATTTTAAATTTACTCCAGAGGCGCGTTTCGTCTACAAAAGACTCATCAGTGACGCTCGAAACAAAAAAAGGACATTCAAACATAACCGAAATTCCTATATCAAGGTTTATAAAGGACATCCGTCACTATCTATGTTTTCTTTAAATATAATAAGTGGTTACATATCAAGTGTATATCTAGAAGAATCTTAATTGTAGCCAAATATGGATCACTTAAATATCTGTTTGATTTGTTGTTAATCCTTTGAAATTAATGGTGTTTTGTTTTGACCTCTATGAATGAACCCAGAAAAAATTGGATATTCATAACCCTCAAAAAGTAATGCTGCAATGTTTGAAATATTTGAATATATAAAACAGGTTTCAAAATATAAACGAGAGTTAAACACAAATTCCCTCAGTTTTAGTTTATAACCCGGATTTGTATTTTCTCTATCGATTTATGAATTTCGAACAGTGGTATACGACTGTTGCTTGTTTTTATGTCGAGGAATATGAAAGGAGAGAAACGCTAATGACGATTAGAGAAATAATTACCTTTTTTAAAAACCATTTTTTCGCTTTTTATCAGTTTATACTGTTACAAGGACAGTGTTGGTACCTTCAAATTCTGCAATGTTAGTTATAAGTGAGGTTGTGGTAAGATATCACTTATCCGTTAGTATGGTTACATTGAACGATCATATATCCAACTTATTTGTGGTATAACAAATTGCATTACAATCATTTTGCACTAGATTGAATACTAATATGTATTGATAGTTGTGACCCACAAGTGGCCTGAATAGACCTTGTATTAAACGGTACTAATCTATGCAAATAAGGACTAATTAAAATCTGATTTCTTTAATCATATTGCAAAATAGGTGAGCGTAAAATACGTGAACTTCAGACAGGGACTTTAAATTATAGATATTGTTTTGATACCCTTGAAGTTAGATATGATAATGACCTAGTCCTCTCTCTACTTCTTATCGGATGCAATGACTCAGGACTTAATTGAATATTTTCTACCCTTATAATGGCCTTCCGCCTTTTTTCTTAGTGATATTTTAGTGAATTGTCGTCCGGTCCGGTTAATTGAAATTACTTTGGTATTTGTCTCTTTTAAACAATTTATATTATATCTTATGATCAATAGTTATTTATTCTGGAATCATATAAAAAAGAAGATGTGGTATGCTTGCCAATGAGACAACTATCCACAAAAAACCAAAATGACACAGACATTAACAACTATAGGTCGCCGCATTTATTATCATTCAAAGCTCATCAGTAAATATCCTTACTTCATCGAGAATTATTTTTCTTCAAGATATTGAAAAAACAAAGCCGAGTATTTGTTATTTTTATAATGAATTAATCACCATTTTGTCAACCTGTTTAACCTAACAGTATACCCTATATAGATCTGTTCTATATTCAACGGATGTTCCTATTTTATTTATACGCTATCATTGTTAGTGACGTTATAGTCAGCTGATAATGAAAGACTATAAAATCCACAATTTACAACAGTGCAGTCCTTTTTATCTCATTTGTGTGAACTGAACAAGTTGTGTTATAGTATGCACTCGGAACTCCTTGGACTTATTCGATACAAACTTCAACAAATGATTGCGATCAATATAAAATTCGGAAATGTTCCGAAAGTAAGAAACCGGAAATGGCAATGAATGATAGCATAGATGGGAATTAAAAATCCTAGCTGTTTTCAACAAAAAGTAGTGAAAATTTCTACGTTAATATTGAAAACTTTTGTCTTCAGTTTTTTATCAAATTTTAAACAGGAAATTGTACAAAAAAATAAAAGAGTATATTCCTTTCAGTTGGAAATATTTTATGCTATCATTCATAATTTGTTTTCGTCTGGAATAACATAATATTTGTTGTTGAATATTTATTAGTGTATCATTGAAGATCATTAGCCAAAGTCATATGAACGTTGACTATATATATATAATAGTTTGAATTCAGGTCAGATAACCAAGTTCAAAATCTAAGCGGCAGAACCCTACATTTTAACTTAAGCCTTGTACTAACGGACCAAAACAACGCCTATCGTATACATAACTATAGGATTGTAACAGATAACCTATACTTTAACCGATATGTACTTAATGTGGCCTTTTACGAAGACAGATAAATGGTTAATCACGCGGCATAAGCAAATACGCACATGTTACTGGGAAAATTAGTTGAAGTAAAATATGGTGTCATGTTGTTGACCTTGTTACAGACAAAATCAAAATTCTTCAGGCAAATCTTAAACTTTTAAGTATTCATTTTCTTGGTATCTAAAAAGTTCCAATATGTCATGAAGACGGCATTTACCTTTTATATAAATGTTTATTTGTATTTTAATGTTAATATGACTACATAAATATGATATTTCAATTATAAATAACCCTTAGACATATCTTGTCTAGGTTATCTAGTAGTAACTTTCACTTCGAGAGCAGATTAATGTATAAAGAATAAAGGAGGATGCAAGCCAAAAACTATAATTTGATTTCTAAAATGACTGTACTTATAGTAAAATCATTCACGTATTTCGATATTATAGAAATTTGATTGATATATGAACATAATGATGTAATCTGAAAATTTGCAAAAATAGTTGTCAAAATACATATAAAAAACATAGTCTAACACGCCTTTTTACACAATTTGCACCTGTAGCACAATATTTTTAGGGTAAATCTGCTGCTAATATCTGAATATTGATGGCAAGATTTCAAAATTAGTCTATTGTCGTAGATTTTAGAGTTCTACTGTAGAATGATTTCTATTAAATAATGTTTCTTTTATGTTAAAGGCATCCACAATGGGTTTTTTCAAGAAGATGTGAAGAAAGATAAAAGTGTCTTCAGCCAAGCCATTCAAGTTTGAGGTTCAACTAATACAACAGTATGTGATGACAACCTAAATCGGGAAAAAATACAACTAAAATTTCTACTGTTGCACTTACACAATTGTAAGAATGCATTTTACAATAGCATTACTGCATTGAAACGGTGACAAAAATGGTATCTCCTAATGTTTGATGGCGAAACAACATTACTGTCTTTGTATGGTAAACCTTATAAGCCTTATAAATTACTACTTAGGTATGAATGCGAATAACATGATTACATAGATATGGTCGCCAAAAATCATCACTGCCTTGGTAAAGGGATTGTGCAATTACATGTAGTTGCATGAAAAGTTACATACAGAATGAACTGTCGCGTATTATAACATGTAAAGAATACTTTACACTTCATAAGGAGAAAGACTGGAAAATGTATACACACATACATTCATACATAGTTCTATGGAAGTGAAATATGGCACGGACAATCTACATTTCTAACGAACAACTATTGTAAATATACAGTAAAAAACATTTGACATTACTTATTCAATGCTGAAATATGAAAATATATGAACTTTATATTAATTTTCTTTTTAGTAAAGTTTATATATAAAAAAGTGTAAAATTTTCAGAAAAAAGTATGGAAGAAGAAAAAACAAATCATAATGAATTACTTTTAGACAAAACAGTCAAGCTGAGAATTTAACCCACCGAAAAAAGTATACATTAACTAATTTTTTTTAATTCCCCGCTTTTTTTCAATTAAATATCTTTTAATTTAAACGATTAGTATAATTTTTTTAATCGCGGTCCGAAATTCGTCTGATATGTAATTTTTGGATTATGTACTATTCCCGATAAGACCTTTTGACTAGATGTAAATTAGCATTGTGGGTGATGCGTGTATAAAAGTACACGCTTAGAACATGTCTATACCAAGATATCTGGCAAAAAAATAACAGGTTTTTTTTCATTCGTTACGTTGAATGTTAAAGATGCGTATTTGGTTTTGTCAGGTTTAATGAACTTTTCCCTGTTTTATTTTATCTTATTTTTGATCTAATCGATTTACAGAACTTGACCATCTTAACACTACAATTATATTCTGAGGTTGGCTGGGAATCTCTTTTTGAAAGAAGAAGGAGAAGAAAATTACAGATGTTTTATAACATGAACCAAAAGCATGCACCAGAATATCTTTGTAATCTTGTACCTCCTTGTGTACAAAGTACAACCAACTACCCGTTGCGAAATGGTCATGATATTATTGTTCCATTTTGTAGACTTTCCCTTACTACTGAATCGTTTATTCCCTCTACTATACGTGAATGGAATAAACTTGATCCAAAAATTCGCAGTGTCGACTCTATTTCTAAATTTAAGAAAGAATTAAAAAACGATAGTCTAGTATGTAAAATTGAAACGTTTTATTTGTACGGCCCAAGGAAATTAAATATTATCTTAACGCAATTGCGATGTTCCGCTTCACCATTGAACAATGACCTATTTAGAGCTAACATTATAAATGATCCTTCTTGTCATTGTGGGTCCGATATTGAGGATGTCTACCATTACTTCTTCGTTTGCCCAAAATACACATTATGTAGGAAAAACTTATTCGATAACCTTAACTGGCTATCTGAAAACTTTGTTTTAGATACAAAACTATTAACTTGCGGACACTTGGAACTTTCGAACGAACAAAATATTAAAATTTTCAAACAAGTTCAGAATTACATAAAAAGGTCAAACAGATTTCTTATGCCTTGATAGAGCGTTATTATTATTGCTGTCACAGGACGTCATCGTTGTCATCAATCCACAAGTCATCGTCACAGAAGTATGCGATTTTTCAAACTTTCTTTTTCCTTTTTTACTTTGTCTCCTCTTTGTTCACCTATGAAAGCTAGTATTATATTGTATAAACTGTTTGTTTTATATGCATGTCCATTATATTATACTGTTATTGTAACTTTATATTGTATTATGGAAAAGACTTCATAAGTATGATTTACTTGTGTCTAATCCATTTTGCTTTAATTCAGCAAATAAAATATGTTTAAACTAAACTAAACTACAATTGCCTTATTTAAGGACAAATCAATAAACGAAAAAAGAAGTGTGACAGACAGCAAACAACGGAAAGTTCAGTTCTATGTCTATTCAAAATCAATTGGGTTTGAAATTAGCCATTTAAAATGAGACCCAAAAAGATATTGATCATTACGGTTCCATACACAATGGATTTTTCAATTGACATACGTGTAGAGGCAAAATTTCTTTTGCTTTATATTTACTGATGGCTGTTGCATGTTTCACAAGACTAAGTAATTTGTAATGAAAAATAAATATAACATATTGGTGAATATTGACTAGTTCGTTACTGCCACTTCAAAACGATAGAATCTTAATCTTATGAGTTTGAATGTCCCTCTTGTATCTTTTTTCCCTTTTTAAATACGACAGGAATTTTGCCTGATACCATGCCTTCGAATGGTTCCTATGAGAGCTGTATTATCTTTTTTTTTTCAATGTGCAATCAGCAACTTTCTCTATATGAGCTATCTGATTAATAATCTCAATATGACCGGATGTGTCTGTATATGTATACAACACATACACCTAACCGTAAGCGAAATCGAAACAATTGGTGCTCTTCAAACCGGTTGGAAGATTATTAAGCTAGTTTTATTTTTCTTACATTCGCTTCATTTTAGGGATAATAAGTAAAATGAATTATTTCTCAAACATACTACATTGTTGATTCTGGTTGGTAATGTCGTAGTTTTGTTTTTTGCCAAAGTGGTGTCACTTGCTCTTCGACTTTTTGTTTGTGTTTGCTCCTTAAAACATTTTCATTTTCGTTATTAAACAAATCAGAACTTGAATTAAAAATTATATTATTATAAACGTATATTTCAGGTGTCCGAAATGTTTTTTTGAGGAATAAGCGGATATTAAATTTTAACAAAATTATGATATTGTAACGACTGGACATAATAACGATATAAGGTCTAGAATAAGGATAGGAAACTATGAAAATGCAGGGTCGTGCACCTCCAACACGTCAAATAAGAAAATGTGTTATGATTGACAATGAAACCAACTGACGTAGAAGTTACAACGATTGATCATTTTGTGGCCTTCGATTCCCATTCCGTATAGCAGATGTAAAAGGTAAAAAAGAAAATGACAAAGGTAAAACAATTAAAAAAAAATAGGCCTGTGCAAACCAATAAATAAAAAAGAAATATGATATACAGCAACAAACAACAACCACTGAATAAAAGTCTCTTTGATGATGGCGATGGTCAAAATGTATATGATTCAATAATCTCATACAGACGTTGACGAGCTGTTATAACCGAAAAACGGGCAAATTTTATCTAAACCGGATAAGGAATCAGATATTTCTACTAGGGGGAAATATTCCTTTATTTGCAATTAGTTCCTAATTTTTCTTAGATCAAGTTATAATAAAAAGGTGTCAGTGCTAAAGCATTGACCTCCTGGTTGGTAGGTAATCGCATCTGAGTAATCGACCCTGCGGTAAAAAATAACTTCTAACGGTTCCTGTTTTAATGTATAGTATGCTCATTTCGGTAAAAAAAATTGTCTTCTCGGTAATGCACCAGGCACATATATTTTTTGATTCAAACAAAACCATACGAACACAGATTTAACCGAAACAGGACCATAAGTAACGCAAAACACGTACAAAAAAACAACACGTTTAATAATTTCATGAGTCTGAGGCGCTTTTCTGGATTTACCTTCATCAGGAACGCTCAAAGCCAAACATTTGAAATCCGAATAGGTATAAGTACCGAACCTGTTGATGAGTTATATGACAAAATATACCTAAAAATGAGCAAAATTCGTCTAAAGCCAACTTTGCCTGAGGTAGTTGAAACCTTAGTTTCTAAAAAATTTCAAAATTTATAAACGGATAATTTTAGAAAAATCGTTTGGAGATATTTTTTCTGAACTCCTATTCCCGATAATAACATTTTGACTAAATGGGAATTTCCATAGCAGGAGATGCGATCCCTGTCGATGCAACCCGACCCAGTCATACACCTTGTGTAGTTCATGCGAGTACTTCATGTTTGCTTTTTGCTTTCAGTCAAAGGACAATCTTCAGCAAATAATACCACTAATACGAATTTCGCCGTATCTAAACCTCTGATATTTTCTCAACAATGGCACAAAGGGTTAAGCACAAAAATAGCTGCATTTATTGTTTTTTATTGTTAAAAAAACGAACATAAATTGACGACATATATTTACATCATATTTTTACAAACACAATTAGTCATTTCGGCACAATTGAAAGACAATGCAAACTATTATAGTTTCATCTTTTGTAGGCTTATGGATACCATAAATCAGCAACTTATTCCTAATGTTAGTTTCTTCACACTATGATACTTCAAATATATACAAAACTCCAGCTTTGTTGAAGGCGTATTCTTGAATAACTGTTCGTTGTACCATTTGCCATTTCTGTTCATTTTCTAGTTTTCTCATCAGTGGTTCTAGAATATCATTATAACATGACATATAGATGTATTCCTCTCTCATTGCAATTATAATATATCCACCTGTAACGACAAATTAAATTTATAAAAAAAATTACTAATGTAAAAGTATTTAAACAAGAAAAATAACGCTCTAAGCTATATAAAAAAACAGAAACTAGAAACACGTAAAATCACATCAACAAACGATGACCATTGAACATCAGGTTTCTGACTTCGAACAGGTGCAAACAAATGCTGCGGGTTTACAGGTTTTAACAAGACTTTGTTACTATCATTATCACGTTTTATATCAATTATTTTCCTTTTTATCAAAAATGCTTTCAAAATATAAAAAAATCATACCTTTTTTAGTCAATCGAATCAGATCATGAAGTGCATCGGCAGGAATGTGTCCTAGTCCAAACCCACCAGAAGTAGTTATACAATCGTAAAAACCTGTGGATACAATATGATTTTTTTTTAATTTCTTTTAGGTATATCTTTAATGGCATTTATAGATTCAAATAGCATTTAGCAATTGAAAGAATAATGCTTAAAATTGTCCATTTGTATTCATATGACAAAAACATAACTGATCACCAATAGCCTAATGTTCCTATATTGTTCACCTAGATTCAATATTGAAACAAATTGTGCATGCTCAACAGAACTGCTTTCTGCTCCATACTGAATAATTCCAATCCGACTTTGACTTTTACATCTTAGTTAAGAAAGTATATTAGGTTTTTCCATAAACATGTGTTTTGTTAAGGGAATTCACATCCTTCAATTTAACCTTATTTTTTTCATGAAACAGAATGTTTCGTTCGAAAATCAGTGTAAACAATTAAAGAAGAAATACAGGTAATGTATTAATAAAGTTGATCTTAAAATTAGGCAAATCATAATCATCTATAGTTAATTTTGTTTGAAAAAAAATCAATCCGTTTTTAGTCGATTAATGAAAAAATCTCTGTATAAGGCATTCATAACCTTAGTCAAAGCATAGTCCATGATACTTACCATTTCGAGCTGGCATTGTATATTCACTGAGGAAATCACATATATAATTATTGTACAGATTCTTTTTTCTTGCTTGAGCCAACATTGAACCAGAGGGATCTAATGCATCAATATTAGTAAACCCCAACTGACGAAGCTACAATATAATGTTAGATTTGATTAATGTAACAATGTAGTTTACTCATTAAGCAAGCTATATTTCAATTTTGTTTCGTTTAATAATCTAGAAATTTTATTTATCTTAGTTATACCGTTTTCTAGGGATACCATTTTTAATTTATAAGCTTTGTCAATTGTCCTCTGTAGGCCAAAAAACATCTATTTATTGCAAAGCCTATGATAATTTTCCACAGATTCACCTGCAAGTTACCTGTCCATTTAAACTTTTGTAAGTTCTATTGTCCCATCTAACAAATACAACACCTTTTGTTCTCTGTTTAGTTTATTCAATGGGACCTTTAAATTTCTTGCAAGAGAAATCTATCAGTCACTGATTAATTTACCTGGACAAAAAAATGAACTGTCAATGATAGAAATACATGTACAAATAAGTAATTATAAAACTGCATGTGATGTTGTATTTATTCAATCAATAAAACATTTTCAATTTGTTTGATATAAACACTGATTGAAAAATTTAAAGTTGATTTCTGATCAAATTTCAACATTTTACCTATTAAAATTTGCTATTCTTTAGTCTGTTTACAAATAAAAACTTATGATAATGTTTAGATAAAGGTCTTCATAAATGTATTCTTTATAACTGAAGAACCATGAAAAACATGCAGATTCTTTGAAACATACATGCATGCAGTACTTAAAAAAAAAATCAGACATAAACTTTTTATAATTAAATCTGTGCTTATATTGAACAAATTGAATATATATTATTGATATTGAATAAAGACTGTATCACATGCAGTTTATGTGAGTTTATATATGTATTTCAATCAACAAAGGATATTTTTTTTTTGGTCAGGCAAATTAATCAATGAGTGATAGATTTCTCCTAGAAGAAATTTAAATGTCCAAGTGAATAAACTACACAGAGAACAATAGCTATTGTATTGATTCAATGGGACAGGTAAACTTGCAAAAGTTTAAATACCTTGGTAAAGAGCAGACGACTCTGTGGAAAACTTTCATTTGGTTCGCTATAAATAATGAAACTTAAATGTAATTATTTTTACATATGCCATGGCAATAGTAAGTTCATCCAAATAAAATACTTTAATGAAAAGATGTGCATACCAACTGTGAGTTTAACTTGCCATTTGAAAATGCCAGGAAAACATCACCACAAATGCAAGGAAAACTAGTCCCGTTTAACATATATTTTTGTATGGCTATTACCATGGAAGATTCTGATATTATGTTCTAAAAACGACATCGTTCATTTTATGTCTGCCTTAGTAAGTTTTGTTTCGGGTGATTAAATTTAATTTGAATACTTGTATGCATTGTAAAAGATAACTATTAAATGGCGTCTTGTTTTGGTCTAATGGCAGCTTTAACAAAAGCAGTATAACAGAACTTGAGTAAATCTGCAGTAAGAGTATAAATTCCATCTGTGCAATTTTAAAACCCTTTAAAACTGTTGTTGTTATAATTCACCTCCTCACCTCTTGAGAGACTTTACCAGTTCCTGCTGCCACATCTAATATTTGAACTGTTGGTCGACGATTTGGTTCGAAAACTTCTGCAGCAGCTTGAGCCGCTATATGAGGCCCTTTATATCCGTTGTCTACTGATAGGTGCTGCAAAAAAAAATATAAAGGATTGGTATCTAATGTCGAATGTACTTTTTGAAACATAAGATTAAAGTCAAGGACGTTTGGAAAAGGTCAAAATAGCATTTTTTTGAATCTCGACTTTTTCAAAATATCAAATATGGTTTCTAAGCCGGATATCAAAATATAGAACTAAGACATAAACACAATCATAAAGTATGAAAACTTGGAAACGGCTTAAATACTGATTATCAAATCATTAATGTATAAAAAAAAAACAACAATTGAATCTTATTCAATTGCACCAAAGTGAGACACAACCACTGTTCTAGTATACTGTTATTGTTTATCCAATCATTTTGATCATCGTATGATAGATTCTATGACAATCAAGATGCTCCAAATTGTATTTTAATAGTGAAATTTATTGGCCAAACAAGTGTTCTGTATAGAAAGTGTGCAAATACTGACTAATGAGATTTATTTTATTCATTTGCTAAATATTTCAGCATGATGTATCTAATTCTAAGATCTTTCGACTTGGGCCTAAAATTGTTTCATTGTTTTAGGTACTATTGTTTTTAAATACAGCCTTGGTTCGAACTTCCTCGTCGAACGTCTACTTTGCATCGGTAAAAGTAAGGTAGGATATCAGCTTAATTTATATTATCATTATCCACGGTATAAGCCACAAATCAGTCTTTGTTCTGTAACGTAATTAAATTTTAAGTTTTCAGTACTTTCAATAAGTATTATCATAATTCCGAATTATTTCTATATCAAGTATTGTTAACTAATTAGATCGTAGATGTACGTTGAAAACATACCAATAAACAAAGCTTCAACAAATCTATTTAAATGGTCAAGTAATTCATTATTTTACCTTATATTGTACCTATAAATATATCACTTCTAAATTTAAAAGGGTGTCCTATTTATTTTTACATTATCAGTGTAAGTGACGTATGTGTCAGCTGATAACGAGATACTATAAAACCAACGGTTTGATATGGTGCAGTCCTTTTTATCTCATTTGTGCGAACTGAACAGGTTGTGTTAGATTATTCATTCGGAACCCCTTGGACTTATTCGATACTACTTCAAACATATAATTGTGACCAAGATAAAAAGCTGAAATGTTCCGAAAGTAAGAACCGGAAATGGAAATAAGGATGATAGCATAGAGTGCAAAATATTATCATAGCAATTGCTTATATCAATAAAAAAAGTCAATATTTTGTACATTACTTGAGTTAAACTAATTACAATAAGTCTTGTCTTTTTAAGATTTTATAAAAGAAACTGTTGTAAATTTTGAAATGCATATCAGTAATATTTTATGCTATCATTATCCTTTGATTCTAGTATAACGCAGACATATAACTTATTTATTATTACAAAGTCTTTAATAGTCATTGTATCTTTTCTCTCGTGGACAGCCATCAGACAGTTTGATATACTGTTGACTAACTATTTGAATCGGGTCAGATCAACAAGTTCAAAATATAAGGTGTAGTATCCTATATTTCAACTTAAACTTCTCCTTTCCGACCAAAACAACGCCAATAATAAACATTAGTAAATACCTGTAAGAGATAACCTATATAGCAGTGGTTGTTACGAATATTGGTCACGAGTTTTAAGCAAAATTATGAATTACTATGAAAGTTGACTGAGGTTAAATACTTGGTCGAGTTACAGGCACAAATCCTTCAAAAATGTAGGCAAACTTATAAATTAAGGTATAATCTTAATGTTCAGTATAAAAAAGTTTAACAAGAATACCGTACTCCAAAGTATATTCAAAAAGGGGGGAGTTGGGACGTGTAAGATATGTATAACATCTGTAAAGATATGATTTGTCGTTCACCCATCATTACTAGTGTTTTATAAAGACATTATGTTAGCATAACCATTAAACATTTTAATATAAATTACAATATGCAATAAACATATACCAATAAGAACATGTCATATATTACAAATAAGACTACTAACTACCATAATTTTGATAACGTGTGCATCAAAGTGTCTATAAGGAATTGTACGGACTACAACAATGATCAAAACTCATATCGTACGCGATTACTAACGATAACCACTGAATAACAGGTTGCTGGCCACTGGTAGTACCATAACCTTCGACAATGGTGTAACAGCACAACATAAGAACAGTATGATCTAATAGGGAAAATACCAAAAACAACTGCATGCAATAAATTTGGCATACAACATGGTGTAACAGCACAACATAAGAACAAAATGAAAGAAAATTAGTTAAAAACGGTCTGCCTCAATCTTCCGACAGCAACGAAGTGCAAAACAAGCTAACAATAACAAAAAGACATTAAAAAATTAAATGATCTACGAGTTCTTTCAGTTACAGAAAGCTAGTTCAAAGCCAACTACAACTAATAAATTTATCATAGAAAGCGTTAACGTAATCATGTATGCCTTACCTCGTCATATTTGCCTGTCTGGGCCCAATTATTGTAGTATTTTAGTAGATCTTCAGTTGAGTGGCTTCCTTTAAATAATGTGTCATTTACTTTTAAGGCTTCCATATTGTTTTCCAGAATATCTGAAAGAGAAAAAGATTCTATGGAAAAGACTTCCAAGAGGGATGTATTGTGCTACAAAAGAAAATGTTGCAGAGCAAGTCCATTAGAACTACTGCTGATGCAATATTAAAGCTGCTAGTATGCCTGAACAACATCATTACCTTGAAACGGTGACGAAATAACAAATGTCTGACTTCTTAACTGTCATCTTGTGGATTGGGCAGTGCGTTACAGGGGAAATGGAATGCACTTAATCATTCATCGTTTCGATGCAGGTTTGGAACAAACTATTTTTCCATTTAGAAGTGGAAGATGGAAAATTGGTTTTGATAGACAAATGTGACATAAGATATCTTGTTTTATAAAAAAAAATGTTAAATAGATTATATTTAGTTGATTTTGTCCATTAAATACTAAGATATAAAATAAATGAACAGTCAACATTATATTTTATAATCGTTACTTAGATTCTATTTTGTTGAATTGTCCAGTCAATGCTCAAAAATTAAAAAAAAATGAAGCATCATTTTTTCTTATTTTCTTGAAAATTTGAGTTTTGAATTACAATCAAATTTAAGTCATGTAATAAAAAGCAAAAAAGATTACATTGGTTATAAAAGTTGTAAAATAATGATATATTTTATCAAAAAATATTTTTGATCAATTATCAAGCATGTTCATGTTTCTTTCCATTAGAAAGGATCTCGTGCAGGCTAATTTTTTCTCTTATTTCAAACGACTATCTATTTCCATACAAATCAGTTTTGTTTGATTTTTTCATTTCAAACAAGTCTGCATACGGATACACATAAGAAATATATCATTTCAGCCCAAATTAATGTCCATTCAATATGACATTGTAGCGGAATTTGACGGTTTCTGATTTCAGTTGCATGTTTGACAAGACAATAGTCCGACTTCGCTTCAATCAAATACAGTGTTATCAGAAAGGTGCATTTATTCTAAGTTAAACAATTGTAAAAGAGGAATGAAAGATACCAGTCAAACTCATAAATCGAAAATAAACTAAGCGGTTATAAAATAGATTCCATGCGTGCGGGTTTTTTTTTCCAAGTAGATAGACCGGAATGTAGGCAGATTTAAACAGGGGATAATTTAGATCTGATTCTAACCGGACGTGTCTGTATATATGTACATTCCGAAAGCCAGCAGTAAACGCAAGCAAAATCGAAACGGTATGCGTTTCCTCAAAATTGACATTCATTACTTATATATGAAAAAATAGGTACGAATTCTGATAACTTCGATAACGCATACGAAAAAAAATACTTTTACTGCTCATCTAGAACAATTGTTTTATAAACATGATACAAACAATATCAACGATATATGCATCTACCGCATGATATCTTTTTTAAATGTACATGTAATCTAATGCAAAATGAACACAAAAAAGGAAAAACTAGCGTCTAGTAAATGATAAAAGATGTTAGAAAATAACTCTCTACTTGGAGTTTAAATAAATTAAATAGGTTTTGAGTTGCGACAATTTTGCCCCTCCATACTGCAATAAAACGTTAATTTGTGCAAGTGGAAGTTTTAAATATGTTCACAATTTTTAAGGAATCCATAATTGTGACCCGCCATGACATTTGCAGGCTTATGGAGGTAGAACGTCATTGTTAATTTTTTAACTACATAATAATTTTATTCATCAAATATTGCTTGTCATTGGTAGAAAAATTAAAAACATGATAAATATCGAGATTCAATGAAATACGTATTTGTGAAGAAGAGATTAAAACATTCCTTGGCTTCTTTTTTGCGGACGCCGAACTATACATCATATATAAGTTTTGAAGAAGTTTGACTTTATCGTTTTAATTGAAAAATATTTGAATCTACATTTCAAATTGATATAAAAAAATCAAATTTCTGCTCTAAAGATTTCCTTTCATAAATGATGTCTGAAATAAATCCATGATAAATGTACCGCATCGAATACTTATAAGAGAACACCTACTTATAAACGGTTACGCGTCGCATACTATGTTTAGAGACATGCATAATAAATCTCAATTAAAAAAGAAATTCTGAGAGCTTAGTTTGACAACTTTTAAATTAACTTCATTTCAACAAGTTTAAATAACATGTTTCAAATTGAGCTACAAACAAAACAAAAATGCTCCTAAAGATTTTCTTTCAAAAATGAAGTCTGGAAAATATCCATAATAAATGCACCATATCAAATGCATATATGAGAACACCTACTTATAAATGTTACGCTTCGCATACTATGCTTAGAGACATAGATAATAAATCTAAATTAAAAGAAGGAATTCTTAGAGCTTACTTTGACAAATTTCAAACTAACTTCATTTCAACAAGTTTAAATTACATGTTCTAAAATAGAGCTAAGAATTGTTTGTATTGTAGTAAATTTAATTTTTTGAAATTTTATTCAAATATGCTATTGAACACCACTAAGAGCCAATAAATACAATAATTTTGTATTTTATATATTAGTGACTTCAACAAATAAAAGTCGTCATAAAACAGTCTCATTTCCATACCGTTATTCGAATTGACTCGTTTCATTGCTTTTACAACAAGTATGTCATAATAACATGACAGAGAGTTTGTTTCTGAATATTCTACATAAATATACAAAAAGCAATTTTTAGACAATTTTCCCTCCTAAGCCTGGAAATGGCTAGTCACATATAATTTACGGCGTTTTTATCACAATGACGTTCTACCTCCATAAGCCTTGATATGTCGTGGCTGGTCACATATTTGCACCAGCTTAATTTATGCATTAAAACATCAATATAAACTGCAGTTTTTATGGTTATGTTACGCACGGACTTCATATTTAGTGGTACTCTATCATAGATTTTACTAAAATATTGGGACCCAATTTAAAATTGCTTGAATTCAATAGTAACCCTCCACAAAAACTTTCATGTTTCTGTTACAGACATTTTCGGAGAAAATTATTACATTTTATATTGAGACTTGCATTTCATGTTCTTTCATTTCTTTAATTTATCTTTTTTTTTAATAGAACATTAAGTTATGCCTTTTGTTATTTCATATAAAAAAAAATCGTTACATAAGTTATTTGAACATAAATATTAATTGAAACATAAAAGAAAAATAGAAATTTGCTTTGCCTGTAAAATTGTGGGTCTTTTTCCTTCATATAAAATCAATTGGCTTACAATATACGTTAGTCTTAAAAAAAATAATCATAACAAAATATATAATATAGCAATAAAATATCAAATATCAATATCAAAGAAAAAATATTAGCCACATTTAGAAAAAAAACTAGAGAGAGATAGAGTCTTAACCTATGAAAATACATATCTTATTCAGACTTGAAACAAATAAAAACTTATAATTGTATAAAGCAAAACAAAATCATTTAAATACAAATACTTTATTAAAATCTCTAAAGAGACATAATTACCCATTCTTACCAGCGCAGTGATGTCTTTTAGAATACTGGGCTAACAGAGGACAAGAACGCATTTATATATAATCAATCTGACCCACAAAACTAGTTAAAACCAGAACAAGTGACGATACGCGTTTATTTTTAACTTTAGGAGTCTTCGTTTTTAAACTTTAAAATGATTTTATGGGGGGTCATAAGTACTGAATTTGCTATTTCTTGCTATATAAGCTTTTTCTATAGCTAGTGTGATTAGTTCGAAAACATTTGTGGTGATTAGCATGATTTTTAAAACAAATTATGAAACAAGTAAACAAACTCTGTAGAAGAACATCTATATCTCTTTAAAAATGTGAAAAATTAAAAAAAAAACATATTTGTCCTAGTTTAAATACATATGAGTAATTTATATATACTGCTAATTTGTTTAATAAACACCACTTAGGCCTTGAACGAAACGTCTGTTATCTGTGTATTTCGCAATAACTATATGTGTATGAAACGATAACTAGTTATTTTTCTATAAAGAGTGTTCTGATGTTATGCCTAGGCAACGAGAATACATGGGATTCGTCTTAAAATCAAAGAAAATCATAAAATTACCAAAACCTAGTCAAATTTAAAAGAAAATTGTTCAAATTTAGATACACAAAATAAAAGCAAATCACTATGTTGATAAGGAGGCCTTTTTCCCACTAAAGAGGAGGTCTCAATCATATTTAACTTTTATTTTCATTTAAGCATGTCTTTCAATGGCCTTATGGTGTTTTTCAACTTTTTTCAATTTGTATTACAATTTATTTTAACAAATCATTCATGTCATCGCTTACAACGCCATTACAAAAAACAAAAACAAAAACAGAGAGTTCACTAGAAGGACAGACTACATTACCAGTATTGCTGAATGGAAGGAAAACAAAACGAATTATCGGTCACTTGGTCATTATCTTTAAGAATAAATTATTTAATTCAAAACGTGAAATTCTGGACATACATCCATAATAATACGATGTTAGATCTGAGAGGACGTATTGCACCGAAAAGGTAAAGGAACTCACAATGATGGAGGACGTATGAACGGTTGCCTCTGAATAGAAACGGTTTATTGATTACAGTTATACATGTCTCAATTATATCTAATTTTTATTTCATGTACGCATGTCTTTCAACGGCCATACAGTGTTTTTTTTTACATTTTTCCAATTTGTATTACAATATTGTTTAACAAATCATTCATGTCATCGCTTACAACGCAATAATCATAAACAAAAACAGAAAGTTCACTTGAAGAAAATACTACGTTACCTGTATTGCTGAATAGAAGGAAACATGGCGAATTATCTTTCACCTGGGTATTATCTTTAAGAATAAATGTTTTAATTCAAAACGGGAAATTCGGGACATACATCCATAATAATACGATGTTGGATCGGAGCGGACGTACGGCACCGAAAAGATAAACAAATTCCCAATGATAAAATCACAAAAATACTGAAATCAGAGGAAAATCAATACGGAAAGTCCATAATTACATGGCAAAATCAAATAACAAAACGCATCAAAACGAATAGACAAGAACTGTCATATTCCTGACTTGGTACAGGCATTTTCAAATGTAGAAAATGGTGGATTAAACCTGGTTCTATAGCGCTAACCCTCTCTCTTTAATAACAGTCTCATCAAATTCCGTTATATTTACACGATGCGTTAAATAAACAGTCACAATTAATAAAATAGTCAAAATATGGGTACATCAGTCATCATCGATAACAATTTTAAAAGGGGACAATTTAACAGAACACAAAAACATCTATCTACGAACACATGGATTGACTTGAGTGTCTGAAGTCATAAAATGTGTATACGTCACATAAATGGCTGCCTCTGAATTGGCAAAGAAAGCTAAGAAACATCGCTGATTAATCACTCACTTGCAAGTGAATAATTGAACCTCATTCATATTTTTTTTTGTCTTCTTTATACAATCGTTTATTTTCTTTTCAGTTCTGTTTATGTTCAAACAAAAAGACATCGAAACCTTAAGTGGTTCAAATAAATCGTTTTCGTTTAAATGTGTTTGCTTCCTTCTCTAGTTTCTGCATGTTGACTCCACACTTCATCCAATCTAATTAACAATTGTCATAGGGTAACACCCGTACAGTTGTAAGAACTGTTAAGTTGACATGAAATATTGTCGATACACTCATGTTCTGTACATAAATTGTTAATCTTTTTTATTTTCAAAACACGAATGTTTGTCTTCACAGATTGTCTTATTCATATTTTGCGAAACTTTTCGGAATATTCGGTTTATAGTGTTCAGTGTTTTGAGTCAAGCGTCGATGGTAAGTTTTTATGCAGACGAAACAATCGTCTGGTGTACTAACTTATAAGCCTGGTATATTTAATGAATTTTTACAACCACTGGGTCGCTGCTATTGTTTGTGGACATTTTGTTTACGAGAGTTTAAACAACAAAGAAGTCAGAACGTTTGTGTTGACTAGAAATACCATTGGTATAATTATAGTCTGTAAATGTACTATTTATGAAATGCTTAATTATTTGAAAAAACTAAGGTTTTCTTCCAAAATGCATATATTACCGTAGCCCCGTTTCGTACAACTTTTCTGAATTTTCAGTTATGTTGTTCTTCAACAGCATATTGAGTTAGGCTTAAAACTGTATTGATTCGATGTGAAGACAAATCGCGAGTCCGACGCAACCATTTATAAGCCTTATATATATATTTGATAAGAACTAGATTTTAAAACCAGTGGGTCGATATCACGGCAGATAGTCGTTTCGTTCCCGACTGTGTCACCAGTCTAGTATTCAACACTCTTGCGTTGATTATTATTTTTAGGATATATTTTTTTAGAAAATTCGAATGTGACGTCATTAAATAAAGGCAACAGTAGTATACCGCTGTTCAAAACTCATAAATCCATAGACAAAAAACAAAAGCGGGGTAACAAACTAAAACTGAGGGAAACGCATTAAATATCAGAGGAGAACAAATACACAACATTAAAATGTAACACACACAGAAACGTACTACGCATTAGACAAAATCCTATGAGAATAACAAATATACCATCAAAACCAAATACCTGAATTTGGGATAGACAAGTACCGTGACACGTCTTATAGTAATGTGAATTTACACTCAACAATAAGAGAAAACAAACGACACAACAGAAACACAACGTTAAAATGTAACACATACAGAAACGAACTATAATATAGCAATGGCCATATTCCTGACCTGTCATGTAATGTTATCATTTTAATGTTACATTAAACATTGCAATAAAAGCGGGAGGTTTGGCATGCCACAAAAACAGGTTCAACCCACCATTGTTTTCTTAAAATGTCCTGTACCAAGTCAGGAAAATGACCATTGTTATATCATAGTTCTTTTCTGTGTGTGTTACATTTTAATGTTGTTTTTCTGTTGTGTCGTAGTTCTCCTCTCATATTTTATTTATTTCCCTCAGTTTCAGTTTGTAACCCGGATTTGGTTTTTTTCTCAATCGATTTTTTAATTTCGACCAGCGGTATACTACTGTTGCCTTTATTGCGGTCGATTTCACCAAAGTCATTAATTCTTTTATTTGCTGTTTCTCGATAAGCAGGCAGCAAATCAAAATACTGTCCAGGTAGAATGACATTTCTTTGAGCAAAATAATTCTTCATGAAAGTGTTGAATTCCTAAATATATGGTCAAATTAAATTTAACACTGTAATAGGACGCTAGCTTATGTACAAAATAGCCAAATTTAAGGTTTCTCTATAATTTATTCATGTTTCTTTAAATAATCATTAGATATCTAAACCAAATAATAAAACCTCTTGATATCAGACAAAAAGATGTGGTGTGAATGTCAAAAAGATGTGGTGTGAGTGTCAAAAAGATGTGGTGTGAATGTCAAAAAGATGTGGTGTGAATGTCAAAAAGATGTGGTGTGAATGTCAAAAAGAAAACTATCTGACAGAATTCAAATAATATGGATGTAATACATTTGACCTGTTTCACAGTGGTCATTTCTGTATTTGGCCAATTTGATATACAACATAGGAATATATTTATGTCTCTGTTTCATTAATTTAAAAAGTCACATTCTTACCTACCAAACACATGCTTAGGACTTTAATTGGATATAAGAACTTTACATATGTTTATCGTAATGTAGCGGGAAATTGAGTATTGTCATGTCAAGTTCGAATTATATTTGTTCTCAAATTATTCGGCTAACAGTTGTCCGACTTGGAAAAAATAAACGCAGATCGAGACGATTTTGACGTTTTGGTGTTGATCTTTTCGGAGTAATGCCCTTAGTTTTAGAAAAGATCTTTTTTTTTCAAATTCAATACAAAGGAATTTAATACATACACTTGATTTATTGCGTTTTGCTTATCATTCAGATATATTTTCAAGAAGACTCGGGAAGACAAGGATAATCATAAATATTATATACTTCGTCGATGTTTTGGAATACAAATAAACAGAATAAAATATTATTTAGTCAAAACAATATAACGAAACTGGGGACTGAAATTCTGATAAAGTATATTGTGCACTTACCCTATATTATCTACCAGTTGAAAATCTGATGGAACAAATAAAAGTTTATCTTGTTTTATATGGATATGAAAATCGAATATCTTCAAAACAAATGTAAAGACGTAAACAGGTGACATGTGACGCTGTTTACATCTAACACGCTGTCAATAGAAAAGGATAGCAAGCATTTCTATTTATACATATTCTGCGTATTTAAATAAAATATAAAATAGGACATAACAACAGCTGACTATAATATGACGAGTTAACTATGACACAACTGTTTGTACAGAATTTCAATTGGAACTTTTTATGAAAATATTTAAATAACGAAAAATTTAACTTATTTAATCGTCGTGTACAATAAATAATGATTTGCAATTTCCGCTCGTCTGAATATTCATGATTTTTTTTTTAATGAAATATAAACAACAAACAATTAAAGTGAGTAAAGTGTCCCTTTTCATGTTAAAAGTCAAATCACAAAAATACTGCACTCCGAGGAAAATTCAATCGGGAAGTCACTGATCACATGGCAAAATCAAATGAAAAAAACACATCAAAAACGAATGGACAAGAACAATCAGATTCCTGACTTGGTACAGGCATTTTCAAATGTAGAAAATGGTGGATTGAACCTGGTTTTATAGCGGTAAAACTCTTACTTTTATGACAGTCGCATCAAATTTCGTTCTTTTTTCAACGATGCGTGAACAAAAGAGACATAATCGGCACACATGGTACAATAGTCAAAATATGGTTACAGCAGTCATCCCTGTGTTACAGTCTCAAGACAAACAAACATATACAAAAAATACAGAAAGCATCTATCAAATTAAAAAACACATTCCTTGTTTCGCGTGTTGGGCGTCAGAAATACAAACGTCACAAAAAATAAATTGTGTCGTTCAATATCTTTACAAAACCATTATAATTTCACATGGAGATGGTAGTATGAAGGGTTATAAAATAAAAAGTTATGTAAGAATTGATTACAGAAACAGACTGAGATAAAAAAAAAAAATAAAAAATAAAAAAAAAAAAAATAGCATACCATTTCCTACAACTGCCTTTCTACTGTACAAAAGAAAACTGAATGGGAATACACACTATCTCGAGATAAGACATTTCCATTACTATATGCATGCTACATCTTTGATAAATAGCGAAATAAGAGACAGTATATGTAATTGTATTGTCTTTCAAAATTAAAGATAATTCTGTTACACACTAATGCAAGTGGGAAGTCTGAATTCAAATTTTCTGAAGAAATCATTAATCACATTTGGGAATTTAGTGCCAAGTTTTATTCAACACAAATAAACCATTGTCAATTTGTTTGCACTTTTAGATCTTTTTTTTTGTGCATTTTTTAAGATTCACTTAAAAAAACACAGTCTTGAAAAGGGTTCCTTCATTTAATATGCAAGGAAATAATAATAGCAATTATTTCGCATTCATCAGTTTGAAACGTGCATAATATTCACGATTGCAGAAACAATCAGTCGCATCTTATAAAATCTCATTTTAGTCTACTGCAAAAGCATATCATCATTATAAATTGTATAATCAAACTGATATTGATAGATAAATAGACTATATCTGAAGTCCTGGAAGTTCCTATGAAATGGCTGAAGGAAAATATGTGCTCCTTGTATTGGCGCACATACTTCCACATCATACTTACCGTATCAATGCAAATAGTATACCTCTGTTTTGGTGTAAATGCTATGATGCTGTTTTCCCCTATTTGAATCTTTAACATAGAATATAAACAATTATATATAACTCAAGTTCTGATTAAATATAAATAAAACGTAAACTACTTATTTACATGACCACAAGACGCAGTTATTATTTTAAAATTTTCAAAGCCGCAATCCTGATTTAGTTGACCATTGTAGAATGTTCGTTTCACAGATGAGTATGGATAATTTTGTTCCAATAGTCGTATATTTCTCAATTGTGACATTAATTACCGAATGATATGTATCACCTGCCATGAGAGCCACAATAGTTATCACATGTGCAGTAGAACTTTGAACACTATCGGAACAGGTGAGAAGGGTTTGTGTTGTTCGATCTTTATTTTCAATGAAGAGCTTTATAAAACGTTATTAAAGGTACCAGTATTATAATTAAGTACGCCAGACGCGCGTTTCGTCTACATAAGACTCATCAGTGACGCTCATATCAAAATAGTTATAGAGCCAAACAAGTACATAGTTGAAGAGCAATGAGGATCCAAATTTCCTTAGTCGTATTTGGTTCAACTTTTTGGAATTTTTAAAAATCCGAAAAGTTGAGCCAAATACGGCTAAGATAATCTATGCCTTATAAACTGGTCGTCTTTTTTTCTCATCATTTTTCGATGGTTTTTTTTTTTGTCGGTTTTTTTTTTTGCCATGTTGCTGGCTTATGAAATCTTTATTGTTCCTTTGTTGACATTTGTCTCTTATCTTTAAATAGAGCGCAACATTGATTTTATTGAAAAACATATCGCTATTTATTGATACACTATTTGTGTCTTTCATATCGGAATTTCTAACATCATAAATTGTTTTATTATATAATGTATCATTTTGTAGCTTTTCAGTCTAGAATGTCTGTCAAAATTCATACTATACACCTGTTATAGGTCTTAAACATTTATTTCAAATGTGTTTGTGCCAATAAAGTTTACGTATTTTGAAAAAATTACGTTTTGACGGATCGACAACAAGAATGGATATCAAACATCTGCATGTATACATTTTAAAGTCAAGACATCTCACTGCTGATTTCCTTTTTATAGAGTATGGATTATCAACAACATAGTCCGAAGAAAGGTGTATTGTCAAGTGTTTCTGTTGATCACATCTTGATGGTTTTGTCCTTGGACGTATTTGGTGATGATTGAAGAGTCTCCTTGTTTATTGTGGATGATTGTATATTTACCTCTCCTTATTCTGTTATAATGAATTTGTTTAGATGTTGGATTGCGTTATCCTTGTCATATACACCATCGTATTTTATAGTGATTAAGATTATAATATAATGTTGACTGCTTTACCCCTATTTTTGACATTTTTAGCTATTGTGTCTGCTTGTTGTGTTCACACATCGTTGTCAATATATATATACCGGTAATGTAATTGTGTGCGACTGTCATACAAGTGGGGGTTTATCTAGCTATAAAATCAGGTTTCATCCGCCATTTTCTGTATAAGAAAATGCATGTTCCAAGTCAGGAATTTGGTAGATGTTATCCATTAATTTGATGTGTTTGAATTTTTGATTTAGCCATTTGATTACCGACTTTCTGTGATTTGAGTTTTCGTCGGAGTTCGGTATTTTTGATTTCATTAGGTAAGAAGGATAACTCTAATTGACACCAAGTACTTAATATCGCATTTACTGTGGACATACATATGACTAGTATATCTATGCTATGAATGTGTACTCGTTAATCTAATGGAAATTAGAAGTTTGAAAAATAGTTTTAATAAGATACCAGTTTAAACATGGTCGTTTTAAAGTTATTTCATAAATAATTAATTGTATCAGGGCCAAACGCTTTTTTCGTAACGAGATCGTCTATAACAGTGTAAATAGTGGGGTTTTTTATTTGTATGAAATCAGCAAGAGTTCATCGGCACTAAAAATACATCATAACAAGAATGTGTCCTAAGTACATGAATGCCCCACTCGCGCTATTATTTTCCATGTCCAATGGACCATGAAATTGGGTAAAAAAACGAATTTGGCTTTAAAATTAGAAAGGGCATACCATAAAGGTAACATGTGTACTAAGTTTCAAGTTGTTTGGTCTTCAACTTCATCAAAATCTACCTTAACCAGAAACTTTAACCTGAAACTCCCACTTTCATTTTCTATGTTCAGTAGACCGTGAAATTGGGGTCAAAAGTCTAATTTGGCTTTAAAATTAGAAAGATCATATCATAAGCAACAAGTGTACTAAGTTTCAAGTTGATGGGACTTCAGCTTCATCAAAAACTACCTTAAACAAAACTTTAACCTAAACGGACTCACAGACGAACGGACGGACGAACGAACGAACGGAGCCACAGACCAGAAAACATAAAAAAAGCCCCTCAACTATCGTAGGTAGGGCATCAAAAAAAATTCTAAACGTAAATTTACACCAATGTGGAAGTAATACTTCAAACAATAACTTTTTTTCAAATTGAAACAAACCGGAAATTTCTAACATTTATTAGTGTCACTGAAAAGGCAATCAATGGCCATAACTTCAAATGAGAAATCATCAAAACATTTCTTGGCCTCCATTTGTCACGAGAAACAACATGTTTAAAAAACCTAGAACGGAATGAATCAAAAGTTCTCAAGTTATCTCACAGAATGTGGTCGGAAGCGCTTTATACTAAAACAAGGGTATAATCAAACATTTAACACACCTATTTACTTCAAAATAAAGAATTCATTTTTTACAAACAGATTTTAATGCTTAAACTGGGAAACTACGATATAAATCAAACTTAACGTTCGTTTGTTAAATCATTATTACCACGAACGCAATATGTTGTATGTTGTCACGGAAAGCATTTGCAGCAGTAATTGTTGCATTTTATTGGGAAAAGAAACAACACTTTTAAACACAAAGTTATTTCTATCTGCTTATCGAAAGTTTAGAATCCTATTGAAACATCAGTGCAATGATAGACCTCTCTTAAACCTTTCAACGTTATGTGATATTTATATATTTTATAGCATATGGAAAATCACATTCAGAGCATTTTTGACGTCCAATTAACATGTGTATGTGTTTCTAGGGATGTGGACATGAGTTAGCACCAAAAGAAAAACAAATTCCTCATCTAGAATATTTAAATTTGTATTTATGTATGGATTTATTAAAGCCTAGGTCAACAGAGTCTGTAGTATATAGCAATGTTAGTCCTTCCGTCAATAGAGATTAAATCATTGCTTTTTGAAATTAATTGATGTTAGACGTTTTCTGGTGTCCGTTCAAGAGTTATGGTACATTATTGTTAAAAAAGATTTTGAAACTGTAATGTTTCAATGTTAGAAATAGAAAATAGTTAAATTGTTTACAAAATTTTGATTTTTTTTAAATACTTAGGCTTTTCTACCTGAGGTAAATATTTGGCAATTTGTTTTAGGAATTTTGGTCCTCAATGCTCTTCAACTTCGTACTTTATTTGGCCTTTTTAACTTTTTTGGATTCGAGTGTCACTGATGAGTCTTTGTAGACGAAACGCGCGTCTGGCTTATATATAAAATTTAGTCCTGATATCTATGATGAGTTTATTTAAAAGAAATTTAAATTGAATGTTTGGACCAATAAGCGCTACTAGTATTTACGTTCGATTTTTGTCGTTTTTACCTTTTACTGTTTACAATCTGTAGATCTTGAATTGATGGGTTTTTTAAAAACTTGAAATTGTTATTAAGAAATGACGAATACATAATCCAATGTTTTAAATTCATAAATCCAATTGAAAGGTACCAACCAAGAGGAATGACTTGCGTCAACATGATAAATATCTTCTGCTATGAATTCCTTTTCCGAAATACTAATCTGTTCTCGATTAGTTTAGAATTCCACGATAGGGTATCAATCACCATTCATAAGTGTTCAGATTAAACGACGACGTTGGTGTCTGTCAAAAAAAAGGCTAAAACCGTCATATGCAGAATAGCGCTTCACGCGTACCGTCATAATAAAGTGATATTTTCATTTTATATCTGTATTTTTATATCCAAATTAAAATATTTAGTACAGTATGTATTCTGCTAGAGGTAGTTTTTAAAGGGGGGGGGGGGGTAAATGTAAGAGTCAAAACAAGAACAATCATTATTGAAATGATATGGGTGAATAAAAGTATAACAAAAATACCGAAATACAAGGCAGTTCAAAAAACACCAATCCATATCAATTGACAAAAATAACGCTATCAATCAACAAAAAAGTGACATATTCCTGATTTTGAACAGGCCTTTTCCCAAAATGGTAGGTTAAATCTGGTTTTATATATAGCTTAACCTCCCTTTCGTATGACAGTTGTTCATAGTTCCGTTATATTCACAAGATTAAGTGTGATGAGGCAATAATTGGGATCCAGCGGCCAAAACGTTTTAAACATGTACCACAGACGGACAAGAGACAGTAGTATTCATACAACATCTTCTTATTTTTATATAACAGACACACGTCAACCATTGACTAAAAAAACTAAGAAAAGACAACTAATTTTACAAAGAAGACAACAACAGAAAAAGTCAGTAGATAACAAAACGTTGTGACGTTGTGTCGTTGTTAGTAATTACCCGCATAGATAGTTTAGTCTTAGATGCATGACTTTTTTATTTGTCGTTAGAGGCTTTAAACCAGCTGTCAGTTAACTGTGAGTACTCTCGGATCTGTGCCTATTGTCTTTTTGTTGTTAAGATGTACAAGTTCCCGTCCACGTCCACTTGTATGTTTGTTTATCTGATGAGTTAAGCCTTGTGTAACTGATTTGTATAGTTCGTTCTTATGTTATACTATTATACCACTGTCAATGGGTAAGGGCGGGAGGGTTTAACCCCGCCACATTCTGTTTGTATGTGCCTGTCCCAAGTAAGGGACCTGTAATTCAGTGGTTGTCGTTTATTAATGTGTTACATATTTGTTTTTCGTTCAATTTTTGTACATAAATTTTACCTTCAGTCTTCTCGTTTGAAGTGTTTTACATTGCCATTTCGGGCCCTTTTATAGCTGACTATGCGGTGTGACCTTCGCTCATTGTTGAATGTCGTACGATGACTTATAGTTGTTAATTGATGTGTTATTTTGGTCTCTTGTGGAGAGTTGTCTCATTGTCGATCATAGATTCACACCACGTCTTCTTTTTTCAGATACAAAGTATATATACACTTTCTAGATTTAAAGAAATATTAGTCAATTATAAATACAAGAGTAATCAAAGTTACAAATTCAAAAAACCCGATGGCGGGATGTGTAGATGTGCTAATACTGATTTACGTCAAACGTTATACAAAAACGACCAAAAATAACCATAATACCACGAAGACCAATAACGAGGAAACTTATGTAAAATAAAAATATACACAAGTTCAAAACGACAATTAACTCAAGACCATTTTCTATCATTTGTGAAGTACACTGAATATTTAGCTTCTAATCAAAGTGTGGACACAGATCAGTGTGGATGGTATGTTTGGATGTTTGACAATATATTTTGACAAAAAGAGTTCTATGGTTATTTCACATAAGGTTATGTGTTGATCAGTTGTGCCAAGTGCCAACCAACCTGTACTTAACGCTGAAAACAGCAGTGTTTTTGTCAAGAATTGAGTTTTTATGTCCAATATATATAGGAAGATATGGTATGAGTGCCAATGAGACATGTCTCCATCCAAGTCACAATTTGTAAAAGTAAACCATTATAGGTTAATCAAGACTATCATAGAGAAGACAATTCTTTAAATCAGCAATAGCTCTTCATTGGCCGGCTTACAATGAAAATGAAAAAATAAGAATATGAACTGTATGAAATCAAACTTCTTATACAAATACCGATTTTAATTGTGATCTGGCAAAATTTGATTAAAAATATCCCCCTCCCCCAAATTCAGAATAAAAAAAAATATGGACACGTGAAGAGATAACACGTTTTCTCCACAAACCAATGATTACCAAACAAATAGTTATTGACAGTTGTTACCTTGTTTTTCACGAGTCTTTTCAAGATTTTTAAACTGATAGATAACAACAACAAACAACTCATTAGCACGTTCCTAATTAATTGTGGTGTTTAATTGGCATCACACGCTTTCAGTGGTTTCGGTAGCGGTCATGTAGGGTTCCGTTTATGAGAGATTTGGAATACTTGTACTGTATTGTTATGATATATATCAGAAGTTCTTTAATTGACCTCTGATTATAATAAAGAGAGCTGAAATAATTTTGGGTGGACTGCTAAACACAAAAGATTTATCAACCAATTGCAAAATGGAATACGTAAATCATAGCTATGGTTACTAACTTTAATAGAGCTTGGATTTATGAAATATACAACAAGTGTCGCGTGCTCACCAACATAATACAGTTGTTTTTACCATTAAGCTGGATTTAACACTATGATTGTATTTCACAGCAAACAATGAAGAACTACAAATTGCCAATTAGCTTACACAATATATTTATTCAATAATTGATATATTGGCAAAAATATTAATGGATAAGCAAATTTATGACACACGATTAACAGCATTATTACAATTTTGGACATATAAAATGCTGTTACGTGTATATAAAAACAATTTCTCAGAATGCGTGTCCGAGTGATTTGGACTGAGATGAAAGTGGTCACGAGTTTGATGAAAATGTTTAGATAAAATCATTATTTTTGTGTTAAATTTTCTAAAGGAGCGGATGTTAAAACCATAAACTGCTTCCAGCAACTTTATTATGCGTACCATAAGATTTAAACAAAAACAGTCATGAATAACAGAACCGTATATCCAAGATACCAGTGTTCAGAAGAAGTGTACCTACCAGTTAAGCTGCAATTCATTATTTGGGGATGGAACGGAATATTTGCCTTGATATTCAATAGCATATCAATCATTTTAATTGCGACGAATTCAAAACTTCAAAAGAACCCGTTCTTGGTGTTAATTCTTGGTTTGAGTATAAGTTCTACTGGATTAAGTGTATGCATGATATTTATTTCTGCAATAGTTTTAGCGTGCGACTACAATGAGGAGTTAACTTTCGATGGAGGCTGTGTGGCAGGAATGGCTCTTTTGAAAGCCATGCAGCTTTGTTCAACATTCCATACGCTTGTTATATGCATCTTCCAGTACAGCTCAACTTTTACCTCAATGAATGACAATATCAAACGGTTAACATCATGGAGACTTATTCCCGTTTGGCATATTATAATCATGATCTATATTTTCATTGTATTCTATAGCTGTGCTGATGTTACCTCATTTGACTGCAATGAAGATATATTTTTCGGAGAGAACTGGATTCGTGCTTCTTGTTTTACTTATATTCCTTTGCTCAGTACATTTATCTTGGTCATAGTCGTTTATGGCATGACAGTCTCTCGTATGCTCCGAAACCACAAACGTATGGTGGCCTTAGTAGGCAAAAAGAAATTGTCCGAAAAAAGACTTAGACATAATGTCATAACAATGGGACTGTTCATCTGTCTGACCATCCTTTTAGTCTTACCAAAATTTGCGACACTTGTCATCATATGTTGTGGATTTGATGGATTCCAGCTTATAAAGTTTGTTTCCGGTGTTGTATGTGGATTCAAACCTCTGATGGATCCCGTTGTGTACACCTTGCGCATTGAAGAAATAAGGAACAGTCTAAAGATAACCTGTAAATTAAAGCGGTCCAATCGTATCGACCAATTCCAAGACAGTGGAGTAACAACAACAGATACCAGAACTACGTCGTCAAGGTTACATGACATCTAATTGTATTTCCTGGAAGAAAGACTTTAAAGTTTATATTTGTTATCCGGTATTTGTTGTTTAGGGATGAATATTAAATGTTATACAATTTAGATAAGATTATTACTTAAAACATGTTTTATGATGTTGTATTGACTTACAACAGCGACGAAGCAAGTTGCATGTCAAATTGATCTATTCATTCGAAAACGGTGGTTTATTTCTTTGATCATAACCTCCTTTAAATTACGTTCGAAACTTTCAGTTTTGTATGGAAAGCATGTGGTCAAAAACACATTATTTATCTACTGGTTATTGAATCTAAATGCAAAAGCTGTAACTTCATTAGAGTTATTTTCAAGTTACGGTCTTCTTACCCCTTTTATCTTTGAAATTGTTAGAACTCGATCAAATATATATTATAATCAAAGTCTAGGGTGAAGCGGTCTCGGTATTTGAAAAAGATAGATAAATTCATTAGATTTTCATCAAATATCAACATAAGGCTTTACGTTAGCTGTATAAATAAAGGCAACAGTAGTATACCGCTGTTCAAAACTCATAAATCCATGGACAAAAAACAAAATCGGGGTAACAAACTAAAACCGAGGGAAACGCATTAAATATAAGAGGAGAACAACGACACAACACTGAAATGTAACACACACAGAAACGGACCAAGCATCAGATAAAATCCGACGAGAATAACTAATATAACATCAAAACCAAATACATGAATTTGGGATAGACAAGTACCGTGCCACGTCTTATCTTAATATCTCAAAAATAAGAGAAAACAAACGACGCAACCTTTAAAAGTTAACACACACAGAAACGAACAATAATATAACAATGGCCATCTTCCTGACTTGGTACAGGACATTTTTAAAGGGGGGGAAATGGTGGGTTGAACCTGGTTTTGTGGCATTTCAAACCTCGCACTTTAATGGCAATGTTAAATATAACATTGAAATGACAACATAATATTACAGGACTACAATACAAATAAATAGGAGAACATATTAGACAAAGAAACACATGATTAATAGATAACAAAAAGCATCAGGTTTAAAATTCAATACGCCAAAAAACGCGCCTCGTCCACACAATACTCACCAGTGACGCCGACCTGGACGCCCAGATATAAAAGACCGAACGTGAAAAAAGTACAAAGTTGTACAGCACTGAAGATCAAAAGGTTGTGCCAAATACGGCGTTGTTTGTATGCTTGGGATAAGAACATCCTTATTATTTAGAACAATTAATGCTATTGCAAACAGTAAATTTTATCAAATGAATATGAAAGAGATATATATATAAGACATTTATAGCAATGTTGGAAACATGCTAAAAAACTTAAAATCTTAAAACAAGTGTTGTACGTTGCATACGAAATCATTACTTTGGCAGGTGTTATTACGGTTTAGTAGTGTCTAGACTAATCAAGCATTCAAGAAAATAGAAAGTTTTTAACATCAGATTTGATAGAGTAAAGAAAAACGAGTTGCGCTTTAAATTAGGTTTCAATCTTTTATAACATTATACTCGAATGTTTAAGTTTGTTGCCCTTTAATTTATGGTAGTTTTAACATGTATTCACTAGATCTACATAAATTCTAATAAAGTATAATTATGACAATTAATCTCAGATCTCAATAAACTTGCATTGCGTGTAGGGTAAGGACTTTCGTTCAAATATATTAATCTGATTAATATTCAGATCTACCACAACTCGCATGCTCATTTCTTAAGGCAGACAGTATTTATTTTTTATGCTCATTTTTGTAGACTTGTTTATCTGCTGGTCGTTTTTCGTTCATTTTTGATGACTTAAATTGTCATTATCAATTCGTTTTCGACTTATGAATTTGAATATCCTAGTTTGCAAAAACAAACAATATGAAACATGAAACATGAAAACTTAATTAAACGCCTATTTCTACATATACAACATGTATTCAATGGCGTTGTACATAAATACAATATGTATGTACTATACCAAAAACTAAAAATATAAACTGTGATACACAAGAAAAAAATCAGAAAAGTTCAAAATAATTTTCGAAATACAATGTTTTCAACCGACATTATAAAATATCCAAAGATTCAGAGTTTCTTACATTTGTCCCTAGTTCATTCCACAATTTTGGCCCAATAGTACTAAAGCTTCTATCTGAAAAAGTTTTCTTTCTGTTATATGGGACTGCATAACAACCAATAGATGACTCTGACGACCTTAATGAACGTTTCGACACTTAAGGATTTAACAAATTGATCAAATATGACGGTGCATTATCTACATGACAGTTGTACATATATGTTAAGATTTTGAATGTAATTCTGGCTTTGATCGGAAGCCAGTGTAAGTCAAACAATGCCTGCTTAGCACTATCATACTTAGAACGGTTTAACACAATTTTGGCACACATATTCTGTATACGTTGCAATTTATACAAATCAGTTTGTGAAATTCCATAAAATATAACATTGCAATAATCTAAATGTGATATAACCAAAGATAAAACTAAAGTTTCAGTTGCTTCTTTCGATAGATAGGATCTTATGCACTTTATTTTGTAGTAGTTCATCATTGCTGTCTTACATTTTTTAGTAATATGGTCTTTGAAGTTTAGAGTCTCATCCAGAAAAGCTCCTAAGTACCGTATACATGTTTTTTGATTTTATAACATCTCCACAAATGATTTTTTCTCTTGTCTGACATTTAGAGAGTTGTTGTCGACTGCCAAAGAGAATAAACTCTGTTTTCGTAAGTCACGAATTGCATATAGCCAAGCCAGACGTTTCAAATTTATCTTTAATAACTTGTATAATGGCGTTCCATTTAAACCCCTGAATTACAGACGGTTCCTAGCTTGGAACATGCACATATAGGATTTTGCGTGTTTAAACTAGTTCAACGGAAAGGAGCCAACCATCCCCTAAACCTGGACAGTGATGTAACAGTATAATATAAGAAAAACACTAAAAATATCAGTTGAAAAAGGCTTAACTCTGCAGATGGATACAAATTGAAATACAACTAACAGAAACACAAAATGGACTAGGACGGGTACTTGTACACCCCAACACCAAAAATCATCTTCGCTAGCCAAGGGTTACAATCCACTCCCGCTCTCTTCAAGAGAGCGGGAGTGGATCGTAACCCTTGGCTAGCGAAGATGCACCAAAAATATACCGGCTAAAAACAGATCCGAGAGCACAAGCAGTAATGTTACTAACATCTAGCCAATAAGAACTAAAAGAATATGTTTAAATAAAAAAAAAAAAAAAAAACTATTAGAAAAAAATCATACACGAAATGATCAATCAGTAAACACCCAATACCAAATGGATTAAGTGTAAAAGACGTCCGGATACTTGAAACAGTCAGACAAAAATATGACCATGTGCATTGCCACGATACAAGTATCGACAGATCGTAGAGCTATCATCGGCATGTACATAAATATTTAACAGTAATGTTTAGTTTGATTTATAATTTATTGACAACAAACAATGTTAAAAATCATAGATCAAATTACAGTGTTAAACTGGTAACCCTTTAAAATATGTTTATCTAAAGGACCGAAAAGTTTACCAGGATCCTTTCTAAATTGTTGGGCTCGGAAAACAACATCTCCGTACAAATGACGATGTAATCCCGTCTGAAATAAGTTTTCTGCAACTGCAGCCAAACTAAATACAAAATCTTTATATATATGGAACAATTTAGTAAAGGTTTTGTTAAGTATGTTGTGGTCAATAAATCCCTGACTTTAAAATTTACCGGTAGTACATAGAGAATGTTCATTAAAAAAAAAAAACGTCACAAAAGACACGGGCATATCGAACGAGTTGTGATATATAAATACCGTGAGATGGTGTCAAAGGAACATCACTGTGACCATCCAAAAATGGAAAATTAACAATAGACCTGTAGCGAAAAATCGTCACAGTCTCTTTTGTCGTAAATTTTAATGTGGAGTTTCCCGTTTAATACTCAAATATCAAAATCTAGGAAAAGACAATTGTTATGTACCGTTTATATGACTTAAAATTAAAAGTAAGTTCTTTGGGGTAAATTTCGGAAGTGTAGTTTAGAAAATTCTAGATTCTATACTGACGGAAAGTTTGTTGAATTTATCAGTTTTAAAACGTTATTAAGACGGTCTTTATTGAGTTGTGTCATCAACTGTCTTTCATAACAGTACAATAACAAGTCTGCTATCAAATGGACCACACAGCGAAAGTTGCAATTACATGTTTCCCAATCCACTATAAATAATGATATGTTTAAACTACGGTAAACCCTGGGGCGCAAGTGGTGCCCATATAGATACCATACAGATACCAATCAGTATATACCGATAAACTGTGTTGCCGAAACGTATATGTCTCTGATATTATCAAGGAGAAAATTAACCCCATTCCGTCATCTCATCACACCTCCACGGTAGCCTATACATGATAGCATATTTACCTTTTTCAACCTGCCACACTAAACTTTATTGTTCGTGTGGAGGCCTAGGAATACAAACTAAACAGACACAACACATTTTATTCACAATTGTTAATACGACGGTTGTTATACTTTAAGCTGTTAAGACCATAAAATTAAAGTTAAATCAGTTTCATAATCATGAAAAGGTTTGTTGCGCTTTTTTGCGTTGGGTGAGAGGTTGGGGATTTGGCTTAATCGCAAAATTGACCTAGATCGAAACATTGAATTGATGTAGACATATAAAAGCGTCAAAATGGCGTCCAAAAAGTCTAAAGAAACATTTACCGTAAAAACTGTCAATAATGGGCTTAGAAAAATATGTAAACCTGTTATCAGTTCAGATGTAATGGGTAACAGAAATGTTGAAGTCCGTGCTGTTGGTGCTTGGGTTCAGCCAGCGAGCGCTTTTTCATCAGAAGCTGTGGTAAGTTATAAAATTAAAAATCGTGCAGTCGACATGTCTGATCATGTGTGTGGGTAATCATAATTGTTTTATTTCTTTACATGCTGTTTTAATTTTATCAATCGTTGACATATGCCTGTGTCATAGAGCGTTCATTTACTTGCTGAAGCTGTGGGGTTTGTTTGTTGTTGGTTTTTTTTTTGGGGGGGGGGGGGGGATTCCTTAATTTCTAATGTTTTCCGATTCATAGAATCTTCTTTGTTTCCATTTGTGGCGTCAGATATTTTCTATTGTGACATCATATTTTACAGGAACCTTTGTGATGTCCAGTAATGGCGAACGAAAAGCGACTGAGTTGTATTATTTTAGTAAAATTAAGTGAGGCTTGCAAAAAGAGCACTATATCATGCTTCTTATTATCAATATCAGTCATGTCAAGCTAAGTTCTGAGTCTTTAAATAAAGGAGTAGGTCCGGTAAGGGCTGATTTGGCCTCAAATTTCAGGTTCATCTAACAAAAGATTTTGGACACTTTTTAGACACCTACATGTAAGTGTCTATTTCAATTGATTCAATTTGGTTATGTGAGTGATATTGACTGCAGAGGCTGATTTAAGATGGGCCCAGGGGGCCCGGGCCCCCCTTTTGGGGAAAAAATTTGGTTGCTTATATAGGGAATCACTGAAGCGTGACTGGAGCGGGCCCCCACTTATGAAAATTTCTGGATCCCCCACTGGACTGATTTAGTCATTAACTACGCTCTGATAATAATAATCAATTTAAGCTTAAATATGAAAAATCTATTGAATATCCAAAAAAATGTCACTTTTCAGATGGTTTTTGTAATAATGATAGTGACACTATCATTATTCAAAAACCATCTGAAAAGTCAGACCATTTGTTTTCTTCCTCAACCTTTATTAACTGTATGTTATGTATTATCATCAAATACAAAATAGATTTCAATATGTACATGTACATGTATTATATGAATGAACACAAATGCAGCCACTTTCATTTAAGACGGACACTGTCTAAAATTTAATTAAAATGCTAAAATTGAGGAGATTTCAGACTAATTCAGTAATTTTGCATGACTGAATGATGCTAGTACTTATCCGATGTATGTGCATTGTATTGTCAAAAACAGCCCATATTTATGAGCAGATTTCGAAGCATTCTACTTTCCAGTAAGCATGGTAAATAGCTAAAAGATTACGATTGCACAATTTTGTAAAACTGCTATATTTTGGGGCCAAAAACGGGTCTTACTGAACCTACTCCTTGAGATGTGAAATGATTTCCAATGAGAGAGCATTCAAACAACACAAATGTATCCAAAAGAATGACAGAGTTTTAATGAAGTGTACAGAAAATGTAATTTACATTAATAGTTCACTCAAGTACGGTGTATTGTAATAACGACAAAAACTCGATACTTTGCGATGTGTTAATGTTCATAATCTATATCGAAGGCACCCATTCAAAGGTAGAAAGTAAAGTCATAAAACAAGACGTAACTACGGGAAACATAACAATAACGTTTGTATTATATTCTCAACTCACGGTATGGTTTTCATAACAATGAATAATGAGCAAAATCTATATCATATCATAAACAGCTATTAAAACTAAAAGCCCTGATTATGAAACAATTGAAAAAAATGCAGCCTCTAAAATAATAATGAATGTAAATGTATTTTTGCAATAAAATTCAGTTTGACAAAAGGGAAAAAAGTTACTATTACAATGTACAATATTGTACATGTAGATATTTATTGTGATTTATTTGGTCGAGTAAATACTTCATCTTTATTGAACCAATTGGACATTGGCAATAATTGGCATGAAAATCATAAGACAA
Source organism: Mytilus trossulus (assembly GCF_036588685.1). Classification (NCBI taxonomy): domain Eukaryota; kingdom Metazoa; phylum Mollusca; class Bivalvia; order Mytilida; family Mytilidae; genus Mytilus; species Mytilus trossulus. The sequence continues at coordinate 87,286,974 of NC_086376.1, forward strand.
CTTTTCAAAGGTACTTCATTGCATTTAATTTAGTGTCTCTATAAAAATATACCTGAAAAGGTTTTTAATTACAGCATGCAGCCCATGAAGAACAGGAAAGAATTCAGAAAATGCAAGAAGAGAAAAATGCTAGACTGAAAAGATTCAGAGAAGACGTCAAACACAGAGTTAGTATGCTGGAAAAGGCAAGAAAGAAACAACAGCAAGACAACACAATTAAAGCTGTAGGTTTAAATTTGGTATACATGTACATGTCAAATATATTTACACACTGACAGTAGATACATGTATTTGCTGGGAAAAAGTAGAAGAATAAGAGGGTTGAATAACTTTAACCTTACATGTTTGGATGAAAAAAGTGTAAAGAACACTGTACTTGCGATTAATTGCCTTCTTTGTTGACAGAAATTAACAAATTTCTTAAAATGTTTTTACTGCTTACTTTGGATCTTCTTATTTCTTTTGAGAAATTCAGAAGCATAGTAGACACTTAAGTTAAAAAAAAACTCTTAAGGACTAAACTATAGTCTTTGCATGTAAGTAGTGCCTCCCGTAGAATCAGTCTTGTTATTGTCTCACATGCTAAAATGCAATGATTGTGAGGTGTATATGAACATCTTCATGATCTCATCGGACTTTGACTATTTTCAGGTTCATTGGTTAATGTTTGTTTTCACTTTGGTAAAAATAACTTGGTACACACTTTAAACAGATGCATTTTATACTTCAGGTTCAACATGAACATAAAGTTGTAAGACAAAGTGCCTTTGGTGAAACAGCTCATCGGAAAGATAGTTGTCTTGTTAGAAACAATAATGCTTCATTGGGAATGAGACCAAAGTCAGCTCCAGATGGTAATATATATTGTATTTAGAAAAGTTGTATTAGATACAATTTTGTAAATTTAATGATTTTAAATTAATAATTCAAAGTTAAAAAGCTGCGTCCATTCTCAATTATATTCACAGCTTTTTCCCAATATCAATCATCATTTTTACAATTACATTTTAAAAAGCCTTATGGACTTGAAGCGAAATAAGCTTGAATGAAAAGTAAAATCAACAGATATTTTAAATTACTTAAATATCAGAAGATGTGGTATAAGTGTCAATGGAACAACTCTCCATCCAAGATACAATTTGTAAAAAGTAAACCATTACACATATTAAGGAATGTTCTTTTCAAATTTCTAATTTGAATGAAGGGGAGAAATATGTAGATATAAGAAGATTTGGTATGAATGCCAATGAGAAACTTGTCCATCCAAGATACAATTTGTAAAAAATAAAACCATTACACATGTACATTAAGGAATGTTCTGTTCTAATTTGATTGAAGGGGAAAACTTATTCTCTTAATATATGTAGATATAAAGAAGATGTGTTATGAGTGCCAATAAGACAACTCTCCATCCAAGTCATAATTTGTAAAAAGTAAACCATTATAGGTCAAAGTACAGCCTTCAACATGTAGCCTTGGCTCACACCTAACAGCAAGCTATAAAGTTATATTTGTAATATTTTTTTATTTTTTTTCATTGAAATGTATATTTATTTCATATGTATACACAGGGAGAAGACTGCAAGATGATGGCACAGATTATAGAGCATTCTGTGATCAGACAAATGAGGTATGTCATTGGTTTAAACTTTAAACAGATTATATTGTTCAACAAGACAACTTGATGACATCGTCTCCAATTCAGACACATATTAACATGAACAAACATTCAAAATATCTGACTAAAAGGGGCTCGCGGGTCTAAATCATTTTTTTATTTAATATAGGATATTGCTATATTTTTCTATAAATGAACTTTATCTTTATATACTTAATAGAAAAATGAAATAGAAAATTGGGGTCACCGTTCATTTACGCTCACAATCTGCCATCGAAAGAAGCATACATTTTTGTTAATGTCCTTTTTTTCTGTTGACCGAATAGGAGAAATAGAGGTAATATCGATATAAAAAAAGAACCAAATTACAGAAATCACTTAAATTTTACAGTTATTTAGTTTATGTACAGCTTATTCGAAAACAACAATAAAAAATATAGGTCACTGATGAGTTAAAATAGATATTTCAATTTTAATGCCTTAAAAGTCATTTTTGCACCAAAGGGAGATAATTTGGAGCTTTTTCAATGATATCTACATTTTAAAAGTCACCTGGGGCCAACACAAATTGATTTTTTGGAAAAAAGTTTGTACCATATGATAAAGTAACAACTGCTAAATGTAATAAATAAAATGTGTAATGAAAAATAAATGTTTAATTTGTTTCTGAAAATTTGATACCCCGCAAGCCTCCTTAAACAAGTTATTTTTTATCATACAGATGATGAAAAGAATAACATAGAAATTTGATGAATTAAATGATGTATTTTTATCCAGTAAATAAAATTAATCTAGTACATCTTATTCTACAATGAATAAAAACAAACATGTTACATTCAACACTAAGACAGTTATGTAATCAAAGATATATATCTGAAATGAAAATTAGTTGTTTAAGATACCACGCAGAGAAGATACTTAAATTCTGATATAAATTCTGTGTTTTCATGATCCTACTAGCAAAAAATGTAATTGTACATTCAAGTAAAATGTACTTTGGACAATGCTTTTACCTTCCAATAAATTTACAAATAGAAGTATTCAATTCTTAATAAGATGTCTGAGAAAAAGAAAAAAAAATCAGTTATCAGTTTTAATCTTCTTCTTTTTTATTTTAGCTTTGGTCATGTTGGTACTGAAAATATGAAGGAAATTATTTTTTCAGGTTCATAAACTTACAAACCAAGCAAGAAGACAGTTGGCAAAGAAACAAATAGTTACTGATGATTTCATGGCAGATGATTTACCTGGAGGTGTATGGAAAGTTTCAAGTACAAGAGATGTAAGAATTATAAGCAAGAAAAAATCAGTTAAAACATCAATGAATTTGTCATACTCATCTGACATAATATGAAAGACTTAAAACAGATTTTTTATACGACCGCAAATTTTGAAAAAATTTTCGTCGTATATTGCTATCACGTTGGCGTCGTTGTCGTCGTCGTCGTCGTCCGAATACTTTTAGTTTTCGCACTCTAACTTTAGTAAAAGTGAATAGAAATCTATGAAATTTTAACACAAGGTTTATGACCATAAAAGGAAGGTTGGTATTGATTTTGGGAGTTTTGGTCCCAACATTTTAGGAATTAGGGGCCAAAAAGGGCCCAAATAAGCATTTTCTTGGTTTTCGCACTATAACTTTAGTTTAAGTTAATAGAAATCTATGAAATTTTGACACAAGGTTGATGACCACAAAAGAAAGGTTGGGATTGATTTTGGGAGTTTTGGTTTCAACAGTTTAGGAATTAGGGGCCAAAAAAGGGCCCAAATAAGCATTATTCTTGGTTTTCGCACAATAACTTTAGTTTAAGTAAATAGAAATCAATAATATTTAAACATAATGTTTATGACCACAAAAGGAAGATTGGTATTGATTTTGGGAGTTTAGGTCCCAACAGTTTAGGAATTAGGGTCCAAAAAGGGACCCAAATAAGCATTTTTCTTGGTTTTCGCACCATAACGTTAGTATAAGTAAATAGAAATCTATGAAATTTTAACACAAGGTTAATGACCATAAAAGGAAAGTTGGTATTGATTTTGGGAGTTTTGGTTCAACAGTTTAGGAAAAAGGGGCCCAAAGGGTCCAAAATTAAACTTTGTTTGATTTCATCAAAATTGAATAATTGGGGTTCTTTGATATGCCGAATCTAACTGGTGTATGTAGATTCTTAACTTTTGGTCCCGTTTTCAAATTGGTCTACATTAAGGTCCAAAGGGTCCAAAATTAAACTTAGTTTGATTTTAACAAAAATTGAATCCTTGGGGTTCTTTGATATGCTGAATCTAAAAATGAACTTAGATTTTTTATTATTGGCCCAGTTTTCAAGTTGGCCCAAATCGGGGTCCAAAATTAAACTTTTTGATTTCATCAAAAATTGAATAAATGGGTTTCTTTGATATGCCAAATCTAACTGTGTATGTAGATTCTTCATTTTTGGTCCCGTTTTCAAATTGGCCTACATTAAGGTCCAAAGAGTCCAAAATTAAACTAAGTTTGATTTTAACAAAAATTAAATTCTTGGGCCTCTTTAATATGCTGAATCTAAACATGTACTTAGATTTTTGATTATGGGCCCAGTTTTCAAGTTGGTCCAAATCAGGATCTAAAATTATTATATTAAGTATTGTGGAATAGCAAGTCTTTTCAATTGCACAGTATTGTGCAATGGCAAGAAATATCTAATTTCACAATATTGTGAAATAGCAATTTTTTTTTTAATTAGAGTTATCTTTCTTTGTCCAAAATAGTAAGCAAGAAATATCTTATTGCAAGATTTTTTTTAATTGGAGTTATCTTTCTTTGTCCAGAATCAACTTAAATCTTTGTTACATACAATATACAATGTATATTCACTTTTTACTACCAACTGATAAATTTAAATAATCTTTACCATTCAGTGATAACAAGCAGTTTTTTACATCTTAATATTTTATGATGTATTTAAATGAGTAGTTATTGTTGCAAACTCCATTAGAATATTTTAATTGAGATTAGTTTTGGAATAAGGGAAAGGGGGATGTGATTAAAAAATTGGGTTCAATTTTTCTCATTTGAAATTTCATAAATAAAAAGAAAATTTCTTCAAACATTTTTTTGAGAGGATTAATATTGAACAGCATAGTGAATTGCTCTAAGAGAAAACAAAAATTTTAAGTTCATTAGAACATTCATTCTGTGTCAGAAACCTATGCTGTGTCAACTATTTAATCACAATCCAAATTTAGAGCTGAATCCAGCTTGAATGTTGTGTCCATACTTGCCCCAACCTTTCAGGGTTCAACCTCTGCGGTCGTATAAAGCTACGCCCTGCGAAGCATCTGGTTTTTAATTTGGATCAAATATTTTATTTTTACCCATATTTAACTCATATAATACATTTTAACTTGGTTTTTAGTTCAGTAAACATTTAGAGATAGTCTAGGGCTAAAGTTATTTTAGACATCAATAAAAAACTTTGTAAAAACTTCATATATTTTATGAAAGCGTGCCAAATGTTTTTTTTTATTTAGAAATAATGTTAGATGCAAAATGTTTCCCAATTTAACTGATAATGTTTTGGGTTTTTTTTGCAATCAACATTTAGGCAGGTTGGCATTATTTTTTTTTACACTATAACTTTCTTAAAACTTCATTGAATGTTATGAAACTTAGACAGAATTTATTTCAGCTGAATTTTTTTTATGTATTTTACAGATAATTGCACATAATTTTTGACAGCAAACATGATACTTTTACTCAGAAAACAGAAATAGCAGGAATCAAAGAGTTCCCCAAAACCCTAAGTAGATTTTTTAAGTTTGAAATTAAATTTACTGAGTATACAGAAATCATTAGACTTAGCGTAGCAATCTATCTTTGCATTTTGGTTGACTCATGTTATTTATGTTACAGCACCCTGCTTCAAGAAGTACAGCTGACCCTGAAGTATTTGATATAGAAGATAGTGAGTCTTTAGATTTACAAGGTAAAATGTGCCATGATGTACAAATATTTTTACATGTTTTTATAATGCATTTTACAAGCTTAAGTATCAAATAATATTTTGATATACAAAGTTTGGTTTTGTTTTCAAGTCGTTTACCTTTTTTGTAGGCATTTAGCTTTTCTCATACACTGAGTGATTTAAAGTTAGTAAATAGTGTGTGTGATACCTAGGAATTGAGAGATGGTTGCAGGCAAATGGCCACATTGCTTAAACATTTGTGTCTTATTATAAAGTGGATGATAAGATTTTAAGTGATATTGGATGGAGGATTTATTTAATATTTTGTACTAAATCAGACACAGTACTTACTGACTCAACATATCCAGAATTATCTAAACTTATTTTTGACTACAAAGATAGTATCAAGTTGATTTCAAGTAAGTTTTAACTTTAGTAAAAGCAATGTGAAAAAAGACATTAAATTTGAAATAATTTGTACATTATTTTGACAGATGAGGAAAAAGAAAATATAGAAACAAGTAGATTGAAGGTTGTCCATTTTGATAAGGAATTAAGCAAAGGAGAGACAAGAGTAGAGAGGATTAGCAGAAAAAGTGGTAAAATTGTATTTTGTCTAGATGTATTTGGAAACACCAAAACATACATAAATCTTACACAATAATAAGAAAACTTGCATAAAAATAACCTTTTTTCAAATCAGTATGTTGGGTTTAAATTTTGCTGTTTCACAAATGTATTGGGTTTTATGCAAAAGCTGTATAATTTGTGATAATCACATGAAAAATAAAACCAAAAGCCTGCTTTATGCTTAAAACAACAAACAAAACACAAATATGGCATACAGCTTCTTCAACAACCACTGGATTTCATTATTAATATCACTTTAAGATGAAGAACAGCTATAAAAGAATCTTTCCTTGTCATTTTGCATACAGTTTTGCTGTTCATGTATTGATTTTGTGTCATGTTTGGATACCCCATATACTTTGTTTTTCTGAAGCTATTATACACAAATTTCAATTTATAATCTTTTAATACATTTGTATTACATTAAAAACTTCTTTACACGTAAAGCAGCAATTAGTATATACATATCTTATAAGGGATTATCACCATTAAAATATTATGTATCCATTGTTTCTCTTTCAGCAACAACGTGTAAAGGAACACAAGTGATGAGGAATGTTCCTAGAGTCAAACAGGTACCTAGTATTTACACTGGGGTTCAGTCTGAGGAAGAAAAAAGACGACAGAAAAGTGAACATGCAACTTACAGAAGACTTTTTATGGATTTAGAGAGAGAACAAGTTAAAGAAAATATCAGACGTCAAGAACACAGAAAAAGAATATTTAAGTAATTAGTTTAAAACAATGGATTGTAAAGATGTTATTATTTGGGAGATAATTAAGTTCATGGATTTTTCTTATAATTCACAAATTTTTGTTCTAATACAGGTTTTCCATGATGCAAAAAGTATCATTCTCAAAAACTATAAAATCAGGTGTGTTTTCACAATCACAACTATTCAAATTCATGAATAACTATAATTTATTTAGATATATTTTAAAATAAGTCTCTATTCTTAAAGAACAAGGATATTGTTAAGTACAGCAAACAATGCTTAAGGTAGTACCTAACACCACAGGGAGATAACTCTGTAAAGTCAGCTAAATGTTTTAATTACGTTGTGATGTAAAAGGGAATATAAGCTTCTCAATGATTAAAATCGGTGTTTGTCAAACTGCTTTATAACCAGTATGATTTTTTTAACAAAACGGTTGGTTAAATTTTTTTAAAGTTTTTATATTTTTGTAACAGGGTCAAGGTAAATACTTTGTCAAAATTTTATGAAAATTAAACAACCCAAATTAATTTTAGTGAAAGTGTTGGGTACCACCTTAAAACATCAACATCTTTCAGTCTCGCAATAAAGGAAGTGATGTGAAAGAAATTAATTTTTGTGATATAGAGTCAGACATGCTGAGCTGATATAATATTCCAGAAACATATCAAAATATTTCATCCTGTTTTGTGCTGTACACTCTAAACATATACAGAAAAGTCAAAAAGTAATAAAGAATCAAAGCTTTTATTATTACAAAACTTGTCATGTGATAGTTTTTTCCTAAAATTAATCTCCCTTCTTGAATTTCAGTAGCATCATTTATAAACAACACTTCCTAAAATTGTAAAAGATAGTCTTTTCTATTTTGTCCGTTGTTCTTAAATAACAGTAATAAATGTACAGTGTATTCTGAATTTACAGTAATTTCAGATGATTTTTAAATAGAAAACTTGTTTTTGTTATTCTTGTGAGGTATAAAAATGTTCTGTTTTTTTTTTTAGATTAAAAAAGGACAAGGAAGAAGAAAGAAAGGTACAAGAAACTGCATCAAAGGAATTAATAGAACCAAGAGATCCTTTAACAGGAGAATCAGCTCTAGAACTATTAGTACGGGAAATAGAGGAACATAAATTTGTACGCCAAAAAGTACAAGAAAATGAACAAAGAATCAGAAAACACAGAGAAATGGAAAGGTATAATTTAGACTTATTTTTACTAAACAAAAATAAGCAGCTATCCTTTCATGCATTGGACCAAGTGGACAAAAGTGATCAAACGAATAAAGCAGAGGTTCATATATGTAAATAGTGGGGAAGGTTGAACTCCTAATAGTCAATTGGAAAATAATAAAAATTCTTAAAGACTTGGAAAAGATTTTGGTGATCCAATTTTATTGTTTGTCCTTGTGAATATGAGTGCAGAATAGTTTTCCAGTGTTCCAGCTGGGTTTTCAAAAGGGGAGGGTGCCAATCCTAAAAAAAAAAATGAAAAGGGGCATTTAACATGTGATATGATATGAAAAGGGCATGTTTTGATAAAGATATTAATTAAACATTGTGTTTATTTGTTGAACTACATCATTAGCTCATATAGAAGTTTATCTTTGGACTCTTTAGGCTGAAAAACTTGTCAAGCAGCTTGTCATACAAGAGTTTAAATCATTGCTTTGCACAGTTAAGCTTTATATGCAGCATGTTTTGAAAGGTGTCCTGCTTCATTCTGTTTCTTTTGTCTGACACTCTTTACCAGTTTCACCTTTCTACCTCTGCTGTGCTTAATGGCGATACAGCACAAAACAGCTGTGCTCAGTAAATCAATAAATGCACAATGTTTGGATATACATGTAGCAACAGTGAAAGTTTATATTAAAAATAAAGAAAACAGAAAAAGATGACCAAGGCACCCTACCAACACTGCTACTAAGACCCTTTTTAACTTTTCCCATCACTCAAAATACCTAAACATACTCTTTATTTGGGTGTTCTCCTTCTTTGGAAGATTATAAACAGTAGTGGATCATATCAATACGAACAAAATAATATACAATCGATCTCCAAAAAAGGTAAGGCGCCCTGGAAACTGTAAAAAGGGCACAGGGCGGCACTCGGGAAAGGGGAGCCATGGTGCCCTCTGAAAACGGCCTAGCTGGAACACTGTTTTCTGTAGAAATATGTGCCAGAGTTAATATAATTGAATTGACTCACTGAGTATTCTATACATATGCTTATTTGGAGAATTTTCAAGTATATTCATTTGAAAAAAGGAGAAAAAATACTATGATGATAGGTTGAAGTCGTAGTGTTTAATTTATATGCAATCTTTTTCCTCAAGTAAAGCAATAAGTAATCAAATACAAATTTAAAAAGGGCTTTTCTAAGAAAAAGTACAGCTTACTACACTACAGATGGTTGTTTTTACAGTGAAAGTATAAAAAAAAATCTAAAATTAGTTCTATTGATGGTAACCCAATTTTCAAAGTGCCTGTCCTTAGTACCATCTTTTTTTTATTGGAACAGTTTTAATGATAATTTTTTTAATGAGATATTTTTCTATTTTCAGATTTGTGGAAGCATTAAAACATCAGTTAAAAGAAAGGATAGGAATTAGAGGGAAGTTACTCCCAGCTATGTGTTGTTGTGGAGAAACTCTATGGGATACAAACCCTGACACATGTGCCAATAATTGTGTATTTTATAAAAATCATAAAGGTCAGTTATTTGCTACAGTTATTAAAAAACTGTGGATTCAGTAATTTTTGTAGGTACCAATTTTTTGTGGATTGCGGAAATTGCATTTTCGTGGCTTCTTGATTTGGGGATTTTGTCAAAGTGAAAGTCTATAATATATTTGTACTTCATGAACATTTAAATTTGTGTGTCACCTATATATATTAACTCAATCAATGAAAACTAGAATTCACATGCAGCTTACTTATTATTATACATTCAAATTATTTATGATGGATAGAAGTGACATAAAAAAAACTTTTAAAGACAATTAGATGTATTTAGATAAAATAACTGTTCAACTTATAGACTTATAGACTCTTACCTTTTGATGTTACATACTGATTCAATGGTTATTTGTTCAGAATATGAAAATGTACCCTTACAATCAGTAGGTACAGGAAAACTTAAACAGCAGCGACACCTGCATTACCCACTTAAAAAAATCCTTCTGGCTGTTGTGTATTATAAAAATCTGTCATATTTATAAATAATTCTACTTTTACTTTCAGCTTACGCCAAAGCACTGCAATCACTACTAGCATCATGTGAAATAGATTAGCTGAAATTTACAATCAGAGTGAAAAATGACAATAGACAATATGAACCTTTAAAAAAAGGAGATCAAGGTTGAAAGGCCTGTGTTCTGGGAAATAAGCTAGCGAATACAGGATAAGAATACTTCACACAAGCAAGGAACAATCTTTTTACCTGTATCATTCAAAAACTTGTTTCTTGGAAAGAACTATTTTGATGGGAAGCAGTGTAAAAAATATACATACAATCTAAAAAGACTGATCATGATTATGTGTATAATTTTATATGAATATTTCAATGTATAAGTACATTTTTTCAATATTTGAAAACTTATTATGTTTTTTTTAATATTTTGAAGCTTTCTTTTATTTGATCCTGTAAGAAAAAAAATACATTTTATACATGTACTTCATCTTTATTTTACTATAATTACAGCAATTATATATTTGTTTTAGTTGTGTCCATTATCTGTGATAAATTATTTATATTAGTAAAATATTGAAATAAAAGATGTTAATATATTGGTCCAGCCACACTGAGGAACTGTAAATTCAGAAATTATTGCTTGCATTTATTATTGCGATTTCAGATTAATGAGATTTGCAAATCCTTATACAACTGCCTACCAAATATCATTGAGCTACCATTAGACCTAATTCAAACCATACAAATATTCCAAAGTCAATGGCGTATGATTGAGGGACAGAGCAAAATAGTTATAGCGAACCAAATAAAAGTATTCCACAGAGTCGTCTGCTCTTGACCAAGGTATTTAAACTTTTGCAAGTTTACCTGTCCCATTGAATCACTACAATAGCTATTGTTCTCTGTGTAGTTTATTCACTTGGACATTTAAATTTCTTCTAGGAGAAATCTATCACTCATTGATGAATTTGCCTGACCAAAAAATATCTTCTTTGTTGATTGAAATACATGTATAAACTCACATAACCTGCATGTGATACAGTATTTATTCAATATTAATAATATATTTTTAATCTGTTCAATATAAGCACTGATTTAATTATAAAAAGTTTATTTCTGATTTTTTTTTTAACTTCTGCATGCATTTATGTTTCAAAGAAACTGCATGTTTTTCATGGTTCTTCAGTTATAAAGAATACATTTATGAATACCTTTACTTAAACATTATCATGTCAAGTTTTTATTTGTGAACAGACTAAAAAATAGCAAATTTTGATAGGTAAAATGTTGAAATTTGATCAGAAATCAACTTTTAATTTTTAAATCAGTGTTTATATCAAACAAATTGAAAATGTGTTATTGATTGTATAAAAACAACATCACATGCAGTTTTATAATTACTTATTTGTACATGTATTTCCATCATTGACAGTTCAATTTTTTGTTCAGGTAAACTAATCAGTCAGTGATAGATTTCTCTTGCCAGAAATTTAAAGGTCCCATTGAATAAACTAAACAGAGAACAGTAGCTATTGTATTTGTTAGATGGGACAATAGAACTTACAAAAGTTTAAATGGACCGGTAACTTGCAGATGAATCTGTGGAAAACTATGGTAGGATTCGCTATAACATGGAAATGAGATTTACGAATGCTGATACAACTCCATACCATATAACTTTGATCTACTACATATTACTGATTCCTCTTTAAGTGACCACATAACAAACTTAATATTGAAACTATGCAAAAGTTTCAAAGTTGTGCATTGAAGTGTGAGGCGAAACAATTTACATATCAAAGAGCAGATTGCTCTAAGAGATACGATTGCCATTGTTTTCATTGACACATGTATACATGTAGCTGGATAATATTATTTTCAAAACTAATTCAACTGCACATGTAAAATGTAATTTAAGTAATCTAAATAGTTACAAAATAGCCAATCCCTGATATTGTGTATGGATAATGAACTTATTGTTTTAATTTTGTACTATCAATTCTAAGTTTACTTTCCACAGTGGTCACTGAGACTCAGAATGAGAGAAGGTATTTCACTTCGTATCTTATCACCTATTTTCCTACATTAATTCTAGGAGGAACCCCATTCCTAACTCTTTACATATTTAATTTTCTATGAGTTCATGACTCCTTTTCATACACAATCCTGGGTTTAAATTGCAATTGTTTTTAATATAATACCACATTTATCAACAGAACCAGTTAATTTTTCTCGTCGTGGTTGTATATCGTATTTCGATTCAGAATTGACAAAAGTTACTTCCGGAAACATAATATGGAAGACTCCATTTCGCCTGAAGGGGTGTTGTAGTTACACCTTTACGATGTGGACTACTTTTATTTTAATTTAAATGATGCATATGGTTTGAAACTATGCAACAACAATAACCCTCAATAGCAGACATACATAAAAGGATCCAATGAGTTTAAAGTTAATCAATTGAGTGGGGGATCCAGAGCAACCATTCAACCTAATAACCCTTGAAGTCAACAAAACTATACACATGCACATTATTACCTAAACAAACCCTGGAGCAAGAACAAATATTTTAAATGTTAATTAAACGACCTAGATGGTTCTCTATTTCTTTATGGAAGTACAATATCAAATATCAGCCTCATAACAGTGACATTTAAGAAAAACTCCACTTCAGTTCTTATATGTCAGAAATAGATTTATCGGAATTCAGAGAAATCGCATTTTTATCAAAACTTGGAAATTCCCTCTGACGTGTTTCTATATTTATAAAAGCACTAAATATAAATACTGCTTAATTCTGATTTTCCGTGTTATTCAAAACACAAATAAAAGTGAAGGGATATATCAAACATGAAAATTATGAAGAGGACATTATAGGAAAGATGTTGTTCCATCCCTTTGTTTGTTTTTACCTTTTAAAGCAAGACAATCATAAGAATCTGTGATGTTCCTTAATGTTTAGAATAAAATGGTTGACGCGAGGACATGGTCCTGAGCCAATGGTACAAGTCTTCAGATTGCTTGAAAGCAATTGTATCCCAAAAATGAGATGTGCCTATGCTTAAAACAGCTGCCTCCCAAACATTGATGACCTTTATTTAACTGTTCACCTTGAACTGAATAATTATAAACTACAAAAAAGGAAACAGCATGCCTTCAGTTTTGCCTCTGCTATTCATCAAGGCAAGACAAAAACAAAATAAAAATCAGAAGGAAAGGAATTGACTAGTGAGTAGACACACCACCTGTGTACATGCAACACATATGTTTCCTAAACAAGAGTGAACACACTGAAATCTATCTGTTTTAGTGACAATTGATTTTATGTTGGTAGTCTGAAATATATATCTTTACTACGACTATCATGGTTCCAAGTTGATGAGGTCACCTAATTTACACCTTAATTATTCCAAACACCAAATATATTTTACCTATTGCTTATAGTTTCTTAGAAAAAAACCTAAACCAGGGAAAAATAACATCGTCCTATGAACTATGAAAATGAGGTCAAAGTCAGATGAACCATGCCAGACAGACATGTACACCTTACAATCAATCTATGCATTAAATGTAGTTTGCATATTGTCATAGTGTCTAAGAAACCAACTCAACAATTAAACTGAATATTGACCAATATACTAAGTTTCAGGTTGACTGGACTTCAACTTCATCAAAAACTTTAACCTGAAGCAGGACAGACGAACAAACAGACACACAGACCAGAAAACATAATGCCCCTCTTCTATTGTAAGTGGGGCATAAAAAAGACCAAAACACGAGATTCTCTTTCATGACTAAGCCATGTACACCTTACAATCATTTCATACGCCAAATAAAATAGACATTGCTTTATAGTATTTGAAATGTGTGCTTGACCACGAAAAACTTAACCTTGATCACTGATCCATGAAATGAGGTTGAGGTCATATAAAAACTGCCTGACAGGCATGAGGACCTTCAAGGTCCATACATACTTAATATAGTTATCCTACTACTCATAATAAGAGAGATATCAACATTACAAAATAAGCATTGTAAATATGGTTCATAGCATTTGATTGAGGCAAACTAAAGTTGGAGAACAGAAACCAACTTAGGGATGTATGAACGTACAGACGGACAAGGGCATAAAACAGTTTTTTCAAGTAGTCACTGAACCATGAAAATGAAGTCAAGAACAATGGACATATGATAGACAGAAAATTCATAACATAAACGCAACTATAAACAAAGTATGAAGCTTCCAAGTCTTCCACCTTCTAATATATAAAGCTTTTAAGAAATTAGTTGAAGGTATGGCCTTTGGATCACTACCCCTATAGTGAGCTTTCTGCGACAGCAGTCACAGGCTCAACAAAATCCACAATACTCCATTGTCCACTGTGTGCCTGAAAGTTTTGGGACCACATTATTAAACACTTAGAACTATAAGCAACTGTAATATAATTTTATTCAAAGGTAAAAACAGTCAATAAAATTGCTATTGTATATTGTAAATGAGATAAACAAACAACATGATTTGTAAATTAATGAATTTTTAAAAATAGTTATAAGTTTTCAAATGAGTTCCACACAGAAAATAGAATTCATAGAGAAAGGGAAATTTAAAGATCTTAATAAATTGACTGTTCACATTTAAGTTCAAAATCATATATAAAGTATTAAAAAGAGTTTATTGCATAGGGATAATTATGTCTAAAGTTGTGATTTTTCACAAATTTAGAATCAAGTAAGAAGTGATAAAAAAAGAACTACTGCAAACTATAAATGTAAAGATGATGTAAGGGCAAAGGTAGTATAAGGCCTGGTTTTTGCCCCCCTATTTTCTCATTTTTCAAATTCTGTTTTGGAAACCTACTTATCACGTTAAAATATTCCCTTGGGTTTGAAGTTTGTTTGGATGAACTTTAAAACTAATTTCAGAAAATGGGAATGGTGAGGGGGGTTAAAGGGCACCAAAAATGCCAAAAGAAGGAAAAATTACGATTTTTTTGTCGTTTGTTAAAATTTAATTTTAAGCCTATGTGATGTGGAGAAAATTACACCTAATGAAATTGGAATTAAAAAAAAATCCGGGACATATTGGTGCAGGCACTTAAAAACTTAAAATTCGTTGTATGAAACACCTGAAAAGTGAATAACAATTACAATATTTGAATAATAGCAGAAAGTTTAACCCCTAATATCACCCAGTTGGTAAAATTAGTGGTTTTGAAGTTTTCCAAAACAAACTTCAAGCAGCCTGGAATATTTTAACATAATAAAAGGCTTTCCAAAACAGAATTTGAAAAATGAGAAAACAGGGGGCAAAAAAAGCCTTATTGTACTTTGAAATTCTGTTTTTCTAGAAATCATGTGAAAACTTATGAGATAATCCATAATAAATATGATAACAAATACTAATAATATAAATAATTAAAGACAAATATATATAACAACTACCGGGGTAATCTTGATATAAAACTTGGTCATATAAATAGTTTTTCAGGTAGATAGTAAAAAAAAAATTTACAAACTCCCAAGGAAAGTTTGAAACAGAAAGTCCCTTTAAAAATGGCAAAATCAAAAGATTAAACACATCAAACGAATGGAAAACAACTGTCATACACTACCAACAATTTGACTAGCGTTTACATGTACATTAAATGCCGCTATAAAAACAGTACTTTTAGGAAACATTACTAATCAGTACATTAAATGCCGCTATATAAACAGTACTTTTAGGAAACATTACTAATCAGTACATTAAATGCCGCTATATAAACAGTACTTTTAGGAAACATCACTATTCAGTACATTAATTTTTATATCATTTTCAGTAATGTTGGGAAAAAGTTGATTACAGTGCTGAAAATTACAGTCATTTTTCAGTACTGAAAATTTCAGCCATTTTTCAGTACTAAAAATTTCAGCCATTTTTCAGTACTGAAAATTTCAGCCATTTTTCAGTACTGAAAATTTCAGTCATTTTTCAGTACTGAAAATTTCAGCCATTTTTCAGTACTGAAAATTTCAGTCATTTTTCAGTACTGAAAATTTCATTCATTTTTCAGTACTGAAAATTTCAGTCATTTTTCAGTACTGAAAATTTCAGTAATTTTTCAGTACTGAAAATTTAAGTAATTTTACAGTACTGAAAATTCAATCATTTTTAAGTACAGAAAGTTGTAGTCAAATTCAAGACCTAATAAAAAAAACTCGGTTATGCTATCACAAACATCATAAGCCCCAAGGGTGAGTTGGGAATAGAAATATGCTCACTTGGTCCTGTTCCGACCGGCAGTAAAAAGCTTGTTTAAGTGGGGCGTCCGTCTGGCTGTGAAAGATGTATCAAGTTTGCAGCTTCGTCCTGTCAAAATGCATATATCGAGGTTTAATCCAACGCCTCGAGTAAAGAGAGTGACAGGATCTCTGCATGTTAAGAACCCTTGCAACAACTCTTCCTGTTGCATGGCAAAATTTCTGTCCCTTACTTATATACCTTTATTTTCCAGTGGAAGTCGAAATTCCCCTTGATCATCATCGGGATAGGCCTCTATTATTACAAGACCTACTAGTACCTGTTGTATTTATTGTTAACTTGTTCTCGTCCGGAACCATCGTGAAATATTTGCCACTGGACATAAAGCAATCAACAATCAATAAAAAATAATCATCAACAAATATCATAAGTTGGTTTGGGATAAAAACGAGAATTTTATTTTAAAACTCCATGGCTATATGTATTCTTTCATTTCAACACATTAATACATTAAAGAGGATTCTTTTGATGAACTGTGTGACCACATTCTTTATGTACCTGTTTCAAGCCACGACTTTTCATTTTTGATTGTCGTTATTTGTTGTATGTCATAATTGGTGTTATTCAATGTTTTTGGCGTAAACCAGTGCGGTTTTTTTTCCTGACGATTAGTTTCGCTACTTATCAAGATGAATTTTACAGCTTTCCATGCGCAATGATGTTTTCATTGTTGATTTATGTGAAAGGCGGAAAAGGAGCTGTCATAAAAACAGTCAAATTCAATCACATTAGCAACAAATACAAAACTATCAGACAGGGGTCACCAATACAGTTTTTCAATATTAAGCAGTCAGCACCATACAAGAAGTTCTGAATAGCTCCGAGAAAAAAAATAGATGTCATCTAGATGTAAAGCACAATGTCAGAATATCGTTCATCAAACTAAATGTATAACTACACAAAGACATATCTATAACATGACTTTGTCCGACTTGGGACAGAGGTGCATATAAATATGGCGGGTTAAACCGATTTTGTCGACGTCTGACGTTGAACATTATGGTTATTTATATAGTATCCTTGTTCTGTTGTTGTTAGTTGGGACTTGGGAGGCATACCACATCTCCTTGTTTTATTATTAGAACTACACAAAGACATATCTATAACATGACTTTGTCCGACTTGGGACAGAGGTGCATATAAATATGGCGGGTTAAACCGATTTTGTCGACGTCTGACGTTGAACATTATGGTTATTTATATAGTATCCTTGTTCTGTTGTTGATAGTTGAGAACTTGGGAGGCATACCACATCTCCTTGTTTTATTAATAGAACTAAATATGTAGATTATATATATGCAGTCGTCTATATTAAAACTGTTGCTCTTTCATACTTTCTTGTAGCACTTGAAATGCAATGACGTCTTTAATATAGTTCACGGTTCTCCTATAGATAGAAAAGATTCTTTTGATACCATGACAGTTTGTTATCAGTAATAATTTCAAAGTAATTTAAAAGAATAAGCACACGTTTCAAGATATTTTTATAACATTAACCTTGGATCAAGTCAGGAACCTGTAGTCAAGTGGTTGTGGTTGGTTCATTTCGGTCATATTTATTGTTTGTAAATTGTTTTGTTATATACATGTACATTAGGCATTAATATTCTGATATGAATTGTTTCATATTCATATTTCACATGTTTTAACCTTTTATATCGACTTTTACTCACTCTATGAAGGTCGTACAGTCGACTACAATTGCGTATATCTACCTAAAACTTTGGTGAACTTTTATAGTTGTATCATTGCAAATTATAACAACATTCCTTATTTTTGCCAACACTAATATTTTCTATTCAACGGGAAGAAAATAGAACTTTTGCTTCGTATTGTTATTTGTGTGGTTTTTTTATATAGCATAAGAATTTTGACAGCAGTAGATTTTGAATGAAAAGCTGGACTAAATTTTAGGGCAGTAAGGCAGAATCCAATTAAAATACATAATTCTAAATATGAAAAGAAATGTTAGTTAAATCTCCACAAAACAGTAACACTTCTACAAAAGATATTTCAGTCTATTACTAATTGGAGTCTTATTCGGTTTTCTTCATCTTTTACGTTACAAGTAAAAGAGTGTTCAATTGCAAAAAAATGATTTTTTGTCCTTGACCTAAAGCACTTTCAAAATCACGGTTAGTGTAAAAGATCTAAACTACAGACAAATTTTCTACTTATGAATCGATCTAACACATGATTTTTTTTAATTGGAAATGGACACGAATCGAGTCTTCACAAGAATTTAACAGTAACTGAACATATTGTAGATAATATTATAGAAAGTAAATATGACTTTTTTTTGGTCGTGAGCATGTTTTATACAACCTTTCTTTATTTCTTTCTTGTTGTTCAAATTTCTTGGTCCTCAACAATTAAAGTCAGTCCTGTAAGCTCTAACCAATAATGTCTCGGACAAATACAACTTATAAGATGCAACGAGAATGCTCAAGCTGAAACGTTTCGCCTGCTTTTATATCCACGAATTATTTTATGCTGATAGACCAAGGAAAGAGTTTAAGTACAGGTGTCACATACATCACACATTGTCAAAGATCCATGAAAATGAAGTCAATTAGAGATAAACCAATTTAAGTCAGAAATACATGTTAAGCTGACAATCATTATACACACGTAATATAGTTTTTATATTGCTTATCTCATACAAGAAACAGCAAAAACAATGAAAATTACATATTGACCAATGAACCATGAAAAAATAAAGTCAAGGTGACTCGTCAGATGACCTCTGCTAGACAAGACATTTAAATCATAAAATCATTTCATACACTATATCTAGTTTTATCTACTAGTATTGCTAAAAGAAATAGACAAAAAAACTAAATTTAACATTGACTAATGACCTGTGCAAATTAGACAAATAATAGTTCACAAGACACATAGAAAACTAATGACTAAGCAACACGAATCCCACCATGGGTTTGATCTCGGGTGCTCCTGAAGGGTATGCTGATCCTGTTCCACATATAAATGTAGCACCCATCCTGTTGCTCATGTTATTACAAACCCGGTAAATAGTCCAATTCGGTAGTTCACAAATAGGTAAGTGAGAAATTAATATAATAAAAATAGAAATTTGTTTTCAAGCAGTTGCTTGACAATGAAAATGAGGTCAAGGCCAACAGACATAATACAGACTCGTTATACATGTATAAGCCACAAGTTATGAAGCCTCCAGTTAAAGTCAATTACCATATAAAATATCAAGCTCAATACAAATAGCTAACGCCGTAGGATTGTTATCTGTATCTTTCGCATGTCACATGCACGACAATAAAGAAAGAAGACAAGCAAAGTCATGTACATCAATGTCTCGCATCCTGGATTTTAGTTGTATTTGTTGATCAACTTTGAAACAAATTACTCAGGGAAAAGGGTCTTACTTGCAAAAGACAGAACGGAAGATTTTTTTCTAATCCATTTATCAACTTAATATTCGAAAAATAATTTATTTATCATAATATCTTTATTGCAAAATTACACCCATGAGGGTCAAGCAATACAATGAAACAATAATTTTATACTATACAATGCAATAAAATGAAATACAATGTAATACAATGGAATACAAAATAATACAATACAATATATGGAAAAATAGAACATTAGAGATCATTAGAGTTCAATTATAAATGTATGTAAAAAACACCATCATAACCTTGCCTGACACGGGTCTGACTCCCTCAGTTCTAAAGACTGTTTAATGAAGACTCCAATATGACAAACAAGTTCAGGGATGGGGTTTAGAATGTGTTTTAAGTTTATTGAATGCATCAAGATGTTGAAATAATGGTACATAGTCTTTTAGATAAACAAAAAGATTAAAACGCAAAGATATGTTAATGTCACAATACAAAAAGAAATGATATTCGTCATCTAAGACTTCACATTTTTTACATAATCTTTGTGCTCTTGGAATGTTTCTGTACCTTCCTAATTCAATGCCTAGGGAATGATCACTTAGTCTAAATTTTGAGAGTAACTGCCTATGTATAAAATTATTGCAATTTAAATATTCCTCAGACTGACAATTATTTTTTAATTTCCCATAAAGACAAAGTTTGGATGAGGAATCCATTTTTGAAAGTTTAATTAAAGTATTTTTTTCATATTCCTCTGAAACACACTTTTTTATATTACATTTTAACATGTTTTTTGATTGTTTAAAAGGTACATTATTATTAGAGTAATTTTCTGGATTTATTTTCATTTCTTTAAATTTTTTATCTGCAAATGAGTACCAAGAATAAATTCCTTCTGAATGTAAATTTATGTTTGTTTGTAGAGATTCTTTAACCAGGGGATTAATATCATTACAATTTATTCTATAAAAAAACATGAGTGTTTGAGTTTTTATATAGGAGTCCAAAGTAAATCTACCTAATTCTGATCTAGCACCTATGTTAGTGGCTGTCTTTTTCAGTCCTAATACTGCTTTACAAAATTTAGAATGAACCTTCTCAAAGGGATGTTTTTCTGTTAATGCAAGAGTATCACAAAATGTATTATTTACTGCAGCTCTATTAGATGCTCTATAAGCTGACTGAAAATTATCCATAAATCAAATCTCAGAGTTGTATGTCAAAATAGGTCTTATAAGAGTATCAAATAATTTACATGACAAATTAGTGGGAACAAAATTAAAATTTGACATATATTTTCTCAATAAAAATAAAACTTTAATGCCTTTTTTAGACAGCTCTTCAGTAGTTTTCAAACGCCTGTACCAAGGTAGGAACCTTCTCATTGCTTGTCTCATGTCATGTTAATTGGTGGTTTTTTTATCGATTGATTGCTGTCGGATACGAATGCGGTTTTTTTTGGTATGGTATTCCTCTATATGGAGCTACATGAATGGTGAAAGCATAAACTTTCTACATGTCCCACAACATGGAAAGGACTATTTCAATGTTTTGTACTTAAATGTTTCATTTGAAACTAAATTTTCTGTTTTGAGACTTTATCTGTAATGTTCATACAATAATTTTAATTTAAATTGTATATTATTATGAACGAGCTTCTGGTTTGGAAAATATACACTCATGGCAAGTTATTACAGGTTCTTTCGATCTCTTTAAAAATACACCACTGTATGTCTCTTACAGTTTTGTTTAAATGTTCTTCCCTGCACATAATTACTTATTTGTATGTTATATTCTTGTAGGATGTTGATTCAATGATAAAATCCTGTTAAATAAACCGTATTAGACTCTTGGAATTCTTCATTCTGTTGCTGAAATCTAAATATAAAATTCAGGGTACAATTTTCTTAAATAATCATCAAATACTACGGTAACCTTACCAATCAGGGTTATTATTACGGAATTTGTTCTGCACCAGATGCGCATTTCGACAAAACTTGTCTCTTCAGTGATGCTCGTGGTCAAAATATTTAAAATCCAAATCGTATATAAAAGATGAAGAGCTATAATAAGTTAACCCTTAAAATTAGATCTATGAATATTTTTTAGTTATTGCTATAACATTGTTTTAATTATCCATAGTTCATGGATGGAGTATGATACATGCACATATATTATTTTTCAAATTCTGTATTTTACTGATAAATATACTCACTTTTATAGTCAACATCACACTTTTACACTAACAGCAACTGCAGGTGAGACACAGAGTTCTGTGGATCCATTTAGAAAATGTTCAATCTATGTATCCCTATGAAGATTTCTTGTTCCCTAGTTTGGTAAAATAATTAAGCTCATTAGTATGCAGAGGAAAACAGTTTTTACAATTTTAGATAAGTTAACGGACAATGATAACGGATAAAAATTTATGAATATAGCAAAGTGGGCTAAAACAAATATGACAACCAATTCTTTTAAATGGATTTTTTTTAAAACTTTACTATAGGCTGATAAGACTTGAAAGAAATTATTTTGCACAACATGCCCAGAGGAAAATTAACTCTCTGCAACTTAAAATGCAGGAAGTAAATTGTGTACAAATTAAAATAAACAGCTGCGCCATGAGCGCATGATACGCCTGTCGTCTTGTGTGATAGTTTAATGCAATAATCATAAATAGTTTAATGCAATAATCATAAATATTTTTTGAGAAAGTTTTAAACAATAACCATATATTGTTTTTGAGATACAGAGGGACATATGAACCCAAAAAAACTAAATATCACTAAAATAAAATTTTGAATCAAAACCAAAAAGTATACAGATCTTAAGATTAATGTTACAAAGAAGTATGTAAAGTTTTAAGCAATTATCATGAATTGATTTTGTGATACGGCGTGACATGCATGTAAAAATACCCTCCCCCTTTTTTACAAAATACTAAATAACTGAAAAATGAAATTTTAAATCATCACCAAAAAGTATACAGATCTTCAGATCAATACAACAGAGAAGTGTGTAAAGTTTAAAGCAATAATCATAAATTGATTTTGAGATACGGCGTGACATGTGAAAATACCCTCCCCCTTTTTTTACGAAATACTAAATAACTGAAAAACAAAATTTTAAATCATCACCAAAAAGTATATAGATCTTAAGATTAATATAACAAAAAAGTGTGTAAAGTTTTAAGCAATAATCATAAATCGTTTTTGAGATACGGCGCGACATGTAAAAATCCCCTCCCCCTTTTTTACAAAATACTCAATAACTCAAAAATGAAATTTTGAATCATCACCAAAAAGTATACAGATCTTAAAATTAATATAACTAAGAAGTGTGTAAAGTTTAAAGCAATAATCAAAAAATGTTTTTGATATACAGTGCGACATGTGAAAAAACACACCCCTATTTTAGTTACAAAGTGCCGTAACTCAAAACGTTTTAATCTTATTTTGACCGAAAAGTATACAGATCATTTGACTATCACAAGAAACAACTACAATAAGTTTTGTGAAATTTGGATAAGTCGTTCTCAAGTTACGGCCCGACATGTTTACGCCGGACAAACGGACAGACGGACGGACACCGGACATTTGTATAACATAATACGTCCCGTCAAAATTTTGACGGTCGTATAAAAAAGTAATCAAAGCGCTGTATTAAAGCACTGTAGGCAGTTAACCAAAAACCAAGGCAAACATAATTATGAAAACTGTGGCAATATTAATATTGCTTCAATTTTTTTTTAAAGATTTAAAAGAACAAACATTAAACATTCATATATAATTGTACATGTATGTTCATTTAATGAATTAAATTAAATCATTAAGGCAAATAATTCATATTTTATCAAGGTTTTCAATAGCAACATATATATCAAGTATACTTTTTTCATGGTCATGAGTCTTGAGTCAGCAGTGGTACAAATTCGCAATGATTGCAGTTCTTCTAGTTGGTCGTAATTGTTGGTATTAGTTGACTGTTAGTAGTTCAAGTTGATTTTAGTTCTTTAGTACGAGCTTGTAGAAGTATGAATGGACTTGCTTCCCTGGAAAGTAAACTGAGTTTGTGTTCTACATTCCAAAAGTTATGAGACACAAATCAGACAAATGTTTACTACTACAGGGGTCAATGGTGAGGTCTGACTGACCTGTCCATAGTAAATGTAAATGACTCCCACCTTCACCCCAAGTCCATTATGTCGAAGTTTGGAATAAAATTACAGGTGTTAGTTCTAACAAAGTGTTATGCATATGTGACGCCTATGATATTGACCTAGTATGTCATTCAATCTTTTTAAAATGACAAACAGGAATGAATAACATGGTTTAGGAGTTGATATCTGATTCTTTTACAGTTTCTCAAAACACACACAAGAGGGTGTGGGGTGACCCTATGGACTACCCCTATTTTTCATTTGATTTTTTATATTGTCCCATACATGAATATATATGGTTTAGGGGTCTGGATCTCGACCGTTATCAAGTTTTCAAACAGAAGGGGTAGGGGACACAAGTGACTTCCCCTATATTTCATATGATTTGTTATATAGACCAATACTTGAATATATATGGTTGAGGGGTGGAGATCTCATCTGTTTCTAAGTTATCAAACAGGATTGGTAGGACTCTCCCTATATTTCATTTGATTAGTTCTATTGTCCCATACAAGTACATGAAAATATATGGTTTAATTTAAAGGTGGGGATCTCGACTGTTTCCAAGTTCTCAAACAACAGGAGGGATTGGGTGACTGCAGGGACTCCCCCTATTTTTCATTTGATCAGTTATATAGTCCCATATATGAATATATATATGGTTGAGAGGTGGGGATCTCATCAGTTTCAAAGTTATCAAACAGGAGGGGTAGAGTGCCCTAAAGGACTCCACATACATATCATATGATTTGCTTACATTCAGATATCATATAATCTAGTTGCACTCTATGTGTACAATAAGAAACTTACTGCTATTTTAACTGACCCATCAAAATTGAGAAAAAAATACCCATTGAAATTGCAGTAATATTTTTACACTTTAAAAGCATCTAACTTGCTTTACCAACATTCATTACTGTTAAAGAAAATTTATACTGTCACCAGGACCATATACATTGTTAGATATACTGTTCCCAGCTGTCACAAAGACTCACATTGTATTGGATTTTGACATTAATATTTGTCAAAAAGTAATTTTGAGTTTCAGTACAAAATATTTTCTGTTTCTTTCGTTCTTTTACATATATCTTTTGGTTTTCAATTCTAGTGTTTATATTTATTTACCATGCAAAGATGTATTTTGCCATCTGTTTGATTTTTTTAAAATTTCAAAGATCGCCAAAACCCGGAATTACCGATATCCGCTTCCGGAATCGAATCCGGTATTGTAATTTTCGTCTCAGGTTTAAGGTGGCACGGTAGTATTTCCTGGCCATAAGGGATTTAGAATTTGCACCACTTTCTAACACTGCAAAAAATTCTACATTCACAGTCAACTGAAGTATTTTCATTTTACCATTCAGAAATGAATTTGGATATGAACCATGACCGTTTACTTTTTTTGCTATTTTTAAAATCCTAAGGCCACTAGTACTTTTAGGTCTTTTATGGTGCAGTGAATGCAAAATTTAAAAAAATTCTCAAAAATTCATTTTCATCTGTATATAAAATTATTTCATATTTTTCTACACCTGATTCATCACTCAGTTTGGGAAAGTATGTTCAGTTGATACTGTATTTTTTGTCCAATCACACTGTTTAGATACATTTACCTAAGTAGGGTACACAAAAGAGCAACCTAAATTCTGGAAAGCAAATACTACCGTGCCACCAGCACTCCACAGTAAAAAATTAGCCACAACTGCAAAATGTTTATAAATCATCTCCTATTCCTGGATTTCTAATACATTAACCTAACTGTTTGTGTTGTACATGAACAGACGTATGTTATCAGTATATTTATAGATTTGATGTTCAAAAGTTAAAAGAGTGAAAATTAATTCCTTTTATGTTTATCAATGGCAACATTCTGCATTTATTAACCATAAAATATTGCAAAAAGGGGGGTTAACATGTTAAATTTGGATCAAACTAGAATTTCAATGCCGTTGCGTGATACCTTTTTAGAAACTGTTTTCATAAATCTTCCTAATGATCAAATAAAATATGGGTGACTCTCGCCTCATTTTTTCGTAAAATCCAATCACAAAAAGTTCGTGCAATAATTGCCGGACCAATGTATGGTAGGGCCCTGCAAATACGGACTGTCATACAGAAAACAGCCTATTATTACATAATATCGATGTTCATATAAACCCAATACAAAAAGAAAAAAGAAGATGTGGTATGATTGCCAATAAGACAACTATCCACAAAAGACCAAAATGACACAAACATTAATAATTATAGGTCACAGTACGGCCTTCAACAATGAGCAAAGCCCATACCGCATATTGTCAGCTATAAAAGGCCCCGATAAGACAATGTAAATACAAAGGCTATTTTAATACTCAGCTATCCAAAAATGAATTTTATTGCACACTAGCTCTCATATTTGAAAAATTCACGGGCCAAAATGCGAAACTACACACCTAACTGTGGAGTGCTACATTTGTACCTCATATCAGCCATTTTGTTTTCAATGTTGTTTTTGTCAGATACGATTTTACTCGAATTTACACATTATTTGTCGGCGATTTTCTGTATAAAGCTAGCGGTTGAACAAAATGAACATCGCTGTCATGCATAGTAATGCTAAAACAAGTTTTGAGATCGTTTATTAGGAGCCGACTTTGGTAAAAAGGTTTGCAAAGTTATTTTTTTATTTCCTCTCAAGTCGGGAATGTCGAGCATAGCTTAACCAAGTCGAATGTCCGACTGCAAAAGTGGAAGGCCGCTAATTTGAACCCCTGCCTCCAAATTGAAAAGATACAAAAATTTCGTCTTATAATTTAAAATTGCCGCCAACAGCATGATCAGTCGAACTTATTTTAAGATTACTGACGTAATTGACTACGTATTGATGACAAACAATATTCCTACGACTTTTGCCATTGAAATCTAAACTACTAGCTTGTCTTTAGAGATTTCGGCGATTAAACATTTCATACATTTGTTCTTTGACAGCTTAGTCAAAATCTCAGGGGATAATAAACTACATAAAGATTCCTAATGTGCCCTACTTCCTATGTGCAACTTCAAAACTTTTTGATAAATCTACGATCATTTCAGTTTTTTCTGATCATATTTTTTGTAATCAAGAATTAAAAGTATAAAAAAAACCTGTCCAATTAGTTATAAATAACATAGCATCCAGCTAGATAATAACAATGGCACATACTTCAGCATTTATTGGGTAGAACACAAATCTAGGGTGCTCGCATAAGGCAGCTTAACTGCCTAAAAATGAAGCTTTGCTGTAGTAAAATATAAACTTGCGTAGCAACAGATCAAAATGATTAGATCTATTCGTCAACTCCACCCCCAAAAAAAACCCATCAAATTATTAAAACAAAACAACCCTTAAACCCTAACCATGGCAACTATAAAAGAACCATTGTAGTAAAGTTACAGATTGCATAACAATATACCCGGAGACAAATTATTAAGTGGCACAGTTTTGATGGCGACATCCAGTGGCGGATCCAGTAATTTTTATAAGTGGGGGCCCGCTGACTGCTTAAGAGGGGCCTCACTCCAGTCAAGCTTCGGTGATTCTTTTTATAAGCAAGCAGGTTTTTTTTTCCAAAAAGGGGGACTGTACCCCCCCCCCCCCCCCCCCTTAATCCGCCTCTGACATCATTTCGACAATTCGCAAGAGATTCACTTTTTATCGAGTTTCGAGTTGCGAGTTAAGAAAGTCGAGTTACGAGTTAAGAAAGTCGAGTTGCGAGTTAAGAAAGTCGAGTTGCGAGTATTGAATTGTGAGTAACGAAAGTCGAGTTGCGAGTAACAAAAGTCGAGTTGCGAGTTACAAAAGTCTTGTTGCGAGTTTTAAAAGTTGAGTTGCGAGTTATAATAATAATAATAATAATAAAAACTCATTAGGATTAAACCAAATTTCAATAAGGCTCTCTACATACAATATCAACTACATGAATGAATAATTTACTAATATACAAATGTAAACAATAGATCTAAATAAACAAAGTATAATGACAACAACAAGGTGCTCCGCAGGGCACATCTTTATACGACCGCAGTGGTCCAACCCTGAACGGTTGGAGCAAATTTGGTCACAATATTCAAGCTTGATACTGTCTGAATTTGGATTGTGATCGAATTTTTGTCATATTAAGGTTTTTGTCACCAAAAAAATGTGGCCAGAGATCTAACAAATCTACTGTACAATACTGTGCAATTGAATTAAATTTAGAATGGAAATGGGGAATGTGTCAAAGAGACAACAACCCGACCAAATAAAAAAACAACAGCAGAAGGTCACCAACAGGTCTTCAATGTAGCGAGAAATTCCCGCACCCGGACGCGTCCTTCAGCTGGCCCCTAAACAAATATATACTAGTTCAGTGATAATGAACGCCATACTAATTTCCAAATTGTACACAAGAAACTAAAATTAAAATAATACAAGACTAACAAACCCCAGAGGCTCCTGCCTTGGGATAGGCGCAAAAATACGGCGGGGTTAAACATGTTCAATTGAAGGCTTCTTCTTGAAATTTTTCAAAATTCGAATTTCAAAAAGTTTGAAAAAAAGGAATCCCTTAAAAAATTTAACCCCCCCTAATTTTTTTTTTATTGAAACCCCCTTTTTAAGCAATAACCCTTCAACTCAATCCCATCATTTCCCTTGTAGCATGGAACCTTGTATAAAAATTTCAGAGAGATTCATTCACCTAAACATTTTTTGTTTGGAAACTAGAAACATGCTTCTTTTTTGCCCTTTTTTGGCCCCACTAATTCCTACATATTTGGGCAATTATTCCAAAACTTAATCCTAGCCTCCCCTTTGTTATGTGGAACATTGTGGTACAATTTTAGAGAGGTCAATACAATTACACACAATTTATTGTCTTCAAACTAGAAAAATGCTTGCTTTTGGTCCCTTTTTGGCCCTTTATTCCTAAACTTTTGACCCATAACCCCGTAAACGAATCCAAACCTTCTACTTGTGGTTTTAAACATTGTGGTACAATTTCAGAGCAAATGAAATACTTATACACAAGTTATTATCCTTAAACTAGAAAAATCCTTGTTTTGGGCTTCTTATTCCAAAACGGTTGGACAACCATCCCCAAAATCGATCCCAACCTTCCTTTTGTGGTATTGACCCTTCTGAAAAAAAATCATTAAGATCTATTTTTTTAAACTAGAGAAACTGTCCGGAAACCAATTGGGCTTCGGACGACGCAGACGACAACGACATCATACCATTATACGATCCAAAAAAGTATAAAAAACACCTATAGTATAATACATTGTGGCTTAACTCATATATTTGACACTTAAAACAATATAATGACTTGTAAGAGTATTTGAAAGTAGATATACTTTTTTATTTTTTTTATTTCACTGGATAATGAATTCCACGCTTTTGGGCCACTAAAAGAACCAGATGCTCCGTAGGGCGCAGCTTTATACGAAAACAAAAACTCCCAAAGTCAATCCCAACCTTCCTTTTGTCGTCATAAACCTTGCGTGAAAATTTCATACATTTCTATTTTCTTATACTAAAGATATTGTGCAAAAACTAAGAAAAATGCTTGTTTTGAGCCGTTTTTGGCCCCTAATTCCTAAACTGTTGGGACGAAAACTCTCAAAATCAATCCCAACCTTCTTTTTGTGGTCATAAACCTTATGTTAAAACTTAATAGAATTCAGTTTACTGAAAGTTCTTGTGCGAAAACCAAGTTAAATGCTATTTTGGGCCCTTTTTGTCCCTAATTCCTAAACTGTTGGGACCAGAACTCCCAAAATCAATCACAACCTTCCTTTTATGGTCATAAACCTTGTGTTTAAATTTCACAGGTTTCTTTTTACTTATACTTAAGTTAAAGTGCGAAAACACCTTGAATGTTTTCGGACGACGACGACGACAACGACGCCAACGTCATACCAATATACGACCGAGATCACAATTGTCTGTTCTTCTTTGCTTCGTTTTTCACGAATATAGTCCCTAGTGTTTATTCGTTTAAACTAATATGATATGTTACTTGTAATTTTTCTTTTCATTTAAAGTACCTAATAAAATACCAAAGAGCTTCCAAAACTTAAAATTACTGGAATTTATTACAGCTTTGTGTTTATTAACTTAATTCTCTGGTTGGTGAGCTCTTTTGCGACCTAATTTCGCCACGACCGCACCACGATTGAATTGAACATGTTCAAAGTTGGCCATGCTCTTCACGATCTTGAAGATCTCACCACAACCGTGGAACGACCTTACTGCGACCTACACGATCATCAAAATTTGCATTTTTTCCACGGTCGTAGTGCGATTGGCTTAGTGGGACTGGGGTATAAGAGAAAACTCAATTCGGAACATCCATAATCACATGGCTAAATCAAATAACAAAACGCATAAAAAAAAGGATAGACATGAATTGTCAATTTCCTAAGTTGGTCTCTGTATGATCTATAAAATATATAAGTTTCTCACTGAATGTATAGAAAGAGGGTAACCAAAGATTTTGCGACGATGCAAATATTAAACTTTACAATATAAATAAATGTCTTTAACCAACGAATTCAAATAGCAAAAGCTATGCAATTAACAAACATATACTTACAAAAATGTATATAAGCTTCATGTAAATTATTTAACAATGAAATACATTAATTATGAAATTTGAAGTTTTCCCAAGGGCGCTAGTAATTAATTAATAACACTGTCTACCACACAGCATTTCGGGGACACTCCCTCTGGTATCTTTCCTCCCTCTTTTATAGCTGACTATGCGGGTGCTTTTTCTAATTATTGGGGGCATTATGATGACCTATAGTTGCTAATGTTTGTGTCATATAGTCACAGAATCATCCTCATCGCTTCCCTCAATCTTAAACTTTATTCTATTACCAATAGTTTCAACACCTAGTCTGATCAAGTCTTGATCAATAAGGTGCTGAAAAGTGTCATATTCTATCCTATCATCTTTAAACTTTTTAATTTGAAAGATTTGCAGATTAAGTTCTGCAAGAGCACGTTGTACAGCAGACGACATGTTGACAGTATGAAAATAAACCCGAAATATACATGTTTTCGGTTATTTTCGGAAGTCTACCAACACCACATAATAAAAAAAAAGCACTGAAAGTAATTGATTAACCACCTATTATAATATGTTTTGAACCAAACATAAAACATTTTGACCACTGATCATAAAGTTGTTTGAACTGATCATAATATTTATT
The DNA here is from genome assembly GCF_036588685.1 of Mytilus trossulus. NCBI lineage: Eukaryota > Metazoa > Mollusca > Bivalvia > Mytilida > Mytilidae > Mytilus > Mytilus trossulus. Next base: position 87,318,128 of record NC_086376.1, read on the forward strand.
TTACTGAACATAATGATCAGTCTTCAGAACATAATATTTATTTCACTCAACATAATGATAACAGTACTGATAATAAAGTGCTGCGCTTTAGCGCATGATACGCCCGTTGCTCTTTTAACTTATTTTGAAAGTGTTAGTTATTGTCCCAAAATTGGAAAATCCCCCCTTTTTAGCATAGTTTATATAACAAACCAAAACTACTTGTACTTGACAAATATTTCTCTAAATGAGTGAGAAAATTCAAATAAGGGATAACAGAAAAATTAATACATACATGTAGATAATAATTAACAATTATAGAACATACAGACTTATTTATGGGATTAAAGCCTTGGCTTGTCAAATACGAATAATCTGAGACTACTATAACATGTGTTATAGTAGTCTCAGGAATAATAGATCATTTTGAAGTAAAATGTCGCCATTTAAAAAACAACAAATTAAAACATGAAATTATATTAGCTTAATCTTCTAAACTCGACTTAAATCTTGCACAATAAAAATATCAAAATCCCTAGTGAAATATTTCAAATATAACAAAATCACTGATTTTACAAAATCTTTAACAAAATGTCCAAAAAGTATCAAAATCAATTTTTTTTCCATTTTTCCACTGTGACACAGCTATGGCGTTCCATATTCATTGTCTGTCCTATTATATTTATATATGGTATTTGAAATGGAAATTAGCACAAAACCAGTCATTTTAACAATTAAGATCCTATCAAGGAACCCTTTTAAGGTGACTATATCAGAGACAAAAACAAAATGTTTACAATAGATATAAAAAATGAAGATGTGGTATGATTGCCAAATAGACAACTCTCCAAAAGAGACCAAAATGAAATTACTAACAATAAGTCATCGCACGCCCGTTAACAATGAGCAAAGGCCATACCGCATAGTCAGCTATAAAACTAAAAAGGCCCCGAAATAACAATGTAAAACGAGAAAACTAACGGCTTATTCATGTACAAAAAATGAACGAAAAACAAATTGAACACATAAACAAACAACCACTGGATAAGTATACAAGACAAAAAGAAAAGGACAGTACAAAATATGTTAAGAATCTAATCTCAAATAAAAATGAAAATAATCCTCGTACAAAATAAATATTTATATAAAAAAAAGTGACTAGATGCTCTGCAAGGGTAATTAGCATATTTCGAATTTTACTTAATATGTTTTTGACCAGCAATGTAAACAAAATAATAAATACATATTTGAACAATAAAACAAAGAATTTTTCATCATAGGATCGGGATATTGTAACTTGATAAAGGAATTCGAATGTGAAATGGTGGTAGCTAACCATGGATCCAAGAAAAGACACGTATTATATAGGTCAATAAACACGAAATTATAATAAGAAGATGTGGTATAATTTCCAATGAGATTTCTGTTTACTACAAGCTATAACTACTGGAAGAAAAAGCTCCAGTAAAATTAAACTTTATCAAGGATTGGAGAGGCCTTGTTATCTGAAAGACAGAGAAAACAACATGATTTTTTTTTATATCGGGATTTTTTCAATATTCCCAACTATAAAATCCGACAAATTAACGAAAAAGAGAACAACATTTTATCAAACCATATTTATATCTTCAATATAAAAATAAGGAGATGTGATAGGATTTTCAAAGTTAAAAAAATAAATGGATTTAAGCAATCATAGTCGGCAATAACAGGTTCCGACATGAAAAATAAGAATTAATACACAAACTGACGGCCTAATTCATAATAAAACAATTTACGAAAAACATATATGACATACACGAACCAACGACAAACACTGAACTACGGGCTTTTGACTTAAAACAGGTACATAAAAAAGTCTGTGTGCGCTCATTTCTAAAAAAAAAAAAAAAACCTATCACAACACAAGACCCAACTATAAAAAAATCAGTTGAATGATCGGATCATCATTTAATACTATCAATGACGATTTCAGATCAGGTGCGGGATCCAAACCACGGAACACCCTGAAATTCCACAAAATAAAAAAAAAATCGAAAAACTCAGGCAGACTCAACTTTTGAGTGTGTAATTTAGGTATAAAAAATTGATAACAATACAAAATAACTAACTGATATTAAATTGTAACAGAAAAAGAAGAGAAACTCATTCCAGACATGTGTTGCAGCATTGGATTACAGTAGTTTTAATAAATATTTATATGACAGAAGTATCATGGAAAACATAAACTAATCATGAATGTGGCAGAAGAGATAGTACACGGTTTATGTTCTTCTCATATATATTGTTCAGGAAGGCTCAGAGTGATTGTACAGTAAACTTGCAAGCGATTTTACAGTCAATAAAAATATCCGACATGGAGAAAATGAATATATTTGGATTTCTTCTGGAACAATGACTTCAAAACTTTCAGACAGGTACGACTATATATCAGAAAAGGTACATGTGGAAATTCAGGTAGCAAACATTGATTTTTCGATGTTTTTTTTAGACATTTTTCGATGTTTTTTTATACATTTTTGATCGCTGTTGTGTGACAAATTGGATCGTTTCACATGGAGCTCCATCATTCTAAGGAAAACGTTTGGATGCACATAGCTTTCTTATTATTTTATTGGTTCTTTATAAGAATATTTTAGCTACCAAAACTTGAAGCAGAAACGTTACATAGCTATATATAGAAAGTTAGAAACATAAGAGTTCATCAAATTTTCATCAAGCAACTTGTTATTTTGCAAATGTCGGGGCCCCTTTTGACAGTCTTCCGAATGACCAAATTATTGGAAAACCGTACAGTTCCGTTTCCACACTATGGTACTGGTCTCTCCGAATAGAATCACGCTTTTACTACGCTCTCGCTATAATGATACAGCGACCTTTGCGATCTTACCACGACCTTAGTGCGAACTCACTAATACCTGATTCCACCACGATTGCTTTGAACATGTTCAAAGTTGTATACGCTCATCACGAACTTGAAAACCTCACCACGACCGTGATACGACCTTACTGTGATCTTCAAGATCGCACTACGATCGTCAACATTTGCATTTTTTCACAGATCGTGTTGCGATCGTTGCCTAGTGTGACCGCGGAATTAAACTTTATTAGTTCAATAGAGCCACATGAGCTTAACAAAAAAATATTCTACCCTTAGATCATATGTTTACCATTTCCTGGTAACAGGACTCAATTTGGCAAAAAAGAGGGAAAGTGCAGAGTTTATAAATTAACCAAATTATGTTTAATAAAAAGAAATAATATAGATATTCAGACATTTAAAACTTTTTTCAGTTAAAAAAAACCAATAAAAATAGTGTTCAAAAGTAAACTTTCGTTAAAAAAATATGGATTATTTGATGAAAAAAAACCAACAAATTGCACACATTTAAAGAACATTTTATATATAAAACAGAATTTACAAATAATTTAACATAAAACAGATTATGTTTATCTGTTTATCTTTTAATACAAAAATACAGGAAAAATATGTCCACAAATCCGAATTTTGAGCGTCCGTCGTCGTTAACTTATAAACAAATTTTCTCCTCTGAAACTACTGGGCCAAATTTAACCAAACTTAGCCACAACCATCATTGTGGTATCTAGTTTAAAAATTGAGTCCGGTGACCCGCCAAACTAACCAAACTAACCAAGATGGCCTCCATGGCTAAAAAAAGAACATAGGGGTTAAATGTATGTTTTGGCTTATCACTCTGAAACCAAAGCATGATGAATCGGACAATGGGTTGTTGGGTTACTGTCCCTGAATTGGTAATTTTAAGGAAATTTTGTCCGTTTTCTGTTATTATCTTGAAAATTATTATAGATAGAGATCAACTGTAAACAGCCATTATGTTTACCAAAGTAAGATCTACAAAAAAATCAACATGACCGAAATGGTATTACACTTAATAGTCATTTTTTTTACCAATTTTTCGTAATTTGTTTACAAAAATCTTCTCCTCTGAAACTACTGGACCAAATTCAACCAAACTGAGCCAAAATCATTATTAAAGTATATTTTTATATATCTGCTCTAAAATTTTCATATGAATTGTACAACTGGTTGGTTGGTTGCTGTCCCCCAATTGGTAATTTTTAAAGAAATTTAGCCGTTTTTGGTTATTATCTTGAATGCTTTCATATATAGAGATAAAATGCAAATAGCATTAATGTTCAGCAAATTAAGATCTACATATAAGTCACCATGACCGAAATGGTCAATTGACCCCTTTAGGAGTTATTGCCCTTTATAGTCAATTTTCAATTAACAATTTTCATTAATTTGGTAAATTTGGGTAAGTTTTTACAAAATGTGTTCCTCTGTAACTACAGGGCCAAGTTCATTACAGATATAGAGAAAATTGTAAGTAGCAAGAATGATGAGTAAAGTATGATCTACGAACAGATCACAATCACCAAAAAAACAATTTTGTCATGAATCCATCGTTTTCCTTTTTTAATACACTCATAAACCAAGGTGCGCAACACAGGCTCTTAAGAGCCTCTAGTTCATTGAACTTTTGATGTCGTCCCTTAGGCCGTTAGTTTATTTCGTCTTAATTGTTTCACATTTTTTTTGTCGTGGCCTTTTATATAAACTGATATACAGTATGGGTATTTGTCATTTTTTGTCAAAGGCCGCACGGTTGGTTATAATTAATAAAACTACTTCATTGATCTCCAGTTGATAGTTACCAAATTGGCAGTCATACCACATCTCCTTACTTGTTATGATATTGTATACATTTTTCGTGCATGACTTTAAATTTCGCGTCCTGTCTAAACTATATATGAAATATTAGTCGCTTGACGTTAAAAGCAAACAACTAACAATCAATAAATTTAAACTCGTGTAGAAAATCAATAAAATTTTGGGGTTAAAAGGGGGAGGTGGCAGGAGGTCTTTGAATATAAATATGGTGGCCTGGTAGGAGCTGGAATCAATAGGCATGCTTAGCGACAATTTTTTAGACTTAAAAAATCCGCAAAAAATCGTGCTGCCCCATTCCCATCCTTAGAATAACAAACGGTCGTACCCTTACTGTTATTGTCCGTGTGTTTTATTATTTATCCAGCTAGTTGTCCATATAGTGTCCTTCTAAGGAGGCAACTGTTTAATATTCTGGGGGGGGGAGCCTTGATAATCACAAAATAAATGGTTTGTTCTGTGGTCGTTTCAAAATACATAACCTGACTTACAATGCATTGAAAATTTACTCTGCAGGTCTATTCGAAAGTATTAGATGGCAACAGATTCTTCATAAAATTCATTTTTTCCCAAAAAAAGTCGGGAAACACTTCTGAAAAGTTAATTTAATAAAATTATTAATATTATTTAAATATACTTGAGATGTCTGAAAAAGGGTTTCATTTAACTTGAGCTTTATTGTGTCAGATACACATACCTCCCTTTTATTACAGGGCAGTAACTACATTGAGGCAAATTTAATGCTTACGATATAATTTTATATATACTCAAAATTGGAATAAAAAGGAAATATCAATTTAGATATTTCTCATCAGACTCGTTATTTTTCCTTTAATCTTTTATTTATTTATTTATTTCAAAGTCTAATTTTCTATGAACCAATGTATTCGCTGATACTGTTTTTCTCTTTAGCCCTTTCTAGCCTATTTTGCTGCAATATACTAGATACATAATTTTCTAAAGTTGTTATTTTACATTTTTTATGCCTCAATTATGGGCATTATGTTTTCTGGCCTGTGCGTGCACTCCTCCATCTGTCTGTCCCACTTCAGGTAAACGTTTGTGGTCGAGGTAGTTTTTAATGAAGTTGAAGTCCAATCAACTTGAAACTTAGTAAACATGTTCCTTTTGTCTTTGTCTGAGTTGTCTTTTTTAGACGGTCCGATTTGTACCCAGACGGACATGTTGGAACCAACTAAAATGCCCCAAGTTTTAACACGTTATTTGATTTCGTGATCACCACCATACTAACCAAATGAAATGTGAACTACTTTGATATATTTCGTAACTTTTTACCTTAAAAAATCCTGGTCCTAAGTAGATTTGGAAGTTGTCGTCAGCAAAAGATAAAACACCGTTCATTGCGGGCTTCCGTTGTCGTTGATTTCTATATTTTATGCAATGTCAATTTCATCATGCAATACTTTCTCCGCAATCAGGGGTTCATTAAGGGATACAAACAGTTTGATATTCATGCTAATAATATATAACAGTTACGATTTAAAAATCAATTTTAATTTAGTTTTATCTTTTTTTACAGTAAGGAAAAAAGAATATTAGAACAATGTCATAAAGATATAAACTTTTTAGTATTCTGAATAAAACTGGGGAAAGGAAGGGCGCAGTAAAATCTTGCCCTATCCCAGTTTCACAGTCTCATACATATTTTTTGTATAAGGCTAAGAAACTGGGGAAGGGCGAGGTTCTACCGAGCCCTTCCCCAGTTTTGCGCCAAGCACAAAAAAAGTTTATATTTTTCTGACATTGACCTAATATTGCTTTTATACTGCAACATAAATTAATAAATTGATAGCTATTCAAATCGTAACACAAAAGAAAGACTTATTTTTATCCCTTCATGGACCCCTGATTATGGAGAAAGTGTGCCATGATGAAATTGACGTCGTACACAATAGAGCTTTGTTACAATATTTTATATAAAATAAATACAACTAGTTGCAGTATAAAAACGTTTTATATTTTTCTGACATTGACCTTATATTGTATGTGTAGAAGCCTTTTAGTACTTAAAGATGACAAAAAGTTTAAGTACTGAAAATGATTTAAATTTTCAGTACTGAAAAATGACTGAAATTTTCAGTACTGAAAAATGACTGAAATTTTCAGTACTGAAAAATGACTGAAATTTTCAGTACTGAAAAATGGCTGAAATTTTAAGTACTGAAAAATGGCTGAAATTTTTAGTACTGAAAAATGGCTGAAATTTTCAGTCATGAAAAATTACTGTAATTTTCAGTACTGTTATCAACTTTTTCCCAACATTACTGAAAATGATATAAAAATTAATGTACTGAATAGTGATGTTTCCTAAAAGTACTGTTTATATAGCGGCATTTAATGTACTGATTAGTAATGTTTCCTAAAAGTACTGTTTATATAGCGGCATTTAATGTACTGATTAGTAATGTTTCCTAAAAGTACTGTTTTTATAGCGGCATTTAATGTACATGTAAACGCTAGTCAAATTGTTGGTAGTGTATGTATTCTGTTTTGCTATTCATACAATTAAAAAATTTCCAACAAAACTTCTCTCAAATTTCTACAAAAAAGATAAAAAATAAACATGAGTACTTCATCTAGAATTCAAAGCATTTCAACAGTATATCTCAATTGTGACTTGGTAGTTGAAATTTTAGTTTTTAACCTGAGTATGCTTTATATATCGTAATTTGAAATGCATGAATATAATTGCTTAACATTTTAAACACTTGTTAAAACTACAATCCAATATAAAAAAATCAATTGTACACTTTATACTCTTAGTTCAAATCAAATAAATTTCTTTTTAACCAAAATTGTGTGACTGTAATAGCATTATATGTTAAAATAATACAGTTTGTAAAGATTTTTTAACACATGTCTCCTTCACAGGATTTCACAAGGTGAAAAGCACTATATCACAGATTAATGAGAACTATATTGCTACAACCGATGCACAGGTCATTCACAAGGCAAGGGCTATAAAATCTACACAAGGCTTGTGTTTCTATTAATATTTAGAGGACTTCCAGCTCCAGATTATTGATGTCTATATTGCTACAACCTATTCACAGGTCAACCATAAGATACAGCCTAGTAACAAGGACAATATATAACAGGTACAAAAGGCTTGCTCTCGCTGTTCTATTTAGCTTTCGTAATGCCTTTTTCCATCCAGGAAAAGCATAAACTCTGAAAAGAAAATTGATTCAAAGCATTATACATGTGGTAGATATTAAATATAAAATAGATGATGTATAAACCAAAGTATCATTATGTATGCATTTTATCACTTCGGGTGTTATGAAGTTTTTAACAAACAAAAAATGTATTTCCTGTCTTGTACTAAACTAAATTCTGCTAAAATGTCATCTTGGATTTCAGATTTGCACAAAGATCATACATATATAAAAATTAAACCCAATTTCGCTTATTATAAAATAAACTCTTTGAATTTTTTTTTAGTAGACACTGTTACCTTATAATTCTCAAAGGTTTCATTGTACAATAGAGGCAATTTTGAATTTTAAATCATAAAACATATTTCTATTACTGTGGATTCATTATTATTTGTTGAATACCAATTTCACAAATTACAAATTTATCTAGGCTTTGAATGCAAAGATTGGCAAAACCACAAAATCAAATATCCAAGAATGTGCAAGCTTTCCTTAATCCACAAAAATTGATACCCAAGAAAAAAAAATGAATCCACAGTAAAATAAAAGCATAATATCACTCAAAGCTTAAAGATGAAGGGGTTAAAATGTGTATTTTTTACAATGTCAAAATTTCAAAATAATGTTTTTGTGAGTAATATTGCAAAAGTAAACAGCGAAATTTATAAAAGAATGCTGTATCATTGTCCCTGATAACAACCCTGTCCAAGGACTGTCCAAGGAAGGGCTGTTTTAAAGAAATTCCATACAGTATTTTGGGAGTAAAAATAGTCTGTTCACATATTCAAGTTAATGACAATACCTTACTTATGTGTAAAACTAATATTACCTGCGTAAGTTTTAGGTATAACACTTGGAAGATCCTCTTGCTTAGAATCAAATGTGAAGTGGAAATCATTTGTAGTAGCTCTAGTGTAATCTGTAGGGTTAACAACCTCTGCATGAACTTTTAACTGTAACTTTGAACCATAGGTATATACAATCTGAAATAAATTACAAATGTAAGTCATGTTTGCAACATGTATTCAGTATCACTGAACTAGTATATATTTGTTTAGGGGCCAGCTGAAGGACGCCTCCGGGTGCGGGAATTTTTCATTACATTGAAGACCTGTTGGTGACCTTCTGCTGTTGTTTTTGCTATGGTCGGGTTGTTGTCTCTTTGACACATTCCCCATTTCCATTCTCCAATTTAAAAAATATTGTAAAAAATCATTATTAAATACTTAAGATACAATTTTTGATGCTCAACCTTGGAGGTTTAATCCTTAACATTGGATCTTTTACAAAGTCACTTAACACAACAAAAATTCTTAAAAACCTAAAAAATCAAAAGGAGTTATCTTTCTCAGACAAAACATTGTGCAAATTTCATATTCTCCCAAAAGCAAAATTCATCATGTAAAGTTATCTACTGTAAATTTGTAAATTATTGCAATGTTTTTATTATTGCGAAAAGTATGTCAGGGTTATTATCGCAATTATTTAATCTCACATTTTGATTTTTTTTTTATATGAATTAAACAGGATTGTTCTCCATATCGCAAAAAAAAATTGCATAATGGTCCAAAATGACAAAATTGCAATAATAAATGCACGCAATAATTTCTGAAATTACAGTATATAATATCAATATTTCTCAAGAATAATGTCCTATTATTGTAGAATACTCAAAATCATGAAGTTGCATTTCTTATACTTATATGAATATAGTTTGTGAAGATCCATAAATGTCTGTTTTTGAACAATAAAAAATTGTGCATTTTGGTTTCTTTGTTTCCTGGATTTTTCAAAGAGTCATCATAATGCTGTTCATATGACATTTAGGTGGTACATAACACTACAGGGAGATAACTCTATACAGCTCAACTTTTTAGAAATTTTGTCAATTTTACCACCTACAGCTAGAAAAACTTTCATTCTGACATCTTCAACATAGTCTAATCATACCTCCTTAGAAATTTAGTTTTTGCTTACAATCCTTTACTAAACAAAGTCTGACATAACAGAGCTTTATAGAACTTTATTGATTGAAATTCTGTAAGATGCAAGACATAAAAACATAACCACATTATTTGTTTTATAATCATATAGTACTTAATTCATATTTGCATAAAATAACTTGTTAGAATATAAATTACATGTGCATTTTCTCTTCTAAATACGCAGAAGATTTCATTTAAAAGAAATATATTGAGAAATCTATTTAAAATAATCTATGCCATTAACTCCACAAATGTCTATGAAAATATATTTGTTTAAAAAACATTTAATCAAACCTCAGCAGGCATAATGATATAACAAGTGAAACTGCGAGCTACTGCTCACTGATGATACCCCCGCCGCAAGTGGATAATATTAAGTGTAAAAATATGCATGTGTTCAGTAAACAGGAAGTTGTTGAGTGATGAATCTGAAAACGCATCACACGGTATAGCTGACTTATATAAATCCTGAAACCAAATTTCAGAAATCCTTGTATTGTAGTTCCTGAGAAAAATGTGATGAAAATTTTCAACTTGGCTATCATACGTAAAATCATACAAGTGTTGGTAAACAGGAAGTTGTCAAGTGATCAATCTGAAAACGCATCACACGGTATAGCTGACTTAGATAAACCCTGAAACCAAATTTCAGAAATCCTTGTATTGTAGTTCCTGAGAAATATGTGACGAAAAATATTCATGGGACGGACGGACGGACTGACTGACGGAAGGACAGACAGAGGTAAAACAGTATACCCCCCCTTTTTAAAGCAGGGGTATAATAATTAGGTCTAAAAAACTTACTTCAGATGATAAGAACAAAAGAGATCCTATTTCTACTGGTCTCCTAAATACAATGTCATCTACAGTTGTTATGGCCACTTGTCTTGATTTACTGCAATATGTGAAAGAAAAAGTACCAGTATGAACAAAAAGTGTTCTGTGATGTGTGGTTAAATATGATTGAAAGACATTCATTATATATGTCACATCTTATTTATCAAGGATCTAAACAATTTTCAAATATATTTAACACATTATTTAAACAAGAAGGTGTCCATAGTACAGGGATGACCTACTCACACAATAATTTGCAATGTTCAGTGGACTGGGAAATGGAGGTCAAAGCTTTAATTTGGAATTAAAATTAGAAAGATCATATCATAGGGAACATGTGTACTAAGTTTCAAGTTGGTGTGACTTAAACTTCATCAAAAACTGCCTTGACCAAAAACTTTAACCAAAACTTTAACCTGAACTTCACACTATCATTTTCTTTGTTAAGTGGACCGTAAAATTAGGGTCAAAACTTTTTTTTGGAATTACAATTAAATTGATCATATCATGGAGAACATGTGTACTATGTTTCAAGTTGATTGAGCTTCAACTTCATTAAAAACTACCTCGATCAAAAACTTTAACCAAAACATTAACCTGAACTTCGCACTATCATTTTCTTTGTTCAGTGGACCGTGAAATTGGGGTTAAAATTTTAATTTGGCATTAAAATTAGAAAGATTATATCCTGTGTTCTAAGTTTCAAGTTGATTGGACTTCAACATCATCAAAAACTATCTTGACCAAAAACTTTAACCTGAAGCGAGACGAACAAAGGCATGATGGACACATGGAAGAACGGTATGACGCACAGACCAGAAAACATAATGCCCCTCTACTATTGTAGGTGGCTCATAAAAAAGGCAGATGTTACTTGCACTATTTCATTTCCATGTTGACTGAAACATGAAATTTGGGTTAATTTAGCATACATATTGTATGTAACCACAAACTACCTTAATCCAAAATATAATCCTATCTCTGACCAAAACTTTAATCTATTACATTTCCATTTTCAGTGAACCCTGAAATATGAGTCAAAATACTAAATTGACATATATATATATAACATTTCACTTCATAATGAACATATAAACTAAGTTTCAATTTGATGTGACCACAAACTACCGTTAAACAAGGACTTCAGTCTTTAAGTGAACTGTGAAATCTGGGTCAACACTCTTAATTTGGCACATATCTTTAATTGCTCACTTCATAATAAACATGTATACTAAATTTCAAGTGTGATGTGATCACAAACTACCTTTAACAAAAACTTGAAACTTATGTGGGCATATTGAATGATTAACTGATAGACCAGAAACCAGAATGCCTCTCCTAACATATTCAATGCATAAAAAAAATAATGAAGAGGTCCCTGACTTTTAGAGAGTCACAATGAGACCTTATGCTGCAAATGCTTCCACTGATATAAGACAGAGTACAGTACATAAGTATATTCTATCAGAGTCTAATCTTCTTCAAGATTTATAGGTTCCAAACTTATTTAACAGGTTTTGGGTTTCTGTATTTTTGTTAATCCTTGAATGATCAAATATACTCAAGGGAAAATTTACAGTTTTATCTTTATCCTAAAAATGTCCTATCAATAAATACAGGTATTTTTATTTAAAATTCAAATGGTCCTGCTTATCATAGTCTACAGGCCTTCTATTGAATTGAAATGAAAACCATGCATTAAATAGGGATCTCTTTGTGTGAAATATTTGTCTAATTCCCAAATATATCAGCACTAATAAAGAGATATTATTAGTTACATAGTGTCCTAGTGAAATTATATGGTATACATGGGTCAGTAAATTCCATATGGGGTGAGAGCTTTGCTGACCCCATATATATCATATTATGTCACTAACACACTATGTAATGAATTTAACCGACTATCTTAAGATGTGAAATTTAGACTAGTGACCTATAGAAATGAGAAAGTCTTCCATACCATTAGCATTAAGAAACTACTTCCATTGATTTGACAAAAACAAATGCCAACAATAACAATTTTCTACTGTGAGGTTTAAATGTGTTTTATGAATTCATTTCAATCTTCATCATCAATTTGTTGAAATCTCTAAGATATCTCAGTACCGTTTTGTTTTTATAAAGGGACGTAACACAACTACTAACCCTGTATGAAATAAGCCCTACCTTCCTACTAACCCTGTATGAAATAAGCCCTACCTTCCTACTAACCTAATATGGAATATACATGGACGCTTTTAGCCAATCATATTACAAGAAATGTATAGAAGGTAAGATAATATCTCATACATGACAACAGATCTTAAACCATTTCATATTGAATAAGACAGAAAAACTTTGACAAAAGTCTGTAATTACAGAACACAAAAGTGAAACAGATCTACACATAAAATGTTGATGTAAAAGGTATTATGAACATATCTTGACTTACCTGTAAAGGGCTGCACTGGTCCAGGCTAATTCAAAAGCTTTCCTCATTAAATATCCACCAAATATTTTATTATATAAATTTCTTTGCTGAAATGAAAAATAATTTATATTTCAAATCACTTGATAGAATTTTACCTGAACCTTGGTCATAATTACCCTTGGTTAAAAAAAAATTAAAAAAAGAGAAAGAAATTGTCTGAAGCTACCTATGCCTCCTCCTTAAGCTTGCATGAATACATGAAAATACATTTTGAGAGCATTTGATGTCCCTGCTAAGGCAGAAACACAAATATTTTACAATATTACAAGTTATATAGGGTCATAACTGTTGAATGCCATTAGTGCCTCACTTTATGAATACTTACCTGTAGGTTTTGGTTCTATTAAAGCATTGTGTATGACTTTCATAAAAAAATTATGAGGCAAAGAGTAGAAAGAGAAAAAAAAAAATTATAAAGAGGCATAACTCTTGAACGAAGTGCTTAACTTTATGAATTCTTGTCTGCAGCTTTTGGTTCTTAACATTGTGTATGAGTTTCATAAAAATTGTGTATGAGGCAAAGAGTAGAAAGAGAAAAAATGCAATTTTCCAAGTTATAAAGGGGCATAACTTTTGAATGCCAAGTGCCTCACTTTATGAATTCTTGTCTGCAGGTTTTGGTTCCAAGCATTTCGTATGAGTTTCATAAAATTTGTATGAGGTAAAGAAGAATGAGAAACATCGTAATTTTCCATTTTATAAAGGGGTATTACTCTTGAACAGTAAGTGACTTGCTGCAAAAAAAATTAAACTCTGTCTGTAAGTTTTGGTTTACATTGTGTATCAGGTTCATAAAAGTTAGATGAAGTAAGGGTATGTAGAATTGAGAATCAACTTGAGGCTCTTAGAGCCTGTGTCGCTCACCTTGGTCTATGTGCATACATGTATTAAACAAAGGACACAGATGGATTCATGACAAAATTGTGTTTTGATGATGGTGATGTGTTTGTAGATCTTACTTTACTGAACATTTTTGGTACTTACAATTTTCTCTATCTATAATAAACTTGGCCCTTTAGTTACAGAAGAAAATATTTTGTAAAAATTTACAAAAATTTACCAAATTAATGAAAATAGTTAAAAATTGACTATAAAGGGCAATAACTCCTAAAGGGGTCAACTGACCATTTTGTTCATGTTGACTTAATTTTAGATCTTACTTTACTGAACATTATTGCTGTTTACAATTTATCTGTATCTATATTAGTATTCAAGATAATAACCAAAAATGGCAAAATTTCCTTAAGAATAACCAATGGGGGAGGGGGCAGCAACCCAACAACCGGTTGTCCAATTCATCTGAAAATTTCAGGGCAGATAGACAATGACTCAAAAAATAATTTGATTTGCTCTAAATGCTTTGGTTTCAGAGATATTAGCCAAAATCTTTATTTTACCCCTATGTTCTATTTTTAGCCATAGTGGCCATCTTGGTTCGTTGGCTGGGTCCACGGACACATTTTAAAAACTAGATATCCCAATTATGATTTAAATCTATGTAAGTTGGTAAAAATGGAGTGAATAAACTACAGACAAACAGTGGATAAGAACCTTGAGACTAAAAGAGCTACAAATTGTATAAAGATTTCTTATTCTTACTTGACCATACCTCTGGGAAACAAATTATCAGGTTTTTCAACTTTGTTTGGTCCATCCAAACACTGTTTTCTGGTTTCACTCTGATCTTAAATGTACTGGAACTGTAATAAATAAAAGTAAAGGTACTGGTAAAAAAAAACATCTATGAAATTATTCTTACTTAAAAAATCTATACTATTATGAACTTTACCCCTATCTGCTGTCAAACTCTCATGTACTTTAATTTTCAGGTTTGAAGCATTGACAAGGACAAAGCTCTGTAGTTGAGCCTGTGTCACTCACCTGTATATTCACCAATGTCTACTTTTTACAGGGAAATTACTTTATTTACCGGTAACTGTCAATTAGGAAAAAATGAAGAAAAAATATGGTTAATTCAAAAAGGTGTCAACTGACAATTTTGATCATGTTGATGTTTAAGTAGATCTTATCTTTCTCATCCTGTTTTTAAATTTAAAATTACTGTCTGTCTATTATAACTTAAAGTAAAAAAAACATGAGTAAAACTAGCTATAGTTATTTTTAAAGGACAATAACTTTTATTAAAGTCATTTGATGGTTTGGAGGTCAATAGACATTTGGTAGATCTAGCTCATCATTCTGATGTTTTGAAAGTATCATAATGAAATAATCATGCCACTTAAATAATTTGCCACTGAATAATTCGGTAGAATACCTAACTTGCCATTAAATTTCAAAAGCTTAATTATTCAAGATTATATATTGAGTAAATGTTCACCAGATCAAAATTACATATGAAAATATTTATTTACCTTGGATCTAGTGTTTTAAGAAAATGTTCATGAACAATCTGTATTTCATTTTCATGAGGTGGTGTTTTCAATAAATTTCTCTTTGCCTCCTCCTGTCTCTTCACTTTGTTTACTACAATAAAAGCACAAAATTATTTTAAAAAACAAAATATACTTATTATTTCATCATCATACAATGTATCTCATTATATCTAAAAGAAGTTACTTTTTTTTAAAGCTATCTTTTTAACCTCTTTAAACTAAATAAGAGAAACAGTATAGTTCTCCTGGTGATTTCTTACATTCTTTTCCATTATTCTAAGAAAATGTTTTTTACATTGTCTTTTATAGCTGACTATGCAGTATGGGCTTTGCTCATTGTTGAAGGCCTTAAGGTGACCTATAGTTGTTAATGTCTGTATCATGTTTGTCTCTTGTGGATAGTTGTCTCATTGGCAATCATACCACATCTTCTTTTTTATATATTCATATATAGTGCTATTTGTAACGTTTTTTATATGTAGGTTAAACGTAAATAAAGTACACAAAAGTAAGATTTTTAGCTTCATTACCAAGGAACACCATACTCTATTATATATTTTTCTTAGGCATTACTGGAATTTATGAACAAAAATGTTTGCAATTTTACACATTTAACCAATTGCATTGCACTCATTTGAATTATATTTACATGTATGTTATAAGGTGATCAGATGATCTAATTATTTGAAATGCAGAATTTATCTTTTTAGAAAATACAAAACTGTTAATCTGAATGAAGTAAAAAAATAGTACAAATTATGTTGTTAACTGACCAAAATAAGGATATATACTAAACAAGATGTTTAACTTATTATAAATTGGCTGTCAATAATGTGAGTGAGTCTTTATGCCATACATAATCTTAAACACAGATAATCCAACCTTATGTCCAATCTAGTTTATAATAGTTATCAAAGGTACCAGGATTATAATTTAGTGTGTCAGACCACGTTTCTTCTACATAAGACTCATCAGTGACGGTCATATCAAAATAAATATAAAGCCAAACAAATAGAAAGTTGAACTCATCAATTATATTTTATGATATGTGTCAATGAACATCAGAAAACAGGAACAAAGCAAGATTGGTCTTGAATTGGTATGCAGAAAGGGAATATGTTTCATTTTGTTCATTATTTTTCAGGTATGTAAAATGGCTAGCATTCTTTTTGTAATTTCATTCTAAGATTTAAAATGCATAAAGCATCCACTAGGTCTTAAATGTGTGAAAGAATAAACAGTATACAAAAAAATGTGCAAATCAACTAACCTTCGCCAAGTTCACATATTTTTTCTTCTTCTTGACTTGTTAGCTGCAGTGCATTTATAAAAGCTGACCTGAAATGTTACAAATAACATTACACTATATTGTGCAGAGGTGGTCATAGTATAGAAAATACACCACAAGAAATTAAAAGAGTAAACACCAAGTCCATCTTTCAATATTATTCATTTTAAGAAATAAACATTATACAGTAAGCAAAAGAAGTACATTAACTATTCCAAATGTATAACTTAATCAGTAAAGGCTGAAGAGAGTAAGTCATTGGGGATTATCTCATTTTTCCCTAAATGTAGGGAAAATGTTTTATCCAGATTTTGAATAATTTCTTGCAAGTTGATTGCCTGGTATTGTCTTAATAAGTTTCAGTGCTATTTTTTAAGTCAATTTGAACAATCTCCCTTATACCAACAACTTAATAAAAAAATTTTTTTTTAGTTGCGTTCATTTGTTTATTACTGACAAACCAAAAGTAAGATATGATTGATACATTTTGGATTTAAACTTGCAATTCTTTCACCATCCTAAAATGGATAAAAAAAAACATTTAAATTGGTTACACAGTGTGAAATTGTCCTACTACAGAATTAATCAGAAAAAAAACAATAAATAAGTGGTGTGATAACAAACCAGGATAACTTCGTTACGCAGTGTCAATTCCTGTATTAAGACAATTGCACATGGTGTAACTAATGATACCATGTGACCCAATACAGACAGCTTTGACATAGCTTTCAAACAAAGTGATACCATACTTCATTTTTAAAAGACAGCCATCTTGAAATTACCAAGTCAGTTAAGAGCTCTACAATGCTCATGTTTCCCTTGTTAAATTGTACATATCATGCCCGACTATAAATAAGATTTACTTACTTACTTACCAAACCTTTCTAACAAAACTTCTACCTCTTCATTATCATAAATTCAAGAATAACACAATCAATAAACTGTAACAATTCTACTAACTTTTTGGTCAATGGATTTCGAGCTACCATTACAAATCTTGCTGTCAAAACTTTCTTCCATTCTGATGCGTCTTCCTACAATATTTTATTAGGTTCTATGTAACATACAGTTAAAGTTTCTTCATTAGTGGAAAACAATTTATGTGGTTTGAAGGTTTATTTAATTCATTGTTTGTATACTTAGCACATATAAATCAATGAAAATTTGTATTTCATTGTTGATAGTTGCTAGGTATATCTAACTATAGATATTGATAGTAATCTATACTGAAATATTTAGGACTTGTCAGTGTTTTTTCTTGTAAGATTTTGGTGAAATATCACAGATCACTGATATGCAGTTCAAGAGAAATATATAAGAGAAATTTCAAACATGGCCATTATTTCTAAGACTGTATAAGTATCTTTCAGGTAACAAAAAGGTTGATAGGTGCTGAATATCAAAACATATAAATAAGAAAAGCATGCCCACAAAGTTTCATGGGATGAATGGGCTGGCAGGGTAAATCAATACAGCCTCCTTTGGATCAGAGGTATCAAAATTGAATACATGTAGCACACCAATACAACGACTAGATAATATATAAGTATTGACAACTTGGGCAATGTGAAATATATGAACAAACAAAACTTTTCCTTTCTAAACTTATCTTTTTTGCTCTTAGACTTAAGGTGGTACCTAACACTACAGGGAGACAACTCTGTAAAATCAGCTAAATGTTTTAATTACATTGTGTTGTAAAGGGAATATTAAGCTTCTCACCGATCAAAATTAGTGTTTGTCAAACTGCTATATAACCAGTGTAATTTTTCTGACTAAAAGGTTGGTTCAAAATTTTTGAAATTTTTATATTTTTGTTAAAGGGTCAAAGTAAATACATTGTCAAAAGTTTGTGAAAATTAAACGAGCCAAATTAAATTTAGTGAATGTGTTAGGTACCACCTTAACACAATTAATTCTAATACCTGTTCTAGATTCATTGTTATTTCCATGGATGTCTTCCCTGCCCAGGTAACACTGCCTTTCATTTTGATATCTTTAAATGGAGAAAATGGTTTTTCTCCTAGCTCTGAAATGAATAAAGATACACCTGAATAGAATCATCAAAAGTCAGAAAGTATTTACATTATATATATAAGAGATGAAGTCAACAAAACTTTCCCTTTACCATTAAAGGAGTAAACATTGAATTTGTCAGAAGGGGTATAAGAAGCAACAATCCTTTGTTTCCTTTTCTTAAAGAAAAACATACAGCAAACATGATTTTTTTATTGAACATTTCGTAACAGCTACTCGAACCAGAAATGTGGATATTAAAAAAGCATTTTCTCAACTAATCTGTTGCACATCTATTTGAATTCAACTTGCCATTTCATTTTCACATTTTCAACTCAGGTTATAATAGTCACATAAAAATCCCTGCTGTTGATGACATTTAGAGTTTGGTGTAAAATAGGTTCATTACAGCAAAAAGAAGTTATAAATTCATTCAACAATTTGTGTCTAGAGATGGTAAACATTTTCTTACCTATTCTATCCACCAAAGCTGTGACTATTGATATAGGTGATTTCTTCTCTGTTCCTTGTGTACTGTGTGTGTAGGATATTAAAACTGGAACATACAAAGATAATTGGTAAAATATCATCATTAATGGGTAATAACTCATGTTTAGACTTCAGTAATTTTTTGTAGATCTTGTCAGGTTAATATATTTTGCTTTTTAAATCTCTGTGTCCATTAATTTTCAAAATAATATTGTCCATTTTAGTTTTCACGATAATATGAGTTAGTTGTAGATTTTGTCTGTTGAATCAATTCTTATCTTGAAAGTTTATTCATATGTATTATAATTACAAAATAACAGGCTATAACACAAAAATTGATAAAAGCTGTCAATGTCCTTGAAAGGCAATAACTTATAATAGAATCAACTGACGATTTCAACAATATTTTACAATATGTAGAAATTTTTTTGCTGACCATTTTTACTTTTTGAAGTTTCTCTCACATCTTTTATAGTTTTAAGAAAAGATGAAAAAAATGGTTAAATCTATCCGACATTACAAAACAATAAAATAACTACCATAACAAGACGCATGAAAAATATCAAATGATGACAATAGCTCATGTTATAACCCTTCAGATAAACTTGCCAAACATTACCTGCAAAAGTATCCAGATCTTCTAAAATTCTCCCAAATCTCATTCCACCATAAAAATTAATGTACTTTTCCCGAAGAATTTCATCAGTTCCAACTGGAATCATGGCTTCAGTATAGCTGTCAGATATTGTACGTGTTGGTAAATCTGACTGCTGTGTAATAATATTTGTCTCTGAACCAGCATCTTGTATTTGTGTTCTTCAAAATAAAACAATAAACAGTAATGCATTGGTCAAATAGTGCTACATTGATTTTTCAATCAGAGTATTTCATTAAAACTTTGCATTAATTTGAAAATGGAGAAGCAATAAGATTATTGTTGGAGTTTTAATATTCTATAAAAACATCAAAATTTAAGCAACATACTGTGAATTTATTTATTTTTGTGGGTATCAATTTTCTTGGATTCAATAAACAATGTATGTTGCAATTGGTGGATATTAATAACATGGTTTTGCCCAAGTCTGCATACAAGCCTGCATGTATATAACATTTGTATTTTGTTGGACAATTGAATTTATGTACTGGATTCATTGTCATTCGTGGAAACTTATACCCATGAAAATTGACTTTCCACGAATAACAATGAATCCAGTCTAGAACAAAAAGTTTTCCAAATAAATCCCAAAAATCTAAATTTACTAGACAACAGGACATCTTGGGTCTGTGGCTTAATTGAAACAAGAATGTGTCCATATATAGTACATGGATGTCCATCCACACTATTATTTTCTATGTTCATTAAACCCTGAAATTGAGGTAAAAACTCTAATTTGGCATTAAAATTAGAAAGATCATATCATAGGGAACATTTGTACCATGTTTCAAGTTGGTTGGACTTCAACTTCATTAAAAATTACCATGACCAAAAACTTTAACCTGAAGTTGGTACTGTAAATTCAGAAATTATTGCATGCATTTATTATTGTGATTTTGTCATTTTAGACTTCAATGCTATTTTAATTTTTAATGATTTTGGGGGAAATTTTGCTTAATTCATGTAAAATATTTTAGAATGCAAGTTTAAATTATTGCGTTTAGAACTCTGACACAATTTTTTTTAGCAATAATAAAAACCTCGCAATAATATCTGAATTAGTAGTATTGTAAGTTGGGCATAAAAAAGTACCTTATTTCTAAGCCAGGACTTTAAGTATTTGTACTGTCTTCAGATTTAGTCATGAGGGTGCATGGGTTTTACAGGACAGAGAATTGTAGATCATTACTATAGAAAAATGTGCAAAAAAAATAAGAGTAGAAAAAAATGGGATGCTAAAGTATAAAGAACAAAAAATAAAAGACAAAATATACAAAGAAAAGAAAACAATGTAAAAAATAAAGAATGCAGAAATGTAGGACCCCCATCCAAACCCTCAGCTATGGTTGTGAGTGTTCAACCTATACCCTAACCTGTGACAGTGGTATTATAGCACAACATAAAGACTTGTATGCAAACTTTGGCAAACCATGAAATCAAATATCAGCAAAAATATAGACTCACAAAAATAGATGTTAATATTTAACTTACCCCCAACTTAGTTGTGCTCCCACTAATTCTTTCAGTCTGTTCCTTGCTACAAATCAAAAATAATTTTTAGAGGTATTATTGTCAAAAATACAAGCACTGGTGTTCCTCTAGATTGAATAAAAGATGCAAAGATGAGTTTATAATTGAAGTAAAAGGTTGCCAATGAGACAACAATCCACATGCATTCAAATGACAAAGATAAGAGAAAAACCTATACTGTATCATATATAAGTCAGCTATAGAAGTCCAGACATTAAAAATTTAAACAATTTGTGAAAATTGATGGCTTAATCTATAATAATACTAGTTATGAAAGATAAATATGACAGACA
Source organism: Mytilus trossulus (assembly GCF_036588685.1). Taxonomy (NCBI): domain Eukaryota; kingdom Metazoa; phylum Mollusca; class Bivalvia; order Mytilida; family Mytilidae; genus Mytilus; species Mytilus trossulus. Next base: position 87,339,956 of record NC_086376.1, read on the forward strand.
TGAACCAATGTATGGATTAACTTTCATCATCAATGGAAATTTAAGAAGTAAGTTCTTCATTTGGAAAACTAACTGTGTTTGGATTCATTTATTTTCGTGGGCAGTGTTCTCTTCAGAGCCTTTTAGCATCATGGATATGTGATGCTATAATCTTAAATGTGATGCTATTTGAAGTAGTCTTACAGATTATGTTATGGATGTGATGGTATAACTTTTAAAAACAAGATGGTATTTCAATTTCCCTTGTTTACCAGTATGCTAAATGAAATATCTGGGGAGAACACTGGTGGGCACATCTTCCTATATCTATCAATGTGGATTGAGGAAAACATTTATTTTCATGGATATTTAAATTTGTTGTATTGTTTAGTTCTGCTTTCAAGGCCTCTAGAAAATTTGCAAATCATTGAACATATGAATTTGTGTTTTACCTTTTTCAACAAAACCCAGGAAAATTGGTATCCAAACTAGAGGCTCTTGTGTCGCTCACCTTGGTCTATGTGCATATTAAACAAAGGACACAAATGGATTCATGACAAAATTGTATTTTGGTGATGGTGATGTGTTTGAAGTTCTTACTTTACTGAACGATTTTGCTTCTTACAATTATATCTATCATGAACTTTGCCCATTAGTAACAGAGAACTATATTTGGTAAAAATTTATATAAATTTACCAAATTAACGAAAATTGTTAAAAATTGACTATAAAGGGCAATAACTCCTTAAGGGGTCAATTGACCATTTAGGTCATGTTGACTTATTTGTAGATCTTACTTTGCTGAACATTATTGCTGTTTATAGTTTATCGCTATCTATAATAGTATTCAAGATAACCAAAAACGGCAAAATTTCTTTAAAAATTACCAATTGGAGGGCAGCAACCCAACAACCAGTTGTCCAATTCATCTGAAAAATTCAGGGCAGATAGATATTGACTTGATTAACAATTTAACTTCTTGTCAGATTTGCTCTAGATGCTTTGGTTTCATAGTTATAAGCAAAAAACTGCATTTTACCCCTATGTTCTTTTTTTAGCCGTGGCGGCCATCTTGGTTGAATGGCCAGGTCATCGGACACATTTTTCAAACTAGATACCCCAAAGATGATTGTGGCCTAGTAGTTTCAGTGGAGATTTTGTAAAAGAATACTTAGATTTATGAAAAATGGTTAAAGATTGACTATAAAGGGCAATAACTCCTAAAGGGGTCAACTGACCATTTTGGTCATGTTGACTTATTTGTAGATCTTACTTTGCTGAACATTATTGCTGTTTACAATTTATCTCTATCTATAATAATATTCAAGATAATAACCAAAAACAGCAAAATTTCCTCAAAATTACCAATTCAGGGGCAGCAACCCAACAACCGATTGACCGATTCATCTGAAAATAAAAGGGCAGATAGTTCTTGACCTGATAAACATTTTTATCCCATGTCAGATTTCCTCAAAATGCTTTGGTTTTTGAGTTATAAGCCAAAAACTGCATTTTACCCCTATGTTCTATTTTTAGCGGTGGCGGCCATCTTGGTTGGTTGACCAGGGCACGCCACACATTTTTTAAACTAGATACCCCAAAGATGATTGTGGCCAAGTTTGGATTAATTTGGCCAAGTAGTTTCAGAGGAGAAGATTTTTGTAAAAGATAACTTTAATTTACGAAAAATGGTTAAAAATTGACTATAAAGGGCAATAACTCCTAAACGGGTCAACTGACCATTTTGGTCATGTTGACTTATTTGTAGATCTTACTTTGCTGAACATTATTGCTGTTTACAGTTTATCTCTATCTATAATAATATTCAAGATAATAACCAAAAACAGCAAAATTTCCTCAAAATTACCAATTCAGGGGCAGCAACCCAACAACCGATTGACCGATTCATCTGAAAATTTTAGGGCAGATAGATCTTGACTTGATAAACATTTTTATCCCTGACAGATTTCCTCAAAATGCTTTGGTTTTTGAGTTATAAGCCAAAAACTGCATTTTACCCCTATGTTCTATTTTTAGCGGTGGCGGCCATCTTGGTTGGTTGACCAGGTCACGCCACACATTTTTTAAACTAGATACCCCAAAGATGATTGTGGCCAAGTTTGGATTAATTTGGCCAAGTAGTTTCAGAGGAGAAGATTTTTGTAAAAGATAACTTTAATTTACGAAAAATGGTTAAAAATTGACTATAAAGGGCAATAACTCCTAAACGGGTCAACTGACCATTTTGGTCATGTTGACTTATTTGTAGATCTTACTTTGCTGAACATTATTGCTGTTTACAGTTTATCGCTTACTATAATAATATTCAAGATAATAACCAAAAACAGCAAAATTTCCTCAAAATTACCAATTCAGGGGCAGCAACCCAACAACCGATTGACCGATTCATCTGAAAATTTTAGGGCAGATAGATCTTGACCTGATAAACATTTTTATCCCTGACAGATTTCCTCAAAATGCTTTGGTTTTTGAGTTATAAGCCAAAAACTGCATTTTACCCCTATGTTCTATTTTTAGCGGTGGCGGCCATCTTGGTTGGTTGACCAGGTCACGCCACACATTTTTTAAACTAGATACCCCAAAGATGATTGTGGCCAAGTTTGGATTAATTTGGCCAAGTAGTTTCAGAGGAGAAGATTTTTGTAAAAGATAACTTTAATTTACGAAAAATGGTTAAAAATTGACTATAAAGGGCAATAACTCCTAAACGGGTCAACTGACCATTTTGGTCATGTTGACTTATTTGTAGATCTTACTTTGCTGAACATTATTGCTGTTTACAGTTTATCGCTTACTATAATAATATTCAAGATAATAACCAAAAACAGCAAAATTTCCTCAAAATTACCAATTCAGGGGCAGCAACCCAACAACCGATTGACCGATTCATCTGAAAATTTTAGGGCAGATAGATCTTGACCTGATAAACATTTTTATCCCATGACAGATTTCCTCAAAATGCTTTGGTTTTTGAGTTATAAGCCAAAAACTGCATTTTACCCCTATGTTCTATTTTTAGCCGTGGTGGCCATCTTGGTTGGTTGACCGGGTCACGCCACACATTTTTTAAACTAGATACCCCAATGATGATTGTGGCCAAGTTTGGTTTGATTTGGCCCAGTAGTTTCAGAGGAGAAGATTTTTGTAAAAGTTAACGACGACGGACGACGACGACGGACGACGCCGGACGCCAAGTGATGAGAAAAGCTCACTAGGCCCTTCGGGCCAGGTGAGCTAAAAATGGAAATGAGGCTCCCTGGGGAAAAACTGACTAATTTAAAACAAACTTTGCAGCTGTTTCTTCATTCAAACTAGAGGCTCCAAAGAGCCTGTGTCGCTCACCTTGGTCTATGTGAATATCAAACAAAGGAAGCAGATGGATTCATGACAAAATTGTGTTTTGGTGATGGTGATGTGTTTGTAAATCTTACTTTACTAAACAGTCTTGCTGCTTACATTTATCTCTATCTATAATAAACATGGCCCAGTAGTTTCAGTGGAAAATGTTAATAAAAATTTACAAATTTTATGAAAATTGTTAAAAATTGACTATAAAGGACAATAACTCCTTAGGGGGTCAATTGACCATTTCGGTCATGTTGACTTATTTGTAAATCTTACTTTGCTGAACATAATTGCTGTTTACAGTTTATCTGTATCTATAATAATATTCAAGATAATAACCAAAAACAGCAAAATTTCCCTAAAATTACCAATTCAGGGGCAGCAACCCAACAATGGGTTGTCAGATTTATCTGAAAATAAAAGGGCAGATAGATCTTGATCTGATAAACAGTTTTACCACCTGTCAGATTTGCTCTAAATGCTTTGGTTTTTGATGTATAAGCCAAAAACTGCCTTTTACCCCTATGTTCTATTTTAGCTGTGGCGGCCATCTTCATTTGATGGTCGGGTCACCGGACACATTTTTAAAACAAGATACCCCAAAGATGATTGTTGTCAAGTTTGGATTAATTTGGCCTAGTAGTTTCAGAGGAGAAGATTTTTGTAAAAGATAACTAAGATTTACGAAAAATGGTTAAAAATTGACTATAAAGGGCAATAACTCCTAAAGGGGTCAACTGACCATGTCGGTCATGTTGACTTATTTGTAAATCCTACTTTGCTGAACATTATTGCTGTTTACAGTTTATCTCTATCTATAATAATATTCAAGATAATAACCAAAAACAGCAAAATTTCCACAAAATTATCAATTCAGGGGCAGCAACCCAACAACGGGTTGATTGATTCATCTGAAAATTTCAGGGCAGATAGATCTTGAACTGATAAACATTTTTACTCCTTGTCAGATTTCCTCTAAATGCTTTGGTTTTTGAGTTATAAGCCAAAAACTGCATTTTACCCCTATGTTCTATTTTTAGCCGTGGCGGCCATCTTTGTTGGTTGACCGGGTCACGCCACACATTTTTTAAACTAGATACCCCAATGATGATTGTGGCCAAGTTTGGTTCAATTTGGCTTAGTAGTTTCAGAGGAGAAGATTTTTGTAAAAGATAACTAAGATTTACAAAAAATGGTTAAAAATTGACTATAAAGGGCAATAACTCCTAAAGGGGTCAACTGACCATTTCGGTCATGTTGACTTATTTGTAAATCCTACTTTGCTGAACATTATTGCTGTTTACAGTTTATCTCTATCTATAATAATATTCAAGATAATAACCAAAAACAGCAAATTTTCCACAAAATTACCAATTCAGGGGCAGCAACCCAACAACGGGTTGACTGATTTATCTGAAAATTTCAGGGCAGATAGATCTTGACCTGATCAACAATTTTACCCCATGTCAGATTTCCTTTTAATGCTTTGGTTTTTGAGTTATAAGCCAAAAACTGCATTTTACCCCTATGTTCTATTTTTAGCCGTGGCGGCCATCTTGGTTGGTTGACCGGGTCACGCCACACATTTTTTAAACTAGATACCCCAATGATGATTGTGGCCAAGTTTGGTTCAATTTGGCCCAGTAGTTTCAGAGGAGAAGATTTTTGTAAAAGTTAACAACGACGACGGACGACAGACGACGGACGACGACGGACGCTGGACGCAAAGTGATGGGAAAAGCTCACTTGGCCCTTCGGGCCAGGTGAGCTAAAAATAATAATGAATCCACAGTAATTAAATAAAGAAAATATATATTGTACTGCCATTTTACCTGTTTGTATGGTTTGCATTGATGTGTTTGTCTGACTGTAGTTCCTTGTCCTCCATGACTGGGATAACAGTTTTCTTCTACATTGGTATGATCTTAGTAAATCTGAGGGTCTAGAAAATACAAAATTCTATTATTTTAATCATTTTAAGCACTAAAATAGTCTTTTTAACTGAAATTCAAGAGTCTAAAAAAAAGAACACACAGGGATACACATTCAACATGTCAAAGCAAAGCATGTCAAATTTTGCAAAAATTCAGCCCAGTGATATCTTCAAATACTTAACTTTAAGTTGTTAAAATTGCATTTTATTATTTCACCATTTCTTAAATACCATGAATCACATCTAGCTATCTATCATTTCTATCAATAAAATAATGTTACATTTTGTAAAAGTTAAATCTTAAGTAACACTAGTGTTATTGTTGAATGCGGCAATAATTGTTGAGTCCTTTTATGTAGTACACAGGTTTGTGTGTACAAAAGGAAATTTAAAGGAGTTGACACAGCCACATTCTGTTATTCATTCAAATGAACCTAAAGTAAGTGTGAGTTTATTGTGATACAAAGTACCTGGTATGAGACTAGGGGTTTGCTTAGGCAGATGTTGATTTTCTGTAGTTTGACTTGACTATCGTGACAGGGTACACGACAACTCGTACTTTCGGCAAGTCGTACTCAACCAACTCGTACCCTATTTTTACCAACTCGTAACCATGTTTTATTTGATATTATTTATCTAGTTTATATGCATAGTTATTGTAACTTTCTTTCGTTTATCATTATATAGCAAAATACAAATAAAAAAACAACTTTCATTGTTAATAAAATGCAATCATAATTGTTTTAAATAAGCTTATAAAATGCTAATCGTTATAATCATTAGTATTTCTTAGAATTGATTGTTTGAAATTGTTTGGACGGCAATTTATTTGATATGCACATTAAAATAATTATGAGTACACAATATGCTAATCAGTGGTCATTAGTGGATAACATACCTACAAAAATAGAATGGATTTGTTAAAAGTAGAATAAACAGAGAGAAGTAAATGATTATATTACTATTATTAATAGCAACAAAGCCTTGTAAAAATGTTTTATGATTACACTCTTACAATGTGTGTGTAAATATTAGTGATCAATACTAGTGGATTTTTTTTTAATACGTCTCTCGTAATTCTTCTAAATATTGGCTTAATTTTTATTTTAACTTTTATACTTTTACAATCCAAATGTGCTACTGTATAATTGATGTCAATACGTATATAAATGACAGTAGTATTGTGATGAAATATAAATTTTAAAATATTGTGCAAACGTACATGCAAAAAGATTAGATCAGGTGTACAGTTGTTTTGATAAGTTAATTAATGGCACGCTCCGTGTGTGAATAAGGGCCGATTTACTGGACATGTTACAGGTGTGAAACAATGATCATTAATCAATTAATCACCGGCAAGCGAACTGCAATAAATAATTTGTTTATTAAAGTGTCACATATTACTTGTAATTTCTTATAAGTTAAACAAATTCTTATCTGTTATTGATTATAGTATCTAATAAAAAATATATAAATCTTTTGCAATTTGCTTTATACATGCATGTGCTTTATGGTTTCAAAACTATTAGAAATGCATTCATTATACACAAAATATACGAAATAAGACATGTAAAAAAGAAGATCTCGTATGATTGCTTATGAGACAACTCTTCACAAGAGACCAAAAATGACACAGAAATGAACATTATAGGTAATCGTACAGTCTTCAACCATGAGCAAAGCCCACCCATACCACATACTAGTAGTCAGCTATAAAATGACCATGTAAAACAATTCAAAAGAATATCCATATCTACGGATATAAACGTAGAAAACTTATATTATTATGCTAAAAAAATATTGGGTACGACTTAGTACATGTAGTAGAAGTACGAGTTGGTAGAAGTACGAGTTGGTTGAGTACGAGTTGCCGAAAGTACGAGTTGACATGTATCCTCGTGACAATGGTACAAGTTAGCTATAAGTCTTTTAATGTTTTGGGGATTGTACCCATGTATAAAAATATGTGGACATATAACATGGACCCTTTACAATTATTGCTTGACAGCAAAGGGATATAATTTTCATTTTTAAGATTTTTTTTACCAATGACAGACAATGTATGTAATTTCAACCGTTTGATGTAACTGAATTAGATTGAAATTAATTTCTACTAGTTGTCTGCCCATAGACCATTATCAAGTTGTATTAATCCCGCCCTTCATGGGATATAACCATTCAGCACGAAAAGGCAGAGTAGATTAGACGTGTTTCCACAGCTAAATTTTAATCTTGCTAATAATGTGAATTTGATGCTATGTTTAATGTTTTGATTTCAGTAGTAATTATAAATTACTGACTATATTTTATTGACATGATATTATGTATCATAATGTGCAACTAAAATCAGCACATGGCATTGTCGTGTGTGTATTCAATTTGAACTTTAGTTTGGTTATTTATTAGCGTTATGTGTATAGAGTTGGGTAGTCTAATTGTAGAAAAATCCAAAATTGTCATGCTTTTTCAGCACTAATTTATGGTTATCTATATAGTGTTTATATAGCTGCCTGGTGCCCCATTTGCATGTTTTCAGTCAGACCTATACAAAATTAAGAACTGATCAATGAGAATCCCATTGAAAGATCGTTAAAATAACAAAGAGTCTTATTGTAGATAGAACTTTTACATTTTTCTTGTCAATTTTGATACAGAAGCCATTTTCCGGTTTGTGGAAATTATAAATCACAAAACGGTATCAGCGGACCCGATTTGTTTCCGTATTTAGTTTTGTTTTTAATCAATAAACGAGGGTATGGCTGGGGTTTATGAAAAAAGAGAATAAAAGGGTGAGGGAACAGGGAAAAGATGAGAGAACAATTCGGTGCAAAAGTTCATAGAATAATCTTGGAAAAATTGAAAAAAATAGGTAATTGATTATACCAAACAGAATATTCTAATCTTATTATGTAAGGCAAAATTATATCCGGGTGAAATTTGATCTGTTGAAAAAAATGTCACAGTATAAATTTGTGGTTATTTTTTTAACCGGAGGAAATTATTTCTCGGTATATTGTTTCCTTTGTCGTGAAATTCTATCGAGGTAGTCAAACTATTGAATAGTTTAAAAAATAACAAAAACATTTTTTATGAATACTATGAAATAATAAAAGTGAATTTGAATATAATCATTGAAAATAATATACTGAAATATTCAAGTAAATATCATTTTTTTAAAAGACAATTATCACCGTGTATCATCGTACAACGGATATAGGTACAAAGCAAACGGGCGTGAGCGATTTTGATCTTACACGGTAACGAAAAATCTTTTGTTTTTTTCACATAATATCAATGTGTACTTCAATCTTAACATAATTGCTGTTCTAAGAAATGATTAGGTCGTTGGTTGATAATTAGAGATGTCTCATTATTTGCCCAAAATAAGAGGGATTACTTAAAGCATGTGCAAATACTTGTAAAAGAAGTTGGCCCTCGTCTCATCCAATATAATTCTATATTCTTTTCAACTCTATTTCTGATAGAAGATCAATGTGTGTGTGTAATAAGTATAGCTGTTTCAATAATTAGCATTGAAATCTTTCGTACATATGTTATTTTTCTTTATGTTATCCCTAAAGAAGCGTCGTGTACAGTGTTTAGCTGACCACATAAATCCTTAGTACGGTGCATAGTTGAGTTGTTGTACACCGTACACAAAATCTTTATTTTCATACTCGTTTATCGGAAATCAAAAATTGTCGGAAATCAAAAATGGAAGGACTGTATTAATTTGTATGGTTTACAACAAATTGTACATAAACCGACAAGAGTAACAAATAAATGTGAAACTACCATAGACCATATATATACGACCGATGTAGACCATATTATAGAAGTAAATGTGCCTAGTTATGCTGTCAGTGATCATTATCCTGTTTGTGTAACAAGAAAACTTAACCCAAAAATATCAAAAATGGAGCACTTGTCCATAGAATATAGATCATTTAAACAATTTGATAAAAATAAATTTATTGAAAATTTAACAAATACTCCTTTTCATCTTATTGAATCGATTGGAGATGTTGATGAAGCAGCTAATTATTGGTACAATCTATTTCTAAGCACTCTAGAGAAACATGCTCCTAAGAAAATTAAAAGGGTAAAAAATATCCAACAACCAGAGTGGTGGACTTCTGATATAAATAGCGCTAGACACCAAAGAGATCATTTTCACAGAATTAATGATATATGTAATTATAAGATTTGGCGTAATAAGGTTACATTTTTAGTAGAACAGGCAAAGAAAAAGTATTTTCAAAATGCTATTTCAAATTGTAAAGATAGTAAAACTATTTGGAAGTATGTCAAAAGTCTTCATCCTAAAAAAATACATAATAATATCACGCATTTAGAATATAAAAATAATGTAATTCAAAATGATGTTGATATAGCAAATACATTTAATTTGCATTTCACAAATATTGCTGAAGATTTAGTTGATAACAAATTATGTAATAGTGATGATAGTGCCAATTTTGATGCACTCAATAAATTTGTAAAATCAAAGTTACAAAGGGGTAGTGAAAAATTCATTATACCAGAAATGAGTATTTTAGATGTAAATATGTATTTAAAAAAACTTGACAAGTCGAAAGCAACTGGTTTAGATGATGTCGGACCAAATATTTTGAGTATGTGCAGCGATGTCATAGCACCAGCTTTGACATATATATTTAATCTAAGTATCAAATGTGGTAAATTTCCAAGTATTTTTAAAACTGCAAGAGTATGCCCAATTTTTAAAAGTGGCGATGCCTGTAATCCTGATAATTATAGACCAATAGCAGTTTTGCCTTGTCTCTCTAAAATCATAGAACGACATATAGCTAATAGTTTGTATATATTTTTGAATAGCAATGACCTTCTTAATACTACACAGTCAGGTTTCAGACCTAAGCATTCGTGTACTACTGCACTTACTAAATTAGTAGATGAATGGTTAGCAAATATAGATAATGGAGAGATAAACGGAGTTATATTTTTAGATTTAAAGAAAGCTTTTGATCTGGTTAATCATATAATTTTATTGAAAAAACTTGAATATTATAATGTTTCAAATAGTACACTAGACTGGTTTAAGTCATACTTGTCTGACCGAAGCCAACAAGTTAAGGTCAATAACGTCATGTCTAATACTAAATGCATAAAAACTGGTGTACCACAAGGTTCTATCCTGGGCCCTCTGTTATTTATTTTATATATCAATGATTTACCACTTAATATAGAACATTCATTAATAGATTTATATGCAGATGATTCTACATTACATTGTAGAGGTAATGATGTAATTCAGATAGCTTCTAACCTTCAAAATGATATTCATGTTATTGAAAACTGGTGTTTGCAAAATTGTATGAAATTAAATGCCAAAAAGTGTAAATCAATGATTATTGGTTCAAAACAAAGGCTTTGTTTAACTGGAAACAGTTTAGATATAAATATTTCAAATGAACAAATAGAAAATGTAGATTGTGAAAAACTACTTGGTTTATATATTGACAAAAACTTAAATTGGAATCAGCAAATAGATAAAATGTCAATTACTATATCAAATAGAATCAACTTATTACAAAAGATAAGAAAATATTTACCTATGCATATACGTATTATCTATTTTAATGCTTATATTCTGCCATTATTTGATTATTGTTGCAATATATGGGGAAGTTGTTGTGAAAGTAAAATAAATAAACTTAATAAATTATTAAAGAAATCTGCTAGGGTTATAGTAGAAGCTGACATAATGACATCATCCAGTTTATTGTTTAAAAGTTTACACTGGTTAAATGTGGAAAAACGAATTCAATACCAAAAGGCAATACTTGTATTTAAATCAGTTAATGGCATGGTTCCTAACTATTTAGAAGAAAATTTTCATTTTACCAATAATCAAAACTATAACTTACGTTCAGCTGATGAAAAACTATTAAATCTTCCAAAACCAAAAACAAATTTTTTAAAGAAAACTTTACGTAAGTCTTCATTTATGTATGCCGTCATACGACAAAATTATTTTTATGTCTACCTGTGCGAATTTCATACGCGCATTTTTAAACCAGTAATGAAACCTTCTATCATTATGGGTAGACTTTACATAGATAAATTCAGCCGTATAAGAAAAGCAAAATGAGAATGTTAAATTAATGTATGCCTTTTTGTGCTTCTTTGTTACATTTGTTGTTTATGTAGAGATATTAAGATGATAACACAATATTGACTGTTGTACCCCTATTTTTGACATTTTTACTCTTTGAGTATGTTTGTTTTGTTCATGCATCGTTGACAATTTAATGGAATTTGATGCGACTGTCATATAAGTGAGAGGTTTAGCTAGCTATAAAACCAGGTTCAATCCACCATTTTCTACATTAGAAAATGCCTGTACCAAGTCAGGAATATGACAGTTGTTACCCATTCGTTTGATGTGTTTGGACTTTTGATTTTGCCTTTTGATTTTTGATTTTCCTTTTTGAATTTTCCTCGGAGTTCGGTATTTTTGTGTTTTTACTTTTTACATATTCAGGTTCTCAAATATGGAACAGTTTACCAAATGAAATCAAAATGAGTGATACACTTGTATCTTTTAAAACAAAATGTTACAAATTTTTCATCAATTGTGCAAATTAATATGCATTTTCATTATTATTTCAATACAATTGTATATTGTGTATAATATAACTTTATTATACTGTTTGTATTTATAACTATGTTATTATTATTTTGAGGACTCTCAGGAAGATTAGTTTTAACTAATGGGATCATCCTCTTAAAATAAAGATTATTTATTTATTTTATTTTATTTATATTACCCAAACAGTTTCAAGGAATGAGTAATCACAGGAAGGTTTATGATTGGTAACCATTACTGTTGCCCTGTATTAGGTTCCTTTCAGATATCATAAAACATGTAAATGTCTCAACAACTGTATTGAAATTGAAAGTTGGTGTTGACTTTCACAACTATTTGCGCATGAAAAAGTTAATTGTTCTTATTTGAAAATCAAAGTAGTTTAATAAATAGGAAAAAATCGATGCAAAAATTATTTGGGAGCAGGAATTACAAATGTTGAGAAATGTACATTGAATATTGATAAAGCAAAACAAAGATCTTCGTTACCTTGTAAGGTCAAACTCGATCATGCCCGCTTGGTTAGTAACTGTTGCAACTTTTTCCCCAACATTTTTATCATGAAATATATAAGAGAAAACCAGAAGTAATTTCAAAGATCACAATTGTGAAATAATATCATAATTAATTTAATACATATGAGATAAGATAAGTGATATACAGGTAAAAGTGACTTGTTCATAGTTTCAGTACAACTATAATTTAAAAAGTAAAGGTAGAAATGTAGTTGCATTACTACAGTATTATTATTATGGAAGAATTTGGGTATGATGACATTGTTTTAACTATATTAATAGTTTTGTATGGGGACAAAGATGTAGTTGTTGATAATATGGAAATCAGTTGCATCGTAACAATATATTGGTACAAACGCAATTTCAACAGCTGGATAGTATTTTCCTGCGAAATATTATCTGACTTATTAAATCATGTTTTTTAAGTCATCTTTTTATATAAATGAATATAAAATTAAAATAAGATTCACGGAAAAATATCACTACGAAATAGTTTCGGGAATACAATATTATCAATATCTTTAAAATAAAAATTGCTCATAATTACCTCCGTTTGATTGGTAAATTATGCAAATTTGTTCTACCTAATCTGAAATATGGAACAGATAATATATACTAGAACATACTATCCAAATAACACAGATAGATTTACTCCTCTAGAAAAAAATTACCTGTAAAATACCATGCCAGGAAAACAATTACTGGGACAAATTTTCCACAGGATGACTATCACAGAAGAAGAAATAAACCGTAACAATTACAGACTAAAAAATAAATAAAGTACTTCAAGAATATTTTACAGAATAAAAGTTATTCTTAAAAAAAATGCCATAAAAATTGTAAACTACAGAAATTAAAGAATCACGCCAAGACCCTAATTAATATACATGGCAAGCTGTTATGGAACGCCAACGGGGTCATAATTCTTAATTCGTAACTTGTCAATTCGTAACTTGTGGTTGTGTAATTTCATAATTCGTAATGCGTAAATTGTCAGTTTGTAACTTGTTTATTTGTGATTTCAAATGATTGTTAATTCGTAAATTGTCAATTTGTCACTTGTAACTGTGTGATTTCAAAATTCTTTATCGGTAAATATTCAATTTGTATATTGATGTTTTGTAACTTGTAACTTGTCGATTCGTGAAATGTCGATGTGTGAAATGTCAAAGTGTTAAATGTTGTCGTTGTATTATGCTAACGATCATTATGACGACAGATGGCGCTCGGTTTCTTCTTCGTGTACATAAGCCATCTGTAAGTAGGAGCACCTTCACTAGTAAGGAGTATGTACCTAGTAATTTAAATCAATTATGTTCAGCAAATGCCGCCAAAAAAAAGAATGCATGTTTACAGAATCCCAGTTTTATTTTGTTTACCGAAGACGACAGGTGGCGTTTCGTCAGTCAAACGTAAACTATATAAAAAAATATATCCCGAATAGTTCAGTCCCTCCACGTAATAGATCTCTCATAATGGCATGCTTAATGAAATAGTCGTTTGTCAGCGGAATAAAACGACAGAATTATTCAAATAAATACAATAAGGAGATGTGGTATTAAACCGTATGATTGCCAATGAGACAACTATCCACCAAATTTCAAATAAAGTCGATGTAATTAAGCAAGTATAGGCAACTTACGGCCTTCAACAATGAGAATACCTAGTACCATATATAGTCGTCTATAAAAGGCTACATCATTACTTGAAAACCCAGGTACCAGTAATAAACAATTTCTGTTAATCCTTAAATGCTACTATCGGACCATTTTATTCTGACAGGATGGGATAGGGCTGACAGATATAAATATATATTAATATACATGCCAACTGAACTATAATTCTTGTCACGAAGCTTAAGAATTGCCGATACCTGATTTTTCGTTCTATAAAAATTTACAACCAAAGTCAGTGGCGGATCCAGGAATTTTCATAAGTGGGGGCCCACTGACTGGCCTAAGAGGGGGCCCGCTCCAGTCACGCTTCAGTGATTCCCTATATAAGCAACCAAATTTTTTCCCAAAAAAGGGGGGCACGGGCCCCCTGGGCCCCCCCCCCTAAATCCGCCTCTGAAAGTCCAAAATGTTCACCTATCCCTCTCAACTGCTGCTCAACGCCCAATAATCTCGATAAGATCGATTATTAACCGAGTTGATTCACAATGTTAATCAGTAAAGCAAATTTTTATGAAATTTGCATTTCATATGATTTAAAATAATTTGCAATGAGTTGGTAACAATATAAATATTTCCCGCCCATACATATGTCAAGAAATGACGTTATTGCCAAACCATGCATGTTGTATTCTGTCTGGTTCTTATGCCGAGCGGTGAGCTAGGGTCCCAGGCTACCCTTTTACTCTTCAAAATGACCCAAGACATACCCCGGTGCAAACCTCAAATAATGTGCAAAGATTATCATGGTAAAATACAATTCAGGAAAGTATATGCATATTAGAGATAATTGCTTCTGGCACGCAAATGGCGAGATGGTGAAATCTTCTCTGACAAGTCAAAGGGGTAGGGTGTCACTTTGGCTAAAAATGGCTCTAGGTTACGTGTTTAGTAAAAACCAGTTTCATAGTTTTACGACATTGGTAATTGACAAAATATTCAGAGGGGACACCTAGTATATTTCGATCTATTACCAAGATTATCTTTATCTAGAAATAATTTTGGGATATTAATACTGGCTTCAATACAATGGTTGAGAGAGCGCCGTCGATGTATTAACGGTACACGAAAGCAGTGTCTGATCATGAACGGCTGTCATAAAGTTTATGAAAAGGAGGTCAAGGTCAGATGTCACATTCCAGTTGGTCATGTTCATCTTTCAGTCCTTCCACACACCAAATACACTATGCTTATAATACCTATGATATGGACGACCATCAAAACTTAACGTTATCTTGCTCACTGATCCATGAAATGATGTCCAGGTCTGACGCAAAATTTTCAATTGACATTTATCCGTTTCAGATCCGTTCATCTTCCGTTTTTTCCGTTATACGTCCGGTAGAAGTCTGGTGGTGAATTTGTCTACCAGACCTCCAACGGATGTATAACTGACAAGTAACGGATAAAAAACGGAAACAAAACGGACGAGTAACGTACAAAACGGACGCCTACTGGACGATCAACGGACACTTCATCTGTTGGACGTCCGTTCAAAATTTTTATTTACAGTGATGAAGCAGAATTTATCCAAGTGCTTGTACAGAAAAGAGAAAAGAGATTAGCCCAGTCTTTTAATTTTACCTGCAGGTATATTGATGATATACTTTAATAATAATAGATTCAGTGATCACTTACATTTAATATATCCAAGTGAACTTGTAATTAAAAATACTACCGACACAGATAAATATGCTTCACATTTAGACCTTTTTCTCGAATTGACTACTGATTGTAGGTTAAATACCAAAATTTATGACAAACGCGATGATTTTAATTTTCCTATAGTCCACTTTCCAGTTCTGTGTAGCAACATCCCAGCGGCACCAGTATATGGAGTATATGTGTCTCAATTGAAATGTTACTCTAGAGCTAGTTCAAAGTACGTTGATTTTGTTAAACGAGGAATACTGCTTTTCTCAAATGTTGCTAAGATAGGGCTATGAATCAATCAAGTTAAGGTCATTACTCAAGAAATTTTACAGTCGCCATCATGAGCTGATTGGCCATTATGACAAAAGTGTGTCAGAAATCATATCTGATATTCTTTCCCAGTCAAAATGCATCCTTACCAAACTGAACAAAGAAATAACACGACGGTCGGGTACCGTATACGGTGCAGGAAATGCTTACCCTTCAGGAGCACCTGATTTCACTCCCGGTTGTTAGTGGAGTAGATGTCTTATTTTAAATAGTGTTGTCAAATCGTACACTTTTGCCTAACCGGTTACTCGAATAATCGTTCGACCGATTAATCGGTTAACCGGTAGTTGGAGTTGGTGTTTGAAAGCCTTTAAGTTATCAATAGAACCCTACACGTAGATATAAGATGTGGTATGCGTGTCAATTTGATAACCTTTCATCAAAGTCATAAATTTATGCTTTTAGAATAGAAGTTTGTCCTTTGTCATTTACAAGGCTTGTCTGTGAGGATTCCTGGCGAATTTTGACTTTTACAAGGCTTGTCTGTGAGGATTCCTGGCGAAGTTTGGCATTTACAAGGCTTGTCTGTGAGGATTCCTGGCGAAGTTTGGCATTTACAAGGCTTGTCTGTGAGGATTCCTGGCGAAGTTTGACTTTTAATAATCAACTTATCAACTATAGCGTTTGTACCAACTTCAGATTGAAAAATGAAACTGATTATTCTTTTCTTTTCACTTGTTGTCTCCGAAAATAATGAGGAGTGTTTCAATTAGAATGATTAATTATACAAAAAGAAGATGTGGTATGATTGCCAATGAGACAATTATCCACAAGAGATCTCACAAACATGTTTAACCCCGCCGCATTTTTGCGCCTGTCCCAAGTCAGGAGCCTCTGGCCTTTGTTAGTCTTGTATTATTTAAATTTTAGTTTCTTGTGTACAATTTGGAAATTAGTATGGCGTTCATTATCACTGAACTAGTATATATTTGTTTAGGGGCCAGCTGAAGGACGCCTCCGGGTGCGGGAATTTCTCGCTACATTGAAGACCTGTTGGTGACCTTCTGCTGTTGTGTTTTTTTTATTTTGGTCGGGTTGTTGTCTCTTTGACACATTCCCCATTTCCATTCTCAATTTTATCAAAATGACACAGAAATTAACAACTATAGGTCACCGTACGGCCTGTTTCTTTACTTTGTTTGCATGTTACTCGTACTATCACGTATACATTGAGTAAATTCACATTGGTTTGCATTTCACAATTTTTTGAGTTAACATTTCGTTTAAAGTAAGACTAAGCCTTACACGACGGAGGTTGCACATTTAAATGTAGGTTTACACAATAATCGATAAGAAACGAAAAAATGAAGTAAATCGTAAAATTAAATCGCCAATAAGTTATTTATTATTTGTAACTGTTGATGTAAATGTCTTTTGGTTTTATGAGTCTTTGTTTACTTCTTGGTTTTGATTGTTATTGTCTTATAGCCGTATTTGCAGACACATACTGTGCTAAAGTGTAGAATGGTAACGGTCTTATCGGGTTTTTGTTGGAGTTTTCGGGGGTACAGTTCAATGTGTATCCTTAATAGGATTTCTACTTCTTTAGAGAGAACTTGTACAATAATTACAGAGTTGCAAAAATATCAAGATACCATGCAGTTATAAGGCCACAACCAATTATGTTGACCGAAAATCGTCACAAAAATATAAAAGATGGTACAAAGTTATACGTGACATATTGTATTTGTTTTAATTACGAAAGGTTTAAACTAAGTTTTTGTACACGATCTAGCTGCTGGAAGATCAATTATTTTTTTTTCATCAATTTTTGGTAAAAAAGAAAGCATTTAATTTAAACAAACTGTGTGATAAATGTTGAACAAATTACGAGGAAACTGAATGTGAAGCCATTATAATTTTGTGGAAACGGTGCTGCCGAAGTTGTGAGACCATTAAAGCAGTTTTCAAAACTGTCTTTTTCCAAATGTCTAGAATTGCAATAAAAACCAGCATGGCATTTTTCATCGCATGATTCTTCATAATTCTCATTTACACTAACTGTCCAGAATTTACGGAAAGATTGAAATTCGTGGTTCTTCTGAGTCTTCATCCGGGCAACAAGCTGTGCCATCGACGCAGGAGAGAGGTCAACCAACCCATAGGCCGTGGTGGCATTATACTCGATTTTCCATTCAGATTGATTGTTCTTGTTGACTTCTGGTAAATCCATGTAATACTGTGTAAAGTCTAGCAAGTTCCCATTCGATCGGTCGTATTTTAGAAGCCTGAAACTTGGATTGTGAGCGGGTCCTGTTCTACCAGCAAATTTATACCTCCAAGGCGTTATAGAAGGCGCACAAAACTGTGCAAGTACACCAACACCTGGTAAAATAAACATGACAATTAGAATATCAAAGTGATAGATAGCTCATCATCAATCATGAAGAATAATTTTTAAATCTAAACAATTTTATAAAAAAAAATACTTGTAACTAAGACCTTTATATACAAAGTATGTATGATTCCTATCTTTACAAAATGGCTACGTGTTTAGTAGAGTTTAAAATACTTTTATTATTATTTCATCTCAGTATACAGTTGGAATAATGAATTTGTATTCTAAAAAATTATGATAATGGCATAAATTACACTCTTCGTATGAAGAAAAGAACTCGACATACAAACTATAAACATGAAGAGCATTATAAACCAACAAAATGTAGCATTGCCAATCATACCACATCTCCTTTTTTATATGTATATATTGACATTATACTGACTTTATTTCAGTTTAGTAAATTATTCGTTTTGTTTGATTATATAATTTCGGTTCCAAATGTCATGATGATATCATACAAATCTCAAATTATCGGTACCTGCGTCGTCATGGTAGATTCGAAAATTATCAGAATGTTCATGTCCAAAATGCATCCCAACAATCTGTTCTGTATAGTTGATGAATATGTCGTTCAGTTTGGAATTATACTGTGGGTACATCCAAGGGACTCTATTAGGAGTCGGATTAACACCCGGTGGTACATGTGCTGTTACTAGAACCTGATCAAAAAGAAATGTGTGCGCATATAAAATGTAGTTGTTTAAAAGATAATCAAGAACTTATGTGATGATGTCTTATTAGAAATTCCATGTGTTCCGTGATATTCACAAGTTGTCGTAAGACAATCACATGTTCTTGGAATATATAATGTTACTAACTTAGTAAAGATATTCATAATATGACAAAATAAGGTTTAATAGATATCTTTGCCTTGCTTACAAATCAGTCATTCGATTAAATGCATGTGTCAAAACATAGACTGCAAATGAAAGTTTTATTGAAAACACCAGGAAAAATGCTTGCAGAGTTGGAAGGAAAAGTGTCCTCAATACATGAGATTTGGTATGCTTGGCAACGACAGAATCACCCATCAAAGACCAAAGAACATGCATGTAAAGAACTGTATGTGGTCAACAAGGAACAACGAGCCACACCCATGGTGTGTAGAAAGTTTTATAATTCCCTCGGATAACAGAATGCTAAAACATCTCTACACTTTCTGTTGATAAAATAGGCTGTAATCCAGCGACTAAAAACAACACATCAAAAATTAATATCAACTAGAGACAATACAATATGTCATACTATAAATCGAAAGTCAAAAAGAGAATAAGAGAATTTTACAGAACCTAATTAAGGTAAACTATCAATTCCAAAACATATAAAAAGGCACACAATACCCCACAACATTTGGATATACCCATAGACAAACCCTCATGTCGCAATCAATCCGAACCAAAACAAAATTTTCTGTATCGTTTCAATTCACATACCTTCTCATTGGCAACCTTAGCTGCGTCTAGTACTTGTTCTAACCAGGCAAACTGACCGGCGGGATCTTCTGTGGTACCAGTTTGTTTGTTAGAAGTATAATAAAGATTTGTATTCAGTCCAACTATTCTCATACCGGTTGCAGTCTTTAGTGTATAATACCCACCTTAAATAAAAGGATACAATGTATGAAGTTCTTTGTTTTGTTTACAAAAGAGAATAATGGTGGGTTTAGAATAAAGGGCAAAAATAGGCTTAAACAATAAAAATTGCAATATATAATTTAAGAAACTCAATCCAAATCCTCATATATAATGCATATAAAAATATATCCAGTTGTTTGAATGAATGAATATATATAAGCAGGAGAAATTTATAATTGTAATATTTTGCACTGATCGTAAAACATGGTACCAATAATATGACGCTCAGCTGAAGCGGTAAATATGCTTTTTAAAATCTGCTCGGAATTAGAATTAATATTCCACACATTTACCTCGAAGAAAAGTATTCATGCTTTCTTCACCAATCCAGCTTTTCCATCTATCATAAGACCTGTTGTACAACAAATTACCATTCTCTGGGAACTGGTTATGAGGAAAGTAGTCATGGTTCCCGAATGTGGCATACACGGGAACAGTCGTAAACACATCTTTGAGTAGATTTGTAATGTTTCCCAATATTGCATCATGGATTTCAAAATTAACGTTATCGTCACTTGTATGGGGAGTATTGTCTCTGAAATCAATTCAATGTTCATCAATATTTACAAGACATAAACTGAAAGATTCTCGTATTTTTTCAGTGAATATCTGTTTTCTTTTTCTTTTCTTTTCATTTTTTTTGTTATGTTTTGTTTTGTTTTGTTTTGTGTAGTGTTTTTTTGTTTTTTTGTTTGTTAGTTTGTGTTTTCAGGCAATTTTAAAATGGAATAGGGCTATCCCCACAATAACAAAGGAAGCTAAAGTGGTTTCTCTTTGACATAAGAAATTGAGATGAAGTCAAGAAAAGTATACCCTGTCCACAATATGAAGTCTGGATCAGGTTTTAGTGCCTTCATTGCTTCAACACTGTCATTCACAAGTTTCCATGGGGCATCACACCAATAATCTCCATATAGACCATAGGTTTCCACGACGTCATTACATGAAAGGTCCTCACTCATGTAAGTATGATCCCAGTGGAAATCTGTCACGTGCCAGAAATATCCTGTAACGATTTATTTGGCATACAATAGCAAATAAAGTTTTCCTCATAGAAGTATCATATATAAATCTGAGATTGCTCTGATGTATGACGGCCATTTTGAGATATGCTTGTGTACACACTCAAGCTCTACAAGGCCCGCCAGACTTCAAAACAATTGAACTAGTAAAATAAAGATAGCATGCTACTTCCATGCAAATATAAACAGACAAGAGGGAGTCAAACTCTTCCCAATGATCTATAGATAAAAATATGCAGGCTCGTAAGAACATTGTCTGAAAAGTTTTAGATGTATTGCAGACAGGTGTGCATGACTATCTTTATTCATGTCATTCATCCCGAAATACTAGTAAGGGCCAAAAGACCTTAAATGACCCACGATTCCATGTGCAGTTGAAACTCTATAATGAGATGAACCGTTCATAATATTTCAAACTAAGTTTTAGTCTATAACAAATTCCCTTCCTCAGCTATAAAATAATTTTACCGGCTACCAACATATTCTTATTTTTGTAATAGGTAGTCGAAAATAAGCAGGGTATAACCAGTTCGTTGGACAGAATTGCGCAAATGGTCTCTGTTCACTAACATGATGAGCAAATATGGTAGCAAATAAACCATTTAAACATAATGTGGTATGCTTGCCAATAAGAAAACTCCCTATCTAAGTAGTAAACCATTATAAGCCAAGAACAACCTTCAACACGGAGCATTGGTTCACATCAAACAGCAAGCTCCCAAAACGAGATAATAGATATAGGAAGATGTGGTGTGAGTACCAATGAGACAACTCTCCATCCAATACATGATTTTATGGAATATTCATAAATAAAACAATCCTGCAAGATATGTACACTGTTTAATAAAATTATTTAAATCTACTCACCAATATCTGCTGTCACGGAAGAAACCGTCAATATCAACATCAAAATAATCATCTTTTTTTTGCTGCTGCTATAGCTTCAATATGATTAAGACACACGCTAAATATTACAAAAATAAAAATGTTTACAGTTGTGTCTTCGTGAGACATACCGGTTGGTAGTGATGTTTGTTTTAAGTGGTGTCATCTTAATAATTAGATGGAAGGTAAGTGAAATAATTCCAATTTCTATTTCATTAAAAATAATTATAGCCCAAATGGTACATTAGAGTAAAAATAAATTCATACGAACGGACGAAATTGTTATGTTGATCTTTACTATACCTGTATATGTGCGGAATGCACTTTACATGCAGTGTTATTTATGGTAGCCCTATTATAATTATAGGATGTTGACATTACGACAGGTAAACGATGTTTGCTTAGAGTGTCTTAATTAGGTTTTGCATTTGGGCTTAGTCATGCTTATCCAATAAATCACGCATCCCACTTATAAAGAACGATTTTTATAATCTATGTATTATATCATTTTACCTCATAAATTAAATTTTCCATTGTTATGGAACGCCATAGCTGTCTTCCGTTGTTCATATTTAGTATATGCTGTGCTCATTTAATTATTTTCAGCGTTTTTTTCTCGATTATGAGTGCCCTTTTCATTATGTTCAGTAGTATAACAATTATTTTGAGCAGTAACATCATAATGATCAGTAGAATAATCATTATATTGTGCAGATCTGGTATTATATTCAGCACATTAATCAATATACTTAGCAGTTTTGGCTTTATGTTCAGTAGGTAATTATTCTATTGAGTAGATTTGTCTTTATATTCAGTGCTTTTGAAAATATTTTCTGTCAACAAATTTGTATATTATGTAGATGTTTCATTATATTGACTACAGAAACCGAAATATTCAGTGGTCAAACACACTTTATAATCAGTAGTGTTATCATTATGTTGAGTGAAATAAATATTATGTTCTGTAGATTGATCATTATGTTCAGTAAAATATATATTATGTTCAGTACAAACAACTTTATGATCAGTGGTCAAAATGTTTTATGTTCGGTTCAAAAAATATAATACTAGGTGGTTAATCAATTATATTCAGTGCTTTTTTCATTATGTGGTGGTGGTAGACTTCCGGAAATAACCGAAAACATACGAAGCCGGACAATTTTTTCGGGTTTATTTGCATACTGTCTGCTATACAACGTCCTCTTGCAGAACTTAATCTGCGAACCTTTCAAAAGTTTAAACAATTTATATGAAGCTTTATAAGTATATATTTGTTAATTGCACAGTTTTTGGCATTTGAATTCATTGGTCAAAGATATATATTTATATTGTAAAGTTTAATATTTGCATCGTCGCAAAATCTTTGGTTACCTTCTTTGGATACATTCAGTGAGAAAGATATATATATTTTGGAATTATTTTGAACTGCATCCGCCACTCGAACAAAAATGCTTGATAACACGATCAAATATTTATAAATTCAGGACTAAGAAAGCTATGTGAAAAAAAACCGGATGTTATATTTATTATAAACGGAACGTTATATTTATTAAAAACTGTTTAAAATCTAATGTATAGCGAACCTCTGATCTTCTTGGTTCTTGGCAGGAACAACGACATGTGTCGGTTTTTTGTGGCGATAAAGCCGTTTTTTGTCAAATTTCATTTGACTCGGTGGCTACATAATAAGCTGGAATAAGAAAAATGTCCAACGACGTTTTTCGTTAACTCAACGACTGAAAGTTAATTTTATAAGTAGATATAGCAGAAAATGAATAAAAAAGGTAAGACAATAATAATATCTAACAAAAGTACAAATATTTGCCTCATGTGAGTTTAAATATTGCTGATTCAATAAAATCTTCTCTACACAGTCGTTTTTCAATTAAACGCGTATTTTTTATAATTGATCAAAACAAAAGTTAGATACACGAAGAGCAAAAACTGCCAATAATCTTTTCGTATTAACAACATATTTGGGTCTTAAAGGAATAAAATGCTTCCACACATTACAAAACGGTAGCCAATTTGTCCAAACGTCCAAAACGTCTAAAATCCTAAAGACGCTAATTTCCGACGTGAAATGGAGGTAATTGAAAGACGAACCCCAAACAGCGACGAAACCCGTTTCATCCAATTAATAAAAACTCGGGATTATATTTGCCGTTTTCGTGGACGATCCAGGTGTAGATTGCTATATTTTTAAAATGTATATCAGTAGTTAAATACTATATATGACTTGGGAAATAATTCTCAAACCAAGGTTCAAGTAATTGAAGGGGCGTGTTTGGACAACGTATGTGCCAGGGAATATTCAAATTTAACCAAGGGTAAAAATGTTCGATTTGTGTTTGGACAACGTATGTGCCAGGGAATATTCAAATTTAACCAAGGATAAAAATGTTCGATTTACTTGCAGAGTGTCAGATATATTTGTATTGGGGTTGAATTAAGATATAGAAATTTAACAATGACAGATGATATGCACCTTGAAAGTTAAACATCCAATGATATTTTTTTTTTTATAGAAAACCGTAAACATGTACTTCGGTCCCATCTTTCCTTCCTACATTACTTGCGACAGTATTTTTAAATCGATTTCCACAACTCGACGTAATTTTTGATAAAATGACATCACAAAACGAACAGAACCAAAATCAACCAACAATATAAAAAAACGAATAAAACTTGCAAAAATTAATCGAAGTCAAACACCCTCATCGACGCCGCATTTTAAGTGTAACGCCGAATCTGAGGTCAGAAGATCATTTTGATGTAACCAAAGAAAATAAACAAAATAACAATTATACATAAATAACAACAGACTACTAGCAGTTAACTGACATGCCAGCTCCAGACTTCAATTAAACTGATTGAAAGATTATGATTTCATCATACGAATATCAGACACAATCCTTCCCGTTAGGGGTTTAGTATCATACCACCATAACATATATGAGAAGAACACAAGCCGTGTCATGCCAGTATATATGTCTCTGATCATGCCAACAACTGGTTTTGGAATAAATATGTTTAGTTCCGATGCAAAGACCCTGCAAGTGTATCAATATTAACGCCAACATATGCAATCTTTAATGACCTGACAACAGTACCGTTACTATATTCCTTCTTAATAAGTCTATTTAAAGGTTTTGTTAGTTTTTGCGGTGAATACTGACAATTTTGTGCTTTATAAAGAATATTTCCATAAACAATTTTATGTGAAATACCTAATCGTAAGAGAAGTCTGCATGTTGAGCTATATTTACGACTCGTACAAGTTGAGATATATCAACACCGTAAGATGGTGATAAGAATTGTCTTTTGTTTTTGACTATGCGGTATGGGCTTTGCTTATTGTTGAAGGCCGTACAGTGAACTATAGTTGTAAATATCTGTGTCAATTTGGGCTTTTGTGGATAGTTGTCTCATTGGCAATCATACCACTTCTTCTTTATAATATTGGCTTGCAGTGTCAGTCCACATTTAATTCTTCCTTCAACTAGAGTTTATATCTTTTTTGTCTATCTTCCACCTAACTTTTAACGGCCGGTGTATTATTAATCTTAGAAAAAAGCTATATATAAACTATATAACTTTCTCACTGAAGGTATCCAAAGAAGGTAAGCAAAGATTTTGCGACGATGCAAATATTAAATTTTACAATATAAATAAATATCTTTAACCAATGAATTCAAATACCAAAAACTATGCAATTAACAAATATATACTTATTAAGCTTCATATAAATTGTTTAACAATGAAATACATTAAATATGAAATTTGAAGTTTTACCAAGGGAGCTAATAATTAATTAATAACACTGTCTGCCACACAGCATTTCGGGGACTCTCCCTCTGGTATTTCCCCCCCTCTTTTATAGCTGACTACGCGGGGGCTTTTCTAATTATTGGGGGCATTATGATGACCTATATAGTTGTTAACTTCTGTGTCATTTAGTCACAGAGTTTTTCTCATCGCTTCCCTCAACCTTATTCTATCACCAATAGTTTTAACACCTAGTCTGATCAAGTATCAATCAGTAAGGTGCTGAAAAGTGTCATCCTCTATCCTCTCATCTTCAAACTTTTAAAAGGTTCGCAGATTAAGTTCTGCAAGAGGACGTTGTATAGCAGACAGTATGCAAATAAACCCGAAAAAATTGTCCGGCTTCGTATGTTTTCGGTTATTTCCGGAAGTCTACCACCACCACATAATGAAAAAAGCACTGAATATAATTGATTAACCACCTAGTATTATATTTTTTGAACCGAACATAAAACATTTTGACCACTGATCATAAAGTTGTTTGTACTGAACATAATATATATTTTACTGAACATAATGATCAATCTACAGAACATAATATTTATTTCACTCAACATAATGATAACACTACTGATTATAAAGTGTGTTTGACCACTGAATATTTCGGTTTCTGTAGTCAATATAATGAAACATCTACATAATATACAAATTTGTTGACAGAAAATATTTTCAAAAGCACTGAATATAAAGACAAATCTACTCAATAGAATAATTACCTACTGAACATAAAGCCAAAACTGCTAAGTATATTGATTAATGTGCTGAATATAATACCAGATCTGCACAATATAATGATTATTCTACTGATCATTATGATGTTACTGCTCAAAATAATTGTTATACTACTGAACATAATGAAAAGGGCACTCATAATCGAGAAAAAACCGCTGAAAATAATTAAATGAGCACAGCATATACTAAATATGAACAACAGAAGACAGCTATGGCGTTCCATACATTGTATTTTAAATTTACATTATGGAGTTGCACAAACAGTAGGTTTAATCCCCTCTGTCACCAACTGGAACCAGTCTCGGGTAAAAAAAAATGTCTTGGTGATGTTATTATTGGATCATCTTTCATTTCTAATCAAATTCCTCTGTCATTCTTCTCTGCGATTCTAGTTGTCTTTATCATGTTGGCCGTAATGCCTTTTACTTCGATTCTTGCGTGCTTAGTATATATATTTTCCTTGAAAACATGTCATTCCTGTAAGATGTGCAATTACTTAATTGGGACCTAAAAAACTCGTACGCTTGAAAACATAAGTTGCGTTTGCCTTGGTCTGACCTCAAGAATGTATACTAGTACTCAGACACACATCTTGAATTAAATGTTCACAACTGGAAGTTAGCGTGAAAAGTAGAAACATCGACATGCATATATATAAAAGCATCCCGTCATTGATCTTCAGTCTGTGTATTTATCTTGATCATGGTCTTCTTATTATGGGTTTTGACTGCACCTAGGTCTAATGAAAAAGGAGGAGTGATATGATTGGCAATGAAGACCAGAGGACAAAGATCTGGACAATTACAAGTCACCTGCGGCCTTCAAATATAACCAGAACGCCCATACCATATAGTAAGATATAACAGACCCCGTTATGAATACAGCAATGAACGAAAAACAAATATGGAAGACAGAAACCAACATATATCACCGGGCTGCAATAAACTTTTCTGTGACGATCGGCTTCTCAGTTTATTTACAGGTTATTGGTAAAATCTTGGTTAGAAAAGAAAAAAATAACTTCAAAGTGTTCACATCTGACTTTGACCTTCTTCAAATACTGTACTGTGATAATGGAAGAAATGAACCTAACGTCAAAATGAAATGTCAGTTTTGTTTAATTTCAATGGCTTTCTATCCAATACATTAAAATTGAGAATGGGATGTGTCAAAGAGGTAACACACCGACCAAAGATCGATTCTGACGAATGATTAGGTTAGTTTCTAATTGACTATCCGAATATTGTGACAACCTTTATTGGTCTATAGACTAATTGTACATGTAACGTGTACATGTTCAGCCGACAACTCAGACATCCGGACTTGAGAACTATTTTCAAGACTCATTGGTCTGCGTTGTTTACACGATTATATGTTTTTAACGTTTTATAGGTTGTTGATTATTTGGATCTTTGAGCTTTGAGAGGTTAAAATATGTGTTGTACAAGGTTCATCTTTTGCTTTATTCGCCCATTGATATCTTCTCTCATTTTACTGCTATTTGAGTCCTCTGATTCAGAGACAATGATCAGGAAACGTAAATTAATGAAATTATGACCTGAAAACCATGTTAAACAGACAGGTTGATTAGAAAGAAAATTTGAGCTTTTAATGGACCTATTTCTGTTTATGTATCTTTCAATGAACCTTCATGGCTGACTTCTTATATATCTTAATGAAAACATGCATTTTTTTTCATCAGAAGTGGTCTGAATATCATATCGAAGACATTCAGAAATTGCTGATAAACGGTTAACCAGATATGTAAAGCACAAATACCTCATCTGGCACAATTGGGTACAATCAATACAATGCGATAGGAACGTTCTTATCACATAGTTGTTGAAAAAATATATATCATCATTCAAACTGATCATTTTTGCCATTAAAATGTTATATCTACTTTAGTTTCTACTAAAAGGCAAAAATCTTCAATAACTCCTAAAATATATATACTAATTTAAAAATCTTGTCCTGTTGATCATTTTTGGGATTTAACGATTCTCTTAATCTATTATACTGATCATAATAGTTATTATGTTCTGTCTCTTTGACACATTCCCCATTTCCATTCTCAATTTTATTGTACAAATTGGTGGGGGGGGGGGGGGGGGGCGGAGGTAACTTCCTATTATTGAGTATAGGGGGATGTGCCAAAAATATGGGTTATAATTTTGCGAGATTTTATATGAAAATGACCCTCCTTTTTAATGACATCCTATATTAAAATGCATTTACGTTTGATAGCTGTATATTGATTTGGGTATGATCTACACACCAATCCAACAATCCTTGCGTATATATAACGATAAAACATATGTGCACCAAACGATGGCAATTCATATATAAAAACTTAAGGGTAGCTGGTATATTTATGAATTATGAGTGATGATGGGTTAGTGCTTATATAAGTATGGGTCATATTTTAAATATTGTATACAAGTATAGGTCATTCTTTCTAGATATTTATATAACTATAGGTCATGAATTTCAGTGAATGTTATATTAAAATGGGTACGTTTTTTTAGTCAAAAATTGCACACCCCTACCAAAAAAATATCGAAATTACCCCCCGTGAATCTCACGTGAAAATTTTCATGTGAATTTCATGTGATATATATATTCATGTGAAATTCATGTACGCAAATTTTGCCTGTGTAAAGAAGAAAGACTTTGGACAGTTTTAGTCATCATAGGTGCAAGGTAGAAATTGACGTTCACAAATTTCTACCCTGGTCATAATCTATAATGGTTTACAAAACAATTAACCATACTTGCATTTTACCCTGTATTCTAATGTTATGCTAGGCATCCATGTTAGCTTGGAGGTGAGCACATGCTACACTTTTTCTTAACTATATACCAAAGGATGGTTGTGGTCAAGTTGGTTCTAATTGACCCCAGTACTTTCAGAGTTGAAGATTTTTGTAGAATTAAACAGACCACAGATGACATCACATCCCTTAGGGGCAGGCTAGCTCATTTTCTCTGATACAGGGCTATAACTTACACAACTGAAACTGTATCATAATCTTGTGTATTTTTCTATGAATCTATACCAAAATCTATTCACCAAACTGAATCATTAGAGAACAAATGCTGAAAAAATTCTGAGGATGAACTGACAAATAAATACTATGTCTACTTCTTTTTTGCTGGAGTTCACATCAAAGTAAAAGATGCACACAGACAAAGTAAAAGAGATTTACAGTTTTCAACAATAGACAGGACAGGTGTCTGTAAGATGTGCAAACTTTATCAATTTATGAATAAAGAAAATGAGGCTTCAGTAAGAGACAATAGACAGATGGACAACTTAAGAGGATTGTACTTACTAATGTAGTTAATACAATTAGGGCATACATTTAACTTTGTAAAAGGTACATAATGCCAATAGAGCTTTATTCCTCTTCCAGGGTGCCGAATTTTCTCTATGTGTTGAAGACCCATTGTTCTTCCATCTGTGTTTAACTCTTTCGTCGGGTTGATGTCTCTTTGACACATTCCCTATTTCCATTCTCCTTCTTATTGAATGGCTCCAAATCTAGACCAGGTAATTTCAACTGTCTAACATGTGAGTGGTTTAGCTAGCTATAAAACCAGGTTCAATCCACCATGTCTGTACCAAGTCATGAATATGACAGTTGATATCCATTTGTCTGATGTGTTTGAGCTTTTCATAGGGACTTTTGTTTTTAAATTTTCCTGGGAGTTCAGTATTCTTGTGATTTTACTTTTTTCAATATAGTCAGCAACAGGTAGGTAAATTGTTGTTTGTTGCTGTGTATCAATTTGTTTTTCCTTTATTGTTTTGTACATAAATCAGGCCATTTTTTTTCTCAAATTGTTTTACATCTCTCATTTCTGGGACTTTTTTAGCTTACTGTGAAGTATTGGTTTTGCTCATTTATGAAGGCTGAATAGTGACCGTATGGTGGCTAACCTGAATGTCATTTGGTCTCTGGTGGAGAGTTATCTCATAGGCAATTATATCTTGTCATCTTTTTTTGATACATGTACTATCTATTAAGGGATATGTTCTCAAATTAGACATCAACCCACTATTGCTTAGTGACTTTCATGTGTTCTACCAACATTTTCATGTCAAAAGTGAAGCAATAATTGTCATAATATAATATTCACTGTGCTTACTAAACCATTAGTAAATTAAGTAAAGGGAACATGAAACACTTTGAGTACATTGATGAGACAGACAGAAACCAAACAGCAAAAGTTAAAAAATAATTAAGCATTTATAGCGAATCCTATCATAGTTTTCCATAGATTCACCTGCAAGTTACCTGTCCATTTAAACTTTTGTGTGTTCTATTGTTCCATCTAACAAATACAACAGGTATTGTTCTCTGTATAGTTTATTTGATGGGACCTTTAAATTTCTTGCAAGAGAAATCTATCACTCACTGATTAATTTACCTGAACAAAAAATTAAACTGTCAATGATGGAAATACATGTACAAATAAGTATTTATAAAACTGCATGTGATGTTGCATTTATTTAATCAATAATAAATTTTCAATTTGTTTAATATAAACACTAGTTTAAAAGTTAAAAGTTAATTTCTGATCAAATTTCAACATTTTACCTATTAAAGTTGCTATTTTTTAGTCTGTTCACAAATAAAAACTTGAAATGATAATGTTTAAATAAAGGTCTTCATAAATGTATTGTATAACTGAAGAACCACAAAAAACATGCACATTCTTTGAAACATAAATGCATGCAGTAATTAAACTAGAGGCTCTAAAGAGCCTGTGTCGCTCACCTTGGTCTATGTGAATATTAAACAAAGGAAGCAGATTGAAAATTGACTACAAAGGTCAATAACTCCTACAGGGGTCAATTGACCATTTCGTTCATGTTGACTTATTTGTAGATCTTACTTTGCTGAACATTATTGCTGTTTACAGTTTACCTATATCTATAATAATATTCAATATAATAACCAAAAACAGCAAAATTTCCTTAAAATTACCAATTCAGGGGCCGCAACCCAAAAACAGGTTGTCCAATTCATCTGAAAATTTCAGGGCAGATAGATCTTGACCTGATTAACAATTTTACTTCATGTCAGATTTTCTCTAAATTATTTGGTTTTTGAGTTATAAGCCAAAAACTGCATTTTACCCCTATGTTCTATTTTTAGCCGTGGCGGCCATCTTGGTTTGATGGCCAGGTCACCAGACACATTTTTAAAACAAGAAACCAAAAAGATGATTGTGGCCAAGTTTGGATCAATTTGGCACAGCAGTTTCAGAGAAGAAGATTTTAGTAAAAGATATATAAAATTTACGAAAAATGGTTAAAAATTGACTTAAAAGGGCAATAACTCCTAAAGAGGTCAACTGACCATTTTGGTCATGTTGACTTATTTGTAAATCTGACCTTGCTGAACATTATTGCTGTTTACAGTTTACCTATATCTATAATAATATTCAATATAATAACCAAAAACAGCAAAATTTCCTTAAAATTACCAATTCAGGGGCCGCAACCCAAAAACAGGTTGTCCAATTCATCTGAAAATTTCAGGGCAGATAGAAATTCACCTGATTAACAATTTTACCCAATGTCAGATTTGCTCTAAATGCTTTGGTTTTTGAGTTATAAGCCAAAAACTGCATTTTACCCCTATGTTCTATTTATAGCCATGGCGGTCATCTTGGTTAGTTGGCGGGGTCACTGGACACAAATTTTAAACTAGATACCCCAATGATGATTGTGGCCAAGTTTCAAATAATTTGGCCCAGCAGTTTCAGAGGAGAAGATTTTTCTAAAAGATTACTAAGATTTACGAAAAATGGTTAAAAATTGACTATAAAGGGCAATAACTCCTAAAGAGGTCAACTGATCATTTTGGTCATGTTGACTTATTTGTAGATCTTACTTTGCTGAACATTATTGCTTTTTACAGTTAATCTCTATCTGAAATAATATTCAAGATAATAACCAAAAACAACAAAATTTCCTTAAAATTACCAATTCAGGGGCAGCAACCTAACAACGGAATGTCAGATTCATCTGAAAATTTCAGGGCAGATAGATCTTAACCTGATTAACAATTTTACCCCCATGTCAGATTTGCTCTAAATGCTTTGGTTTTTGAGTTATAAGCCAAAAACTGCATTTTACCCCTATGTTCTATTTATAGCCATGGCGGCCATCTTGGTTAGTTGGCGGGGTCACCGGACACAATTTTTAAACTAGATACCCCAATGATGATTGTGGCCAAGTTTGGTTAAATTTGGCCTAGTAGTTTCAAAGAAGAAGATTTTTGTAAAAGTTAACGCAGGACGACGACGCCGGACGCCAAGTGATGAGAAAAGCTCACTTGGCCCTTTGGGCCAGGTGAGCTAAAAAAATCAGAAATAAACTTTTTATAATTAAATCAGTGCTTATATTGCACAGATTGAATATATAATCATTAATATTGAATAAATACTGTATCACATGCAGGTTATGTGAGTTTATACATGTATTTCAATCAACAAAGAAGATATTTTTTTGGTCAGGCAAATTAATCAATGAGTGATAGATTTTTCCTAGAAGAAATTTAAATGTCCAAGTGAATAAACTGCACAGAGAACAATAGCTATTGTATTGATTCAATGGGACAGGTAAACTTGCAAAAGTTTAAATACCTTGGTCAAGAGCAGACAACTCTGTGGAAAACTTTCATTTGGTTCGCTATAACAGCCTTCAGAAATGGACAAGTGAAATTTATTAAAGCTGTCAATTGGAATCAGAAATATATAAAGGAAAGACATGAAACATTGTCTAAGCATCAAAGTTACTGAATAGGCTATAAAGTCTTAAACAAAAAACAAATGTAAAACAAGCAATTTTATTAATAGATATCATACAATGTAACAACTTACAAATGAATTTGTCTAAAATTAGCACTAGTTAGATAACATAAACACATTAATAACAACTAAAAAAAGAATTTGCTCATATTAAATGATACCATGGCACTGTGACAAAATATTTAATTTATAAAACATTCCAATTTTAGGGAAATTGAAGGAAATACATACTAAAAACTGAAGCCTGAATGATGATTTTTTTTAAATTCTTTTCTGCAAATATGATTTTCTACCGAACACAGGATTTTATTTAAAGTTTGAAAAAAATTCACTTCTTCACAGAAGAGTACAACTATGGTAATACAAAATATATATTATGCAAGCATTATGAAATTGGAAAAAAACTTTTTGTTATACCCTTATGTCTCCACCTCTTCAAATAAAATAAATAACACATAATTGTCTATGAATTTTAAAATGTTTCAGATCTATTTTTTCGCTTTTCCTTGGTTTGCAACTTTCTCCATAGCTGCCTTAACTTGGGCTTCATCGGCCAGATAATAATGCTTAATTGGTTTAAGATTCTCATCTAATTCATAAACCAATGGGATACCTGCAAACAAAAATGAATTAGTGTTAGCAAGATGTTTTGACAATTTCTACATTGATAAAGTATGACAGCATTAAAAAAAAGCAGAGGCTCTGTAGGGTGAAGCTTGATATGACCGCATAGGCCAAACCCTGAACAGTTGGGGCAAGTTTGATACAGCTCTGAATATGGATTGTGATTAAAAAGTTGACACAGAATGAATGTGGTCTATGAATTTAAAAAATTTAAATTGGACATTTACTTATTATGGTCAAATATCCAAAATCTTAATACATGGTTAGACTAAGCATATAAAAAAAACAAGAATTCATTTTTTTATGAATTTCAGAAATCATGTAAAGTTCAATTTTGGACCCTTTAGAACTCAATGTGAACCAATTTGATAAAGGGGTCCAAATATCGAAAAATCTAAATGCATGGTTAGATTCAGCATATCAAAGAACTCCATATATTCAATTTTTGTTAAAATCAAACAAAGTTTAATTTTGTACCCTGAAAATTTTGGACCAACTTGACAACAGGGCCCATAATCAAAAATCTACATTGCAAGTACATGTTTATATCAGCATATGAAAGAACCCTAAGAATTATTTTTTGTTAAAATCAAGCTTAGTTTAATTTTGGACCCTTTGGACCTTAATGTAAACCAAATTGAAAACGGGACCAAAAATTAAGAATCTATATACACCGTTAGATTCGG
Source organism: Mytilus trossulus (assembly GCF_036588685.1). Classification (NCBI taxonomy): domain Eukaryota; kingdom Metazoa; phylum Mollusca; class Bivalvia; order Mytilida; family Mytilidae; genus Mytilus; species Mytilus trossulus. Next base: position 87,374,613 of record NC_086376.1, read on the forward strand.
CATTCGAATCATTCAAAGGTCCTGAATAATTCAATTACAAAGTTTAATTTTGACCTTTTTGGCCCCTAATTCCTAAACTGTTTGGACCAAAATTCCCAAAATCAATCCCAACCTTCCCTTTGTGGTCATAAACCTTGTGTTTAAATTTCATAGATTTCTTTTACTTATACTTAAGTCATTGTGCGAAAACAAAGAAAAATGCTTATTTGTACCCCTTTTTGTCCCATCATTCCTAAACTGTTGGGACCAAAACCCCAAAAATCAATCCCAACCTTCCTTAAGTGATTATGAACCTTGTGTTTTTTTACTTATACTAAAGTTATTATCTAAAAATCATCTTTCTTAATAGGAAGAAGCTGACACTACACAATACCAATATACAACCAATTTTTTTTTTAATTTTGCAGTTATATAATTATGTGAAGAAGTCACACTATTACATGGTCATATATATGTAACCTCTGCTAGGTATAAAAGTTCGCCTTTTTTATTTTATTTTATTCATTTTTATTTTTAGTATTCACATTTGAATCATACTTTTGATCTTGAATTAACCCAGGATATCAGGTTATTCAACCCAAACCAGTTTAATAGTTATTCAGTTAAAAGAGGATACATAGAAAAGAAATTATCTGTCATTATATCATAGACTATTTGTATTTAGAAAACCATTGTAAAAACTATCCTCTAAATAAATCTACTTATTTCAAATATTTAATTTCTGAATATTTTCCTTGTTGTCTCTTCCTTTTATTTAGAGACAAATTTTTATTATTTTTTTTTATAGATAGAAAATCTATTCTATTATTTATACCAGATTTAATTGTATCAACCAAAATGCCAAAATCAAACCAATCATCTGTAAAATTTGGTTACTGGAATATAGGTAACTTATTTTCAAAGGGCATGAATAAAGCAGAGGATCCCCTTTTTCTGAAACATATAGAGAATTACGACATTGTTTTTTTAGTCGAAACTCATGTGGGATATAATTCCCAAATACACAATATTGGTAAATTTCATTATCATCCAATATGTAGAAAATTATCAAATAATAACCGTCATTTTGGGGGTATAGCAATTCTACAGAAAAGTCACGTTAAACCTCATGTCAAAATATTGATTAACAGTAATCCAGATTATCAATGGATTAAATTAGAAAAATCCTTTTTTGGATTTAAAAGTGACCTATTTATTTGTGTACTGTACAACCCCCCTGTTACGTCTAAATACACCCAAGAACTCTCTTCTGATGTTTTTGAATGCATAGAAAAAGATATCTTTCAGTATAAAAAAATGGGTGAAATTTTGTTATGTGGAGATTTTAATGCCAGAATAGGCTCTGAAAATGACTTTATAGTAAACGATGATTCAAAATTTACTCCAATTTTTGATACATACCCTACTGACAAAAACATTATGACAAGAAAAAGTCGAGACCAAAAACTTGATCAAAGAGGCAAAGAAGTTTTGGATTTTTGCATTAGTAAACAAATAAGAATTTTAAATGGCAGAGTTCTTGGTGATACATTTGGTAATTTTACTTGCTATACCCCCAATGGTGCAAGTGTGGTCGATTATGTTGCTGTGTCTGAAGAAATTCCAGATTTATTCCCACATTATCTGATTGTCATTGTAAACTTGAGTGGGAATTATCTGCAAAATATTGTGTTCCTGGAGAAATTGATATTCCAATCCAGTTGAAAAATATGACACCTAATTATATCTGGACTGACTGTTCAGCAATAAAATTTCAAGAAACACTTTCTTCAGATACACTACAAAACTACATACTAGAATTCAACAACAGCACAATTCAATTTACTCAGACATCAGTAGATGAAGCATCATCAAAACTTTCAAACATCTTTTTATCAGCAGCAAATCTATCACTTAAACGACCTTTAAAAAAACACACAAACAAACAAAAAAACAAAAAGTGGTTTGACGCAAGTTTACAACAAGCTCGAACTAACTTGCTTAATTATGGAAAAATTTATTCAAGATTTCCATATGATCCAATTATCAAAAATCACTTTTATAAACTGAATCGTGAATACTCCAAACAAAGGAAATATAAATACAAACAATACAAACAATCATTGATTAGTCAGCTGGACTCCTTGCACGAAGAGAATCCAAAACTGTATTGGAACTTAATTAATGAACTACAGGAAAAAAATGAAACTAAAAAAAAATGTGGAGTACAACCATCAACTTTGATATCACATTTCCAAAAGTTGTCACAACTGAAAGGTGAATTTCAAAGTAGATATACAGAGCTATGTGAAAAACTGAAACAGTTAGAAAACTCAAAATGTTTCAACGAGTTGGACTCCGTTATCACTGAGTCTGAAATATCCAAAGCCATTTCACACTTAAAATGCAATAAATCATCAGGCTTGGATAACATTAGTAATAATATGATAAAGAATGGACAGACTTTCCTTTTAAAAAGTTTTCAACAGATGTTTAATACTTGTCTGTCTTCAGGTATATACCCAACATCTTGGGCTGAAGGTTATATTACACCAATTTTTAAAAGCAACGATACAAGTGACCCTAACAATTATAGAGGAATAACAATAACAAGTGCAATTGGAAAGCTTTTTAATAGAATATTAAGTCTAAGACTGGACAAATTTCTTCAGGAACATAATATTATACATGATAGTCAAATTGGATTCACAAGGAAAGCCAGAACTGCAGATCATATGTTTATTTTAAACTGTATTATTAACAAATACTGTAATTCAAAAGAAGGTAGACTGTTTGCCTGTTTTGTTGATTTTCAGAAGGCTTTTGATACTGTTATACATACAGGGATCAAGATTAAACTACTAGATATTGGGGCTGGGTCTTATTTTTATAACATTATTAAAAGTATGTATGAAATTAGCAAATCATGTGTCAAAATTCAAAATCAAGTAAGTGATTTTTTCCCATTAGATATTGGAGTCAAACAAGGTGACAACCTCAGTCCGAATTTATTCAAGATATTCATAAATGATTTGCCCAGATATTTGTCAGATACTAGAGACCCAGTTAATGTCAATGACAAAGATCTACATTGTTTAATGTATGCTGATGATATTGTTTTATTATCTACATCAGCTGAAGGACTACAAGAAAAGCTGGGGATGCTTGATAAATTTTGCAAAGATTGGTGTCTCAATGTGAATACTAATAAGACAAAGGTGCTGATTTTCAACAAGGCAGGCAGACATGTAAAACAGATATTCACATTTCAGAATATAAATCTGGAATGTGTTTCAAAATACAAATACCTAGGTTTATATTTAAGCTCATCTGGTTCATTCAGTTATGCTCAAAATGAACTATACAAAAAATCCCTGAAAGCTCATTTCAAATTAAGGAAAGATCTTTTATCACTTAACCCTGATGTAAAAACAAGTATTCATGTTTTTGACCACACTGTAAAACCTATTTTATTATATGGTAGCGAAATATGGGGGATGTTTAATTCTTTTTCCTCTAAATGTAAGAAGGAAGATATATCTTTTGAAAAAATATATTCAGGTTTACCCTGTGAGAAACTTCATATAAAATTTTGTAAATTTATACTTGGGGTACACAAGAAAACAACAAATGCTGCAGTGTTATCTGAACTTGGAAGATTTCCAATATATTTTAATATTATAAAAGGAATGTTATTGTACTGGTATAGATTAGAGAATTTAGGTAATAATTTTCCTCTATTAAAAGAGGCATATACACAATCAAAGACACTACATCACATGAATATAACATCATGGTATGGTTCAATAAATGTTGTTTTTAAAATACTTGGTATTGACTATACAAATGCCATAAATGCTCCATTTTGTGAATCCTTATACAAATTTAAGAAATATATACAAACCAAGCTATCAATATTGTTTATTAGCTGTTGGAAAAAACAAATAGATAAATTTTCAGACAGTAAACTGAAAACCTTCCTTTTATATAAAACAAATTTTGGTTTTGAAAAATATCTAACATTGATCAAGAATTTTGAACTTAGAAGAAGTTTTACTAAATTACGTGTATCTTCTCATAGATTACAAATAGAATTAGGTAGATATCAGGGTATTCCCCGAATTAACAGAATATGTAATAAATGTTCTTCCAATACTGTCGAAGATGAGGCACATTTTCTATTTGATTGTAACAAATTTGAGGATGATAGAAATTGCATGTTAGCTAGTATTGCACAATATAATTCTTATTTTAATCATATGAACAGTCAAAGCAAAATTATCTGGTTATTTAGTGTAGAAAATGTTGAGTTACTTAAAATAATATGTAATTTTATATACAAACATCTTCCTTAGTGAAGATTAGTTAAAGGAAATCTATGTGTGTATATACATTTGATTGGACATAGAAAATTATATTCATCTGAATATCAGAAACATACTAGCCGATTAAAAAAAAAAATAATTGTTAAGATATATTATTTATTCAAATGTTCTCTTATATCCTTGAGGCATCGTCCCCTGGTATCAACTGCATTCAAGTTACCTATGATGCTTCCTTGTTTGCTTTTGATACAGGTAGGAAAGAGACATTTACACACATTTTACATGCCTATGGCCCATAAGGTATCGCCCCCTGGTGTCAGCTGCCTTTAGGAAACCATAATGCTTTCCTATTTGCTGCTGACACAGGATGAGTCATGGACATGTTTAATTTCTACTTTCTTTTTGGCTAATTATTATATATTTAATTGATCCAACTTTTTGTGTACTATACATATGTGGATATCTATTTTTCTTTTTTTTCTTTTTGGGCTGCTTGTTTGTTATCTATATCAACCACACTTGCAATAAAATGCATTAGTATCAAAAAAAAATACATACTATAGATTCTTTATCTACGTATTCTTTAAGAACTTAAATAGTTCTCGTTTAACTTTTTTTTTTTTTTTTTATCTCATTGTTTGTATTGTATTATGAAAAAATTATTGATGTTGTAATGTTTATGCCCTTTGGGGCCCATAATTGGAAAATAAAATATCTTATCTTATCTTATCTTATCTATCTATAATAATAAATCTCATTTCAATTATATCATTTGAAGAATAAACAAAAAATCTTTTTTCTCATAAACTTCTCTCATTCATCCAAGACATTATACAGTTCCAGTCTATTTTCAATAAGGTATAATACATGTTAATTGTTTTCACTTTTTCCCTTTAAAATTTAAAGACACTAAAATATGACTTTCTTCAGTATACTATCAGTTCATCACACTTATTTATCTTCATCTGAAAAATAAATCTGATTGAACATGAAAAAAATCAAAGTGTGTACAGACATAAACTTCTACTAACCTGTTGGGATATTGAGTTCTGGGATTTCTGAGTCTGGAATATTATCTAAGTACTTCACTATTGCTCTCAAACTATTACCATGGGCTGACACTATAACTCTCTTTCCTGCCTTTAAAAGATTAAATAATTTAAAACATTAAAACTTGTTCATTCAGAAAACATATTCAAATATATTTATTTCGTATGTTCTAGTAACAGAGGAGCAATGTACATAGACAGATGCCAAGTAATAGGAAAATCTAATAGTTGCCCTAAAACATGTACATACACAACTATTATATTTATCAAAGTTGTACATATATCGATGCAAGTTTGTTTTGTTTGGTAAGGTACATGTGTGTATGCTATTTATAGATAGGTCTGTTTGATTGGATGTATAAGGAATGCGGGTAGCATTTCATGCACGGGTGTTTTTAAGGTAGTTTAAGTCATTGGAGTCATTGCAGTCAAGTGTTCCAGAGGCTTTTTTCTAAATAAATAATTATGAAAAATTATTTATTTACAGGTTGATAGTCCAGGATGGGTTGCAAACATTGATGTGCTAGTCAGAGACAGACAATTAATTTATCACAATACTCATTGGTATTAAATGAATTACCTGTAATTATTATCTGAATAAAATGCACTTAACTTTTGCAAGTGGCTACTCCCAATTAAAAGTTTTGTATTATATTGATAAATGCTTTATGTTCGGTTGAGGTTACGAATTAGAAAATAATGTCTCTGTTCTGTATGTATAAATTATAGTGCATTTAAATCAGTCTACACAAAAGAAAATAGACTAACTGGCATAAAAATCGTTTTTTTGTAAATATATTCTAATTTCAATAAGGCTCATAACTCATGTTTTATCTTAGAAGTTACTGGCACAAAAATAGTTCCACTAGCTAGGTCAACAGGATTGTGGTTTACTCAATAATTAAATTATACAGGAAAGGAAATATTTTTACAGCTGTTTAAATGGAATTGTATGTGTATTCAATTCTTTGGTGGCCTTGCATTTTTTTTTTAATAGTTGCTATTGACAAGAATGTCAGGTAAATAATGCAAACACTCAATGAAAACTTGTAAATAAATGTTTCATGTCCTCAAACTTCTGAATCACACCTGCATACAATTTATTACCTTCATTGCTGGTACAATAGCATCATGCCAAAATGGTAAAGCTCTAATAACTGTGTCTTTTAAACATTCACATGGTGGAACAACACTTTCATCTATACTCTGAAATAAAATACAAAATCTCGGTCAGATAATGTCTTGTCTATCTAGAAAAAAGTTCAAACTAAAATTTGCATTGACCCTTTTTAAAAAGAAAAAAAAAACAAAGATGTTGTATTTAGAACCCAATCTTAGATACAATCCATATTTACTTATTGATCTTTGAATTGACTTATCCCCGAAGGACACAAACTTCAAGATAACACTGTAGTTAAATCTTTGAATATTGTCAGTCTTTATCTAAACTAACCTTAATTTCGTTTTCAATATATACTAAAATTTTATAATATAAATGTTTAATAAAGTTTTGTTTTAAAACTATTTGGCAGTCCTGAGTAGCAGTTGAATATCTGCTGACTTCAACATTTTCAAAAACAGAACTTGTGTTTATTGTGCTATAATCAATGTATGATCTGTGTGATTTCTGCTCATTCTTATTGTTAAAATAAAATTATTAACTTACTGCATATTTAACTTCATTGGCTGACCATCTTTTATCTGATTTCTCTAATGCTGGAGGTGGTGTATCATAAGATCTTCTCCAAATCTAAAACAAAAAAATGTTTAATGTTGCATAAAATCACATATTCTAATAGCTATTTTGTACTGACTGAGTCAGAAGGAGAAATCATTTATATTCATAGAGATTTTTTATTTGTCAACAATATAAAACTGACAGACCCTATCAATAATTAAAGTTTGATCCATAAATCACACATTTTTATAATAGAGAGGATTTCACATGAGCTTATTTGATACAACAATTTGCTCATCAAACAAATTCATTAATTAAAAAAAATACCATTCTACAACTGCACTAAATTTCATTTATTTTCAAATGTACAGGTCAGCCTTGGGTCCATTTGACATGTCAAAATTATATAGGATTTACCTTTTTCAAATATAAAAAATATGTCAAATAAAAATAATATCACCGCCATAGACTCAAATGAATGAAACTTTCAGAAGTGGTATTAACACAGAAATGTTTAAAGTTGATCAATAATTATAACGCTTCACCTTAGATAAAATGAAAATTGGAATAAAAAACAAGGCAACAAAGCATATAAAATTCTATCATATTACTGATATTTTACCTTAACTTGTGCCTCTCCATATTTTTCAGCAGTTTCTGACTTATTAAGTCCCTGCAAAGCACCATAATGTCTCTCATTCAGCCTCCAATGTCTGACAACAGGGATCCAGTGTAAGTCCAGTTCATCTTGTACAAAATACAAAGTTTTTACAGCTCTTTTTAGTAAACTGGTGAAGGCTATGTCAAAGGTATATCCCTTTTCTTTCAACATCTACAATAACATTTATAATCATCATGTTAACAATATATATAATATATTTTTAAATGTAATGCGTCTTTGGATAGGCTGACAGTATTTAGTGTATCAGCTCATAGGCATAATTTTGTTATGTGACCATGGCATCATTAATGTTTTTTCCTGATTTACTCAGGTTTTAATTGTAATTTAGAATTTAATTATTAGGAATGACTGTTATAATAGTCATTACATTAATTGCTTGATAAACGAATTAGGTATAGACAATTCACTTGGAAACCCAACATATACCCTCACGACACTTACCAAAGAGGAAATCCTGGATAATCATAGGTCTGTTCTTTGCTCCTTTGGTATTTCAACCAAAGATGAAGAACTGGATCTTCCATCACTGTATTGGATACCTAAACTACATAAGTGTCCTTACAAACAACGGTATATTGCTGGGTCTTCCAAGTGCTCCACGAAACCCCTTTCTAAATTATTAACATCCATTTTATCAGCAATCAAAGAAGGGCTTCAAAGTTATTGTGAAACTGCCTATTCTAGAGGTGGCGTGAATCAGATGTGGATACTTAAAAATTCCAAAGATCTTTTAGAGTACATAAAATCTAACTCTCTTTCATCTTGTAACAGTATTAAAACATTTGACTTTTCTACTTTTTACACAAGTATTCCACATTCCAAACTAAAAGACAAATTAAAAGAGTTGGTATTACTTTGCTTCATAAAAAAGAATGGCCAATGTAGATACAAGTATCTTGTCTTAGGGAGGGATAAATCATACTTTGTAAAGAACCATTCTGATTCAAACAAAAAATTCTCTGAAACCGATATTATCAAGATGCTTGATTTCTTGATTGACAACATATTTGTTACGTTCGGAGGACGTGTTTTTCAACAGACTGTCGGCATCCCAATGGGAACAAACTGTGCCCCTCTACTTGCTGACTTGTTTCTTTATTATTATGAGGCTGACTTCATGCAGGAACTTCTTAGGAAGAAAGATAAGAAGTTAGCAATATCCTTTAACTCTACTTTCCGCTATATAGATGACGTTCTTTCACTAAACAATTCAAAATTTGGTGACTATGTGGATCGCATCTATCCCATCGAATTGGAGATAAAGGATACTACAGATAAAGTTAAGTCGGCTTCATATCTTGACTTACATCTAGAAATTGACAATGAGGGTCGGTTGAAGACAAAACTTTACGACAAAAGAGATGATTTCAGCTTTCCAATTGTGAACTTTCCATTTCTAAGTAGCAACATTCCAGCAGCACCTGCATACGGGGTATATATCTCCCAATTGATACGATATTCCCGTGCTTGCATTTCCTATCATGATTTTCTTGATAGAGGGTTACTGCTCACAAGGAAGCTATTAAACCAAGAGTTCCAAATGGTGAAGTTGAAATCATCCCTTCGTAAATTTTACGGACGCCATCACGAGTTGGTTGACCGTTATGGAATAACCGTTTCACAAATGATATCGGATATGTTCCTTACGTCGTAAATACAATCCCCTTCCCTTTCATGAATTTGACCTACCGAATTAAGACTATTTACCGGATTTGTAATTACATAAGCAACACGACGGGTGCCGCATGTGGAGCAGGATCTGCTTACCCTTCCGGAGCACCTGAGATCACCCCTAGTTTTTGGTGGGGTTCGTGTTGTTTATTCTTTAGTTTTCTATGTTGTGTCATGTGTACTATTGTTTTTCTGTTTGTCTTTTTCATTTTTAGCCATGGCGTTGTCAGTTTGTTTTAGATTTACGAGTTTGACTGTCCCTTTGGTGTCTTTCGTCCCTCTTTTTTTATACTTTGTATGTCTATTCAAAATAACATAAAAAACGATGTGCAAACTATAAAATAACCAGCTACATGAGTTATTCAGTGCACTATACTTTTAATGTTATTTCTTCGTAGACAGAAAAAATCTATAAATCGCCCCATGCCTGCCAGTAGTCCAAATAATTATGACGTCTTATTAGGCTATTACATTTTTGTTCTCTTTAACACACAAATGACACAGGAAGGCATCAAAGCAAAAACTAAAAAGAGCCTAACAAGATGTTATAATAGACCACTTTCGTGTTTGTCCTTTACCAGAAAAAAATCATCAATTAGGCGGGCCTTTGAGACATCATTTCCTAGATAGAGATTGCCTGTATCTCTGCACTATAAACATTCATCAAGTTTCTTAGCAATCGTCACTGAACAGGATAAACTAGAAACAATATTTGTTCTGTAGGTACTTACTCACAATTTCCCAATGACAGCAGTGCTGAAAGACAAGTAAGAGAATTCAATTTGCCGAATAATTCATGCAAAATAGCTTTATAGTTTTCCAACTATTCACTCAACATTCAAACAGAAGTTTGGACGCCCCTAAATGCATGTTCACTTAAACCAAAGTTTTTGAAGGAAATGCATCGAACACAAAATTTGTCTATTATTTGGACTAGACAGGAGGAAAGTAATGCTCTTTACCGTCAGGCGTCAAACAGTCATTTTCAGCAACCATTGGACATGTTAGAGTCAAATTGATTAAAATTTTACTGTGATTCGTCAAAATATCATTACCGTTATTTGTAAAGGTCTCAAATAATTATAGTTACTGTTATTTTTGGAAAAAAATTAACTTGATTCGTCAAAATCATTCGATCGTTTACTTGTCTAAAAGAAAGTGCACATTTTATAGTCAGGTACCAAAAATTACCATTAACATCATTTGGCAAGAAATTCTAGTGTTATTTGTCATGAAGGTAACCCCATTGCCACCCTCAGACATAGCTGCGGAACCGTAGCTCTTTTAAGTTCTTGTGTTATTTTTTGACTGTTTGCGGAACAGACCTTAATGTAATGTTTTGCAAATAGTAAATAAAAACATAAGGACATATAAGAGCTACGGTTCCGCAGTTACCTCACCTCAGACTTCTTCTTCTTCAAAGTTCTTGTCTCCATATAACAATGTATAAGCATCCTTTCTAACGATCACCACCATAAGTTATGGCGTATACAAGAAGCATTTGGAGCCTGTATCGGTACAGATTAATGTGAGCCTTTGCCGTCCCAATTCCCCAGCCAGGCCGGGTCTTATTGTTATTAACAGAAAGTTATTAGACAGTCAGTACTACCGGCAGCTATGTCAATTTGGACTTTAACATTATATTAGCTCAAACTGCAGGTGTACATAAGTGATGCAATGCAATTTACATGCATCACTGTATGTGAACACCTCGGCTTGGGTCAAGGCACATACATCAATCACATACAAGTGACAGACAACTGTCAACTGACAACATTTACCGTTCCAGCATTTTTAGCTTCAGCTAAGCCGGTTTCTGACAAATCAGCATCGTGCCAGCCACAAAATAAGTTCTTTTGATTCCATTCACTTTCTCCGTGTCTCACGAAAACGATGGTATATTTTGCCATGACTGCTTATTGTTGGAATATGAGAAGTGACCTTCTGCCGGTGTCCTGTCCTTCACCTTTCAGGGAAGTAAGGGAGGTAATCCCAAAAGAATTTCCGTGACATGACGCTACTTTCATTTTGATTTTCCTGCATCGATTTCTTAGCAGCCCTTTTGTCGAAAATTTGAATTGATTTTGACGAAAAATATTTAATTAGGTAATGATATGAACTAATTGATATCATATTTACTGAGTGTTAACTCCACTCGAAGGATTTGTAAATCCCCCCTTTTTTATTAATGAAAGATTATTGTCTGTTTTGTGTATATATTGTATTCTCTTTCTTTGGAACTTGATTGATTTGTTAGTGATAAGCTTCATGATTAGGAAAACATTCTAGTCTAGTCTACTACAGACCAATTTCCATAGTTTTTTATAGGCACTGCTAGTCCAAATAATACACCTTATCGCTATTCCCGGCTGACCCTGCCGCTTGAACTTTTGACGCATACAACAATCACTTTTTCATTGTGGCGTCAGCTATTTTGTTTTATGACGTCATAATTTTACGGGAACCTGTGTGATATTCAGTAATGGCGGACAAATAGCGATAAGGTGTATTATGACGTCTTGAAAGACGAAGTAAGGCGTCAAAGAAAAAATTTATAATAGCCTTCAAGACGTCACAATTTGGACTAAGACACTGCATGACATGCATGCACGCATGTTTACATTGAAATGTAAGGACTGCTGCAAAAATTCATTGATCATCATGTTTCGGTGCCTTGGGCATATTGATGACACACGACCGTAACATAATGATCAATAAATTTCTGCAGCAGTCGCTAAAGTATTGTTGTTTATGTTTTTCAGGCCTAAAATAAGATATTGTTTGTTTCCCCAATCCTGACCAACCTTGCAAAAATGATGCTACTTATAAAATTTTATTGTCAAAACTAAGTCAAATATTATTTTATTCATTTGGGATTATCAGGCTTGCCACTGGTCCGATATATAATGTTCAAGCTTTTTGGAAAAACAAAATTATATTCCTTTCTACCTACCAACACCTGGCTTGACAGGGTCAGGATTGGGGAAACAAACAATATATTAATTAAGGCCTTATAACAACCCTGCATACCCGAGGTATCCACTTTAGGGACTCTATCATACTACAGATTCACTAGGTTACTAGGAGGTTCACATTGGTTTCCAATTTTAGATAATAAAAAAGTTATGGCAGTGGCTATTTTGCTGTTTCTGGTTAAAATAGAAAATATATTGTATTTTTCTGGCTTCTGGCTGGCAGAAGACAAGCTGGGAACAGTATGTCTAATGTATATGTTCCTGAGCCAATTGAAAAACTAATTTGTTTACACATATGCAATTCAAATAACTGACTATTTAATTTACAATAAACATTGTACATTGTTTTATCAAATTTATGATGCAAATGAGATTTTTAAGTTTCATAAATTTCATAACACAGTTAAAAGATCTGAGATTTTACTCTTCGACATACATCATCATGTAGCATTGACCGATTTTAAAAATAATTTCCACTACATGTTTTCAATACACAAGATAGAAACAAATGGATGCTCAATAGTTTTATTTTATTGCTGTTGCCAGTAAAATAGCAATTGCTTCAGAAATATGTTTTTTTTTGTGGCTTAAATTAGGATATTTATAATCAAAGCTGGCAAAATAGCATATCTTACAGTTTTGCTGGTGCTGGTAAAATAGCCACTACCCAAAGTTATTGTTCAATTGGAAACTAATTGCCATAATGAAGGGTTGGGTATAAAGGATTGAATTAATTAGGAATGTACAAATAATATTTATGTCAATGGTTATATACATTGAATGCACTTGAATGTATGCTGGAACTAGTTATATGTATGATTTTCAAATTGGTGCTTTTCCCCAGAAAATATTTATGTCACAAAGCAAATATATTCATGTCACATTAATGTCCTTTGATGTGTATTCCCCTTAACATCAGGTTAACCTCTACAACCATAAATTTATAAAAACATTAAAAATGTTATTGCAAATTTGTTTATTGACAAAGTCATCATTACATACTCTGAAAGATAAAAAAATGAACAACATAAATTAGATAGAAATAGAGGTCAACAATTAGTCTTGTTAAATATTGTGTAATTTGTATTCATTTTGTGCGTATTAATGGTTCAGATGTTAGATGGACAGTACTTGGATACAAAATTAAATCATGATTTTTTCTTCATTTTCTTCATTTTTTAGGCTGTACCTGTTAAGGAGATGATACTTTACCAAAGAAGCATTTTTCTCTTAACTATATTGTATACAGTTCTAACTAATGCTAGTTTGTCTCCAAAAGACAAGAAAAAGGTCAAAAAGGATAAGGTAATACTCAGTAGAGTTATGAGACTACAATATCACACTACCACATGTCACAGACATGAATAAAGCCTATTTTAAATTCTTATTCCATTTTCAGCTAGTAGTCAGGCTACTTTGGTATGCCGTGGTGAAGACAGTACCACTAAAATTTAGGGACAATGACACCTCACCAATTATATAAATCTTGGATCTCCTGTAGTTGCGAAACCAATACTGGTTTACCAGAAAACAGGACTGTTAACATTTTATACCAGTATTGTATATTTTTCACCTAATAAACGTACAAAAACAAACAAATGTTTAATAGATGAAATTCTATTTCCAACCAGATATTCACATTTCTGTAATTGCTACCAATCTGCATTAAAAAAAAATCATCTACTAGTAACTGTCTGGAAACTAAATATAAAAAATTGTTCTCTGAAATAAGACTATAAAAAAAATGTTATTAGTCCTAATCAATAGTTTCTAGTCTGGTACATAGGACTAATGGCTAATGTTGCAGACTGTGCTTCATTAGTCCTAATCAATAGTTTCTAGTCTGGTACATAGGACTAATGGCTAATGTTGCAGACTGTGCTTCATTAGTCCTAATCAATAGTTTCTAGTCTGGTACATAGGACTAATGGCTAATGTTGCAGACTGTGCTTCATTAGTCCTAATCAATAGTTTCTAGTCTGGTACATAGGACTAATGGCTAATGTTGCAGACTGTGCTTCATTAGTCATAATCAATAGTTTCTAGTCTGGGGCATAGGACTAATGGCTAATGTTGCAAACTGTGCTTCATTAGTCATAATCAATAGTTTCTAGTCTGGGGCATAGGACTAAAGGCTAATGTTGCAGACTGTGCTTCATTAGTCCTTATCAATAGTTTCTAGTCTGGGGCATAGGACTAATGGCTAATGTTGCAGACTGTGCTTCATTAGTCCTAATCAATAGTTTCTAGTCTGGTACATAGGACTAATGTCTAATGTTGCAGACTGTGCTTTAGCAATTTTGATTCTCATGCACCATATTTAAAAATTGTACATTTTGGATATCAAATTACTCTTTTTCTTCTTTACTCTAATAATTCAAACTTTTGTTCAATAAAACATATTGGCACCTCCTGTCATCATAAGAACTCGTTTGCAAGATTTTCATGATGTTCAATTGCCCATGTGTTTACTTTTGAGGATGGTTATAAAAAAAAAATTGTAAAATTTTCTTTATATTTCAGTTCAAGCCAGTGACAAACAGTGTTATTGAAAGGGGCCTTGTAAAGGAAGAAATAAAACTGAAGGATATCTTGAAAGAATATGGTTCTATTAGTGAATCAAAGACTCCACATTTTACTGGGGATATTCTAGCATATGTTACTCCTGTAAGTGCCTCTGAATTCATATCTTGAAATCTTCATTATTAATAAAACAGGTTTTGTATAACAAATTTGTATAATGTAGACATTTTAATTTTTGTTGCATCCAGTATTTACAGTTATGGTAAATCTAATAAGATTATCTCCCCTGGATTTGAACCAATCTTTTGGAAAGAGGTCTTTTCCATTGCCTAATGAAAATTTATTTTGTTTTAACATTTTTCTCTTTTTCCTCTGAATGAATATTAATTACTAGTGGATTTCTAAAGTATATTCTTATCAATAATATAGGGTTATTGCATGAATAATTTGGAATATTGTCCCGAGTAGAATTTTATATTGTACGAGCTTGCGAGTGCAATATATGTTCTATGAGGGACAATATTCCTCAATATTCATGCAATAACCCTTTATAGTATAGCAATATAATATTTGAAAGTAAAAATTGGTTAAACTAAGATTTTGTCGTTGATGAAGTCATGAATTTTGAAGATTTATTGCACTAGTGTAAACTCTTTCTGTTTAAAATTACTGCAATACACAGTTCTGTTTAAAATAACTGCAATACACAGGCATCCTAGAAATAACAAGTAATAATACATTCTGAATTAGTTATTAATTCTTCATTGTAGTGGAATAGTCATGGATACAACATTGCTAAAACTTTCAGTAACAAATTCAGCATGGTTTCTCCTGTTTGGTTACAAGTAAAAAGGCGGCCTGGTGGATCATATCACATGCAAGGAGGTCATGATATAGATTCAGGTTTGTATTGATTGTGATAATATCACTTACATTAGACCATGATATTGACTGGATTTAATAAAATGAGAAACCGTCTTGTCTAAATAGGAGAAAAGGGAAAGGTTTGAGCACATGAATCTATTTAGCAACATTCTGAAATAGTAACATTCATGTTATTCCATGAATAGTTTATATATAAAACTACTGATAACTTATTGTAATGTTCTTTATTTTTACATTTCAGGATGGGTTGAAGAGGTCAAGGAAGGAAACACAAAAATGGGTTTGTATTCAATTAATTAAATATTTAAACTTTGTCTGTTAAATCTCTTTGTTTTACTTCCACTCTAAAGTTGTCAGGATGACGAAAAAGCATTTAAGGGCAAGATTTCTATAACATGCATGTTGAGTAAATAAAGTAAATGGTATGACATGTACGGTGTCTTTAACCTATGCCACATGTATGGCAGTCTGATTACAATACAGATTTTATGTCCTTGCTTTGGTTACTAGGATTTAACAACTCTCCCTTCTACTTTGTTTTCTGGTAACAGCTAATGAGATTAAAATATAGCGTAAGCAAATAGTGTTAATGTTGTATTTTTATTTGAAGCAGATTTTATGTACTGTGGATTTATTTTTTTTGTTGAATACCAATTTTTGTGAACAGTTAAACTACGAAATTAAATGTTCAACGAATCAATGAATTTTCTATAGCTTTGTTTGCAGACTACAGCAAAACCACAAAATTAAATATTCACGAATATGCAAGTTTTCCTCAATCCAAGTCAATTGGTACCCAAGAAAATAAATGAATCCACAGTATGGTAAAAAAAATTGTATGTATGTAAATGAAATTATTTTTATAATTTTAATAGAGTTTTGAGTCTCAAATACAATAAAAAAAAAAAGAGGGGCAAAGGAGACCAGAGGGACACTCAAACTCATAGCTCGAAAATAAACTAACAATACCATGGTTAAAAAAGACAAAGACAAACAAATGATAGTATACAAGGCAAAACATACTTGTTTTAGAAACAAAATACTAAGTAACACAAACCCCAACAAAATCACACAACATTTGCAAAGCATTTACCAGTATTATAAATACCTAAAACATCATAAATTTATACAAAAAATAATTACATTGATATCTATTGTAGTTCCAAGAGTATTATTTGATGGATGGAGTTTAAAAGATTTTGAAGCCACATTTTCCAGTGAAGATAACATTGAAGATTGTATTGATACTATGTTAAAGTTTACAAAGGTATTGAATAACTGCTAGAGTATGTGTTTAAAACCATATGAACATGTTGACTGTACACATATAGTTGGTACAAGTTATGAAAAATTCCTGTCGACAGCTATTATTAATAGATTGGCAACACATGAACCGAAAGAGATCACAATAATGAGTTATGACCAAACTGCCATTAAACATTATGACAACTTTTACTAAATTTAATAAAGGAGTATAATAAAAAGAAGGAAAACAAGCATTAAGTCATTCCTAGCTGTTTTTTTTTTTTAAGTTTTAACCTTAAATATATACTGAAGTAATGTAAATATGTAATTCAAGCCTTAAACTTTTTTTTATAAATGTTTTCTTAACTTTTCAATATTTTCCACATTTTAGGTGAATATTTTTGTATAAGACTTTTGTTTAGTAAGAGTGAGTCAGACTGCTAAATTTGTTTTGCTCCATAGATCTGGAATCAAAATAAAAGTCTCATACGACTGAGATGTTTAATATTATCTCCCTTGTTGAAATATAATATAGCTTATAAAAAGAAGAAATTATAACAACTGCATTGGTGATTTATTTTTCAGAAATATAAATTTGATGGATTGATTGTAGAAATATGGTCACAGCTTGGTGGACAAAAAAGAAAGTAGGAATTTATTTCTATTTAATGTGAATGTAGACAGTAAATATTTCTTCTATCTTTTCTCTTTAAATACTAGCAATTTACCTTTGGAAATTTAATATCTGTTTAATAACATACAGAGTGTACAGGTAATGTTAAGAATGGTGCTTATTAATTCAAGTTTTTTTTTATCAACTTGAAATCAATTTTCACTGAAGTTGACAATATTATATTTTTTAAACATTTAAAATCTTGTCAGGAGTCAACCTCTAATACTGATCTAGCTGCGGAACCGTAGCTCTTAGGTCCTTATGCTATTTTTTGACTATTTGCGCACCATATGGACCTAAGAGCTACGGTTCCGCAGCTAATACTGTTCTGTCTAGATAAGATGTGAATGAATTCAACACTGCATGACTACCAAAGATCTGTCATCAAAACTAAAAACCAAAATTAGACAACCATTGAATAAATTCTTGTCTTAGGATATTACTTGTAACATTTTCACTGTTTAATTATTTGTTTATGTCTTAAACCTTCCCCTTATATTGAAATAACCAAAGGGACAGAAAAAAATATCAAATCAAAATCATTCCAGGAAAAAATGTTGTTTATGATATTAGTATTACAGATGACAAACACAAAGTTACACAAGCAATTGATCATCTCAAAGAAACCAATAGACCACTTTCAAGTTCATCCGTCACCGGAAAAAACTTGTCAATTATACTCGCCTTTATAACGTCATTTACCAGAAAGAGGGGGTCGCCTGTATCCGTGCACTATTAATGTTCATCAAGCATCTTAGTGATCGTCATTGTGCAGGATAAACTAGAAATAATGGTTGTTCTGTAGGTACTTACTGACATTTCCCTAATGACAGCAGTGTTGATTGTCAATTTTGAGAATTCAATTTGCCAAATATTTGTACAATATAGAATTAAAGTTTTCCAACCACTCCCTCAACATTGGAATGGAAGTGACGACACCCCTAAACGCACAAAGGACGTTCACTAAAACCAGAGTTTTTGAAGGAAACGGAAATGCATTGAACTCGAAAGTTGTCTATTAATTTAAACTAGCTACAGAATTTAAATGATTCATAATGAAAATAAAATTGAGAATGGAAATGGGGAATGTGTCAAAGAGACAACAACCTGACCATAGAAAAAAACAGCCATTTTAAACATTGTGTGTAGCTTAGTTGCTGTTTCATTGATTATTACCTCACATCATCTGTTTTATACAAACTTAATTGTATACTTTACCCAGTTATAAAATGAACAAGAATACAAGGATATCTATAAATATTTTTTTATTTTAAAGTAAAACTTGGTACATATACATAAAATACAATATATTGCAGTTTTAAACATAAGAATTCAATAAACATGTATAAAATACCAACCAGCCTTTAGAGGCTTATGATGCACTGTCATTTATGTACGAAAAATTATATGAATAAATTTCAAATCTTTTAATCAATTTTATATCTGAGGCTTAATTCTTATTTGATACAATGTAGTTTCAATATATCAGTTGTGTTTAATAATTTAATGAGAATATAAGAAAGTAAGTAACTTAATAACTTAGTTACTATATACGTGTAGTCTTTAATGTTGTCTTTTTTTTTATTACAGAGAGTTAGTACATTTCTTAACACACATGGGAGAAACATTTAAAGCAGCAAAGAAAACATTAATTTTAGTTATTCCACCTCCAGTTTATGCAAGGTAGGTTTTTTTTTACGTATTAACCATCATTTTGATAAACAGAGTTGAGCTTTGGAATTTAGTATTACACTTGACTTTAATATATCAATAACATAAAAAGGAATACAAATAAAAAACAATAAAACAAAACAATATGTTTATAAGGATATCTGTTCATTATTTTTTGTGTCAGCATTGGTCGGACCTTATCAACATGAGAACATATGATTCCGATTACTATTTTTAGTTGGTAAGGATATACTTAGCTTCATTGTCATATGTCTTAATGAAAATTAAATGGAGTTGGATTATACAAAACTCTTGTCTGCTTTCTAATACAAGATCTTCTAATTGGTGCTTTTCCCAGGAAACAAATTGATATCACAATCAAATATCTTCACGTCACAATGTCCTAAGATGCATTTCCCCTAATGACCACATGTTAACCAGGGTACTTCATTCATAAAATAAAAATTGGAATGTTGTGTATTTATATTTCTAAAACATGCTATTCTTTGTACATTGTTTTTTTACTCTTGTCTGTTTACATTATGACTATTTTTCAGTGACCAAGCTGGAATGTTTGGTAAGAAGGAGTTTGATAAGCTGGCACCAGTGATTGATGGATTCAGTCTGATGACATATGATTTCTCAAATTCACAAAGGTAATTTGATTGACAGATTTCTAGGAAATTAATGCACCATTCATATTGATACTTATAGGAATTATGGATGTATAGTGTTTAATAAAATCATCAAAAACTCAACAAAGAAATATTTTTAAATTGTATTAAAAGAGTAGATTTATTGATTATTGGCAGGTTCACTTGTTAGATATCTCATATCAGTGTATTTAAAGTACAACTTAAAAAAATGAAGTGCTGCAACAAAAACCTCTGATTGAGTATAATCAAATTTGACTGATCAATTATTTTTAAAAAAATCATGAACCTTTAAATTATTGCAGTATTCATTCAAATATGGTTTTTTTTGGGTTTTTTTTTTTAAATTCTTTTTTCACTTATTAGGGGATTAACATCCTATTTCAGATTTAATCACGAAAGAAAAGGGGAGATAATCACTCGAAAGACCTTGTTAAGAACTTTAATAATTTAACTTTGAACCCTTTTGTCTATGCCAATGAGACAGCATCTGCCAATGGCAAATATCCCAAAGACATCTACAGGTCAACATAGATCAACATAATATAATTTACCATTGCCTTTTGGTAGTTTTAAATATTCTTTAACCCTTTTGATTAAAAAACATGATAGAAGTTTATATTTTTTTCAGGCCTGGACCTAACAGTCCAATATTATGGATGAAACAATGTGTAGAAGCTATAGATCCTAAAGCTACAAATAGGAAGAAAATTTTACTAGGATTGAATTTTTATGGGAATGAATATCATGCTGGCGGCGGTGGACCTATTTTAGGAAATCAGTGAGTAAATTGTTTTGCACAATATTGCATTTCCAATAAGTTATTTAAATTGATCAGGCATAAGAAATTTCTCTTTTCAGCTGGTCATATTTATATAAAGAACTATCACATTTACACTGCATATTAAAAGATGCTTGCTTTCAAACCAAAATATTTTTATGTGGCCTTTATTTGCTAATATTGGTAGATTTTCATTAAATGTTATAGTGCATGAGCTTATGAATGTAGTTTCTACTAGGTTAGGGATATTTTCTACTAATATGTATGCTTTAACCCTTTTATTGTAAAGTAAAAAAAAAAATTGAACATTTTTGTGGTTTTTATTTTAATGCCCATATGTTCATTTTGCTCTTTACACGTTTCAGGTATTATATACATCTTTTGGTTTAAATTTTCTAATTTTTTAGCATATTGAATACCCAATGTGAAATTTGGTATCAAAATAAAGAAATACTTTCATAATGTCATACACAATTTTAAAGATATTTGTTCATGTATATTTATGTTTCATGTTCACCTAATTATACCCCTGCTTTAAAAAAGGGGGTATACTGTTTTACCTCTGTCTGTCAGTCCGTCCGTCAGTCCATCCGTCTGTCCGTCAGTCAGTCCACCCCATGAAACTTTCGTCACATTTTTCTCAGGAACTACACATCTACCCTTTCTGTAATTTGGTATCAACATTTATATATGTTAGCCATACAGTGTGATGCGTTTTCAGATTCATCACTTGACAACTTCCTGTTTACTGAACACTTGTATGATTTTACACATGATAGCCAAGTTGAAAATTTTCGTCCCATTTTTCTCAGGAACTACAATACAAGGATTTCTGAAATTTGGTTTCAGGATTTATATAAGTCAGCTATACCGTGTGATGTGTTTTCAGATTCATCACTGGACAACTTCCTGTTTACCGAACACTTGTATGATTTTACACATGATAGCCAAGTTGAAAATTTTCGTCACATTTTTCTCAGGAACTACAATACAAGGATTTCTGAAATTTGATTTCAGGATTTATATAAGTCAGCTATACCGTGCGATGCGTTTTCAGATTCATCACTCGACAACTTCCTGTTTACCGAACACTTGCATATTTTTACACTATTAATATTATCCACTTGCGGCGGGGGTATCATCAGTGAGCAGTAGCTCGCAGTTTCACTTGTTCTTCACTGTGTACTGTTTTCTAACAGTTGTTTAAAATGTAATGAGGACAAATGCATTTGTTCTATCATTAACATTTTGTAGGTTTTTTGTCAAATCTGTCAAACCATTATTGGTAGAAATATAATTTATTCGTTCGTTTTTAGATTTATAGAGATTTTAAAGAAACACAAACCTAAATTTAATTGGGATGCAAATGTAGCAGAACATATAGGTGAATACAAGTAAGTATTGGTTAAACTATATATATGTTTTGTGGATAAAATCTTTAAATCTAAATATTGGTACAAATTACATACATGTATTATATATTAATCCATGTGCATTAAGGGAGATAATTTAAAGCAAATAACATGTCATGAAGTGAATAAATAAAAACTTCCTTCAATTTGATTATTGGTTGCTAAGAAATTTGCTATTTTGACATAAAGGGAGATAATTTGATTTTAAAGAACAATTTGATCCACCAATTATAAATTACTGATACTTTGACAAATCAAGAAGGGGTAATAATTTACAGCCCTTCAGATGTTTGAACAGATATTTTCAGAAAGACCACTAAATATAGTATTAAACAAACTGTTATCTTTTTCTAGTAGCTATTCACTGTTTAATATATTTTGATGTTTTCTTTTTCAGACACAATCAACAAGCTAATGTGATATTTTATCCAACACTAAAGTCCATACAAATGAGATTAGATTTGGCCAGATCATTAGGAACAGGAATAGCCATATGGGAAATTGGACAAGGACTTGATTATTTCTATGATTTATTATAGTATTAAAATATGTAAACAAAATATCAGTGCATTTCATAAGATAATTGCAAGGTTAATGATTCATATGTAAAATTCTTAGTTGGGACTTTTGCATAACTAAAATAGTTCCAACCTTCATACCTTCAGAGATTTTTCATGTTGGTTATTAGGATTATCATTGAATAATGCCACTCAATTCAATGCTGCGGATTTTTAATGCCCTGCAACGAAGTTGTCGCTGCCATTTAGTTTACCCTTGTTTGAAATTCCGTAATTCCGTCATTCTGTCATTCCGCAACAAACCAATATACAGATTTTTTTTTGTAAACACATTAAGAAATTGGGCTGATTTTAGGTATGTCAGTAAACTATGATGATCAAGTTTAAGTTTCATACCACTCAGCTTATTTTTGCCGAAATTACGGAATTTGGACTTTGATAATTTGTTGAAAATCACAGTTATACAGACTTTTTTTCTAAACGCTTTCAGATATTGGGCTGACTTTTTGGTATGTGAGTTACTCTTGATGAGTTACAGATCAATTTTAGTTTCGTTCTGCTCATCTAATTTTTGCTGTAATTTTGGGCTTTGAACTTTGATAAAATGTTGAAAATCACAGTTATACAGTCCTTTTTTCTAAATACTTTCAGATATTTGGCTGATTTTTGGTATGTGAGACTACCATCATGTTTGTGTCCACATGTGTTATTGAAATTGCAGATTTTTCAACGTTTTGAGAATGGGCCATTCTTGTCGCTTTGACACATCTAGTTTTATCTGGCTTAGATGTGACTTGTATGCACATGATTCATCTCAACATTGGTGATCAGATGCATAAAGCATGGATTTTGATGATTTTGTTGTCCTATTTCTTAACCAGGAAGTCTGAAAGATGCTGATAGATGTATCCCAATCTGTAATCTGTATATAGAGTGGACTGCAGTGAACACATCAACCACCACAAAGCTTAGGTCAGCCTGAAACTGATCTAGGTACAACAGTCTACTGAAGGTCATTTGCACAAAAAATATTTAATTTCCCAATTTTTTTCAGATATTTGGCTTCTACTAGACCTGCAACCAGAAGTAATGAATCACTAAGTGTATTTCAATAATAAACATGATCATGATCAGTAGTTATATTGCTGCGGGTTAACTTTTTTTTAATTTTATTCATACACTAGATGGAAGTACACTTTCCAAGTTGGTCTTGAAACTGAGTAATGTGACAATAAAAAGTGTTATATCAAGAAAACATGCATGAACTTCCAAATTAATGTAATAAAAGGGACCTCTAAAATTATGGAGAGCCATTAGAGCCAAATGACGGTACTTAGGGTATTTAAGACTGTAATATTATGGTCTCTGCATGGTACCATATATAAGGATTAAAAAGGTGGCACAATTGCTATTATTTTAAAGGACATTGTTTGTCACACAAAAATACCCATTTTTAATATATTTGGTTCATCTGCATCGAGTAAAAAAGTGCATAACTTCAATATCTGGGGAATCATCCTGTAAGTGTAACATTTAAGGGATAAGGGTTGAAAACTGAGGGAGAAATTGATTAAGCAATACTTAATTCATTGAAAAAAAAGATGCACAAGTCTGACAAAGTGGGAAAATGAATTCCTCAAACAATTCCATAATGCATATAGAAGGTACACAACAACTTCAACATTTGTGCAATATTCCTGTAAAGCCAGGAACAGTATATCTAGCATGTATATGTTCCTGTTTTAGGAATCAGGGTAAAAAACTGTAGGAGAAGAAAAAAAAGTACCCTCTTTCATAAATTATACTGAAAAAAGACTAACTTCTCAAGTCTGACAAATGAGAAAAAATATCCTCAAACAATTCCATAACAGCAGGTGCACAACTTCAAAATATTTGCAATCTTCTTGTAAAGTTTCAGGGATCTGGGCTGAAATCTGTATAGAAGTTGATTACACAAATCTTGTACTCCCATAATTTTCTTGAAAAAAAGACATAATTCCCCAAGACTTGAAAAATGAGGGGAAAAAAAATCCACACACACTTCCATAATAGCAGGTGCACAATTGCAGCATGTGCAATTTTACTGTGAATTTTCAGAAATATGAAAACTAGAAAACTGTAGAAGCAATTAATTACACAAATTTGGTACTTTTCCGTGTACGGTTGCCTGCTCAACATCAACAAACTATAAGCTGGTTTTTGACTTTGTCAAACCTGGCCATATTTAGAATTTAATAATATTTTTGAGCCTTGTTAAATAATTGGTGGTAGTTTCTTGATTTTTGGCTATGTCATAGTATTATGAAGTGTAAAAAAAGTTCATGATATCTGTGATTTGGTTGAATTTTCTGTCATCTAACTAATTTATAGTCGTTGGGATATTTTGCAAGGAATGATTACTTAACAGCTAGTATAGGATAAATGATGCATACAAACAACCTGGGAATAGGATAACTTATGTGTCAGCAATAACCTGTGGAAAGGATAACTTATGTGTCAGCAATAACCTGTGGATAGGATAACTCATGTGTCAGTAACAATTTGTGGATAGGATAACTCGTGTGTCAGTAACAATTTGTGGATAGGATAACTCGTGTGTCAGTAACAATTTGTGGATAGGATAACTCGTGTGTCAGTAACAATCTGTGGATAGGATAACTCATTTGTCAGTAACAACATGGGGATAGGATAACTTATGTGTCAGTAACAACCTGTGGATAGGATAACTTATGTGTCAGCAAAAACATGTGGATAAGATAACTCGTGTGTCAGTAACAATCTGTGGAAAGGATAACCGATGTGTCAGTAACAATTTGTGGATAGGATTACTCATGTGTCGGCAATAACCTGTGGATAGGATTACTCATGTGTCGGCAATAACCTGTGGATAGGATAACTCATCTGTCAGCAACAACCTGTGGATAGGATAACTCATGTGTCAGTAACAATCTGTGGATAGGATAACTCATGTTTCAGTAACAATCTGTGGAAAGGATAACTCATGTGTCAGTAAAGATCTGTGAATAGGATAACTCATGTGTCATCAACAACCTGAGGATAGATAGGTTAATCTAAAAGTTATCAAAAACCTGGGGATAAGTAAATTTATGTTTCAGCAACAATCTGTGGATAGGATAACTCATGTGTCAGCAACAACCTGTGGATAGGATAACTCATGTGTCAGCAAAAACCTGTGGATAGGATAACTCATGTGTCAGTAACAATTTGTGGATAGGATAACGCATGTGTCATTAACAATTTGTGGATAGGATAACTCATGTGTCAGTAACAATTTGTGGATAGGATAATTCATGTTTCAGTAACAATCTGTGGATAGGGTAACTCATGTGTCAGTAACAACCCGTGGATAGGATAACTCATGTGTCAGTAACAATCTGTGGATATGATTACTCATGTGTCAGCAACAACCTGAAGATAGGATAACTCATGTGTCATCAACAATCTGTGGATAGGATAACTCATGTGTCAGTAACAATCTGTGGATATGATAACTCACGTGTCAGCAACAACCTGTGGATAGGATAACTCATGTGTCATCAACAATCTGTGGATAGGATAACTCATGTGTCAGTAACAATCTGTGGATATGATAACTCATGTGTCAGCAACAACCTGTGGAAAGGATAACTCATGTGTCAGCAACAATCTGTGGATAGGATAACTCATGTGTTGGCAATAACCTGTGGATAGGATAACTCATGTGTTAGCAACAACCTGTGGATAGGTTAACTCATGTGTCAGCAACAACCTTGGGATAGGTTAACTCATGTGTCAGCAAAAACCTGTGGATAGGATAACTCATGTGTCGGCAACAATCTGTGGATAGGATAACTCATGTGTCAGCAACAATCTGTGGATAGGATAACTCATGTGTCGGCAACAATCTGTGGATAGGATAACTCATGTGTCGGCAACAATCTGTGGATAGGATAACTCATGTGTCGGCAACAATCTGTGGATAGGATTACTCATGTGTCAGCAACAATCTGTGGATAGGTAACTCATGTGTCAGTAACAATCTGTGGATAGGATAACTCATGTGTCGGCAACAATCTGTGGATAGGATAACTCATGTGTCGGCAACAATCTGTGGATAGGATAACTCATGTGTCAGTAACAATATGTGGATAGGATAACTCATGTGTCGGCAACAACCTGTGGATAGGATAACTCATGTGTCGGCAACAATCTGTGGATAGGATAACTCATGTGTCAGTAACAATCAGTGGATAGGATAACTCATGTGTCAGCAAAAACCTGTGGATAGGATAACTCATGTGTCAGTAACAATTTGTGGATAGGATAACTCATGTGTCAGTAACAATTTGTGGATAGGATAATTCATGTTTCAGTAACAATCTGTTGATAGGGTAACTCATGTGTCAGCAAAAACCTGTGGATAGGATAACTCATGTGTCAGCAAAAACCTGTGGATAGGATAACTCATGTGTCAGTAACCATTTGTGGATAGGATAACTCATGTGTCAGTAACAACCTGTGGATAGGTTAACTCATGTGTCAGTAACAATCTGTGGATAGGATAACTAATTTGTCAGTAACAACATGGGGATAGGTAAACTTATGTGTCAGTAATAACCTGTGGATAGGATAACTCATTTGTCAGTAACAATCTGTGGATAGGATAACTAATTTGTCAGTAACAACATGGGGATAGGATAACTCATGTGTCAGTAACAATCTGTGGATAGGATAACTTATGTATCGGCAACAACCTGTGGATAGGATAACTCATGTGTCGGCAACAAGCTGTGGATAGGATAACTCATGTGTCGGCAATAACCTGTGGATAGGATAACTCATGTGTCGGCAACAATCTGTGGATAGGATAACTCATGTGTCAGTAACAATTTGTGGATAGGATAACTCATGTGTCAGTAACAATTTGTGGATAGGATAACTCATGTTTCGGCAATAACCTGTGGATAGGATAACTCATGTGTCGGCAACAATCTGTGGATAGGATAACTCATGTTTCGGCAATAACCTGATGATAGGATAACTCATGTGTCGGCAATAACCTGGGGTTTGAACAACTTATGTGTCATCAACAACCTGTGGATAGATAGGCTAACCTAAGTGTTTACAACAACCTGGGGACAAAATATTCCTCATCATCCGGCCTGCACATTACCTTGCGCATGCCGTAACCCCCAGTTTGCACACATATATATATTGTAGCAATTTGGTTATATCCATGGTATCGTATCGTCTAAATAAAACAATATTATGCATGGTTATGCATAGTTTTGTCTATAATCTTTTTTTCTGGAGACTCCTTGTCATGAATTAGAGAGATCCATCTTTTGACGTGGTAGCTTTCTGGTTTATGGCAAGATTGCACTTTTCTCCCGATCTTATTTCCATGATATTACCAAGTCGAAGACTCTCCTGAGTCGTTTACAATAAGAAGAATCTTGACGAATGGATCATTAATAGGTCGTTTAATCTATAGATTTATCAGCGTACATGGTTTTAATGTTGTTGAAGTAAATTTATAGTAGTGGTTCTCCGATAGATCCACGTACGCTTTAGGGAGCTACCATTTGATTTTTATGGGGGGGGGGCTAATCTCTGTCCTGCCTTTTTATTTTTCACTCTATTCGGTCCTGCTTTTTTTTTTTTTTTTTAGTTTATCCTGACTTCTTAAACATAAATCGTCATCCTGACTTTTTTTTTTGCAAGTGTCTCATCCTGCCTTTTTTTTTTTAACTCAAAACTCCTGTCCTGCCTATTTTTTCAAATTTCATCCTAGCCCCCGCACCCACCCACCCATCCCCCATAAAAATCAATTGGTAGCTCCCTTACTGCAATCGTGAAGATTTCTCGGAACATTTCCATGATTTGTTAAATTATTTTGTTTAGTCCTGGTGTTACATATAAGACTATATGGGTTTTTTTTAAACACACGTATACAGACCGCTATCATGATTTAGTCTACCCTAATTTCCTGGAAAAGTGATACTATTCTGCTGAAATATTGTTACCATGCAAAGATATCCGTACAAACAGACTTATTTCTAATTATTACAGATTGTTTTTATGTTTCACTATTTTTAAAAGAGTTCCTATATATATAATACGAAATTTAAGTCTGAATATTTAGATAAGTTTCTGTTTGTGTGATGTTTCGTTTACTCTAAAAGATACTCTCGTCAGATCAAGATATACATGTTGACAACTACTTAACTTATATTTATTGTGATATCACGATCCAGGAACCTTTTAATTTTAAACTATTTGTAAAGAGGAAGTAAGATAAATTGGAAGACGATATTTACAAGTTACAAGGTTAGTTCCATTTTCATTATCTACCACGTGTGCAATAGTTATACAACTTTTAAAACTATTATTTTTAAAACTGCATGTATATGCCTGCTATTCTAATTTCAACATTCTTTACGAAAGGCATCGAAAATTGGTCACAAATTTTAAATGAACAGAGTTATTTGAATTTTCAATGATGAAAGAATTTAAAATTTGTGGTTACCGATGGACGGAAGAAAGTAACTACTTATTAAGTGCATGCATGTAGTGCCATACTCAGAACGACGGATATAAGATAATAAACAAATGATGGTGAAGGAAAGGGGTTCGCAATGGTAAATTTAGACTGCTTCTGAAAAAGCGTTTGTATAGTAGGAGTGACATTTACAGTCGCGATGTAGTAGTTCCATGACACTTTCTTGGAATGTTCTAACCCTATGTTCAAAACACGCCACGGTGTTATCAATCTAGATGCGTATAGTGTTGTGAACTTTGGTTTAGAAAAGAGAGACGAAAAACACCCATAGGACATCCAAGCTTAAAGGTCGAGAATAAACTGACAACGCCATGGCTCACAAAAAAGACAAACAGACAAACAACAGTACACAAAAACCATCATTGAAAACTAAAGATTAAGCAACACTTACCCCAGCAGAAAACTGGGAGTTAGGGTTCTCAGGTGCCCCAGAAGAGTAATCTGATTATGTTCTTTTCGATATTTTGAAAGAATGTAACTACATAAGTACATGTTCTTATCATAATTAGCAGGACGAATATAAGTTAGTAAAACATGCTGGTGAGGGAGAAAGGTGCGCCATGGTAAATGTATACGGTAACTGCAAAGCGTTTGTACTACACCGTGTAAGAAACTCACACCAGTTTCAAAACACTCCCTTATTGAAATAAGAATATGTGGTATATAACAAATGAGTCAACTTTTCACCATAGTCCGAATGAAGTTCAATGTTTGCAACTTTATACCAACGTATTGGCGTCAAAAACAAGCAAAGTCCGAACCGTATAGTCCGCTATAAAAAAAATAGACCAGATACAACCAGTTTTGAAACATTTCAAACCAGCAGCCTGTTTAAAGACAAAACAATAAATGTTAAACAAAAATGACAGAAGGTAACCGTTAACAAAAACAGATTGTCCAGGCCTACTTAGGGACTGGTATATATAAAGAGTGAGGTAGGATTAAACATACGCGTGTTTGTGAGAGCTAACTGACTATCCCCTATACATAGTAACAATTCAACACAATGTCATACAAACAGTGACTTTTGTACTATGAAATTTTAATAGTCAAAAAGAAATATTGGAAAATCTTTTAACTGTTCAGCTTTAAGGACGACATCAAAATTTTAATGTAGGAAAGATGGTTAAAGTCCAAACTTATGTTAGGGCCGAAAATAAATCCATATTTTTCCATCTGAAAATCGCTGTCGAATAAACAAAACTTGCAGCAATTTTTATCCCCCCCCCCCCCTTCCACCAAGCTATTTGAATTAAATTTTTTATCCTACATTGATCTTTTGATGTCGTCCCTTCGTGATAGTTTTTAACTACGCATCTTTCTACACCCGATATATTCCAAATGTAAGTCGAAAAATAATATTTAATTAATTAATTAAAATCTCCTACGTAGCGACCAAGCATAAAAAACAGCGAGAGCCGGGAGATTCAAATTCAATATTAAAAACTTATCAACCAAGTTTTTACATAAGCATTCAGGACAAGAAGGTATTATATAGTGCATACATTCATGACACAAAAGGCCCACAAAGTGTCGTTAAGAACTATTAACAATGCTACATCTGTAGATGAAATTACATAATAATGTCATCATTGTCATTTAAAAGTCATTTATATTTCCGAATATATTATAATTATGTAATTCACCTTTTCTGTATAACAAAGCACTATGTTTCACTTAACACGACATTGGCTTTCAGGACGTCCGATTGTTTCTATCTACTCGTTCTTGTTTTAGTGGTATATGGGTCATTAAAAATATCGAATTTTCCGGCTGAACATGTTTGTTAAAAAATCATTTTCCAGGAAAACTGTAATAAACTAGTATAGTAATTTTTTTGAATGGAATTTTCTATAGCTTTTAACACAACTAACATCTTTATTGGTGAAATTTTAAAAAAAATTAACAAACTGAACGAATTCAATAGAGAGCTGCGCTATAAGCGCATGATACGCCCGTTGTCTTTTTAGCTTGTCTTTATGCTTTTAATGATTTTTTTCAACGAATAATTTTCCTTGGCCGTTTCTGACATTTTTTTTCAAGAAGAAAAATTCCACAACTGTACAACATCAATTCTGAAATTATTTAAAAAACAAAAGGGTACCTAGTTCAATAGATATATACAAGTCACCATAGTTTCATCATAAATTGCTGAAAGCTTTTTGATTTATTATCCGTAAAACTGGGGGGAAAACTCATTAAAAATAAGACTGCATAACACCAAAAATGTAAAATCTGAAATTTATACAAATCAAAAGGGATCTTACATGAATAGATATAAACAATTCACCATAGTTCATAAAAGTTGGTAAAAGTGTTATTGTCCAAACACTGGAAAAATCCCCATTGTTTAAGTATAAAAATTCATAACTTAAATTCGTGAAATCTTAAATTTATAAAAAATTAAAGGTATCTTAAGTCAACAGAGATAAGCTATTCACCAAAGTTTCATAAAATTTTGGGAAAGTGTTTATTCGAGTGATTGTCCGAAAACGGGAAAATCATCGGCCGCCTTTTTTTAAGCATAACAATTATAAGTCATAACATGGAAACGTAGAATTTGAAATTTATAATAATCGAAAGGGAACATACGTCAATTAATATAAACAATTCACCAAAGTTTCATTAAAGTTGATGGAAGCATTTTCAGTTATTGTCCGAAAACGGGAAATCCCCCCTTTAAAGGATAAAACTTCATTTATGATGATGACATCATCGGGAAACGAAATTTATAAAAATCGAAAGGTTACGTCAATAGATATAAACAATTCAACAAAGTTTCTTAAAAGTTGGCGGAAACGTTTTTTTTTAGTAATTGTCCGACGTGTGTGCGACGGACGGACGTACAATGGTGTACCATAATACGTCCCGTCTTAGACGGGCGTATAAAATGTATGTGAATATATGTGGTTTACACATAAAAAAATATATGATTATTTGAACTCAATTGAAGGTTGTAAACCATCTTTGCACTTTAGCTCAAACAGAGACATATATCTCTGCATGGCTCAAACAACTTATAATACAATTTTGATACGGCTTTGGATAACAGGATATACAAAACTACTGAATTTTGTAATATACGACCGTAACCGTACGTTTATGTTACCAAAAAAAAAAATAGGATAAAATTAAAACTGTGTGATATGTGAGGGAAGTTATTAATGTTGTGTTCAAGTTAAAGAGAGATTTTTTTTTATGATAACCGCTTTATTGCTCCAGGAAAAACAAGTCTAACATATAATCAACATGTTTGGGTACTATAGCCAAAAATCAGTCCTTTAAAAAATGACAAGCAATTGATAAATGTAAACTTCTTATGGACAAATTATAGAAATTTCTTAAGATAAAAGTATACGTACAGAAGTTTTATAATAAAAACTAGCCATTTAGTTATAAAAAAAATCTACGCATTTTTTTTTAATTTGAAGTTTCATATGACTTCAACAACTATCTTTACAAATTTTACAACTATTAACTAAGCAATGACGGTAAAATGGTAAAAATTATGCTCCGCCTCGTGTCCTTTGGTTTCAAATACAATTTCTTAAAACACTATTGTATCTGAAAGATGCATGTTATGTATATAATGATGGTAATATACGTATAATCTTATTCGTTGAACAGTATGATTCATTTATTATTTTAGGCTCGACGGTACTTTATATCCGCCCCTTTCTATCAGTATATAATAAAGAAGATTATTGGTATTTAGCTAAATTATAAAAGTGGTTCAATAATTATCTCCCTTGATCAAAAATATCAACACGGAAGAAGCTGAGCGTAAATAGTACAAACTGATGTTATCTGCTTGTTTAAAAGTAACATGCTATTTTTTGATACAATGATAAACTTAATTTCGCATCTAAATAATTTTAAATGAATATTTAGTCGTAATGTATGTATAACAATGCCACCTGTAGATTTTACTAATTGGGGCACCTGTCACCAAGCTTGTTGATGAGACTGACTGGATGACTCATCTAATCACTTAATTGAAACATTAAATTAATGGCGTAAATAATTGTATGACATGACAAATGCAAATCACAATGGTCTAATGAGTTATCTCATATTCATTGACTAATGAAGTATTATTTTATTGGTAATAAACTGTACAGCCACTTCACTGCCTGCTGCAGGTACTCAAACAGGTTTGGCATAGAATTATAACATTTAAATTTAACTTCCTATAGTCTAAAGTGAGGGATGAATATAAGTTTTTTTCTAATTAAAACATGTCCTTTTTTTCTTGAAATGGTGTGTATACATTTATACATTTAGGCAGCAACCATTTGATTTTTTTCTTTCAATTTTAGCATTACATATAGTGGCAGCTAAGGGTGAAACAAACAATTTTTTTTCTCAGGGTCAAAAACAAATTATTTTTTTCACCAAAAACCATTGAAAACTGGAAACAAACTTTTTTTTCCAAAAAAAAACATAGCCTCCCCCCCCACAGAAAATCAAATGGTTGCTGCCTTATGTTTGAATCAGTGACGACTTCACAACAGATTTTATCCATCAGATCACCAGCAGTGATGGTGATACAAGGCTAAAAATATATTTGTAGAGTCTTCACTGGTTCAGATGTATTTATAATATTATTATTTCTGTGACTTCATTTTACATTAATTTGTAAGATCCTTACAATACATGTAGATAATTCAGCTGATCTGTAACAATTCCATATTCATGCCTTATATAATTATCATGAACAGTGTTACATGTATGCTATATGTAGATTAAAATTGATGAGGAAAGGTATCACCCGGCCACCGATTTAAGCTTGGGATTTCAGGATTGACCCTTTTGTGATTCTGAAATCTATTTTCAAACTTAAAGAAGTCAGGATTTCATGTTTTTCAGCTCGGTATTTCGAGATCAGGACCCCTCTGACCCCCCCCCCCCCCTCATGTTTCCCCCTTCTATCAGATAATCAGACATGCATCACATGGTACATTGTATATCTTCAATTCATACATGTACTATTTTAAAATGATAGAATTAAACATTCTTTTCTGAACACTAATTCTTCCACATTGGCACAAGATGCCTTCCTTATCTTAATCCTTATATTACAAGGCTAAAAATATATTTGTAGAGTCTTCACTGGTTCAGATGTATTTATAATATTATTATTTCTGTGACTACATTTTACATTAATTTGTAAGATCCTTACAATACATGTAGATAATTCAGCTGATCTGTAACAATTCCATATTCATGCCTTATATAATTTATCATGAACAGTGTTACATGTATGCTACATGTAGATTAAAATTGATGAGGAAAGGTATCACCCGGCCACCGATTTAAGCTTGGGATTTCAGGATTGACCCTTTTGTGATTCTGAAATCTATTTTCAAACTTAAAGAAGTCAGGATTTCATGTTTTTCAGCTCGGTATTTCGGGATCAGGACCCCTCTGACCCCCCCTCATGTATCCCCCTTCTATCAGATAATCAGACATGCATCACATGGTACATTGTATATCTTCAATTCATACATGTACTATTTTAAAATGATAGAATTAAACATTCTTTTCTGAACACTAATTCTTCCACATTGGCACAAGATGCCTTCCTTATCTTAATCCTTATATTACAAGGCTAAAAATATATTTGTAGAGTCTTCACTGGTTCAGATGTATTTATAATATTATTATTTCTGTGACTACATTTTACATTAATTTGTAAGATCCTTACAATACATGTAGATAATTCAGCTGATCTGTAACAATTCCATATTCATGCCTTATATAATTTATCATGAACAGTGTTACATGTATGCTACATGTAGATTAAAATTGATGAGGAAAGGTATCACCCGGCCACCGATTTAAGCTTGGGATTTCAGGATTGACCCTTTTGTGATTCTGAAATCTATTTTCAAACTTAAAGAAGTCAGGATTTCATGTTTTTCAGCTCGGTATTTCGGGATCAGGACCCCTCTGACCCCCCCTCATGTATCCCCCTTCTATCAGATAATCAGACATGCATCACATGGTACATTGTATATCTTCAATTCATACATGTACTATTTTAAAATGATAGAATTAAACATTCTTTTCTGAACACTAATTCTTCCACATTGGCACAAGATGCCTTCCTTATCTTAATCCTTATATTACAAGGCTAAAAATATATTTGTAGAGTCTTCACTGGTTCAGATGTATTTATAATATTATTATTTCTGTGACTACATTTTACATTAATTTGTAAGATCCTTACAATACATGTAGATAATTCAGCTGATCTGTAACAAT
Source organism: Mytilus trossulus (assembly GCF_036588685.1). Lineage (NCBI taxonomy): Eukaryota > Metazoa > Mollusca > Bivalvia > Mytilida > Mytilidae > Mytilus > Mytilus trossulus. Next base: position 87,410,162 of record NC_086376.1, read on the forward strand.
TCCATATTCATGCCTTATATAATTTATCATGAACAGTGTTACATGTATGCTACATGTAGATTAAAATTGATGAGGAAAGGTATCACCCGGCCACCGATTTAAGCTTGGGATTTCAGGATTGACCCTTTTGTGATTCTGAAATCTATTTTCAAACTTAAAGAAGTCAGGATTTCATGTTTTTCAGCTCGGTATTTCGAGATCAGGACCCCTCTGACCCCCCCCCCCCCCCTCATGTATCCCCCTTCTATCAGATAATCAGACATGCATCACATGGTACATTGTATATCTTCAATTCATACATGTACTATTTTAAAATGATAGAATTAAACATTCTTTTCTGAACACTAATTCTTCCACATTGGCACAAGACGCCTTCCTTATCTTAATTTATTAGTAAGCACAACACAACATGGAAGTTTATTTACTATTATGAAACAGAAAGTGATACATTTTAGCATATCTTGCATGTTTAACCTCAAAGAAATACAAATGTACCAAAACTATTCATTTAGTTTTAAAAAGTAATAGACCACTTTCGAGTTCATCCGTCACCGGCAAAAACTCGTCAATTATGCACGCCTTTATGACGTCATTTAACAGATAGAGGGGCTCGCCTGTATCCCTGCACTATTTACGTTCATCAAGCGTCTTAGTGATCGTCTTTGTGCAGGATAAACTAGAAATAATGGTTGCTCTGTAGGTACTTACTGACAATTCCCTAATGACAGCAGTGTTGATTGTCAATTTTGAGAATTCAATTTGCCGAATAATTCGTACAATATAGAATTATAGTTTTCCAACCACTCGCTCAACATTGAAAGGAAGTGACGATGCCCCTAAACGCACAAATGACGGTGATAAAGGCGCGTATAATTGACGAGTTTTTTCCGGTGACGGATGAACTCGAAAGTGGTCTATTGAACACCAGGGATGTCTGTTGTAATACATGTAATAGTGATAAAAATGTAATTTTTTTCCTTTCAAAGTTTAGAATATGGAAATATTTTCATTTAAGTATAAGCATGATAAGGTACGTACCAGGGTTTCCGCTGGCGGTCGACATTTTCGCAATTTGCGAAAAAATAATAATTGTGGCGATTAAAATTCGTCATTGGCGAAAGAATTTGGCGAAAGAAATATATATATCGATTTTATTTTCAGCCATCTTGTTTATTTACTTTTTTTCGAGTTTCTCTGACTTTACCGATCAGACAATACTCAGAATTCACCTTGAACTCGTTAAGATTTTGACAGAAAAGCAATAATCAGCTAATGCATTTATAGCTATGGTCAGCTACCGACTTCAGATGACTAAATAATAAAGGTGTTGAATGTATGATTTGGTTAAATGGCTTCATGCCACAAAAGGGATTTATAACCGCGTTGCGACGCACGTGTAAGAAGCAAAAATTTTGCGCTTCCTCTCCTTCTTTTAATGATATTCCAAAAAAAGAAAACTGTTGTTATGACGAAAAATGTTCAAGAGCAAAGAAGGTCTCTGATTTAAAACTTTATCATTTAAATTTCATATAGATCTTTGATTTGAGTGGGTACTTTAAAGTCGATTCAGTGACACACGTGTTTCAAGCATATAGTTTGACTTTTTTACGATGGTCTAGAAGTAGAAAAGAAAACTGTCGTTATGAAGAAATCTATTCAAAAGGTTGGCATGAGTTACCCTTCAATGTAATGACTTCACCTTGCACGAAGGATCAACTTCAAGTGATAAGGTGTTTTGTTTTGTTGGGGGAGGGGGGCTCGAAAAAAAGTAGAATTTAAAAAAAAAAATATTTTTGTGTTACTTGGCGAAAAAAATTATAAAGTGGCGAAAAATATATTGTTTTGGCGAAAGAGGTGGCGAAAAAAATAATTCACCCAGGGGAAACCCTGGTACGTACTGTACATGTATTTATTTTCAATTTTTCATAGGGGCCTCAGTGGCCAAGTTGTCTAAGCAGTTCTTTTATTGTAATTACTAGCAAGTCAACACTGAGGTTGTGAGTTCAAACTCTGCTCGTGCAGGTGCACTCAACTTCAATCTTAATTGACTAGAATTGTAAGTTTTCCTATTGTAGGTCAGTTGTTTTTTCCACCCATAAAAACTTACTGCCACAAAATAGCCCAAAGTGGCACTTAAAATTGATGATCAAACACCAACAATCAACCAATCAAATTTTTTCATAGATGGTAGAAATGGCAATTGATCTGTAGTTTATCAGGTGCATGTTTTAATTAAATAAGTTGATAATTTGTTTAAAAGCAAATACTTACAAATACAATCTATATGCATGATTAGGGACAATAAGTTTGTTTAAGGATTTAAGGAAACTGAAGCAATAAGTTAATGAACCTGTACATGTACAGATGATTTTTGACACATGCTTGCAGAGTACATATATTTCCTGTATTGGTCTTTGATAATAGTTTAATTACTGTTAGTCAAACATGATAGTTTTGACATGGGGAAAATAGAGGCACCATGAGTAAGATAAACAACTGTTGCCATTTGAAGTAAAAAATCTACATGTAACTTTGTGACGGTGGTCATGGTGGTGAAAGCTAATGCAATCCCTGCTTCTTTAAATTAAACTTGTCAGATTAAAATATTTATTTTCAAGGTACAAAATTTAATGAATTATTTCACCTTATGCTTCTAAAAATATTTACTTGCATGTATACATTTTTTGTTATACTTTACCGGTATCATTGGTTTATGACAATTTTTTTTACAACCACTGAAATCCTTATAAAGTTTTGTGCGGTCAAACATGTCTAAAGCATTAAATCTTTCATCTTGAGTACAATAAACTAGAGGCTCTCAAGAGCCTGTATTACTCACCTGATTCTACAAATGTACTTGGGTTTTTGAAATCATTTAAAAAAAATAATTGGCTAAAAGTAACAATATACCCTCATAAGGAAAGGAACATTCAGGCCATGTTTGATTTCATTCAATTCAGTGGTTCTCTAAAAGAAGTCATTTGTATGCATTTCTCATAGGGTCCTATGTTGGACTAGGTCCCCCCCACTGGCGACCGTCTTGGAAGATGGATCAACTACAAAGTAACAACACTTGGTCAGCACCTCATAAGGAACATTCATGCCATGTTTGGTTTCATTCCATTTAGTGGTTCTCTAAAAGAAGTCATTTGTATGCATTTCCCATAGGGTCCTATGTTAAACTAAGTCTTCCGCTGGCAGCCATCTTGGATGATGGATCGGCTACAAAGTAACAACACTTTGTCAGCACCTCATAAGGAACATTCGTGTCATGTTTGATTTCATTCCATTCAGTGGTTCTCTAAAAGAAATCATTTGTATGCATTTCCCTTAGGGTCCTATGTTAAACTAAGTCCCCCACTGGCGGCTATCTTGGATGATGGATCAGCTACAAAGTAACAACACTTGGTCAGCACCTCATGAGGAACATTCAGGCCATGTTTGATTTCATTCAATTCAGTGGTTCTCTTAAAGAAGTCATTTGTATGCATTTCCCTTAGGGTCCTATGTTAAACTAAGTCCCCCACTGACAGCTATCTTGGATAATGGATCGGCTACTAGGTAACAACACTTGGTCAGCACCTCATAAGGAAGGAACATTCATGCCATGTTTGATTTTCATTACATTCAGTGGTTCTCTAAAAGAAATCATTTGTATGCATTTCCCTTAGGGTCCTATGTTAAACTAAGTCCCCCACTGGCGGCTATCTTGGATGATGGATCGGCTACAAAGTAACAACACTTGGTCAGCACCTCATAAGGAACATATATTCATGCCATGTTTGATTTCATTCAATTCAGTGGTTCTCTAGAAGAAGTTCAAATGTAAAAAGATAAAGACGACAACGGACGCCAAGTGGTGAGAAATGCTCAGTTGGCCCTTCGGGCCAGGTGAGCTAAAAATGTATTTGCATGTTAAAAATTATCTCCATTTATGCAAGGCTTCACAAAAATGTTCCCTGGAAGATAGTATATGTACTGTAAGTGTTAATAAATCTGCAGACATACCTGCCAACTGTCAGTATTTGCAGGGGATTTCCACCATGTAGGCTCCCAAATTGTGCAGCACATATCTTGTGAAGTTTCAGGGAATTGGGTAGAGAACTGGAGAAATTCAATTGTTGGAATATATTTACTGTTTGATCTTACAGGTTATTATGATGTTGCTGATCAAGTAGAATGTTATGGATAACGTCATTAAACAGGGTTACTTAAAGAAATCCAGACCAACAGCTCCTGGAAGTAATCCAGCCAACAGCTTTCTACAGGTGGGTTTTATATTAAATGTTAATGACACATTTATAATTTAAATTTCTTTAGTCTTTTGTCATAAGAGTCAGTGGTTTATTATATAACTAGAATTATTAAAACAGTATTCTTGTAATGTTGATCATACATAAAGGTTTTCGTTGTCAAATGGGAATTGTTGACCACGACTCAAGGTACAAAATTTTACATTTTATAAAAGTAATGTATTAACAATCAAACAAACAGATTTTTTTTCATTAATATTTTTTTTCTGCATTTTTATTAAAACTGTCATTAGGAATGTCCAATGGTTCCTACTTTTCTGAGATCTAATGTGGAAAACAAAATATCTGAAATATTAATACCTGTAAAAAGAGGGATTTTCTAGAATATTATAGTATCTAACAAATAATTGTCCATCACATGACAAGGTAAAACATGATACTGTGTACACAATATATGTACTGAACACACTGGCTTTTGATATGTACTCGTTCAACTTTCACTAGTCAACTTACTGGTTATAACCATGCTGCTCCCAGTGTAAACCATATGTTTCATCATATTGTAATTAAAAATCCCAAGAATATATGTTTATATCATACATTGCGTGTAAGATTATATCATTATAGTCTTTATGCTTTGTTTTACAGCTGTTTGAACCAACAAGATGGTTTGTGTTTGGTCTTCGAATTCGTCGTCCATATTTAGAGTATTATGAGAAAGAGCAGCATGTTTTCACAGCTCAGCCAATCAACAACTTTGATCTTTACGAATGCACTAAAGTTACTTATACTCTGGGTCGTAACAATAGAAACTGGACATTCTGTTTATTTCTACAAGACAGGGTTCTAGAATTAACAGCAGATTCAAGGTAAATTATCAATTATATTTATTGCCATCTTATTATCTTGAAAAGTTACATGTCCTTGCTTGTTTTTTTGTAAACATTGTTCTTGTTTGGGATATTACACTAAAAATTTAGATTATAACTGAATATATAATACTCACCTGACTCAAAGAGTTGGTGTCAGCTTTTGCTCCATGTATCAGATGGCTATTTTTGTTTATCATCATTCATCCTCTGTTAACATCTACAAATATAATCTCCTCTGAAACTATCAGGATAAATAACACCAAACTTTTCCACAATCATCCTTATGATATCAAGTTTTACAATTTTGTCTGGTGATACAGCCTACCAAACAACATGACTTCCAATGCTAGAAATAGAACAAAGGGTAAAAATGCAAGTACTATTTATTATCATCAGAAAGAGAAATCCGTAGGGTAAGAAATTTTCAAAATGATGAGAACTACCTACATACATAGCAGCAATTTCCTCAATTAAAGATTGAAACATTTTTGAGATGTCTATTACATATTTTTCATGATTATTGGACCAGATATCTTTGGAAATATATATTGAACTTTAATTTCAGAACCTCAATTTTAGAAAGACTAAAAACAGTTCTATACATGTGTATAATTTGTATTTTTTTCTTTTTTCAGGGAGGTGATGTTAAGTTGGTGTAGGACTTTGGAACATACACTTCAAAATTATGGAGCTTTAGTGAGTATATTAAATGATAACACATTAATTGCCATTGTTTGTATTCCTTCAGTAACCTTTTTTAATCTGTAGATGAACATAACATAAGCAATATAAGATAATTAAGTAATGCTTATTTAAAGAACGTTGATATTCCTAAATGATATTTTACATATATAAAGATGCTGTGTGGTTTATATCAATGAGACAAAAACTCAAGGACATACAAAACCAAAAGACTAGACCAACAAAAGACAGGTGTCTATATATAGATCTAGTGTGATTCAGATTTAAATCATTTTGTAGTGTTCTGTACCAGAGACTGTCATGCACCTTGTTGCTAAAATGGTAGTAATAACACATACAGTGAAATCCTGTAAGATATGTTGTTTATTTTTATTAGAAACATATGCCATCATAACACATATGCTGTGATAATGCTGTAAGATATGTTGTTATTCTTAAAATCAAAACACATATACAGTGATTTGTTTATATTTAACAGAAACATGTGCCATCAGAACACATTTACAGTGATTGTTTATTTTAACAGAAACATGTGCCATCAGAACACATATACAGTGATTTGTTTATATTTAACAGAAACACGTGCCATCAGAACACATATACAGTGATTTGTTTATATTTAACAGAAACACGTGCCATCAGAACACATATACAGTGATTATCCAGTAAGATACAAACCAAAGAAGTCAGCCAGTCCTCCACCAATAGAAGACAGAGATTCAGCCACTCCCACCCCTCCTCCCTCTGAACCAGCCCCACCTGTTCCTCGAGAGAATGGACTGGTGCCCTTACAACCCAGAGCAGGAGCAGAATATTGTAATTCAGGTATATTTTAAAATGTATTCAATAATAAACTTCTTTTTTTTTCGGAAGTAAGACAAATCTACAATATTCCTATATAGAGGGCAAACCTTTTTCTAAATTGACAGAACAATACAACAGATGTAATGGCATGTGTTATATCTAGAGTTTAATGAAATTATCCATATATTGCAGATAATAAATTTCTTGCATACTATGGATTCATTATTATTCTTTGTATATCAATTTTCGTGGATTTCGTGGGAACAGGCGGACCACAAAATTAAAAGTTCAACGAATTTATAGCAAATTTAGCGTAGGCTTTTATGCAGATTTCAGAAAAAACACAAATTTAAATATCCACGAACATGTAAGTTTTCCTTAATCCCTGAAAATCGGTACCCACGAAAATAAATGAATCCACAGTATTTCCATTTGAAAATAAAATATGTATGATTGCCAATGAGACAAATATACACCAGAAACCAAATGATGTAGAAGTAATAAACTATAGGTCACCATACAACCTCGACAATGAGTAAAACCTATACGTGTACTGCAAAGTCACTTTTGTAATATGTCGATATAATTTCAAGGATGTTTACAGTGGTGTACACTTGAACTTTAACTATTGCAAAACTTTGGCAGACCAGAAGTGATTGATTTTCTAATGACAATTTATACAAAATGAGGAACAGTTGTAGTAAAGACAGATCTTGAAATGTGTTTATTGTTTTAACACAATGTAAGGATTAGATAAGGAAGTGGCAAGCTTTTGGTTTCAGTCTTAGCCTATACAATAGTCAATATATATTGTTACTTTCAATTTAACTATTGTTTTGATATAAGTGGATTATAACTCTTTGAACTATTTTTAGACTGGGTAGTTGCTGAGAAACCAGAGTCTGAACACAGTGAACCAGACACGTCAGAAGACGATTTCGTCAATGAAGAGTTCTTTAAACAGAAAAAGTTAGAAGCATTTAGTAGTAATACATTAAAACCAATATCAAAAACTGAAAATCCTTTCGTATTACACTCCAGATCAGTTGCCTCACTGCCCCTGAGGTCTTTTAGTTTGCCAGCAGAATATGCAAATGGTACACCTCAGTTACCAGCTAGACCACACAGGAATAAACCAGTCACCACTGGTACTTCAGAACCTCAGTACAGTCAAGTTAACAAATTAAAACCCAAACCAGAACCAGATTCTGAAGATGTTTATGAATCAGCATTTGACTTTGATGATCAGGGTACACAATGTAATCATTCAAATAGAAATACATTAACTGACCTGTCAAGTTATACAACTGATGAATTAGACGAGGGTTTATATGAGGCAGCTTTTGATGTTCGTGACACACAACCTCTGTTTGAGAAAACAAGTTCTGATCCAATAGTTGAACTTCCCAAGCGAATTTCTAAATTAAAAGACATCGATGAACTTTCTTCTGAGAAAAGAAAAAGTCAGATAGCTGTTGAAGAAAATATCTATTCAGGTTTTAATTGTGGTGAAGATAAAAATAATGATGGAAAATTTGTTGACAAAAAGGCTGATCTTGCAAATAACAATATTAAAAATGAAAACATTTACAGCAATACTAATTCTACGGACATTCCTGTGTCTAAGGGACATTCAAAAGATAATACAAATCAAAATCAAAATAAAGATCATATTTATTCCAATACTAATGCATGCATTAATACTGAAGCTACATCAATAGAAACAACGATTAACGATGAAGAGTCTCAAGGAACTGCTAGTCCCCTCAAACCTCCTAGAAGGAACTCAAGAAATGCATCGAAAAAGAAAGTAGATCCAGGCTATGCAAATTTTGATAAAGCAGGAAGTAATAATTCCAAAAAGGTGTCAGAAAAACATGAAAAGACTACAGAAACTGTTCCTTTACCTGTTAGAACTCAGCCTGTGAAGGAAAATATTTATGACTTTGGAAAATGTTTACCTCCTCCGGTGAACAAAAGTGAAATAGCAAAGGCTGATTTATATAGTAATTTGAATTCCATTCAAGAACAATCCCGTGGCAGTGCTGATTTTAAGCAAAGCTCAAAATATACAATTCCCCCACCTTTGAATTTAAATTTTGATCATGCAAGATCTGATTCCTCCTCCCCTGAAACTCCTCGGAGATTAATTGAGTCACTTAAAATGCCATCAAAATTTGAACCTGTTTCCACCAAAAATGATCTTGATGACTTGCCACCATCACCAACCTCACCAACAACACCTGTTAATGATCCTGGTATAGAATTTCCTACTGTTCATAAATCCATAATAAATGTGACTGATATATCTCATAAGAAGCAGTCAACCCCATCACCAAAACCTCGTCACTCCAGAACTACATCACACTCACCAAAAATTAGACATTCTGAAGACAAAGGCAAGGAGGCACAAAATGTACTGTTACCTAAGTCAAGACTCGCTTCTGGAAAACAGGAACGCCCACGATCTTTGATAATGCCACAGCAGTATGACTACATGTCGTCTGTTCATCAACCTGTGCGCAAAAATACTGGAGAAGCATTATATTCACCTGTGTTAAATAAGAAATGGTTTGGTTCTCAACCAATGCCTGGAATAACCTCTCAACCAAAAGCTGTTGTTGCTTCACAACCAATCTTAAATCTTGGTTCCAGTATTGGATCTCAACCAGTATCAAAGAATGGATTTCAACCAATTTCTACAGAAACAGACGAAATTTATCAAGTGCCAAAAAGAGCCAGATCTGTAAAGGTAAAGCATGAACCCCAACCAACTTTCATTAGTCGTGATATTGAGAGTAATGCTCTTGGTTCCTCACCAAGCCATGATGGCTTCCAGTTTAATGTTCCTAAGCGACAGACGTCTGCTGAGGATAATGATGATGAGGACAATGATTCACATGATTATGAAGATGCCACTATGCGTCATGGTGAGCCACCTCTGCCACCAAGACGAACCAATTCAACTGCTATGAATAACCGTAGTCAGAGTGTGTATGTGCCCTGTAATATTAACCCAGAAGCATCAAACAAAGGTAAGAATGAAAAGTTTAGCTTCACTAGAAGTTATGAATGTGTGATGACTGTGGATTCATTTTTTTTTCATGTGTACCAATTTTTGTGAATTGAAGGAAATAATTAATTTCATGGATATTTTATTTCTTGATTTTGCAAAACTTGGCATACAAACTTATAGAAATGTTTTTAATTCATTGAACAATAGAAATCTTGGATAACAATGTGTTTACCTTCAAAATTCATTAAAATTAGTGTCCCACAAAAAATAATAAATCCACAATATTTTAAAAACAAAGAAGTCCTTTTTGTTTTTTTAGTGGTAATTAAAAAAAAAAGAGAAAAAAAGCAGGTGTGAACACAATAGACTAGGTCAATACTGTTCTCGTTTGAATTGTTTTACATTGTCATTTCCAGGCCTTTTATAGCTTACTATGGGATATGAGCTTTGCTCATTGTTAAAGGCTGTAAGGTGACCTTTAGTTGTTTACTTCTGTGCCATTTGGTCACTTGCGGAGAGTTGTCTCATTGGCAATTATACCTTCTTTTTCATATATACAATAGAAGCTATCATCCACAGAAGGCTTATGACCAGAGTTTTTGATGAACACAAATCACTGCTTTTCTTTACTTTTTCTCCAAGCAATCTCACTTTTTATACAAAAACCTATGTGCAGACCAAACTGAATGTATTTGAGACTCCACTTTCGTACCATGACATATTAATCCATTCTAATGAATTGGCTACTGTGACTAGCCATAGTGATTATGTTATGGTAGGATGTAACATTTTGGGGATATATAATACAAATAGTATTGAAAACAATATTCCATACAACCTATCCATGAACATTAAAAAAAAATATCAATGAAATACTCAAATAAACAAAATGTTAATAATTTTGAGTCATGTATGTGTATAACCATTTATATTTGTAAGGAAAATGACATAAATTGAATCTGGTATGTTTTCTAAAAATATCAAAAGTAATATTTAAATATGGAATTATCTTTCTTTGTTCATTATATTTTTGTTCCCTTCAAATGCTTAATACACTGCAATCTTGAATTAACCTTTATAAATAAATGCAATCTTTACAAGGGCTCTGATTGTAAAACTACTGACTCTGTTGTTTATATTTAAAACAAAAAAAACAGAGCACCATATTGATATTTATCTTATAAGTGTTGAAATATGTGCTTGATTATGTCTGTTATATACTTGTTTATCTTTTTAGTGATTGTAAGACAGACATCATTACGTGAGAGACAGAGGATTACATCATCGCCAGGATTGGTGACTGTTCTCCCGTTAAAACAGAGTGAAATAGACATTTTACAGGAAGAACAACATTCACATGGGATCATTGTTAAAATATCACCTGCAGCTTGTCAAAAGATAGCTTTGGTGGATAGCTTTAATGGAGTATGGTATGTATTAAACTTGTCAAAAGATAGCTTTGGTGGATAGCTTTAATAAAGTATGGTATGTATTAAACTTGTTAAAAGATAGCTTTGGTGGATAGCTTTAATAAAGTATGGTATGTATTAAACTTGTTAAAAGATAGCTTTGGTGGATAGCTTTAATAAAGTATGGTATGTATTAAACTTGTTAAAAGATAGCTTTGGTGGATAGCTTTAATAAAGTATGGTATGTATTAAACTTGTTAAAAGATAGCTTTGGTGGATAGCTTTAATAGAGTATGGTATGTATTAAACTTGTTAAAAGATAGCTTTGGTGGATAGCTTTAATGGAGTATGGTATGTATTAAACTTGTCAAAAAATAGCTTTGGTGGATAGCTTTAATGTAGTATGGCATGTATTAAACTTGTCAAAAGATAGCTTTGGTGGATAGCTTTAATAAAGTATGGTATGTATTAAACTTGTTAAAAGATAGCTTTGGTGGATAGCTTTAATAGAGTATGGTATGTATTAAACCTGTCAAAAGATAGCTTTGGTGGATAGCTTTAATGGAGTATGGTATGTATTAAACTTGTTAAAAGATAGCTTTGGTGGATAGCTTTAATGGAGTATGGTATGTATTAAACTTGTTAAAAGATAGCTTTGGTGGATAGCTTTAATAGAGTATGGTATGTAATAAACTTGTTAAAAGATAGCTTTGGTGGATAGCTTTAATGGAGTATGGTATGTATTAAACTTGTTAAAAGATAGCTTTGGTGGATAGCTTTAATAGAGTATGGTATGTAATAAACTTGTTAAAAGATAGCTTTGGTGGATAGCTTTAATAGAGTATGGTATGTAATAAACTTGTTAAAAGATAGCTTTGGTGGATAGCTTTAATAAAGTATGGTATGTATTAAACTTGTTAAAAGATAGCTTTGGTGGATAGCTTTAATAAAGTATGGTATGTATTAAACTTGTTAAAAGATAGCTTTGGTGGATAGCTTTAATAAAGTATGGTATGTATTAAACTTGTTAAAAGATAGCTTTGGTGGATAGCTTTAATAAAGTATGGTATGTATTAAACTTGTTAAAAGATAGCTTTGGTGGATAGCTTTAATAAAGTATGGTATGTAATAAACTTGTTAAAAGATAGCTTTGGTGGATAGCTTTAATGGAGTATGGTATGTATTAAACTTGTCAAAAAATAGCTTTGGTGGATAGCTTTAATGTAGTATGGCATGTATTAAACTTGTCAAAAGATAGCTTTGGTGGATAGCTTTAATAAAGTATGGTATGTATTAAACTTGTTAAAAGATAGCTTTGGTGGATAGCTTTAATAGAGTATGGTATGTATTAAACCTGTCAAAAGATAGCTTTGGTGGATAGCTTTAATGGAGTATGGTATGTATTAAACTTGTTAAAAGATAGCTTTGGTGGATAGCTTTAATGGAGTATGGTATGTATTAAACTTGTTAAAAGATAGCTTTGGTGGATAGCTTTAATAGAGTATGGTATGTAATAAACTTGTTAAAAGATAGCTTTGGTGGATAGCTTTAATGGAGTATGGTATGTATTAAACTTGTTAAAAGATAGCTTTGGTGGATAGCTTTAATAGAGTATGGTATGTAATAAACTTGTTAAAAGATAGCTTTGGTGGATAGCTTTAATAGAGTATGGTATGTAATAAACTTGTTAAAAGATAGCTTTGGTGGATAGCTTTAATGGAGTATGGTATGTATTAAACTTGTCAAAAGATAGCTTTGGTGGATAGCTTTAATAAAGTATGGTATGTATTAAACTTGTCAAAAAATAGCTTTGGTGGATAGCTTTAATGTAGTATGGCATGTATTAAACTTGTCAAAAGATAGCTTTAATGGATAGCTTTAAAAGAATGGGGTATGTATTAAACTTGTCAAAAATAGCTTTGGTGGATAGCTTTAAAAGAAAGGGGTATGTATTAAACTTGCCAAAAGATAGCTTTGGTGGATAGCTTTAATGTAGTATGGTATGTATTAAACTTGCCAAAATATAGCTTTAATGGATAGCCTTAAAAGAATGGGGTATGTATTAAACTTGTCAAAAATAGCTTTGGTGGATAGCTTTAATAGAGTATGGTATGTAATAAACTTGTTAAAAGATAGCTTTAGTGGATAGCTTTAATGGAGTATGGTATGTATTAAACTTGTTAAAAGATAGCTTTGGTGGATAGCTTTAATAGAGTATGGTATGTAATAAACTTGTTAAAAGATAGCTTTGGTGGATAGCTTTAATGGAGTATGGTATGTATTAAACTTGTCAAAAGATAGCTTTGGTGGATAGCTTTAATGTAGTATGGTATGTATTAAACTTGCCAAAATATAGCTTTAATGGATAGCCTTAAAAGAATGGGGTATGTATTAAACTTGTCAAAAATAGCTTTGGTGGATAGCTTTAATAGAGTATGGTATGTAATAAACTTGTTAAAAGATAGCTTTAGTGGATAGCTTTAATGGAGTATGGTATGTATTAAACTTGTTAAAAGATAGCTTTGGTGGATAGCTTTAATAGAGTATGGTATGTAATTAACTTGTTAAAAGATAGCTTTGGTGGATAGCTTTAATAGAGTATGGTATGTAATAAACTTGTTAAAAGATAGCTTTGGTGGATAGCTTTAATGGAGTATGGTATGTATTAAACTTGTCAAAAGATAGCTTTGGTGGATAGCTTTAATAAAGTATGGTATGTATTAAACTTGTCAAAAAATAGCTTTGGTGGATAGCTTTAATGTAGTATGGCATGTATTAAACTTGTCAAAAGATAGCTTTAATGGATAGCTTTAAAAGAATGGGGTATGTATTAAACTTGTCAAAAATAGCTTTGGTGGATAGCTTTAAAAGAAAGGGGTATGTATTAAACTTGCCAAAAGATAGCTTTGGTGGATAGCTTTAATGTAGTATGGTATGTATTAAACTTGCCAAAATATAGCTTTAATGGATAGCCTTAAAAGAATGGGGTATGTATTAAACTTGTCAAAAATAGCTTTGGTGGATAGCTTTAATAGAGTATGGTATGTAATAAACTTGTTAAAAGATAGCTTTAGTGGATAGCTTTAATGGAGTATGGTATGTATTAAACTTGTTAAAAGATAGCTTTGGTGGATAGCTTTAATAGAGTATGGTATGTAATAAACTTGTTAAAAGATAGCTTTGGTGGATAGCTTTAATGGAGTATGGTATGTATTAAACTTGTTAAAAGATAGCTTTGGTGGATAGCTTTAATAGAGTATGGTATGTAATAAACTTGTTAAAAGATAGCTTTGGTGGATAGCTTTAATGGAGTATGGTATGTATTAAACTTGTTAAAAGATAGCTTTGGTGGATAGCTTTAATAGAGTATGGTATGTAATAAACTTGTTAAAAGATAGCTTTGGTGGATAGCTTTAATAGAGTATGGTATGTAATAAACTTGTTAAAAGATAGCTTTGGTGGATAGCTTTAATGGAGTATGGTATGTATTAAACTTGTCAAAAGATAGCTTTGGTGGATAGCTTTAATAAAGTATGGTATGTATTAAACTTGTCAAAAAATAGCTTTGGTGGATAGCTTTAATGTAGTATGGCATGTATTAAACTTGTCAAAAGATAGCTTTAATGGATAGCTTTAAAAGAATGGGGTATGTATTAAACTTGTCAAAAATAGCTTTGGTGGATAGCTTTAAAAGAAAGGGGTATGTATTAAACTTGCCAAAAGATAGCTTTGGTGGATAGCTTTAATGTAGTATGGTATGTATTAAACTTGCCAAAATATAGCTTTAATGGATAGCCTTAAAAGAATGGGGTATGTATTAAACTTGTCAAAAATAGCTTTGGTGGATAGCTTTAAAAGAAAGGGGTATGTATTAAACTTGTCAAAAGATAGCTTTGGTGGATAGCTTTAAAAGAATGGGGTATGTATTAAACTTGTCAAAGATAGCTTTGGTGGATATCTTTAATGGAGTTTGGTATGTATTAAATTGGTCAAAAGATAGCTTTAGCAAATAGCTTTAATGGGGTGTGATATGCATTAAATTTGATAAAAAATAGCTTAAGTGGATAGCTTTAAAGGACTGTGGTATGTATTAAATTGTCAAAAGATAGTACATGTACATGTAGTATTAGAGGATTATTTAAGCTAGGTATGTCAAATAATATTGAGGTTTCCATGAGAAAAGATTGGCAGGTTTAAGAAAGCAACAGTGGGCATATGAAGAGTAGAGCTCTCATAATGCATATACACAATACAGAAAAAAAAAGAAATTCAGACAAATGACCTAAAATACGAATCAAAGAACTCTGATCCAGACAATTTTGTTTGTACAATGTACTTTAACTTGATTATTACAGGATTATAGGATGGGATTTTAAACATTATCCAAGGTTATCTGAGAGTATTCACATTGGTGACGAAGTTACTAAAATTAACGACCTCAGGGTAACTAACGCTAACATGGCTAAGAAAGTGTTGAAATCGTGCAATACAGAACAGATAGATCTGGTTATAAAACGTCTTCCTTACGCTAAAGTGATGGCCATACGAAGACATCAGACTGGTGAAAATCTAGGATTACAACGTTTAGGAGGAACTGCTGAGGTCAGCATACTTATATTGATAGGTCAAAATACATTCAGCCAATCAGAAGATGTGTTACTTAGAAATAAGCTAAATAAAATTAAAGTGCAGAAAATAATTTTAATATCATCTACCATTGAGTCAATTTAAGGGTTTGCTATTATCTGTACCCATTAACAAGCTGTTTGTAATCTGTCTTAATTGGCCCCATCATCCTAATTCTAAAATTAGCTGAATTAAAGACTTTTCTTCATTATCTATATATGTAGTATGGTCGATTGAACTTACATCCAAAGCTACCATAGATTTAGTATCATATTTAGTTCATAAAAGTTAGAAATATTCTTCAGAGCTGCATAGGCATTCAATATTAATCTGTCTATTAATTCTGTTATTGCTCTCCTTTAAACTTATGTTAACTTTTCTCATAAATGAATAAATACAAGAGACATCTGTAGGCTTCTATTTTGTTTGGACTTATGATGTGATGAAAGTAATACTAGTTTGAGTGATTGCATTCTAATTTTCCAGATAACCTATGTGGACCCCTCAGGACTAACTGCTCAACATGGTTTGACAAAACATGCTTCATGTGTGGAGAGTGAGGGAACCTGTAACTGGTGGATTACAGAAATAAATAATAGACCACTCAATCTGTCCTTCAAAGGAAATGAGGTAGGGATACAAATAAACACTCAATCTGTCCTTCAAAGGCAATGAGATAGGGATATGAATAAACACTCAATTTGTCCTTCTACAAATTTTCTTATGAAAATGGCTTCTGAACATATGTAAAAGTAAAATATAAAAAAGAAGATGTAGTATAATTGCCAATAAGACAACTCTCCACAAGAGACCAAATAGAACACAAGTTAACAGCTATAGGTCACCGTACAGTTTTCATCAATGAGCAAAGACCATACCTCATAGTGAGCTTTAAAAGGCCCCAAAATCACAAATGTAGAACAATTCATAAGAGAAAACCAATCGCCTACCGGTGTCATTAATGTAAAGAAAAATAGAGGAAAAACAAATATGTAACACAGCAACAAACAACAACTACTGAATAAATTCACAGGCTCATGAATTGGGACAGACACATATATACAAAATGTTGCAAAATTAAATATGTTAGCAGATACCCAATTAAAACAAGTTTTCCACAGGCACAACCGAACTTTGTATCCAAATCTTTATTATCTATAGAAAAATTAGGTGAAGTTTTAAGTAATTTATGGTAATGAAATCCTTTTCTTAATATCTTACCAGTAATACATAAATTATGTTGTTAAAATCTTAAACATCACAACAGGCATTGGCATAGCGAAAGAGTTGTGAAATATAAAGACTGTAAGTAGGTATAAAATGCCTGCTTTTATACATGTACTATATATCTTGATCTATATCAATTTGAGTTCTTATACTATTAGTTACATAGTGTGTTAGTGACCTACTACAATATACATGGGGTCAGTAAATTCCATATGGGGTGAGAGCTTAATTCCAGTTGAAAGGAAAAAAAACCTGGGGAAATATATGCAATAATAAATTTATGCCCTTGGCACATAGATTCAAGATACTTTAATTACATTTTGTTTAAAGTTAAATAGTATACCAAAACATATGAATTCATTATTTTTCAGATTGAGAGTACTTAGCTAAATGAAAGTAGAATACTAGTATACACATAAACCCTTTATTTTTCAGATTGAGGCAAAGCTAAACGCAGTTGGCAAAGACATTTCCATTGTTGTTCATCCATCTGATTTTATAAAGGAACTTAAAAGACAGCTGAAAAAGATGAGAAACTTTAAAGACTTCATGGCTGTGGCATAAACAGAGAACATGTCTGTAATTCACAGTAAATGGAGAAATGTAACTATACATGACAAATACTGTCTGTGATCACTTTTATATAGTCCCATGTAATACTGTCTTTTTATTTTCAAAATGGCTGATTCTGCAACCTGCTACATTTCATTTTGTCATCATTTCATTTTATCATGTGATACATGATGTTTCTCTGTTGAAAGATGAATCAACAGTTTATGCAAGACCAATTTATTGAAATGTTTTTCTTTTAAAGACCATACATTTTACAATTTTTTTTGACATAGTAGATTTTGACACATGTTTGACTACGACTTTCAGGGTAAAACCTATTTATACTTCACTATCTCTTTAGATATCTGTGTTCTGTACATGTATTTATCCACAATTAATTGTATTGGTTTTAAATTTTTGAAGGTCAAAAGATCATGTCAGCATAATCAAAAGTCAGATAGTCCAAGTAGACTCAAATATAATGTTCAGTACAGGTTATAAATAAACTGTTTGAGTTACATTTTAACATAATTAGTACAGGAGTTTTAGAAGCTCAATAACAAGACAGTTTTTAAATTATGTTTGAAATGTTTGGGTTTTCATGTTATTTTATTTGATGACCATTTTGAAGCAAATTTCTAGGATTTTTTTTAACTCCATATGAACAGTAAATTCAATTAAAGAAAGAATGCATGATAGTTTATGATAGAATGATGACTTGGCATGCCTGCCAACTTTTCAAAATGTCCATTGGGGTTTTACGTGCAAGATGGATCTTTTAGTCCAACAAAACCTTCAAAGGGGTCTTCAAATACATTTTAATGTTGTTTTTTGGCTTCTTCCTACATTTACAAGCCTATAGCCATTGTAAAGTTAATTGTTTTGTTTAAACTTATGGACAAATTTGCTCTTTCAAAATTTCCATTTGGGAGCTTTCATGGGGGAAATCCTCCACTGGAACTTTAAGAACTTTGTAACTGTGATCTATCTGTCAATCTTACAGGGTTATTTTTGTTTTATTCCTCAATTTCTATGTAGTGTAATATTAAAGTATATTAAAACTTTTATATTATTATTTATTAATAGATATTTGTAGAAGCGCTAGCTCTTTCAGTATTATAATACGATTATAGTTAAAGTGCTATGTTAGCCTTATACACTGTTTGCCATTTATACTAGCCCTATATACTGGTTTGCCATAAAGATATGTTATTTTTATATATTTTTAATGTTAAACAATTTTGACATTTGTATAGTGTATTGTTTCATATTACATTCATTAATGATTTCATCAACTTATATGAAGAATTTGTATTGCTTATAAATGTTATTTTTGTAATTTGAAACCACATTTTATTGTTAGTTGTTGTTAAATGAGAATTTAAAAAAAGATATTTCATCAAATTCATTTAAACCACTTAAGTAATGCAATTTGTTCAAAACTTAAACATTTTTATTTGAATGAACAAGGTACACAATTTGACCGTTTGACTTTGACATTTAAAAAGTTATATATAGAATTAAAAAAATAGATCCTTTTGTGGAAAGGTAATAATGTAAAACCACAGTTAGACAGACCATTTCATAAAGAGCTATAGTTTTCACACTCACAGCCAATGTATTATAAGACAAGACATTTCAATGGTAACTTTTTTTTTTTGTAATCACAACTTCTTTAACTCTTGTTTGAAAAGTTTGTAAAAAATGACAGAGTATGAACTGTCTATGGCAGCTGTAGCCAAACATATGATATAACCAGGGAAAAGATACATCAAAGTTTCAACTGTATGATTTTTTGTTTGCTTATTTGATGGAAATATGTTGTTTTTGTATGTAGAAAATCTGTTGTAAAATTTTCTACTTAGTGCTAACATTTTGCTGCTTTATTGCTTAGCAATTCTTCTGCAATTTATTTAAATCTAGTATCAGTAGAGCACTCTACATGCTGCATTCCATGATGACTGATGGGAGCTATTCCAATCATATAGTTAATTAGGGACCATAATTTAATGTTTAGTAAATAGAAGTGTAATATATCAGCATGACCTTGCTTTCAGGGAATAAGCCTGGTTGAGGGGAAGTAACTCTGTAATAAGCAATGCACCTTATCGCTAATCCCTGCTTGAACTTTTGACACATACTACAATCACTTTTCCGTTGTGGCATCAGATATTTTGTATTGTGAAGTCAAAATTTTACGGGAAGCTGTGTGATATCCAGTAATGGCGAACAAATAGCAATAAGGTGTATGTGTTTGTTATAGTCAGTTTCATTATGGTTTTATAAGCATTGGCATAACACAGAATTATGATAATCTTTTTTCTATAGAAGCTTGGAAATGAATAATTGCATAGTTTGACACAAGCATACTTTTGATTTCTCAAGAGTTATGTCCCTTAAACCAAATTTATTTCCACCAATCTAGAACTACATTGGAGTTATAGTACCGGTATATATATATATAGTTGCAAATTAAAGGTGCTTTTATGTAGTCTGTTCATAAGAAATAGATTTTTTTGTTTTTTTTATTTGTATCATAGTAAAATGCAATTGGATGATATTTATAGCCATGCAGGCATGGTAATTAATTTTATAATGTCTCAAAACTACAGCATGCATAAATTCACACATGTGTTAATGTTGTAAATATGTTTGTTATATTTTACAAGATTTCAGTTATGCTTATAGCAGATTATAGAATCATTTGTAATTAAATTGTGTATTTTGAAGAAGCTCAGACAAGTTACTTCACTTTTGAGAAGATTTTCATTCACACAAGTTGAATATATAATTTTAGTTTTAAAAATGTGCAATAAACATGTTTTTAGTTCTCACACCTCTCTGTATGAAGTACAAGAGCAAACTATGTAATAATTCCATGCCAATTCACTACAGTAAATTAATTTTAATTGCTGCAGACCTGCCAATTTTTCTGATTTATGGTGACCCCTTTTTCCTAATTTATGGGTAACTTTCCCCTTGGGAGGATATTGACCCGGCTTTTGATTTTTTTCATTATGATACTCTGAATACCTTAATACAGACAAACATCCATCTGAGTGGTATATAGATACAAATATATTCTTTCAAAACCATGGAAAGTACATATTAGTTCAAAACCATGGAAAATATATTTTCTTTCAAAACCACAGAAATTATAAATTCTTTCAAAACCACAGAAATTATACCTGTGAATAAAATATGTTGGAGTAGTAACAGTAGACACCATACCTATTTACCATGCAAAATTAAAAATTGAATGCTTTATAAACTGTGGATTCATTAATATTTGTTGGATACATATTTTTCGTGTGTTTTGTGAGAGCAGGAACACAATTAACTCAAATCTTCAACGAATTACATAGTTTCAATAGACTTTGTATATAGAGATTAGCAAAACCATGAAATCAAATATCTAAGAAAATGCAAGTTTTTCAGCAATGCATGAAAATTGATACCCACAAAAATAAATGAATCTACAGTATCTTTATATGAATTTCATAATTTGACAGCTGCAGGTCAGGCTGATGATCCATAACTGTTTTCATTTTGTTGACATTATCATTATTTCAATATAAAATAATTTTGTATATGTTATTGTAGATAATAATATTTTTTTGTTTTGTCATTTGAAACCAAAAACATATGCACACTTAACAGAAGCAAGTGAAAACCATTCAAAGCAAGGGAAAATGCTTGATTCCTTTCTTCTCTCTTTCAGATAGATTATTTTAAAAAATGTGGATTAGAAATCCAACTCTTTAAACTTTCAATTTTAATTTTTTTTTAATTTTAGAGAAGTTTCACCATAATTTGTCATGTTAAACCAAGGCATCTTAACATGATGCTTTATTGTAAATCCAAGTCTGTAAATACAGCAATCATTTATTGACAAATTGTCTTTTTAGCAATATTTTCAAAACCAAATATTTCATTTTGTCTTATTTTAATAATATTATAACATGCTGAAATCTTGTTATCCAAAATAAAGATGCTGATGAAAGAAAATTAAGATAAGGATCTGTAATCTGTGTTAATTGCTGAAAAGGTCAACCATTTTAATGTGCCTGTCTAATTAGGAGGCATTTGGTTTGCATGTGATCAGGATAATCACTGCTTCATTCTTTACATTTTACAATAATATTTTTTTTAAATAAATATCAGGAGAAGAAAAAATTGTCATAAACAAAGTCCCTGGTAAACAAATATTTTGTACAAAAAGTTGATATAGAAAAAATATGCTGTGAGGAAATTTTGGATATTTGGTTATTTAAACAGATTACTTTATACTACAAAATGATATGCAATGTTATATGTACACAAATTAAATCAATTTTATGATAGATTTTTTTCTTTTTCTGTAGACAGAAAGGTTCTGTTGATTTCAGTGTTTAGAGAATAGATTGCAAGATGTTTCAGTACTTGCACACACACACCATAAAATATATATATTGCAATACTTTTGTACATGCTCACACAAACACACACCAGTAAATATTTTCAGTACTTGTGCAAACACAAACACACACCAGAGAACATGTTTCTGTACTTGCACACACACCACAGACAATTCTGTATATTGCTATTAATTTCATAGATGAGTTTTACAAGAAATTTTTTTTCAGATATATTTTTATACCCTCATTATGTATACCTTACTGTTTTGAAAGAATGTTAGGACATATGTGTCAAATAACTGTACCAGTATTTCGGTTGGTACCTCTGATAATATTTTGAATCTCTCATGTTTTTCCTGATAGTAGAAACAATTATCAAAATAACTTTTATTGCAATTTCTCTTTTTTGTAAAATGGATTTTTTTTGTCTGAATAATTTTTCTCATACAATAGAGTGTCCAGGCTATTTGATGACTTTACTAATAGATACAGTTTATGAATTAAATAGATTGATATAAATCTTGTCATGAAATATTTTTAAACAGACATAATTCCACTTTAAATAAAAATATCAATTTCAAATTAATCAAATTGCATAAAAAGTGAAAGAATTATGTAAGTATCTTTTTATGTCAAACACAACGGGACCAGTATAAAATATTTATCAGACCAAGGAAATCAAATTAGGAGGAATATTTCTATATACATGTACATGTTACTGTATGAAATATCTGAATTATTTCCCTTTATTTGTTTGATTAACAAAAGAGCACTGTAATTTTGAAGCATAAATAAATGTGATTTGTTAAAAATTTCATTTGAATAGAGCTTTAGAAACTTATTGTTATTATGTTTAAATATATATGTTTTTATTTTGGAAATAAATGTTATTTTTTCTAGAGTTTATGTGTAGTATATGTATGAGCATTTAATGCATGTTATATGTTTTTTTGCTATTAAACTATTCAGAAATTCAGAATTGCTAAATATTTGTGTTGCCAATTTAGAAAGGTGATCTGATAAGATCTAGTTACATCATGGGCAGGGATATCTGTCTGTCTGTCTGTCTGTCAAAGTTTTCTTGGCTTCTATGTAAGTGAATGAATTTATTATACCCCATGCAAGGGGTTGCGGAGGGTATAATGTTTTTGACCCGTCCGTCCATCAGTCCGTCTGTCAGTCCTGTTTCTTGTCATCGCAACTCCTCTCAAACCACACAACAGAATTTCACGAAACCTTTTCAGATGATAAGGACATACTATGTAGTTGTGCATATTGACGGGAAATTGCGATTCAATTTTTTTTCTAGGAGTTACGCCCCTTTGAACTTATTTACTTTAATGTACTACTGCAACAGTTTGTCATCACAACTCCTCTCAAACCACACAACAGAATTTCACGAAACCTTTTCAGATAATAAGGACATACTATGTAGTTGTGCATATTGACGGGAAATTGCGATTCAATTTTTTTTCTAGGAGTTACGCCCCTTTGAACTTATTTACTTTAATGTACTACTGCAACAGTTTGTCATCACAACTCCTCTCAAACCACACAACAGAATTTCACGAAACCTTTTCAGATAATAAGGACAGAATATGCAGTTGTGCATATCGACGGGAAATTGCGATACAAATTGTTTTCTAGGAGTTACTCCCCTTTGAACTTATTTACTTTAATTTACTACTGCAACAGTTTGTTATCACAACTCCTCTCAAACCACACAACAGAATTTCACGAAACCTTCTCAGATAATAAGGACATACTATGTAGTTATGCATATCGACGGAAAATTGTGTTCATTTTACTTGCGAAGTGAGAATTTGTTTCTTCAGTGACAATATGAAGACGTGGGGTATGTGAGCGTGCTCACAAAGGTTCTTTAATATTTGATCTGCAGAAAATGAGCAATAGAATTTAAGCAATTTCTACATCTACTGTACAGACTCTTCTGGTTTGCCAAATCTCTGAAATTTAACAGCACTCATTTTGCATGGATATTATCCTTGAATTTTTCTTCATTCATTTTAGGGAATTATCATTTATGCCACATTATATCTGACTTAGTTGCTACCTTAATCAATTGCATGTAGGGATGCAGGTTCAGACACTGTATTGGTCTAGTTTTTCATCTACTGGTTGGACTATTTGAAATAAATAATATGATGAATTATAAGCCCTTAAGACAGTACAATGATACATGAAGACATTTCTATGAAACAGTTCCATTCATTAAAATAAGTCTTGTGAGAAAAAATATTATATATATGTTGTGTACAAGTTATCATTTTGTACAAATAATAATTTGTACAAAAATATTGTTCAAATTAAAATTTGTATTTTGACTTTGTACGAATTGTAATTTGTACAAAAAGTGCTTGTACAAATTACAATTTGTACAAAATAGGACAAAAATTCACTTATAACTTGTACAATAATTTTTCAAATGGATTTTGGAGAAAAAAAATCATTGATACACGTTATTGAATTGCTACTAAATGACCAGACAGTACACCTGAGTTACAAAATTCAAAAGTAGTTCTTTATCAATCGTTTGAGCATGTGATCTAGTGAGTTATGGAATCAGGTATTGCATACCATCTTTTGACTCTCAAATCGATAACAACTTGTTTTACAGACATTTTAACTGTTTCATATAGCGAGCGTTGAAGCTCAGGAATCGTTGCTGTGAATAAATATGTGTTTAAGTACTTCATTCAGACTTTTAGAGAAAATAAATATCCCAGAAGATTAAACACCCCATTTGGTTAGGAATACGACTGCTAAAGTCAGGAATATGTCAGTTGTTTTTTTGCTGTTTTTGTATCAATTTGTTTTTCAACAAGGATTAAGTTATGTAAATCCAATCTTTTGATGTACCAATTACAAATACAAATTATCACTTGCTTACAGAAAGATATGATTGTTTTCATTGACTTTTAGAAATAACAAATAAGTGGCATCAAATCTTTTGCGATCCTTCTCACGATCATCAAAACGCTGTACACGATCTTTCACGATACAAAATAGGGAAATTTTACAAATATAATCGTTTGCAAAGTTCCTGAATAAAAAAAAAATACATCAAAATAACGATAAGAATTAATCAAGCAGTACTATTGAGTGATATTTTTTTTAAGAAAAAGACGTGTATGTATTAAAAATTTGAAAAAAATCCTATTTGTTTACTTTTTGTTTTTTTAAAAATTTCGAAGATCAACCTGCCTTTTGTAGTTGGGTATAAACGGTGTATTATGTTACTACGGTTTAGTGTGTGGTCAGTTAATTACAATTCTATCGTGTGAAACATTGCATTTTTCACAAAAAATCGTATTTAAAACTGTTGTAAAAGTTATAAGTGAATTTTGGTCAAATTTTGTACAAATTGTAATTTGTACAGGCACGTTTTGTACAAATTATAATTTGTACAAAGTCAAAATACAAATTATAATTTGTACAATATTTTTGTACAACTTATAATTTGTACAATATTTTTGTACAACTTATAATTTGTACAAAATGATAACTTGTACACAACATATAGATAAAAGAAGATGAGGTATGAGTACCAATGAGACAACTCTCCATCCAATTCAGAATTTATAAAATAATACCATTATAGGTCAAAGAACGGTCTTCAACAGGTGAAATCACCCTTACATCGCAACAGGAACACTTCACAGATGAAATAATTAGCAAACTTGGCTAATTTGTCACATTGTTCAAAAAATATCCATCCTCAAAACTAACGATACTTGAAATCCCAGTCTACTCTATCACAGAATGGAACAGGTACAAAGGACATAAAAACCCTGAAACCTTTAAAGACCAAGATAGCCAATTGCAAAAACAAATTGAAAACATAAACGAGTGGATCCACACAACAAACCAGGAACTTGGTAGTCGCTCGCCATTACTCAACCATCATCTTCGTGCTCGAAAACAACAAGCAAGAGGGAAACACAAGCCTTGCAAAAAGTATTATAACGTCAAATTGTACAAAGACGGTATTCATCCAAAGCAGCTGTTAGCTAAAGCCTGGCTGGCAGAAATAGTTGAAAAAGTTCGTAGAGACTGTTGGGCATAACATAGTGACACTTATATTAATGCTTGAAGATCAGGAGGCATGGAATGACCAAGCCACACTGAAACCTTCAAGTACTTGATATCAAGCTGTCGATACACTGTCTGATCTGCATAAAAACAACTGGACTACCTCAATAACGTCTAATACTAAAACAAGAATGGCAAGTTCCATTATACAGAGAGCCAAAATTACAGACTCGCACAAAAAGGTGACAGAGCTTATAATTGGTGACTACACTCTTTAGTTGATAAAACCCTGAAGAAAAAACTTGAAGCCACTAAACGTTTGCAACATGTTGAATACAAATTTACCAACGGAGGCGTGGTTATCACATCCGATGCAGCAACATATTCAGAATGGCGGCAATGAGATATTATGAAACACTCCCCCCAAATCATGGAGTGGCACACATAAAGAAAACAACAGACAGCACTCGACTCCATACAGTCCAAAACACTGTGCGAGTAGTACAACCATCGAACAAAAGCTACACAGTGAATATATACTATACAACAAGCAGACTACTGGTGAATGGTAAAAATGTGTCTGACTTTATTGATAGAGACTTGCAGAACATCCACAATATTATTTCTTCTAGTACAAGCAATAACACCAAACTTAATATTAATGACCTCAATGCTATGTTACGGGAACAGCTGACTAGCATACTAAATGCAAATCAAATGAAGTATGAAGAAGTTAATAGCCAAAATACACAAGATAAAGATTCTGATAACATTGCTTGTATAAAATGCACCAGAAATTGTAGGACAAAAAGTACTTACTGCTCGACAGGCAACCACTGGGTTCACTACAGTTGTCAAAACCTAACACAGGAGGACATAACAGAGGTGTAAAAAGGTGAAAATAACACCTACACCTGTACATTCTGTACTGGAGACTCCAAGAAACTAGCTTTCCCAAATACTCTGCAAATAGCCAACTGCAACCAACTAAATGACCTACTACAAGAAAAGGTAACATTAAGAACAGATGAAACTACAATGAGCAACAAAGACCTGTGCTTTGTGTGCGATCAACAAACTGATAACACACCGTGGGATGTTTGTGATCTTTGCAATAATATGAGCCACACTACCTGTATGAACATTGAAAATAATGAACACCACTGTAACGCATGCATAGGTAGTGAAATAATGGAATACACCACTAGCGTAATTAAAACGGATAGGCTCCAGATAAGCCAATATAACTTGACCGAGCCAATAGAGGTCATATCTGAGGAAAATACAAGCACTGTTGAGTCTGAGACAACCCTCAAAACAGTAATATCTAGTAACAGTCCTCAACCAAAA
The DNA here is from genome assembly GCF_036588685.1 of Mytilus trossulus. Taxonomy (NCBI): domain Eukaryota; kingdom Metazoa; phylum Mollusca; class Bivalvia; order Mytilida; family Mytilidae; genus Mytilus; species Mytilus trossulus. Next base: position 87,437,423 of record NC_086376.1, read on the forward strand.
CAGTGTGTCTTGAAAAAGATTGTACTACCAGAAAGGATAACAAAAGCTTCACTGCAAACCCAAGAAGAACTCCAACTCAAACATAGTGAACTCAGAGAAAGGGAGTTAAAACTTAGGAAAACTGAAGAGCAACTTAAACTTAGGGAAAAAGTGGTTAATGAATACAAAAAAGAGAGAATACTACTAGAAACAAGATGCCAGAGACTGGAGGCAAGAAACTGTGAATTAGAACAAACGGTAAAAAGCTTAAGGAAAAGCATTGAAATGAGCAACTTGTCAGAAGAAACCAGCCGAAATGAACCAGCTCATACACACGTGAGGAATTCTTTGCAAACAGGCAAGCCGGAAATGAATGATGTGTTCAATATAGTGCAAACACAGCTAAACAACAAGGTTCTGGCCCTACACGAAAAGCTAACAAACATAGTCTTCTCTAAAATAGACAAACAACTGGACAAAATTAGCTTGGCAGACATGAATGAAATGGAGAAAATAAATCCTGAAATGTATAATGTTGAAAGATCTACACCATTACAATCAAAACAGGACAAGAAAGAAACGGAAGAAATAACTCCTCAACTTAACAACATTGAAAGAAATACACTATTGCAATCAAAACAGGACAAAACACCGATTACTTCCAAGAACGCAACAGAAACTGCTCCCCATGTAGGGCAGCCGGTACAGAACAATTCAAAACGATATATGCAACCAAGTAATCCTGCTAACAAATGGAACCTAGCCAACAGCCTAACAGGTCAACCACTTGTATACAGAGGATACCAGAAATACAGTTTGCAACAACCTATGGACCAAGCAGGTGTCCCATTCAACCAAAAACAAGGCAGACGCAACCCACAGATTATAAACAATACAACCACAGAGAAAATTATACAACCAACAAATGCTCACTTTTTAGACAGACCAGGCCTCAAGAAACAGAACATGTAGCAGGAACACAAATCGATAGCAACAAGGGGAAGGGACATCTAACAATAGCCTCCTATAATTGCAAAAACATCAAAACCTGTGGTCATGCAATCGATGAACTATTAAAATCAAATCAATTAATCTTATTACAAGAACACTGGCTTTTCCAATCACAAATTGATATGTTAAGCGACCTGCACTCAGAAATCAACTATGCAGGAAAGGGAGTCGATATTAATAACCCTTTACTCCCGATGTATATGCCAAGAGGCTATGGCGGTGTTGCTATCATATGGCAAAAAAGTATCGATCACTTAATAAAACCATTATCTGAAGGATCAGAAAAGATGCAATGCATAGAAATATTAAGCAATAGTGCGCACAACTTGCTGCTTGTGTCAGTTTACTTACCGTCCAAAGGAAGTCGAGACCATGTTGAGGAATTTTTAGAATGTATTGACCAACTCTACGAACTTTATCAAAAATACTATGGAACGCACGACATAATAATTGGAGGAGACCTAAACGAGGACTTAAACGATACTGCGACGTCAAGAACAAGAAATAGATATTTGAGGAACTTTATCTCAGAGTGTAACTTGTCCTTCAACAATGCAGGAAAAACCTTCATCAAGGCATCTGGAGTAGAATGTTCGGAACTTGATTACTTTCTACACACTCTCAAAGACCCAAAGCTATACTCAAACAAAACAGTTCTACACTCCGTTAAAATGAATGTGTCAGATCATCATCCAGTACAAATGACGTGTGTGTTTGATTTCGCGAAGGTCACACAAAAGCAAAGGAAAAGTAGCAACGTCACCCCAAAAATAAAATGGGACAAAATGGACATGGACCTATATAAAGCTATGGTCGACACATCATCAAAGTTGATATTGGAAAAATTAGACAATAAACAGATAGGACTGGAAGAATCTATTCAGACAACATGTGAGATAATGGCCAACTCAGCCATTAAATCCTCCAACATCAAACCCTCGTATAATGCAAAACCGAAACTTAAAGTATGGACACCTGCAATACAGGTTGCTCTTAAGGAGATGCGAAATAGCTACAATGCATGGGTAAAATCAGGAAAACATGAAGATCTAGACAATGTCCTTTTCTTGGAGAAACAACGAACAAAACAACTTTTTCGAAAATCAGTCCGTGTCGAAATTGCAAAAAGAAGAGAGGACGAAAAAGAGCTGATCATGGAAACTAGAACCAGAAATATGAAACTATTCCATAGGCTAGTTAGAAATACACGTAAAAAAGGCGGAGAAATTATAATGGACTTGAATGTAAATGGACACTGCTATACGGGAGATGAAAACATGCTAGCAGGTTTCAAGGAACATTTCCGCACACTAGCAACATACGATGAAAACATCAACATTGACAACGACTATCATCAAAATGTGGAACATGAAATTCATATAATAAATCAATTGGTTAAAGGCAAGAACATTCCTGATGCATCAATGGAAGAAATTTCAAACGCAATCAAAAATATCAACAAGGGTAAATCTGCTGACTACTATGGCATCACAATTGAACATATAGTTAATGCGGGAGAAATCATGGTCATCTTGCTCCAAAGCATCATAAATGAAATTTTCCAACAAGGATATGTGCCAGATCTCCTAAAAATCGGACTTCTCACACCAATTTTCAAAAACAAAGGAACTAAGAATGATGCAGGAAATTACAGAGGAATAACAGTGCTGCCTGTAGTGAGCAAAATAATAGACACAGTGCTTAAAAATAGAACACAACCATCAGTAAAAGCCGTGCAACATAAATATCAACGTGGATTCACAAGTGGTTCAGGACCAATGAACTCAGCACTACCAGTGGAAGAAGTGTATCGTGAAGTTCATGACGGTGAAACAGAAGCACAAATAATACTACTGGATGCAAAATCAGCGTTTGACAAAGTGATACATACCCATATGATGAGAAGAGTGTACCAAGCAGGTATCGAAGACAAACATTGGTCACTAATAAGTAGTCTGCACCAAAACGCTGCCAGTACCAGCAAATGGGGAGGATATATCTCTGAGTGCTTCCAAGTCTCATTGGGTGTTCGTCAAGGTGGAATACTCAGCACGGACCTATACAAGCTCTACGTAAATCCACTACTAGACAGATTGGAAAACTCAAATCTTGGTATAAGGATTGGTAATATAACATGCAATGCCAGCGCCTGTGCTGATGATATAGCTTTAATGAGTACAAAAGAAGACGACACACAAGTGCTGATAAATATGGCGCACGATTTTGCGTACATGGAAGGCTATGAGCTACAGCCCCAAACAAGTGTGGCGTTAAACCTCTTGTCAAAAACTCATAAAAAGAACAATACCAACGAGTGCATATTCAACATTGGAAATAACGTTATGCCAAATGTCAAGCAGGCACTACATCTTGGAATAATTCGAACAACATCAATGAAGGAAAACGTAACTTTAAATGTGGAGGAAAATATCAAGAAAGCTAGAAGAAGTGCATAGGGCTTATTTGGCGGTGGTTTCCATGGACATAATGGACTAGACCCAGAAAAACTGGTACACCTGTTTAAAACATACATTAGCCCTGTGTTACTCTACGGAATGGAACTATTACTACCCAAACCAGCTATGCTACTTCAACTAGAAAAATTCCAGAAAAGATTACTGAAACAGCTGCTTTCACTTCCTACATCAACTCCAGACCCGGCGGTGTACATTCTATCAGGAATACTACCCGTCGAAGCGCAAATTGACAAAAGAGCACTGGGATTACTTAACAACATCTGTAACCAAGATGAAAGCAGCACGGAAAAACAACTGGCGCGAAAACAAATCAGTGTTAAATCGCTGGACAGTAATAGCTGGTTTATACAACTCAAAGAGATCCTTTCAAAATATAACATGGATGAAATCAACACCTACCTTGATATACCTATGAAGAAAGAAAAATGGACCACATTGATAAACCGAGCTACCCAAAAACACTGGAGCGAGTCAATAACAAGAATGGTTCCTTACTACAAAGGCCTACAACACTTAAATTACACGGAATTTCACCAAGGGAAGCTACACCCTCTAATAAAAATCAAATGTCAATCAGCTAGAGACATAGGAAGAATTCCTCCAAAGCTAAAAATTCTAACCGGCACATACATTTTGCAGTCACACAGAATCAAAATGTATGAAAATGAAACAGACCTGATCTGTCTTATATGTCACCAAGGAGACGAAACGCTGGAACATTTTATCCTGGAATGTGAAGGGTTAGCCGATACTAGGAATTCAATTATGGATGAAATTAGTGCCATTCTGAAGGATTCAAGAAATGTAGACTTTCATAAGCAATCATCAAAAGTAAAGATGCAAATTCTACTGGACATTACAATGCTGCGGGAAAATCTAAAACTAGATGCACAACTAATGGCCGAAATTGAATATTGTAGCCGCCGACTTCTCTTTTTGTTACACACCACCAGATACCGTTTCCTGTCAAAAGGATGGAAAAAGGACAAGAAAAACGTAAAGGTGTAATAACCAAGAATCAGTGCTGTGAACAATGTGTAAATAAACTGTATATATTAAACCAAATTCGATGGTATTGGACTGCACTACACGTATATATAAAGCACACAGGTGGAAGATATTGCTGCACATGTTAGACATACTGGTGCCTATGAAGACACTGGTGTGGTTCTCCTATATAGGAGGTTAAAGATACAGAGGTAAGGTAAGGATGCCTTGGCTTACACCGAACAGCAAGCTATAAAAGGCTAAAACAATTAGTAGTGTAAAACATTTAAACGTCACTAACTGAAAAATGCCTAAGTGAATTTATGATAATTTGTTGAGAAAAGTTAAAGGAGAAGGAAGAGGTTCATCTTAAATGTCTCTTCACCGGGAGTATAGTATAATAGTAAATACTTTCGTGACTATACAACCCGACATAAACAAAGTGCTTTTAATGAACTTGCAATTCAGTGGATATGTAAAGAGAACTAAGATTTCAAGTCGCAGTCACATTTTGGGGTTTTCCAGTTTAGAATACAAGTTTCTCTAATTCTATGGAAAGATATCCCTTTCCGAACCAATTGTATAAAAAAAATTAATCAACGTGTGGCTGCCGGTGATTTCAGAAGATGATTGGCTGAGTCAAAGAGTCATAACCTTTCTCAGCTCCCTGAATTGATCAAAATGTTCTAAAAGGTGTTAATGAAATTGGCTATTTAAAAGTCTAATGATATTAGCCAGGATCGAAATCCTACTATGAGAGTGTCAACTGTGTATAATGAGATGCGAAATATACAAAAAGGTTTTTGAAACCCGTAAGTTGAAAAAAACGTATTACGTCACGTCTGAAAAGGAAACAAACAACCGTACACAAAACACAACACTAAAGACTGAGCAACACGAACCTCAAGAAAAACAAAAGTTGTATGTAAACAAAAAATCTCTGTGTAGTGGTATTGGACATGTTTCAATTTTTAACAAGTGCCTAACCATTTGTGTTGATCTAGAAAGAAGAGTACCATAGAATAACTTTAGAGTCATCAAATGTTTTCGAAGTATAAAAATTTCTAAGAAATAGAGCCGAACCACGAAAGGATTTTCGGGGTATGCTAATTTACGGAAAAATCAACCGCACTTCGTACCCCGAAAATTTAAAACACATCTATTCAAAAGCAAAATCACAAAAATACTGAACTTAGAGGACAATCAATTCGGAAAGTCTACAATCACATGGCAAAATCAAATAACAAAACGCATAAAAAACGAATGGACACGAACTGTCATATATAAAATGTCTCAGCTTTTAAACGAGCCATCACACATATCCAAGTTTACGATATATACTGAGCTAGAGAAGAAAACGTTTCCATTACTGCCTAAGCAGAAACAGTTTCGCATATTGCCCGATCTATCAAATAAATCAGGATAGGAGATACAAGCCCTAAAATATCGTATCTACTGGTAGATATTTGCTTCGTTTGTAGACGCTACTCGAATGTTGCTACAAACTATTGAAAAGTTCAGAATGAGGAAGCTGAAATATTTTGTTTTGTCTTAAAGTTTGTTTTCAACGGCCCCTCAGTGTCAAGTTCTATGCCAAGATATGAGGTAGATTTAACTCTATCTGCTGTGTCCTTTACCTCAAGTACGATGGGATAAAGCCATATACTTCATAAAAAAAAGGCATGAAGATAAGATAAGATAACATAAGATATTTTATTGGTTTAAAATCCAAAATTACAGGATTGATACCAAGACAATACACATTTGTCATATGCAAACATACAAACAGACATATATATATATATATATATCTGATCACATTTATAAACATTATATATACATATACATGTACATACATCCCCTCTATTGTGAAAAGTAAATATTGTTACAATGATTAATGTATATAGTCTCTGAGAGGAGGTGAATGACTGGGTTACAGATGTCTTATTTTATGAAGTTTTTGTCTGTCATATCGGAGATTATTATAACACATTATTCTCAGGACATATGTCCATTGTCATAGTCATAAGATAACTATATATTTATTTTGTACATGGGTATCTTTACAAGGTCCATATGTCTGTCAGGCAGGGATCACGTGGCCCTTTTCACGTCATGGATCAGTATTCAAAAGTAAAATTATAAAAATACTGAACTTAGAGGAAAATCAATTCGGAAAGTCGACAATCACATGGCAAAATCAAATAACAAAACGCATTAAAAACGAATGGACAAGAACTGTCATATTCCTGACTTGGTACAGGCATTTTCAAATGTAGAAAATGGTGGATTAAATCTGGTTCTACAGTGCTAACCCTCTCACTTTAATGACAGTCACATCAAATTCCGTTATATTTACTTTGATGCGTAAATAAACAGACACAAGAAATAAATACTCAAAATATGGGTATATCAGTCATTATCGTATAATGTTCAGTTATCATGGGTAAGCCTATATCTCAGCAACTAGTTATGAGGTCAAAAATGTTTTTTTTTAGAATGTATTGATTTTAAGGTGTACATGACTGTCTGACATGTTTCATCTGACCTTGACGTCTTTGTGCATAGACAACAAGTATGTAAATGTAACATTTTTGTTGTATAATATGTTTCTCTGATACTTCCTCCATATTAGAATGGAAGGGATTCGGAGACCGACAGGTCTACGTAGTCTAACTACTGTACTTGGTATGTCAACACTGAGGTTGTGAGTTAGAATCCCACATGTGGCAGGTGCGATTGACTCCATCCTTTATTGTTTAGGATTGTCAGGTTTCCTACCGAAGATCGTTGGTTCTTTCCTGCCTCCTCCACAAATAAAAAAAAATAGCACAATAGTGCGTAAAATTGTGTTAAACACCGACCAATTAATAATTAAGTCAATTATTATTTGAATGGCTAAAGCGAACTTTCACATTATAACATTAGTGTCAAGTTTCCGGTCTATTAAAGACTTTCTGCAATATATAATCCAGTAGGTTTTCATTACATTATCCCGAATTTTCATTACTCCTTTCAAAACTTCGTTCTCTATTCAATTCAGGTTTAAAAACCACGGTTAAAACCCTCATTTAAACCAAGAAAAACTTACAGCTATCATACCGGATACTGCAAGTCACAGACTTTTCAAGCCAGTTCACATTGGAAACGATGAAAAAAGATAAAACATCTTTCCTTAATGGAGACCATTGCCAACAAAAAGTCTCGATGGAGTCAAAATGGGCAATATCCTTCATTATCAATCGGTTCAATCGAAAATATTTCCCTATTTTAAAGATCAGTCTATACAAATCATTTCTTATATCTATTCCAAACCAATTGCAACTAACATTTTCACCTACACACATGTTTTGCAGGATCTCAATATTGACGACTTTAATTCTAAATCGCCTGATTGCACCTGTGCTGGTTCTCAATCCCAATATAATCCGACTGCCTACGTTATTTACGGTGATCTCAACATTATCAGTAACACTTCCTTGGGAAATGTGTTATCTAAAGGTCCGAAATATTGTGAGCCTTAATCCATCAATTGGAAACACAACTTCAAAATACTGATGCAATCAATCGAAAATTATTCCAGCGAATGGCCTAAATGCGAGAAAGAAGACGAATACTAGTATACTCTTTCCGAATGGATTAAGGTTGTGAGGTCGTTGATACAAATCAGAATTAAGCAGAAACTCTACTTTTCCTTATCAAAACCCATGCTACGTCAATCTTTAAAGACCCAAATATTGCAAAGAACGTGTTCTACCTCCATGACACATATGTTGTTGTACCCGCAGATAAAGCCCCAAACAAAAACTGCTTGATTTTAAATTGAGTTAGGTATTGGCAGTTCACTTAGAAACTGAACATATACCCCGACGACACTTACCAAAACATGAAATCCTGGATAATCATAGGTCTATTCTATGTTCCTTTGCTATTTCAATCAAAGATGAATAACTGGATCTTCCATTTCTGTACTATTTACCTAAACTACTTATTAATAAGTGTCCTTACAAACAACGGTATATCGGTATTGCTGGGTCTTCCAAGTGCTCGACGAAACCTCTTTCATAAATATAAATCTCTGTGTCATCAGCAATTAAAGCCGTGCTTCAAAGTTATTGTGAAATTGTCTGTTCTAGAGGTGGCGTGAATCAGATGTGAATACTAAAAAAATCCATTGATCCTTTAGAGCACATATAGTCTAAGACTCTTTCATCTTGCAATATTATTACAACATTTCTTACTTCTCTGCACTTTAAACAAGTATTCCCAATTCTAAACAAAAAGGACCAATTGAAATAGTTGGTTTTGCTTTATTTGAGAACAAAGAATTGCCAACGTAGATACATGTATCTTGTCTTAGGGAGGGATTACTCCTACTTTGTAAAAAATCCCTCTGATTTGAACAAAATAATCTCTGAAACTGACATCATCAAGATGCTTGATTTCTTGATTGACAACATACTTTTAAGAAAAAATTGAATCAACCCCCAACATATTTGTTACGCTTGGTGGACGTGTTTTATCAGCATTCCCATGGGAACCGATTGAGGCTGACTTCATACTGGAAGTTCTAAGGAAAAAAGTAAAAAGAAAGTTAGCTATATCCTTTAAAAAGTAAAATCACAAAAATTCATAACGGAAAGTCCCTAATCCTAACTTTAACTTCTGCTATATACTAGTAGATGATGTTCTATCACTGAATAATTCAAATATTGGTGAGTATATTGAAAACATCTATCCCATCGACTCAGAGATAAAAGATACAAGAATTTCAGTTGAGTCTGCCTCATTTGTTGACTTCATCCAGAAATTGACAATGAGGGTCGGTTGAAAATAAAACTTTACGACAAAAGAGATAATTTCAGCTTCTTCATTCTGAACTTTCCATTCGCAGCAACATTCTAGCAGCGACTGCTTACGGAGTATATATCTCCTATTTGAAACGATATTCCTTGCCTTGTATTTCCTATCATGATAACATTGATAGATATGTGTTGCTCATAAGGAAGATATTAAACAAAGAGTTCCAAATGGTTAAGTTGAAATCATTCTTTCGTTATTTTTCGGACGACATTACAAGTTGGTTGACCATTATTGAATATCTGTTTCACAGATGGTATCGGATATGTTCCTTATGTCGTTACTATAATCCCGTTCGATTTTCACTTATGTGACCTACCGAATTAAATTATTTTCTCGGTTTGTAATAAAATGAGCAACATGACGGATGCCAAATGTGGAACAGGATTCTTTTACCTTTCCGGAGCACCTGAGATCAGCCCAGTTCATGGTGGAGTTCGTGTTGCTTAGTCTTTAGTTTTTTTATGCTGTGTCTTGTGTAATGTTTGTCTTTTTCTTTTTAAGCCAAGGCATTATGAGTTTGTTTTCGATCTATGTTTTTGAATGTCCCTCTGGTATCTTTCGCCCCTTGTTGTTTGGAGATTTCGTGCTATTGCCCAATACTCTGCTTTTGTACAATATTACGCTTTTGTGCAATACTAATGCTTTTCCGCAATACTAATGCTTTTCCGCAATACTGTGATGTGACGTAATACCATTTAATTGTGCAATACTGTGCAATTGAAGATTTCTTGATATTGCACAATACTGTGCTATTGTGCAATACTGTGCAATTGTAAATGTTAAAAATCAGAAAGTTCAAAAAGCATTTAGAAAAAAAACATTAAATGATTCCAAAATTAAAAATGAACAAATAAATTTCCCCCAAAAATTGAACCGTCTTTGAAGTAATTACACCCAAACTCAATCCCAGCTTTCCTTATGTTGTATGGATCCTTGTAGTCCAATTTAAGAGAGACTCTTAAACACAAGTTATTGTCCTGTCAAAGTACTTGATAAAGTGCAGCTATTTTAAATACTTAAAGGATATTCATTTACATATCTTTTCAAGAACACAGTACATTTTAATCAATGCTCAATAATTACAAACTTTAACAGTACAAATCGACTGCATTTCCGACAGTCATTTACACTCCAGGGCCAACGCATTATTTAATGTACATTTACAAGTACAGGTTATACTATTGTTTAAAAAAAGAAAACAGAACGTACCAAAGGAATACCAGAAAAAAGGACAACACCATATCCCCAACTGGCAACATGAATTTCACAAAAAAGAAATGACGTCGAACTAGATACTACACAGAGAAAAGAAAGACAATAAAACGCCTGCCCTACCAAAATACTCACGTTTGGAGAATACATGTGCACTGGCTAGTCACAAGTTCTATTCATGTAGAATACGCGTTGTGTTGCTCAGGTTTAGAAGTTATAATCTTTTTATATATCGATATGAAGTTTTTCTAACCTAAAAGATCACCAAATCCTCGAAATATTATTCTGACATGAGAGTAATGGTAATTAAAGAAAGATTGCAAAAATATATTTTTTCGAGTAATATAAAACGACATGGTTAAGAAACTCATGTCCTTATCATGTTGACTTGGGGTTGACCTATCTCCATATGAGTCAAGCTGTTTTGTATAGTACGGGCACTAAAGAACCATAGTGACTCAGTTAGCAGAATAATTTTGTTACAAAATTCCAAAATATGGAATCTTTAGTCACTTTTCATTTAAATTAATTTATTTAAGAAAAGTTCAGAGTAAAATTAAGGCAACAGTATTTTTTCTGATTTTCAATAGTCATTATCTAAGTAAGAAACCATAAGATATAAATGCAGATAACAAATAAACAAAAACTTTGAGAAACGAATGGTCATGAACTAACAAGGTAGCAAGACCGGGTGTACCGATATGGAAAGCATCTCATGCACATTCCATGATTGCAAAAACATGCCGCTATTAAACTGACATTTAGGAACATTTTATCGGTCAAGCAATACCTGATTGTACTTTCAAAATATATAAAGTAAAGATGATATTTGCATATACTATAACTTTTCTTTTACAGTACTTTTTATACTGCACCCCTGTCTAACTTAAAAAAAAAACCAGACTTAAATTATTGTCATCATATGCATGTTTTCTGATTCATTGGAAATAAATGCAATACATGTCATGTTTGAATACATATTCTGAATTATTGTAATTATAAACATTTTCTGAGTAATTAGCATGTTTTAAAAACAGAAAGAAATGTTTATAAGTGCAACACACGGTACTTGAGACAAGAAATCAATGTTTGCTTACACTTTTAAAATTCAAATGAAGTAAATATTTATATGCAAGAGAAATTGTTGACGCAGCAATAACAATCTGTTACACAGACTACAATATACCTACTAGGTTGTCACAATAGTGGTGCATTTCTTTCCAGTGGTTCTCAAGCAACACATACAGAAATCTTGGTAAGAATTAAATACCAGTACTGGTAAATATTTACCTATTTAAGATTTATTTTATAAGGTATATTTTTTTTTCAAAAAGGCATTTCTCCATTGATTCACACAGTAATTTCTTTAAATTCCTTGATTTTTCTACTTAATGCTTTGTTAGACTCTCTTTCAGCTTACTTCTATGTATTTTGTTTTATATTTTTTCAACGTTATTTCAAGATTAAAGTTGATAATTTTAAAGTTAGTGTTGATTAATCCAAGATTAAATGTTGATAATCCCAAGATGAATATTTGACAATTCCAAGATCAAAATTAGAAATTTCAAGATTAAATTTGATAATTCCAAGATTTATGTTGGAAATTCCATAATAAGGGTTGGAAATTCCAAGATTAAAGTTACGCGTCTTTGAACCACTTTATCGTTTTATTCGAATACTTCTCAAAGTTCAACGGGAACACCAGAAAAGAACCCGTATACGACCAATAAGTTGGGTTTCTATATATTACAAACAACCAAGATGTCAAACCAGTTACCATGGTTTAGAAGTTTAGAACCAAAGAACCAGGATACTGAGAACAACATATTGCATTCGAACTTTTTATACCTTCAACGCATTTTCCAAAATCTTTATACTACAAAGCAATTAAAGTCTAAATGGCCTATATTTGAACTCGACTCTTCTGTTTTTTTTCGCGACCAGTCTGAATTGGTCTGAATTTCACTCGACATTACTCGACCCCAGTCTCAACCATACTCGACTGTAATAATTTGTACTTGACCGTTAACTATGCCAATGAAAATAGTCTGAACTTCTACTCGACCAGTCCGAAACAGGCTTAACCCATACTCGACCTTTACTCGACCTAATTTTTCAGTCAAAACCATACTTGACCAAAGGACTGAAAAATTCTCAACCTGTCTGAACCATAATTGACCAAAACACACCTTCTTATACGACACAGAATGATTATTTGTAGAACATGTCCCTTTAGTAGGTTTCATCTTACCGTGACCTCATTTTCACGGTCCACGTTAGGTTTACGTGGTTAATAAGACATCATATTTCTGTGATGCTATAAGTAATTTAAATCTATTATTATATTGTTGTTTTGAAATATCATAAGGTTTACATATCAACAGGGTTAATATAAAATTGACTTCATTTACATCGATACTTTATGATGTTAATGTATGTGATGTAGTAAAGACTTTCTTCATAAAGAACTTTGAACTTAATCTAACTATGATCAGTAAAGCAGGTGAGACATTTCAGTGTTTGCACTTTTATTAAATTTGAAAAAAAGTTATAGGAAAGATATAAAATACCAGTTCAAGCAAGAAGAACATGCAATAGTTGATGATGGAATGGTGTTACACATTCTAGTGTCAAACGTGACATGCATTTCAGAATGAGATCATATCATGTAAAACAGACACCCTGCTTTGTACGACCGACACGTTGAGTCATACCTTTATCGACTAGTACAGCTCGTACACCGAGGACATTGAAAAATGAAAGTCTCTAATCAAATGTCAAAACAAAAGCTGAAACACATCAAACGAATATATAAAAACTGTTATATTCCGGACTTGGTACAGACATTATGTAGTATTTTGTTGATTGAACCTGATTTTATAGCTAGCTAAAACTCTCACTTGTATGACAATTGCGTCAAATTCCATTATATTGACAACGACGCGTGAGCAAAGCAAACAGACACAACAGGAAAAAATGTCAAAAAAGAGGTACAGAAGGCAACATTCGGTTATCATCTGAATCACCATTATTACAAACAAATGTAAAAAAAAGGCACAAAAAGGGATACATCAGATCTTTTTCATTATAGGATTTTATATATACATATGTAAAATACACCCATAAAGGATTGAAGATTTTAAGTACTGGGACCGAATTCCTACCCTGACAGACACATGGTTAGATAAACATTAACTGTGAATCGGGCGTTTGAAGTCGCACAGGTAGACATTTCACCTTTATCCTGGTACATTATACTTACACTAACTTGCTAAGATGAAGCAGCAAAAACGTATTGCATGTCTTTAGATCGAACCGGCCACGGATTGCAGATAAAGGGATGTATAAGTTTGATCCTAATCTTCTATTGTGACATCTGATTTTCTATACTATAACTTATAATTTCTCTCGTGGCATCCTTTAAATTTGGGATTTCATCATTCGACATATAGTGTGAATTTTTAACTAGGCTTATAATGGCAACTTCTGACTTGTTCTTTAATAAACTGTAGGTTAAGGCCGAAAAATATCCGTTCAGGCTATTTAAAGGTCAAATTAAGTGGATCGTTTTTTTTTTAATAAATTGTAGTTTCTATACAAACTGGTTTCACAGTATTATTTTACTATGAGAGTTGACGTCTTTTTATCAGATTATAAATCTTTTCAACTGGTCCCTGTGATAGAAAATTGTTCATACAAAAAATTAAAATCAAAACGATGTTCGCTCCTTTGTTGCAATTTCTATTTCTATGTCTTCCATTTAATGTCAACTGCCATATCTAATTTGTTCCCGCCTCTGTTTTACATGTAATTAAAAGTAAATGAATATAACTCGAAAATTTGGACGTCGAGATTCTTACTCTTAAGTTGTTCGTATGCTATATGCATTTGACGTCAAATTAAATATACTCGTTAGTTGTCTTTCTATGCAATTCTCCGAAATAGTGCTTATATCATGAAATTGAAACATTCATGATTTTGATTATAAGCGTTATTATTAATCCTAACTAAACTTCAAATGATTGTTTTTTATAAGCTTATATTTTCTTGTCTTTGTCAATGTAACAAGGATAAAAGTAATTTTCTATGATTCCTTTGTGTTTATTTGTGAATCTACGTTTCCAAATAAGGATAATTTCGACAATTTGCTTCATGACCACTTTTGCGATATGGATTATTAGTTCACAGGTAGTTTGTTTTAAAAACAAACGACAACTTATGCTTCATTTTATTACTGCTTTCATGTATTATACTATAAAATTAAGGGCGTTATAACACGATAAATGTATTATGGTTATTCTAAAATCATATCCTTCAATAGTTCCGTAGGTGTCTCTCTGTTTAGACTAAGCATGATAAATGCAGGATATATTATCAAATTTAATGGTGTTATGGTGCGAAAAATGAACAAAGAGAGTAGGATTGAGGAATACGCCAACGAGAATGCAACAGGCCAACTCTAAAAAAATATAACCCAAAAAATATTTAAAAGACCATGGGCATCTAGATTTTAACATATGGACGGTCTTCAACAACTTACCAATGTAAACGAAACATATCAAGCTTTAGTTTTTCGTCTAGAACAGTTTGAATTTTTAACTGGCATCAATTCAAAATTCTATTAACGACACAAAAAACACTAAGTTATGATTAAAGGCAACCGCTGATAAAGTTATTGATTTGAAAGAGACTCGTATGGTGAGGTTACACAATAAACGTTTTATTATGTCAACTATTATAGGCAATAGCTCAGATTTGAAAAGAAGTGCATGTGCGTAGTAAAATTGAATTGCTTTATAATCGTCGATTTTGAACATTCCAGTTTGATTCGCAATAACATAGTGTTGTTAGGTCTGTTTACATATTTTTTTCATAAATTTCAAAGGGTTTGATTTTATTCAAACGCTGTTGACATATTTAATGATTGAATTGGTTGCTAGTTATTTGTTTTAATGTCCATTATTGGTATACATTTCATCAATGTTCAGGGAGGAAAAAATGAAACAATATGTAAAATAATAATCACTACAAATACATTTTTATAACTAGATTGGCGATCAAATAATTGCTCTAAAAAATAACAAAACTTGTAGCTGTAAACGACCATATATAGGCAACCTGTGTACAATTTCGATATTAGAATGGCGTTCATTATCACTGAACTAGTATAGGGGCCAGCTGAAGGACACCTCCGGGTGCGGGAATTTCTCGTTACATTGAAGACCTGTTGGTGACCTTCCGCTGTTGTTTTTTCTATGGTCGGGTTATTGTCTCTTTGATACATTCCCCAATTTCCATTCTCAATTTTAACCACAACGCCTTTGACTGGAGAGGACTTCAAAGCCAGTCAAGTTCATTAAAAAAAAAGTACTGTTGACGACGAACGAACGATAATTCGAGAAAAACTTGTTGCCTATATAGTTTGTTTGATGTTCGCAATAAAAATGACTTACACTTGTATTTGTCAAAACTTATGAATTTTTGTTCCTCATTACTCTTTGACATCGTACTTTATTTGGCTTTTTAAACTTTTTTATTCGAGCATCACTGATGAGTCTTTTGTAGACGAAACGCCCGTCTAGCACAAAAACAAAATTTTAATAATTGTATCTGTGATGAGTTTATTTACATGTTAAGGAAGACGATAATTATAGTAGCATTGGCTTATTGTTGGTATGAAGATATCTCTCGTATTACGCACTTTCGTCCGAGTTAACCTCTTATTTTTAGTATTTTGAAATTTAAACATTTTAGTTTTAATTTTTTTTTTTATCTCTTTTACATTTCCACATAAGAACAATTAACCTTCCACATACGTCATGGTAATAATCATTACATCATCTCGATTTTGAGGAAATATATTCACATTTCCTTCTATTTATTGTAAACAATACTAACATGCGTCATCCCTTTTCCCGCTTTTTGACAAGGTTTTAAAGGTCAAGTTCGGAGATGGGAAGAAAAAGTTGAAACATGTTTAACATCTAATAAAGATTATTTATGCTTTGTTAGTATCAGTCAACATTTTTACCTAAAATTGTTGAAGTAAAAATCATAAAAGCCTTGGTTATAAGTGTCGCATTAAACATAACAAATTAAACGTGAGTTGAAAGGTGAATATGTTTTGTTATATTTCACCTGCTACTATAAAAAGGTAGTCCGGATGTCTTCTCAATGTAATGACGAACGTATATAAATTTAAGTAACAGTTTGTTTTATTATGCCCCACCTACGATAGTAGAGGGGCATTATTTTTAATGTCCGTGCGTCCGTGTGTCCGTCCTTCCTTGCGTCCGTCCGTCTGTTCCGTTTCAGGTTAAAGTTTTTGGTCAAGGTAGTTTTTGAAGAAGTTGAAGTCGAATCAACTCTAAACTTGATACACATGTTCCTAATGATATGATCTTTCTTATATTAATGCCAAATAAAACTTTTCACCCCAATTGTACGGTCCACTGAACATAAAAAATGAAAGTGCATGTTTCAGATTAAAGTTTTTGGTCAAGGTAGTTTTTGAGGAAGTTGAAGTCCAATGAACTTGACCACATGTTCCTTATGGTATGATCTTTGTAATTCTAATGTAAAATAAGATTTTTATCTCACTTTTACGGACCACTGAACATCGAAAATGATACTGAGAGTGGGGCATCCGTGTACTGTGGACACATTCTTGTTTAATCTGAATCATCAATTTATTTTCCAGCTTAAAGAAGGATAAGGATAGACCACAATGTTTAAAATGGTACGACTTTATATATATATAATGTCTAAAAATATATATTTATTTGTATATAATGTCTAAAAATATATATATATTTGTAATATTTTGATAATAGTATATATTGTATTATGTTTGATTCTATACTAATAAACATTTATTAAAAAATAGAAAAGGTGTCAATATTAATTCAAAACCTTGATCGAAAAAAATAAAATAAATAAATGGACAATGCTGTTGGTTTTTCTATGGTCGGGTTGTTGTCTCTGTGACACATTCCCAATTTCCATTCTCAATTTTATAAATAATATAAAATCGTAGGGACAAATGTGTCTACCGATAATACCAATCCTCATTTGAAGACATTTCAGCAATTCTCTATAGATGACAGTAACAGAAGTGCTATATACTACTTTCAAGTATGTGTTATGTTTCAATATTTGATGTTTAATTTGTTCATTTGTTTAGCACTGGGTCGAAAACCCTGATAATGAAATGTTAGTTCTTAATGTTGTTATAAGGTCAGTTGTCAGTGTTTCGGTACGAACATGATTTATAAATACTTTTTTTGAAATCCTCCATCTGATAATTTAGAAACAACTAAGAAACTAAGGTTATATGTCCCTTTTGAAATGCTCCGATAGATATATAGTTTAAGAAACTATTAAAAAACTGGGGTTCGATCTTCCTTCGACAATTATAAAAAAGAAGATGTGGTATGATTGCCAATGAGACAACTATCCACACAATGACACAATCAAGAACAACTATAGGTCACCGTTCGGCCTTCAACAATGAGCAAAGCTCCTACCGCATCGTCAGCTATAAAAGGCCCCGATAAGACAATGTTAAACATTAAGATCGTGATTTTTACCTGATAAAGGTAAATCTAGAAAAGTGCCAATGATGCACCTTATTTATGTTACAGATTAATTGTCATTTTTATCGTCATAAAACGTTTTGTAAAATAAAATAGTTTTTTGTTTTACCTTTTAGTCCTTTTTATAGTTTTATTGGAATCTTTCATCTGTTCACAGTCGAAGTGTGACACGCATATAGTTAACTTATAACGAATAGCCTATATATATAGAACTGTATGTGTTTTCATAAAGCCTCCGAAATATAATTTCATTTATCATCAACATGAAATAAAATGCATGTTATACATAATCAAAAGTGCAAACGAATGAAAACAAAACAAAAAAGTTGTGTATCGACCTACTTTTTAAAAAAACCACTTGAGCCTATTTTACAGGTTGTTTGATAGAGATGTCATTAATCAAGCCACAGTGTGATCTTAAGATATTTTAATCATAACTTACAAGTCATTGACATATCTATAACGAAAGAAACTAATTTTTATACAGTATAGAAAGAGCAAATGAATTAAACGTTGAATTTGCAAAACGGACAAGATGGTTTAATCCAACATTTTCTACATTTGAAAGTGCCTGTACTTAGTCAGGAATATGACAGTTCTTGTCCATTCGTTTTTGATTGTTATTTGATTTTGCCATGTGATCATGGACTTTCCGAATTAATTTTCCTCTAAGTTCAGTATTTTTGTGATTTTACTTTTTTCTAATTTAAAAAGCCAATCTCAAAAGTCAAGAGTACATAATCTTTTCAGATCTATACTATTAAGTGGAGAGACGGTTGTGAGAAAAAGCTTCTCTGAAACTACAAAATGAAGTAATGTTATGAAACATTGTATGTCACGTACGATATGAATATTAAGTGCCAGTCTTTGTACGAATCAGGCAATTTTGAAAAAAATCAGAACATGGCTGAAAAAAACTTACCTACCCAGCCATCCTATTTTGAAGCAACACTCATCCTGACTTAGAAATGGTAGGTCTTTAGTGTCTGCGTGTCTGGTAACTTGAGAAATCTTTAGATAAAATTTGGTTAGAATGATAGCAAACTACAGAGTTAGCTCTCCTTAATTGTTAATTTCTAGTGCATTGTAATCAAATTTTATCTCCAATTACCAGAATAGGACAAGGAAACGAATGGTATATTTTTGCATTATTATACATTCTGAACATAAATTAATGCCAACCTGAGTGGTTTTTTGTTTGTCATGTTTTCACCACTGCCTGATTCTTAGCTAGACTAGCACTTAAGCATGTTCTCAAATAAAAGGGGGCAAATACAAAGACAATCTGGAAATCAAAATGTGAAGCGGAAAACCTAAATCGTATCTTGTTTAATATGTATGTGTAATCACAAAGATTTAAGTTCATTTTTTTTTGGCGACAGGACCTTTGAGTATTTATATTCTTATTATAAAATTATATCATTTTCTCTCTAGGGACCTTCCTGTATCATACTGTTGATTAGTGTGCTGTATGTTATTGTAAATGTAGATTGCTATCCATGGTTTAGAGACAATATACCAAATGGAGACTTTGTCCCTTGTAATTGTTCAAAACTTTCTGAAATGGCCTGGGAAGCTGTTGGACATTTTAGTTTATTTGACGGTACAGCCAATAAAAATCCGTTTGGAATTGTAAGTATGATAGGGTAGTAAAGATAAAAAATTATAAAAAAAAAAAAATATATATATATTTGAATATTTTTTTACTGGACATCATTGACATCGGATGATAAAAAGTAAAATCACAAAAGTACCGAACTCCGAGGTAAATTAAAAACGGAAAGCCCCTTATCAGATGACAGAATCAAAAGTTTAAACACATCAAACGAATGAATAACAACTGTCATATTCCGGACTTAGTCCAAGCATCTTCAAAGGACTACAGTGTTTGAGGATAAATTCATATACATTTCATCAATCAGTTAATAATGATCGATTAAATTTGGATGAAGCGTATCAAAATTGGCAGGAGTATATATATTGATGAATTCAGTTGGAGCTATTAGAAATTCTAAGACGGGTTGAGCTTTCTTATTTCAATTAATTAATATCTTTGAAAGGCCCCATTAAATAGACGATTTTATGGTATGGGGTTTTCACTTTTTTAAAGGCTCGACGGTTTCCTATAATTGCGTTGTACCTCCACGTTATTTAAAATTTTGAGGATAGTAATCACAGTGCAGTGGGAATCATACAATGGGCTCCTTATTTCTATAGGATTTGTTAGACAAGCAATAAGTAGACATTACATAATTTAATACGAAATAAACCGGTATCCACATTATATAGATCAAAATGGTAAACTGATTTTAATTTATATAGGATTTCCGAAAAAATGGAATGAAATGGACACAAAGTTTGTGCAAAGGGGATTCCGACGGAGATGGGTTATCAAATGGAGAGGAACTAGGAGATCCAAACTGTACCTGGATAGAAGGACAAACACCTGATTATGACGCTATAGGACATCCAGGTACTAACTTAGTTATTCGTGCTATATCTCTTGCACGTTAAATAAACTCATCATGGATACACCTTTGTAGATTTCGTAAAAGAACAGGTTAATGCCGCTTCAAAGCAGCACTACCACCTGTTAAGTGGAAAAGGATTAATATAAGTTGCAAAACTTGTTTCTCAATCTGCCATAAATAAATATTATTTCACTAAACTAGTTATTCGTGGATATGGTTGATTATTCTAATTCAACGTTCGATACGTTTAAAAGAGGGATGAAAGTTAACAGAGAGACAGTCACACTTAAAGACTGAAAATAAACTGACAACACCAGAAATAACTGGCTAAAAATAAAAAGACAAACAGACAAATAAGACACAACATAGAAAACTATAGACTAAGCAACACGAATCCCATAAAAAACTGGGAGATATCTTAGGTGCTCAAGAAGGGTATGCAGATCCTGCTCCACATGTGGCACTCGTCGTGTTTAATGTATCACTCAACCATTTTTGTGTTGGGAATCTTAAACTAACCCCTTTATGTTCGTGTGATCAATACGCATCGTGCAATATTTTACATTTTCAAAATTTTATTTGAATCCTTTTTACTTTTGGTTCAAAGGAAGATTATTTTGTCTCAATTTTTGTTGCTGAAATGAGTTAATTGAGATATTGAGTGTACTCAATGAGTATGTCAAGAGACATCAGCGTCATCAATTGACAAGCCAGAGAAACAACATCAGTGAAAAAAGAAGATCGAAACCGATATTTCTATTAAATGAACAAGTAAACTCGATTGGTCTCGACCGTGATCGATCTGTGTTTTTGTATATATGAGCGGTATATTAAGGGTGTCTTGCGTTATTCATTCTTTGTAATATTTTATTTATATTTTAGGTATTTGTGAACCAATAGGAAGTAAGTTCTGCAAAGACTTAGGACAGTTGTTTACATGTGACTGTTTGGAAGAGGGTCAAGTCTGTCCCATTAACTTGGATGAAAGAAATTGAGTTGAAAATATGTGCTGAACGGAGACTTTTGCTGTCAGTGACGGATATAAGATTTTCTTTTGCTTTTTTTTCTATTGGGAGTTTCAACTGTTTGTAACTGGACCATTGAAACACAATTAAGAAACGTTGTGACAAAAGTGTACATTTATCACGCTTCAGATCGGAAAACAAATTATTTGCATGTAAACAATTTATTTGCATACGAAAGCTTATTAATGCAAGTCGCCTATCATACGTCTAGCAAAAAGGACGATGTTCTACGAATGGTTGTGATTGCTTACATTTAGATAATATCAAAATATTTAAAGTCATTTTAACCATTTCATCGATAAGGATTGTTTTTAATTTTCAAAAAGCCTGTCATGAATTAAATTTTTTTTGTAAGTGAACTATTTTGTATCTTTGCTTTCAAACCTTTCGGAAGACATATAAAAAGGAATTAATTATACCCATCCACACTTTAGGTTAAAAAGTTTATATTCTAGGATAGGAGATTCATAAAGTTTGCACGAAATTTGCATTTTGAATACTCATATATTTTTGTACACATACATGTTTGTGTAACTTTCTGTGATGACTTATGTTATGTTTTATAAATGTATATATTATGTTAATTTCATTAAATGTCAACAATTTCAAATGATAATAAAAATTTGATCATGTTTCTTGTTTGTGTCGTTCACTATTCAGTTGTAAAATATTTTCATATGCTGCTCGGACAAAAAAGCAGTTGTCAGGTCAAAATAACTTATGTTATTAAAGTTTGATAATATATGGTAGTGTTTGTTACGGTGACAAAAATAGTTATAGCGAACCCTATGATAGTTTTCCATAGATTCACATGCGAGTTACCTGTCGATTTAAATTTTGGCAGTTATATTGTCCCATCTAACATATACAACAGGAATTGTTCTCTGTATAGTTTATTCACTCAGACCTTTAAATTTCTTCCAAGAGAAATCTATCACTCATTGATTAATTTACCTGACCAAAAAATAGAACAGTCAATGATGACTTTTGTTTATACCAATACTAAGAAAGGATTCACAAAACTGCATGTGGTGTTGTATTTATTCAATACCAAAAACTCGTTTTTACTGTGTTCAATATTAATACTGATTCAAAAATTAAAAGTTGATTTCTGATCAAATATTCAATATTTTTGTGTGTTTGATGAATAAAACTTTGAATATTATTATTTTTGAATTAAGGTCTTTATAAAAATAGTCTATAAATGGTCAACAACAAAAACATGCAAATTCATTGGAACAATACTAAAAAATGTGTCTGAAATAATCTTTTTATTATTAAATCAGATTTTATATTGAACAGGTTGAAAATATATTAAGGATATTTTGAATAAATACAATATCTCATAAAGTTTATTTGAGTTTATAGAAGTATTTCAATAAAAAAAAGATTTGTTTTGGTCAGGTAAATTAATTCATGAGTGATTTATTTCTCCTAGAAAAAATTTAAAGCCCCAGGTGAAAAAAACTATACAGAGAATAATACCTGTTGTATTTGTTAGATGGGACAATAGAACTTACAAAAGTTTAAATCGACAGGTAAATTGCAGGTGAATCTATGGAAAACTATCATAGACTTCGCAATAAAACCCAACGATTCACTGCCACTTGATGTAGTCAAAAGAAACATTGTATAGTAAACTAGATGTCTTTTACAATTCAACATAGTACTACAAAATGTAGTATTGGAATTTCCCGTCTTTATTTATTGTCTTAGACTCGAGTATTGATTCTGAACTTCAGTACTATTTATGCATATACATATATAAGATTCCAGGGCTGTAAGCATAAAAGTACTAAAATTAAGATTGGTTACGAACAGACGGATTTTTCTTCATATCTTAAGAAAAATCAGTACTACGATTGAATATCTTAAAGTTTTCCCTGCATATCAGCTCTGATCAAAATATTCCTATTGAGACATTATGGCTAAGGTCCTTAGTCCTAACCCATAATGTCTCAAGTTTAAAAGCCACACTTCAATGGAATAATCGTCTTAAATAAATTTTATTATTTCTCTTCCGATCCATCTGAATAAAACGCACATGGCTTCGAATATTTTTTTTTAATTTTGTTTTGTTTTAAAAACTTGATATACACCTGCAAATAATTTACCTTGTATAACCCAGAGAAGTCTAAACAAGGGGTCTTGTGTTTACAATGATCCATCGTATAGGGGTAAACCGTGGACTCTATTATATATATATATATTTTTTTTGGCATATTAAGTAATACATTCATATTAAGTACACAGACAGAGTTTGCGTATACAAGATTTATAACATTCTACAGTAAATAAAATACACCAAAAGTCCTCAAAAGACACACTACATTCTACACAATATTTTACCTTCACTTATAATTGACATCTATTTTTTTGTACGTTGGCTTCGCATATTGGTTGTTTTTGTTAATGCGATTCATTCAGACTCTTACATACATTAGTAAAGACCAATATAAGCTGTCACATATCTTTCTTTTTACCGCAATGAACCAACATATTTTTAATGCAATCAGCCACGATTTTCATTGTTTTTAAGACTGCATATAAGAGGATTTAGATAAATCAGTAAAAAAAACAACAAAAAAACAAAAAAAACAAAAAAAAACCAAAAAAAAACGAGTTGTCAAAGGTTTCTGGAATAATATTAGTTATCAAAGGTACTAGGATTATATTTTGGTACGCCAGACGCGCGTTTCATCCAAATAAGACTCATCAGTGACGCTCATATCAACATATTTATATAGCCAAACAGAGTACAAAGTTGAAGAGCATTGAGGATCCAAAATTCCAAAAAGTTGTGCCAAATTCGACTTAGGTCATCTAGTCCTGGGATAAGAAAATACGTAGTTTTTCGAAAAATTAAAAGTTTTTTAGGGTCGATTTTTGGCTGAAAATCATCATGTGTAGAAATCGACTGACTGCTAGTAACACTACAAAATTGAATAAAAAATATTTTGGAAATCAAGTTGCACATCTTATCACCTTAGCGGTCCCAAAACTCAATCCAGCCAATTGTCAATGAGTTAACACACTATTAATATTGATCTGAGCCTATTTATGATATTGTCAACAGTATATACTCAAACGTCCACGATTTTACATTTGTGAGAACGGGAAACGAAATCGGATATTTACTGTTCATGATATTACTGGATACTAAGAGTAAACACGCCAACAATAGTAAGTTAACCAAACGTTAATAATATGAGGTGTAGAATAAACAATTAACAAACCAAGTCAGGAATATGACAGTTGTCGTCCATTCGTTTGATATGTTTTGTCATATGATTATGCCAAATGATTATGGACTTTTTGATTGAATTTTATTCGGAGTTCAGTTTTTTTGTGATTTTACTTTTTACACACTCATTCCAACAAAGAAATTACCAGTATATTTGAATCTTCAATTCTTTTGACATTTTGTTTGGTGTTTAATTCTTCGAAGGAGTACTTGGTAGACTTGTTTTCTTTTAAACTTAACAAGGTTGAAAAGGTTAAATGTTATTTCAAAAGGAAATACAAAACACTAATGAATAAAAAAAAAACAACGTTGAACCACAAACGTCTGAATTATCTCATCGCGAAGTGGAATTATCCATTTGTGGATTCTTATAAATTCTATATAACTTAAAAGCCTATGTTATAAGTGCCGCATTAAACATAACAAATTAGACGTGAGTTGAAAGGTGAATTTGTTTAGTCATATTTCACCTGCTTATTATAAAAAGGTAGCCCGGATGTCTTCTCAATGTAATGACGAACGTATATAAATATAAGTAATAGTTTGTGTTATTAGATCAGAATCATCAATTTATTTTCCAGTTAAAAGAAGGATAAGGATAGACCACAATGTTCAAAATGGTATGACTTTATATATATATTTGTAATATTTTCATAACAGTAAATAGTATATAATGTTTAATTCTATACTAATAAACATTTATTAAAAATTAGAAAACGTGTCAATATTAATTTTAATCCTTGATGGGATAAATGGACAAACAATATAAAATCGTAGGGACAACCGTGTCTTCTGATAATACTAAGCCTCACTTGAAGACAATTCATCAATTCTCTATAGATGAAGAACAGTAACAGAAGAGCTATATACTACTTTGACGTATGTGTTATGTTTCAGTATTTTATGTTTAATTTGTTCATACGTTTAGCACTGGGTTGAATACGCTGCTCATGAACTGTTAGTTCTAAGTGTTGTCATACACTCAGTTGTCAGTGTTTTGGTACAAACATGATTTATAAATACATTTTGGAAATTATCTATTTGATAATTTAGAAACAACTAAGAAACTAAGGTTCCATTTCACTTTGATATTGTCCGCTATATATATAATTTAAGAAACCAATAATAACCAACAATCTGGGGTTCAATCTTCCTTCGACCAATTTATCTTGGCTATCATTTCTATGTTCATTTTTGATCACAATAATCCTCATGTGTTCAGGAATTTATACAGCCAATACTTTAAAATTTAAGAAAGTTATTTTTACCTGATAAAGATAAATACAGAAGAGCGTCAAGGATACATCTTATTTATGTTATAGATTAACTATCATTTTTATCGTCATAAAACGTTTTGTAAAATAAAATATTTTTTTGTTTTGTTTTACCTTTTAGTCCTTTTTTTTAGTTTTATATGAATTGTTTTTCTGTTAGCAGTTGTAGTGTGCGGATAGTTTGCTTATAACGAATAGCCTAAATATGCATTGTCATAAAGCCTCCGAAATATAATTTCGAAAATCATCAACATGAAATAAAATGCATGTTATACATAATAGAAAAGTGCAAACGAATGAAAACGAAACAAAAAATGGAGTATCGACCTACTTATTCAGAAAGCACTTGAACATATTTTACAGCTTGCTTTATAGAGATGTCAATTGTCAAGCCACAGTGTGACCTTAAGATGTAGAGACATATTAATCATAACTTAAAAGTCGATGACATATCTATAACGAAAGAAACGCATTTTTATACAGTAAAGAAAGTACAAATGAATAACACGTCGCATCCGTTGTACGTTTCAACACATGAAGGATGTTTGCTTGTCATGTTTTCGACATTTTGTCATATTTTTGAAATCCTCTGTTTTTTCCATTTGAATGCCTTAGAAATTGACCCCATTGACCCCCATTTTTCTTTTTATAAATCTTTTACCTGTATAATTATAAGCCATTTGTAAAAGTCTTCTGAAACTGGTCAATGATAAAGCTATGAAAAATCAAGATAGAATATTTCGAAAACAAGCACATTGACCCCTATATTGTTTTTGTTTTTTTGCTTCTTCAATTAATCCCCTATCAATATATACTAGTGATATGGAAAGCTATTTACTTTGAAATTGAGCAACGAACTTCCTGAAGAAAACAAAAATAAAACAGAACGTTAACATTCATAAGTGAGTTCGATTAAAAAAGAGATTAACTATCCATCAGAGAAAGTTGTCCTTTTACGGGTTAACTGTTTGCAATTATGCTCCTAAAATTAAAACAATTGGCGTTTGTGTTTGTTGATATTAACTATAGTGTCTTTATCTACGAAATAATAATCGGATATGATAAAACTACTGTAACGAGTCTTTAATTCACTGCATACACAAATGGCATTAGTTGTCGCTTGAATTTGCAAAACAGAAACGCGAATTTAGAAAGTTTAGAGTACACAATCTTTCAGATCTATACTATTAAATTGAGAGACGGTTGTTGAGAGCAACAGCTTTTACTACAAAATGTAGTAATGCTATATAACTTTGTATGTCACGTACGGTATGAATCACAAGCATGTTCTCAAAAAAAAACAACGATAAATTACAACGACAATCTGAAAATGAAAAGCGGAAAACCTAAATTGTATGTTGTTTAATTGTGTATGTAGAATCAAAGAGATTTAAGTTCATTTATTTCGACGAACAGGATCTTTGAGTATTTATATTCTAATTATAAAATTATATCCTTTTCTTTCTAGGGACCTCCCTGTATCATACTGTTGATTAGTGTGCTGTATGTGATTGTAAACGTAGATTGCTATCCCGGGTTTAGAAACAAGATACCAAATGGATATTTTGTCCCTTGTAATTGTTCAAACCATTCTGAAATGGTCTGGAAAGCTGTTGGACATTTTAGTTTAGATGAAGGTACAGCCAAGAAAAATCCGTTTGGAATTGTAAGTATGATAGGATAGTACAGATAAACAATAATGTAAATATAAATATTTGAATATTGTTTTACTAGACATCACTGACATCGGATGATAAAAAGTAAAATCACAAATATAACGAACTTCGAGGAAAATTCCAAACGGAAAGTCCCTAATCAATTGGCAAAATCAAATGATAAAACACATCAAACGAATGAACAACAACTGTCATGTTCTTGACTTGGTACAAGCATTTTCAAATGCAGAAAATGATGGATTGCACCGGGTTTTATAGAGCTAAACTTCTTACTTGTATAATAGCTCCTACACCGGTTAGTACCGATGAAAACAACGTTGACATAATTGAGTATAAATTCATAAACATATAATCAATCAGTCATTATCGATCGAATCAATTCGCATGTAGTCATAATCAGCAAAAGCTTCATTTTTTCTCTTCTTTTGGCATATCTTGTATTAAATACTCAGCGAAGCAATAAGTTTTCTTCTCACTCTGTACATGGACTGTCCGATGCATTTTAAGTCATTTCTCTTCAGATGCCCATCTTTATGGTGAAATATCTCCGAACATTTGAGACTTTTCAAGTCAACAATAAGAATAAATATATATATTAATCATTACTATTTATAATAGATATGTGTACAGGTAATCTGGCGCAAATAAGTTCCGAATATTGGCGCAATTGCTACATTTGGAAAACAAAATTTGGCGCAAATGATACTCCTGAAAAACAGTAATTGGTGCAAAAGGACTGCTGCCATTGGGTAGGGGTAGGGGAGGAGTTTATATATCAATGTATTAAGTTGGAGCTATTGAAAATTATAAGACGGGTTTAGTTTTATCATTTAAAATATTTCATTTCTTCAAAAGACACAATTTTAAAGACGAATTTATGATTTGGTGTTTTCTTGCTTTTGAAGGCTAGACGGCTGCCTGTAATTTGTTTATACCTCCACTTTATTTGAAATAAGAAGGGTAGTAGTAACATTTGGAATCACACCATTAGCTCCTTAGCTCTTTATGGTTTGTTAAACACGCAATAAGTGGCTACTACAGAAATTTATACGAAATAAACCAGTATCCACATTATATAAATTCAAATTGGAAATTTATTTTAATTTGTATAGGATTTCCGAAAAAATGGAATGAAATGGACACAAAGTTTTTGCAAAGGGGATTCCGACGGAGATGGGTTATCAAATGGAGAGGAACTAGGAGATCCAAACTGTACCTGGGTAGAAGGACAAATACCTGATTATGACGCTATAGGACATCCAGGTACTAACTTAGTTATTCGTGCCATATCTCTTGCACGTTAAAGACACCCTTGTAGATTTCAATGGCTAATGCCGCTACAAAACAGCACTCGCACCCGTTAAGTGGAAAAGGATTAATAGAAGTTGCAAAACTTTTTTCCCAATCCGTTATAAATAAATATGTTTAAACTAAACTTGTTATTCGTTGATCTGATTTACTTATCTGATCCAAAATTTGATTCGTTTAAAAAGGGACATACTTATAGATTGAAAAAAAACTATATGAATTATTATTTTCTCCTACATTGAACTTTTGATGACGTCCCTACTTGTTGTTAAAACCAAAATACACATCGTGCAAATAATTAAATTTTCGAACTTTCAAACGAATGTTACTTTGTCTCAATTTTTGTTGCTGAAATGAGTTAATTGATATACTTATATATATATTTCAATGAGAATACTTCACTGAGACATCAGCATCATCAACCACAAGCCAGATAAACAACATCAGTTAAAATCGAAATCTATCTTTTCATTAAAATAAACAAGTAAACTCGATTTGTCTCGATCTTGATCGATCTGTGTTTTTGTGTATATGAACGGTATATTTAGGATGTCTTGCGTTATTCATTCTTTAATATTTTACTTATTATATTTAAGGTATTTGTGAACCAATAGGAAGTAAGTTCTGCATAGACTTAGGACAGTTGTTTACATGTGACTGTTTGGAACAGGGAAAATTCTGTCCAATTAACTTGGATGAAAGAAATTGAGTTGAAAATATGTGCTGAACAAAGACATTTACTGACGAATTTAAGTTTTCTATTGCTTTTTCTATGGCGAATACAATGTGTTTGAAAACTGGATCATTGAAACACAATTAAGAGACGTTGTTTCAAAAGAACACATTAATCACGCTTCAAATTGGAAAAAATAGAATATGTAGATATAGGAAGATGTGGTGTGAGTGCCAATGAGACACGTTAAGAGTTTACTTCCATACGAGAACTTGTAAATGCTAGTCGTTTATCATCCGTCTAGCAAAGAAGGACGAAGATTATTTTTGAATTTTCAAAAAGCATGTCATTAATTTAAAAGAAATTGGTTTTTTAGCGAATCGTTTTGTATCTATGCTTTTCAAACCTATCTGTAGACCTATATAAAGGAATTAACCCATCCACACTTTAGGGTAAAGAGTTCCTTAAGTTTATCAATTGGGAGGAAGATCCATTAGCTTTGCACGAAATGTGCATTTTAAATACTCATATATTTTTGTTTACATACATGTTTTGTAACTTTCTTTGGTGCTTTATGTTTTATTAATGTATATATTATGTAAATTTCATTCAATGTCAACATTTTCAAATGACAATAAAAATTTGATCAATTCTTTGTGTCTGTCGTTTAATTATTAAAATAATATTTTTGCATATACTGCTCGTTAAAAGACGCAGTGTTCGTGTTAAAATTACTTATATTATAAAAGTTTGATAATATATAGTAGTTTGGTAACAGTGATAAAAAAAGTTTGAAATTCAATTTTTCGTCAATTTCAAAAAATGATAATTTATCAAAACGATGACTAAGAAAACTCAACGATTTACTGCCACTTTATGCAGTTAAAAGAAAAGTTGTATGATACAACTAGATTTCTTTCATAATTCAACATAGTACTTGTGTTGGGTTTTCCCGTGTTTACTTATTGTCGTAGACTGGAGTATTGAATTTGAACTTCAGTGCTATTTATACACATACATGTATAAGACTCCACAAAACTACTTAAATTAAGATTTGTTCAGAACGAACGAATTTTTCAACATGTCATACGACAAATTAGAACTTTGATTTGATATCTTAACTTAAGTGTTTTTATGCATATCAGCTCAGGTCCTTAGCCATAATGTCTCAATTAGAATATTTGGATTCATAAAGCTTTGAAATTAAAAAGTCACATTTCTATTGGTTTGTTGTCTTTTATAGTTTTTATTAGTACTATTCCGATACGTCTAAATGAAACACATCCTGGCTACGAATAATGTGTCTTTTTGTTAATGCGATTGATCAAACTCTCACGTACATCGGTAAAGCCCACTGAAAATTGTCACTTTTCTTTTACCACAATGAACCAAAATATTAAAATGAAATCAGCCACTTGTTTTTTTGCCTGCATATAAGAGGATTTCGACATATTAGCAGAAGGGAAGGTGATTTGATGAAAAAAAAAAAAGTTTCTCAAAGTTGTCTGGGTCGATATTTGGTTGGAAATCATCATGGGTAAAAACCGACTGACTGCTTAACGACCAAAATACATTTACTGTATCACTGCGCCGGAATAAAAGTCTGCTTAATCGAATTTGAATAAATTCTAATTTGAAATTAAGCAAAAACATACTTTTACTAGATTTTTCTGAAATAAATAACTTGAAAGAAAAAAAAGCAAAAAAAACCGTGTCCATCCTGTTGAAAGTCGTAAAAAAAATTACCGTTACACAACGCTTATCAGAGGCAAATGTTTTTTTAACAAATGATGTTCGTTGGACGACATTGATAAACACTATTCTAAACTGTATTTGTAATTGTTGATGTTGTTCTTTTTGCTATTAGTATATATATTTATCAAAGATACGCGCGTTTCCTCTACATGTCTACATACGACTTTTCAGTGAAGCTCCGATCAAAATAGTTATTAAGCCAAACAAGTACAAAGTTGAAAAGTATTGAGGACCCGAAATTCCAAAAAAGTTGTGCCAAATACGGCTTAGGTAATCTTTTCCTCGGAACAGAAAGTCCGTTGTTTTGTCAACAGGAAATTTATTGAAATGACTATATAATTGATACTCATGTGAACAGCAAAGTGTTGACTACTGGGCTGGTGATGCCCTCGAGGACGTCCACCAGCATTGGCATCGACCCAGTTGTGTAAATAGTTATCAAAGGTACCAGGATTATAATTTAATACGCCAATATTGTCAAAAATATATACACAAATGTGTAAATAAATACATATGATTTTACATTTGTCATTTGTGAGTACAGCAAACGAAATCGGATATTTACTGCTCATAAAACTTTAGGAGACTAAGGGTAGAAACGCCAACAATAGTAAGTTAACCAAACATAAACGAATATGAGGTGTAGAATAAACAATTTATTACACACTCATTCCAACCAAGAAATGACCAGTGTATTTAAATCTACAATTCTTTGGACATTTTGGTTGGTGTTTAATTCTACTCTCAGCAGCAAGAAGTACTTGATACAAAAAAAGTCATTTAAACTAAACAAGGTTGAAAAGGTTAAATATATCAAAAGGAAATTCAAAACACTAATAATATATAATACTAGTACATGAGGATGTGGATTGGGGTTTACAAGAAAAAGAGAATACCGTAATAGGCAAAATATATAAAAATAGAAAAAAAGAGGTTAGAGAACAATTAGGTGCTTAGATCTCGAAAACATAGAATAGTGACCAAAAAGAATAAAGAATAGAGAAAAATAATAAAATATAATACTAGTACATGAGGGTGTGGATTGGGGTTTACAAAAAAAAAGAGAATACCGTAATAGGCAAAATATATAAGAATAGAAAAAAAGAGGTTAGAGAACAATTAGGCGCTTAGATCTCGAAAACATAGAATAGTGAGCAAAAAGAATAAAGAATAGAGAAAAATAAGCCTAAAATTAAAGGAATACAGAAATTGAGGACCCTCCATCCAGACCTCTGTACATTTGGTACATGATTTCTACCAACATCATACCGAACGAATAATTGCAAAAATTATGTAAAGCTGAAACAATGAGAAAGCCATTGGTTTATGTCCAGTACGTAGACCTACAAAGATAAAAATAGAAATGCAACAAATACAAATGTGATAGGTTCAAAGTCCAAGGATTTTATTAATATATGATAAAAAAAGAAGATTGCATTGGATTGTATCTAAAGGCAAAATAGATCAATCATAAGTTATTGATACAAACATTTATATTCTTGACAAAAAGTTAAAAAAAAAAAAAAAAAAAAAAAAGAAATGTATGTTTTTGCAATATTACTGGGTATGTACAAGCTTAAGCACAGTTATTAATGTCCACATATTAATTTTGATATACAATTTAAATGATAATTAGCATGGGTTCGAATCCCGGCGAGGGAAGAAACCAAAAAATATGTGAAAGCAAATTTACAGATCTAACATTGTTGGATTGATGTTAAGACGAGTTGTATATACATTATGTACACAGCCATGTATCACCATCATTGATGGCGATCCGATGGATACATCTGCTGTAAAGTTGTCACTGACTCAGACGTACTTATAAATATAATTATTTTCTGTGACTGTATCTTACATTAATTTGTAGGATCCTTTACTATAGATAATTCAGCTGATCTGTAACAATAACATCTTCATGCCTTATATATCATGTACTGCAGTACGCCGCTAGATTAAAACTGACGTGGAAAGGTAACACACGGCCAGCGTAAGCTCTTTTTTTGTAGAGCCCAGGTGTTCGTGTGGTCTAGCGGGACCGCTGCAGTGCAGGCGATTTGGTGTCACGATATCACAGTAGCATGGGTTCGAATCCCGGCGAGGGAAGAACCAAAATATTTGCGAAAGAAAATTTACAGATCTAACATTGTTGGGTTAATGTTTAGACGAGTTGTATATATATATAACTCGTCTAAACATCAACCTAACAATGTTAGATCGGTAAAGGAGTAGGTCCAGAAAGAGCCATTTTTGGCCCCAAGTAAAGCAGTTTTACAAAATTGATAAAATGTAAACGTTTAGTTATTTATTGAACAATAGAGTGTTTCTGCTACATAAATATGGGCTATTTGTGCCTTTACATTGAACATGTATCGGGTACTGGCACCTTAAAGTCATGCTAAATTACTGAATTCTTCACAATTCTAGCATTTTAGTTAAATTTTAGACGGTTTTCGAGTAAAATGAAAGTGGCCGCATTCGTGTTCATCCAAAATATTGAAATGGAAGTTGTATTTTATTATAATACATAACATATATAAAGGTTGAGGATAACACGGAAGCGTCCACTTTCATTTTTAACAAAAACCATCCGAAAATGACATTTTTCGGCATATTTGGTTGATTTGTAATATTTGAGCTTGAATCGGACCGTTTTTAATGACTAAACCATTTCAAATCTTTCACATGAACTTGTTGATTTAAATGAAATAGACACTGAAGTGTTTAAAAAGTGGTCAAAATCTTTTGTCAGATAAACCTGAAATTTGAGGCCAAAATCGGCCCTTACCGGACCTACTCCTTTGCTTTAGCAAATGTTTTGTTCTTCCCTCCTCGGGATTCGAACACATGCTACTGAGATATCGTGACACCAAATCGCCTGCACTGCAGCCGTCCCGCTAGACCACACGACCACCTGGGCTTCACAATAATAAAGCTTACGGTGGCCGTGTGTTACCTTTCCTCGTCAGTTTTAATCTAGCGTCGTACTACAGTACATGATATATAGGGCATGGAATTTCACGCTGGTTTTTTTTTCCAGGAGGTGGGGGTTGTTTTCCCCAGCCATTGGTTCTTTGTGTAGTACTTTGATGAATGTAATAGCCTTGTTTTTGTGTTCTTTTCGTCATTTGCATTGTCCGGTTTTTTTCTCAACTTATGGGTTTTATATCCCCACTTGGTATTTTCTTTCGCTTTTTAACCTGACCATTGAAGTGTGAAATTGAGTTTATTGCCATAATCCTAATTTTTCATTATGGACATTGATAACTTTAGTTTTATGACTTAAACTAACAAATATAAACTCATAAATCAACGAAATGCACCAGATGCGCATTTCGACAATAAATGTCTTTTTTAAAAGTAGTCCTCGGGACCAATATATTTGAAAATCCAAAGCTTATTTAAATGATGAAGAGCTATCAATCAAAAAGAACAAACGAGTATAATCTATGCAGGGCAGGGTATCAGAGCTTTTCACAATTATTTTCTTTAAGATAAAAGATTTTCTATAAATTTTTAACATCCGAAATACTGGCTACTTGAATGGTGAAACCTTTCAGACCACCAGCATAGGTATTGATAACATAAATGATACCAATTTCGCTGCACCATATACGCATTGCGTAAAAAAAGAGGCCATAGTTTGGTGCAGCTGTTTTATATTTCTTACGTGATTGTTTTGCTTAAGTGCAACTCTCGTTTTAGCTGTACTTGATATATAAATCACACTGGTCTGGTCGCAAATGCGGAATTATGACGTTAAATCTGAAACCTAATATGCTGGGAACATATAACATTCACTGGAGGATAATTTTAGAACATTTGTCAAAACAAATCTGAGATTTTGTGATTAAAATTTTTTAATTTGTTCTCTTTCTTTTTGAATATTTATAAAATATTCGTAGCTTGACATTCACTAGTGAAACAAACAATCAATATTTCATACTTATTGTCATGGTTGTCAGTCTTACTGAATTATACTTCTAATATTTACAGGGATATTTAGTGTAAAAATAAGTTTACTTCTCTTTTTGTTGTTGTTGTTGTTGTCTACATGGTGGCGGACATTTTTTATTCATTTCACATTTGATGGGATCCTTGAAAATATGAAGTGTATAAAAGCATTATGTTTTATACTCATTTAAAGCTCAGATTTAAAGGCTATTTGCTTTTGTTTACCAATGGTACTGGATTTATCTTCATGCATGATAAATGTCACTAAAATAAAACTTATAGTTGTTAATGTCTGTGTCATTTTGGTCTCTCGTCGACAGTTGTCTCATTGGCAATCATACAACATCTTCTTTTTTATATATTTAATGAATGGCTATTATCTATTTTGACTTTATTGAACCATAAAACTAATTTTTGACTCTTCACATTGAATAATCCGCGAAGCGGATTATGTGAAATGTGAAGAGTCAAAAATTAGTTTTATGGTTCAATAAAGTCAAAATAGATTATTGCCATTCATTATAAATAAATTTCTATCAAAAATAAGGCTCAAAGAACTTTTTATATTATTCATATTAACAATAACAACGTACACACATGTTGGCGTATGAGTACACAACGTCAGAGTGGGCGTGTCGCCATCAAAATTGACAACATTGAAAATAAAACTAAAAATTTTAACCAATCAGAAGACAGTAAAAACACCAAATTTATTTATAAGTCCATATTTTGATTATCGATTCGTCAATATAAAAGTCAGAGTCACGTGTGATCGGTCGTCACATATCTATTTTATTTATACTTTTATACTTCCTGGTCCTTGATATCACCTCTTGAATCAGGTAAAATATAACAAATAACATTCAATCTACACGTAATTGCTTTACTATTTAACATATATTGTCATTCAGAGCACCAGTTCACTAAGGCATCTGTTGTGCAATCTGCGCTGAGTTTTATGAGAAGTGGGAGTTACGAATTACGATTTTGAATGTCCCATGTTTATCTTTCACCACTCATGTGACTCTGTGGATACCACTGTCACTCTAATATAATTATAATCAATTCAACTATTGTCAGTTTATTGTCTTAATACTGTATGCCATTACCAATTAATGTAAATGTAATAAATATTTGTCTATTGTCTATTGACTATTTCAAATGACAATCTTACACTAGTTTGTGTTTCTTATATCGAAGTTATTATATATAAAGGCATTTTTGAAATAATAAAAAAAAAGATGATATGATCAACAAAATAAGATCTAACAAATAATTTAAATGGCTGAAGCATTTGACCCCGATATTGGTTGTTATTGCCTATGAAAAGATATTTAATTGAAAGAGATTATCATATAACATACAAATGATAAATAAGATGGATCTATCTACTCAGTAGTCTATATGGCTGAAATAGTGAACCAACTCCTAGTTGTATAATTAAACACCAATGACCATTGGATTTCAAATCAACACAATGATTACATTAAACTGAATATAGTACATATAAAAAAATCTATAAGGTATGTTCAAGTTGGTATTGATTATTTTTTTATAAAAGAAATGCAATCTTTTCGAAAACCCCTGCTAGTGTCATAACCTGTGTCCGATTGGGCTCTCAAATCCCTCGCCGTGGTTAGGGCGTACACTTAAAAATAGCCTAGCTATGCCACGGGTTTATTGTCCCCGAGGTGCAAATATTGCTCTGAGGCGAAGCCAGGAGCAATACTTGTATCCGAGGGGACAATAAACATAATATTCCACGAATATCCAGTCGGTAAGTGTTTTATTGTATCGAAAAAGTCAACAGACAATAAATGCGGGGATAAATCAACTATCTTAATATAAAAAGCATGCAGAAACCCCACCATACTGTTGAATGTTTACTTAAAAAATATTCTGAAATGCTAAGGTTACGTCCTGCACTGCCGTCCACGTTAGATTCAATAGGTAAGACGCGACGTCGTAACACCCGCTGTATATTTCAAAGTCCTCCAATCCCGTAGATGCATTTGAATTCTGCGAAATATAATGATGCTAGCGGTCAAATATTTTCAACGGTTTCCAATAGTTGGAAACTATTAACCGACCCAATTTTCAACGTTTGCAATTGAAAAAATCGTGTACTTGTTTGATATAGAAAATGATTACTGAGGTATAATAATTAACTATGGTTTATCCTTTTGCTAAACAAATCCCCCACTTAATATAATCAATTATAATGTTTGAAGACACTAGAACTTGATTATATTAATCAATCACATGAAACAAAGGATGTGTATACTAACTTTACGAATCTGTGTTTAAAAAAACACCAATTTGAATAAAAGAAATTCTTTAATTTTTTGCAGGTCAAGACTTAAATGGCATCATGCAGCACAGTTGCATGTGGTGTTTGTGACTCTCAGCACACGACAACAAATGCTGACTACTGGTGTCCTGAGTGTGACGAAGGGCTGTGCTCCCAATGTCTGAAGTATCACAATGCATCGAAAGCCTTGCGTAACCATGATGTTATATCTGTCGACAACTATAAACAATTACCTCCCTCGATAGCCAATATATCGACATACTGTACACAGCATGAAAGAAAATTCCAAAATTATTGTTCGCAGCATGCAAGTATCTGTTGTCCGCAGTGTGTTCAATCCAACCATGCTAATTGTGTTGGGATATTATCGCTGGAGAATGTCATACAGACAGCAAAGACTTCTGTCTTGTTGGAAACAATTGATCAGAATCTGAGAGATATCAAAATAAATATCGAAAGAGTTGTAAAAGATAGGACACAAAATCTTGTTGAAATCAAGAAACAAAAGCAGAAATTTCATGATGAAATAAAACAGGTCCGTAACCAAATTAACGAGCACCTTGACAACCTAGAACAACAGATTCTTCAGGATCTACATGCAGCAGAAGACAAAATAAAATCACAAATAAATGACCTACTAGGAAAACTTACTGAACATATGGAAAAGTTGGATCTATTACAAACTAATATGTCAGCTTTGAGAGAATATGCGTCAGACCTACAGACATTTCTTGGAAGTAAAATGATTGAAACCGAAATTAAGAAACATGAATTATCTATGCAGTCGTTATATAAGGACGATTGTTTACAGAAGATTGATTTGAATTGTAAAATTGAAGACAAGATATCAGATGTGTTGTCTACTGTTTCTTCATTCGGTTCAATATCTGTTGATGCAAGTTCTCCGTTGGTGGAAATGCAGACAGACAAAGCGGAACAAGCACAGATAAGAACATTTAGTCATGCACCACCTACGAGTATCAATGATATCAAAATTACATTAAAAAGTAAACTAGATTTTTCTTTTGTCATAGGTTGTGCTTTTTCTAGTAATGGAGACATCTTCATGGTCAGCTACGAAAAGAAATGTCTTCTGGTCTTAAAGGAAGTTGGAACATTGCAAAGTAACATACCTTTGTCAAATCCAAACCCAGTAGATGTTACTTGTATCGATGACAAGTCAGTCGCGGTTTCATTTCCGCATTCAAAACAAATTCAAATCATCAACATTTCAACAAAAACAATTGAAAGAACGATAAAAACAACCAGTAACTGTTTCGGTATATCTTATAGAGATGACTACTTATATTTTAATACTGGCTCAGGTATACAGAAAGTAAATGTGTCAGGCAATTGCTCTCCTACTTTTATTAAAGAAGACACAATGTCATTCTTTTGTTTTATAACAACATCCACAGACAAGATATTTTATACCAATCCCTCCAACTCGACCGTTACTTGCTGCTCGTTGACTGGAGAGAAGATGTGGGAATACAAAGATCAATTAGTTTGTAATTATCCTCGAGGAATAGCTGTAGACAAAACCTCAAACGTTTATATCGCTACAGTTAACAGTAGTATATTTGTTTTGTCGCCCGATGGAAAAAAAGCAAGAAAGCTGATTGCAAGTAAAGACCAACTAAGTAGTACTTATGGACTCGCGTTTGATGTAAAGAACGAACATTTGTTGGTTGCGAATGTTAATGGGCCTATATTGTACAAACTCAATTAGAACTCAATTCTTATTACGCGGTTTACAACTACAAACGAAACAGTGTAAAGATACTAAAATCGGCCTGAAAGGTTTTCAAATGACATCATTTTCAAACAGAATATTATGTGTTTCTTTGCCAGATTAATTGCTTTAAGCGAAACTATTATGTATGGAAATACACTTTTACACGTGATTAGCTAATTGCCCGATTTTATAATTAATGGTGATTATTTTTCAATACGTCAAAAGGAGAAGAGTCAGTTAAACCTATTTTTATTTTGGTATTTAGTTTCAATAAAAAAAAAAGATTGGTAATTCTGTGAATTTGATTGTTTGGAAGTATATTACTCGCTAATACCACATTTTCTGTATGTAGTTAAAACATACACAGACTATTTATACTAGCAAAAAAAAAAAAAAAACTTGCTTTGTCAAGTTTTCCTGCAAATATAAACATTATTCCCTAAAATTGACTTTTTGTTTTAAAATTCGTATTATTGAAAAAATTGTCAATTAAAAATTGATAAATTTGTAGAGACTTTTAAGATAGCTACTACAATAAACAAATCATTCTTTTTTGACATATTGGTGATTTTTAGTGGATGTCTTGCATACTGTACATATCCCGAATGTTTACATTAAAACCACTTCATGTTTTAATGATAATGTCGATGGCAACAGATTTTGATAACTATCCAAACAACTGAAAATAAAAGACTTCCCCCATGTGAGGAATTCTTTCGCTGAGATAGAGACCCATTGATGACCGTAAGCTTTCTTCTGATCTTTGGTCGGGGTTTTATTTCTTGCTCACATTCCATGTTTCCATTAAATTTGTTCGTTTCTCGATACTGCAATAATAATTAATCTTTCTTCATTCACGATAATCAACATGGGTAATATGATCCAGATTGTTTTTACGAATTGCACTAAACAAAGTGTAATTATTGCTCCTTGGGATTTCGGAGTGTTTTAAAGTCAAATTTTCCTAAAAACCTCTTTATATATCAAAGATTTTTAATAGGGCACCAAAAATGCTGTTCCGATAATCCTCCCTATGCATATTTACATCATCAAACCTTTTTGATACATAACCAAAAAAAATATCAGAGGAGTTTATTTCAATAATTGAAAACACAGCATTTTGTCCCAAAATGCATTCAATGTTTAAAATGTTCATTATAAAATTAACTTCTCTGATACATTATTATAACCAAAATTATTTCGAAAAAAATAAAATAACTAACCTCATAAATGACTAAAAAAATAACATATTTATACATATTTCACTGAAGTAAACATTCACAAGTACATCCAACTGGGGTAAACATTCACAAGAACGTCACGTCAATCTAGCTTATGTGCAATATGTAGTATTTGCTCTTATTGTTTGGCAAATAAATCCTTTCTGAAGCCATAATTTATTTGTATTTTTATCTTTCATAAGGGCTTTACTTCTGTAAAAAAAAAGGGGGGACGAAAGATACCAAAGGGACAGTCAAACTCATAAATCTAAAACAAACTGACAACGCCATGGCTAGAAATGAAAAAGACGAACAGAAAAACAATAGCACACATGACACAACATAGAAAACTAAAGAATAAACAACACGAACCCCACCAAAAACTAGGGGTGATCTCAGGTGCTCCGAAAGGGTAAGCAGATCCTGCTCCACATGCGGCACCCGTCGTGTTGCTTATGTGATTACAAATCCGGTAAATAGTCTAATTCGGTAGGTCAAATTCATGAAAGGGAAGGGGATTGTAGTTACGACGTAAGGAACAT
The DNA here is from genome assembly GCF_036588685.1 of Mytilus trossulus. Lineage (NCBI taxonomy): Eukaryota > Metazoa > Mollusca > Bivalvia > Mytilida > Mytilidae > Mytilus > Mytilus trossulus. The sequence goes on from NC_086376.1 coordinate 87,478,738, forward strand.
ATCCGATATCATTTGTGAAACGGTTATTCGATAACGGTCAACCAACTCGTGATGGCGTCCGTAAAATTTACGAAGGGATGATTTCAACTTCACCATTTGGAACTCTTGGTTTAATAGCTTCCTTGTGAGCAGTAACCCTCTATCAAGAAAATCATGATAGGAAATGCAAGCACGGGAATATCGTATTAATTGGGAGATATATACCCCGTATGCCTAAACTTTCGTTTGCTGTGTATTTTAGTTCATACCATTTGATGATGTTTAATGTGTAATATGAACAGATATTAACTGACTTTGGAATCCTTACACCACTTTACACGAGTATAGGCAATTTTACCATTATGACTTAATGAAGCAAATACAAACAGATAAATAAGATCGCGTAAAAAGGGTAAAAGTTTAATGAAGCATTAAACAACTTGTGGATACAGAAGCTAGTTCATGTTGAGTGTATTGAATTGAATTCCATCAAATTTGTAGATTACTGATGTAACTACAAAATATGAAGGTAGAAAATTATCAAAAATACTGTTATGGCAGTTATAATATATTCTTGTTTTCATTAGTCAAGAACTTGTTTTGCCACTGATAAATTAAGGACTTCAATGTACCACAGTATTCACCGTTTTTTGTCTATTGAATGTCTTCTTCGTGGTTTAGTATTTGAAAAAACACCATAACTGTCTTTTTGAAGAATAAAACCCAAGGGTTGATAGACGTATAGACCTGTGGTAATGCTTTGACTTCTCCAATTGTTTACTGATTTTTGTGCGTAATTGCGACTCCTGTGTTGGCTATATTACATATATATAAATATACAGACACGCCGAGTCGCAATTTTGGACATTAAATATGATGTCTTATACTTGGAACGTATAACACTAGCTTTGGGTGTTAATTAAAGAACATTAGCAAAATAATTGCTCCGTATAAATGAGACACTTCTTCAAAAGAGACGAAATGACACAGAAATTAATAAATATAGGTCATCGTACGGCCTTCAACAATAAGAAAAGCCCATACTACATAGTAAATTATAAATGGCCCCAAAATGACAAATGTAAAACTAACGGCCTAAAAAATGTAAAAAGAAAATGAAGGAAAAACAAAAATGTTGGTCAGCAAAAAACGACAACAACTGAATTACAGGCTCTTGAATTTGGACACATACATTGTATAGAATGTGGCGGGGTTAAACATGTAAACGAGAACCCAGCTCACCCCTAACCTGGTACAATGGTGTAACAGTACAACTCAAGAACGATTTTTAAAAATCAGTTGAAATAGCTTAATTTATCCGATGGATACACAGAGAAATCACAGAGTTAACGTGGCCGGGTACTTGTACACCCTAACAACAAAGAGACACTAACTACATGTATAGAACTGCGAGTACTCACAGTTACTGACAGCTCGTTCAAAGTCAATAACAATAAAAAAAAATCATGTCTCTAAGACTAAATTATCAATCAGTACACATTCAACTTACAATGGATTTAGATGTAAGGATGTCATAAACATGTTTGTATCAAATACAAACATGTCCAACCCTATCCAACATATAATCATTTGCATTGACTGTCTCTATAATTTTATTGTTTTGTGTGACTAATGCTCAGTATTCTCTTTTCGTCTGAATACTTACGAAACTTTTGTCACAGGACAGTCACTTATTATTGTCAAGCGTGTCATCATAGCTAAATGACTATACTTTTGATATTTTTACAATTGTTTAGCGTCAACAAATTTACTTCTCGGTTCAACAAATTTACTTCTCGGTTCTCTTTTTTGTTTGTTGTTAATGTGGGGCGGGGAGGGGATTATTTTCGCATTTTAGCATATCCTTGAAAATTGGAAATGTGTACTAGTATTTCACTGGTGTAATATCGTAATTTAAATGTCATATCCATCTATGCGCAAACAAAAAATATTTTAAACCAGGCTCAAAAATTTGAATATAGTTTCATTTGTTAAATACTCATTTATTACTTTTGATCAATTGACACAATATCTCACTCTCCAATTGACAGTTGAATGTATATTAACTGTACGCAGTACAGTATACACTAGGTTATACTGATTACTATTAAATAAAATGGAAAGCTTAATAAACAATGTTATTATACGTTGGCAAACTGTTATTCGACCAACAATTGCCCAACATAATTTCAAAACTAGATTACGTTGGTAAACTGTTTGCAGTTAACTTTGTTGGCAGATTGTTGGCAAATAGTTAACTTTGTTGGCATACTGATCTTAGGCCAACAAAGACCCAACATGATGGGCAAACGATGAGCAAAATGACGTTGACCCAACATAGTTTTCCAACGTTTTCCCAACAATGTTGCCAACAGAATGCCAACGTGGGCCCAACACATGTTTCAGTGCTATCTGGGCATCTCTCAAATAATCGAAATATCAATAATTTTTATTTTTTTGAAATATTAAGGCTTTTCTAACCTCAGGCATAGATTACCTTAGCTGTATTTGGCAACACTTTTAGAAATTTCGGATCTCAATGCTCTTCAACTTCGTACTTTATTTGGCTTTTTTTCCGACGTAGTCGGTATAGTTTCGGTTTGTGCACTTTGAACTTAAGGACGCTTCACTATGGCAACAAACTACGCATGCTCGAAAATCCTTTCTGTGATTGGACAAAATGCTGTCATGATGGGTGATTTGGTTGTGTTTGAAAAAACGTCTCGAAAATTATATCGTGATGGAAAGCAAGTGAAAAACTATAAATAGTTGAACTAGATCTTACAAAGATTTATATTTTTATTAAAATAATTGTTTCTCCAATAGCTCTTGCTTCCATGAGTATGATGACAACTGTTTATTCGGGACAATTATATAATTTTTAATATAAACTTTGTTGTACGAACGTACATGACTTTTAGAACGCACCTACACATGTGAGATTTCCGCGGGGGTATTGGTGAATGTAAACAGAAACATACTACTTATACTACCAATAGTTTCTAGCTTTGTTAACCATGAATTAAGTTTAATGTAAACAGTAGTAAATTTATATTTGTATCTTTTTATTTGCACTAGATTTTTTGACAAATAAAATTTTTAGGTGTCGTCACAATATTCTTATATATTATTGCCTGTCCTTAATATAACCAGACTTAGTAAAGAATTTCTTGTAGTTACATTCAGATGGAGATTTTATTAAAGATGTCCTGCATCATTAACTTAAAGTCATTGTGCTTCTGAAGGTTATCGAAATGATAGTTTTAAAAATATACTCAAATTTAAATACGTCGGATATCTTTTTTTAAAGATAGTTCTTGTTAAAAACTTTTTTGGATTTGAGCGTCACTGATGAGTCTTTTGAAGAAGAAACGCGCGTCTGGCGTATATATAAAATTTAGTCTTGGTATCTATGATGAGTTTATTTACAACAACTGGGTCGATGCCACTGCTGGTGGAGATTTATTTCCCCGAGGGTATCGCAAGCCCAGTAGTCAGCACTTTTTTGGCTGACATGAATTATCATTGATATTGTTATATTTATAAATTAGCTGTTTAAAATTTTTTAAAATTTTTTGAAATACTAAGGCTTTTCTACCTCAAGCATAGATTACCTTAGCTGTATTTGGCAACACTTTTAGGAATTTTGGATCTCAATGCTCTTCAACTTTGTACTTTATTTGGATTTTTTAAAACTTTTTTGGATTCGAGCGTCACTGATGAGTCTTTTGAATACGAAACGCGCGTCTGGCGTGTATATAAAATTAAGTCCTGGTATCTATGATGAGTTTATTTAATAGTTATAAGGTCACGTGTTATCTGTCGTCACATATCTATTTATACTTTTAACCTTCCTTTTTCTTGATACAATTCATCAAATCAGGTAATGTGGTTTTTTTTTGTTATAGTTTTAATATGTGACACACCAAGTTATCCGAGGCACATGATTTCAACTGCAGCTTGTTGAGGTTCCTGATCAAAACAGTTATAGAGGAATATAACGACTAGAAAAAAAATATCAGCTGGAAAATTAGACGTGAGATATATAAAGCAGCCACAATAAACATTAATGGATTTGTATACTTGCTAGTCACATGCTTGTTTGAACAAACTACACTTATGAGTTTATTTACAATAACATTTTGAATAATGAACATTGTATTATTTTCCGCAGATCACGACTTTAATGGCATCATCCAAGAAATTTCCATGTGGGGTTTGTGACTCTCAACACTCGACATCACAAGCTGGTTGCTGATGTCCTGAATGTAACCATGATTTTATATCTTTTGACAATTACAACCAATTACCTCCCTCAATAGCTAATATATCACCATACTGTTCACATCATTACAGAAAATAACAAAACTATTGTCCGCAACATGAAGCTCTCTGTTGTCCACTATGTATTCAGTCCAACCATGCTAATTGTGTTGGTATAATATCACTGGAGAAAGTCATTCAGACAGCAAAGACTTCAGTCTTATTAGAAAGTCTTGATCAGAATGTAAATGATATCAAATTGAATATCGAGAGAGTAGTTACAGATCGGAAACAAAATCTTGTTGAAATCCAGAATCAAAGGCAGAAGTTTCACGATGAAATAAAACAGGTCCGTGATAAAATTAGCGAGCATCTAGACAGCTTAGAACAAAGAATAATAAAGGATATACTAGTATATGCTGCCGAAAAGAAAGTTAAATCACAATTAGAAGCCTTACTAGAAAAACTTGCTGAACATACAGAAAAGCTGGATCAATTGCAAACCAACAAATCAGCTATCAAAGAATATGCTTCAGATCTACAAGCATGCCTAATGAGTAAAATGATTGAAAAAGGAATAAAGAAACATGAAATATTTATGGAGTCGTTATTTGAGAACGAAAGCTTAAAGAAGATAGTCTTTATCTATACAATTGACGACAAGACAACTGACTTTGTGTCTGCTTTTACTTCATTTGGTTCAATATCTGAGGAAACGAGTTCTCCATTGATAGTTTTGCTGACCGAAAGGGTCAAACAGGCACATATAAGATCATTTCATCGTGCTCCATCTATAAATGATTTAAAAATGACGTTAAGAGGAAAACTTGAATTTACTGGTGTAACAGGGTGCTCGTTTTCTTGTACGGAAGACACCTTCCTGGTAGACTACGCCAAACGACGTCTTCTGATCTTAAATGGAGATAGGACCTTGAAAAATTACATAATTTTGTCAAATCAAAAACCAGTAGACGTCACATGTATCGATGACAAGACCGTCGCTGTTTCATTTCAATATTCAAATCAAATTCAAATCATCAACATTTTAACAAAAACAGTTGAAAACCGAATAGCAACAACCAATTACTGTTACGGTATTCGTTATAGTGATGGTTTTTTGTTTTACTGTGAGGCTGGCACAGAAATACAGAAAGTAAAATTGTCAGACCACTGCACTTCTACTATGGTTAAAGACGATACCTTTTCCAACTGGAGTTTTGTAGCAACATCAAGAGACAAGATATTTGACCATGTTTGGAATAGTAAAGTAACTATGTCAGAAGGAAAACTCATATCTGCAGTGAAAAAGATATTACAAGAAAGATATCGAAATTATTTTTCTCGTGTTTGTCAGGTGAAAAGCAAAACAAACTACGCACATATTACAAGTTAAAAGAGGAATATAAACCTGAGACTTATACAAAGTTAAATATTCCAAAACAATATATTAGACAATTATGAAAATTAAGAATTTCTAACCACAATTTACACATTGAAAAAGGCAGATATAATAAAACGCCTTTGGATCAAAGAATATGTAAACATTGTATTGATAACAAAATTGAAGATGAGTTTCATTTTATATGTGAATGCAACCTCTATCACAAGGAGAGGGAAAAGTTGTTAATATTATATCATGTTTTTGCAATTTAGATAATTTTGATAAATTTAAATATTTAATGAACTGTTCGGAGACTGATGTTCTCACCAGATTTCTTATATATATAGACAACTGTATTTTGACTAGACATTCATCAGTGTAAATAATTGCATAATATTGAAGTGTGAGTTTTGTCTCTTGCTTGTTATAAGTCAAAATTGTTGTCTGTTATGTTATGTTTTATTTTTATTTATTTTTTTGTATATGTTTTTTATGTGTTTATGTGTTTCAGCGATGATTCTGTTGTACTGGATTTTATACTGAATAAAATTAGTTAGTTAGTTAGTTATTTTATACCAATAACAAATACCTCACCGTTACATGCTGTTCAATGACTGGAGATCAGCTGTGGGAGTACAAAGATAAATCAGTTCATTATCCACAAGGGATAGCTGTAGATAAAGAATCTAACGTTTATATTGCTTCAAATGATAACAATAGTATAATTGTATTGTCGTCGGATGGAAAACAAGCAAGAAAACTGCTTGTGAACGATGACGGAATTTGTAATCCATATGCTCTCGCGTTCGATGTAACGAAAGAAAAATTAATAGTTGCTAAATATAATTATGATGAACCTTCATTGTACGGATTCTATTAGGACATAAATGACATAGTTCAGATAACGTGGTTAACAGCTACAAAAGAAGGAACTTAAAAAAGTATGTGTATGAAATTTATTGGGAGGATTTATTTCCCCGAAGGTATCACCAGCCCAGTAGTCTGCACTTCTGTTTTGACTTGAGTTATCATTGATATGTTCATAGTTAGAATTTAATTGTTATCAAAATTTAGAATTTTTGAAATACTAAGGCTTTTCTACTTCAGGAATAGATTACATTAGCTGTGTTTGGCAAAACTTTTAGGAATTTTTTGTCCTCAATGCTCTTCAACTTCTTACTTTATTGGGCCTTTTCACATTTTTTTATTCGAGCGCCATTAATGAGTCTTTTGTAGACAAAACGCCCATCTGGCGTATATATAAAATTTTAATCCTGGTATCTATGATCAGTTTATTTATTGATATTGTTGACAAATAGATATATAATGACAGAACAAAATATACGTAAAATGAAATTGTAGAAATATGAAGATCTTCCTTTATAATAAATGCTGAACGTAACGCACGCAGTTCATTTTCTATATACAATTTTGGTGGTGGTAAGTTGCTCATTTGTATGAAAAACCGTTATTTTGTGACCTTTTATGTCGTAGAATATCCTTTGATTATGATCTATCAACACAAAGACATGTTACACGAACAAATATTGTGTCATAAGGCTTTTAGTTCACCATCAATTTTCTTACTTATTATTATTTAGCCAAACTAGAACTGTGGTAATTGTGACAAGGGGACGCTTTACACAAAAAATCAGTCGAATGAAATTTTTTAATAATTTTTTTTATTTAGATTAAGGTAGATTCATGGTATACCGCCATCTTGGATTGTACAATCACAGTACAAAATTGGTCTAATTATTTGCCTCAATCTGCAAATTTGGAGACAGATTTGCAATTCAATGGTTAGACTTTTTTTTCTATTTGAAGACAATTTGTTAATTAATCGTATTATTCAAAATATTTTAACAAATATCAAATTTTTTGGGTATAATTTTTTTTTTCTTCAGATGAGCCTTTTAAGGGGAAATAACTCTTTTAGTACAAAATTTATACTGGGCTTATTGGGAAATTTTTCAATTTTACTTGTAGCAAGAAAAAAAGTTCTTAAAACATATTATGAAACCTTTCTTCTCACAATTCATTTCAAAATTCTATCTCATAGAATTTTTTTTATGCACACTAATGTGTTTTTTCATGAACAAACTAACCAAATTTTGGCACATTTCAACGACCCATAGCTTGAAAAATAGCACGGTGACCCATACTTTTTATTAATTTTTTGAAAAGAGCCTAATAAAATCTTCATTTTGGCAAATTATGAAAAAAATCTGTCTCAAAAAATATATACCATTGGTTGCCTTCGGCTGTTGTCTGCTCTATGGTCGGGTGGTTGTCGCTTTGACATATTCACCATTTCCTTTCTCAATTTTATACTTGTGATCTACCTTAAATGTGAAATTTGACATAAGTTGTCCTTGTAGTCTTTAAAACAAAGTTTTGTTATTCATCTATCGAAATGATCGTTTGGGGTGCATTGCTTGTAAGGACTTCGTGTTATGTAAGCAAAAACAGAAAATTTGTTCTAACAAAAAATCTCAAATGTTTGCTTTTTAGCAAATACCACGATTGTCAAAGGGGAATCTGAGACTACTATAACACATAGTTATAGTAGTCTCAGGGGGAAATCTGGTGAAAAGGGACTTCTTTCTATGTATTCACACAAAAAATTGATTACACATTTTAATTCTATATACTTGAGTTATATTTACTTGATTAAACAACGAGTTCAAGGCAAGAACACAACAAATCTGCATACCAAATATCGTTGACCTGTAACCTGTACCTTAAAGGGGCACTAGCTGTCAAATTCATGGTCACCGATTTGACTCAATTTCTCATATTTTATTTATAACCATGTAAAACATTTATCCAAACTACCAAAAGTCTTAAATAAACAGTATGTGACAGAGCATGGTGTAGATAATATGTAGGTTCGTTTTGTGTGTATGTTAGCCCAAACGCCATCTTATTAACTATTGATTTGACCTCAGATGACCGTATAAGCGATGTAAACATAAATAACGATATGAACAGATTAAACCAACACGAGCAATTGGATTTTTTTAGGTCTGTTTGATTTTATCTTATAGATTATAAATGTGTTTCTCATTGTTTTTCAACGTATAAGAAAGATTTTATATAGATCGAATCAGTAATCAAATGATTTACCGTAGTTTCACTTTCATTATTGACATTCTTTTCTTTAAAAAAAACTGTACACGTATAATGCATGCGTTGTCAATCTCTATAGTAAGGGGTTAAATTGAAGTTCACATGAATACGGATTTAATGAGGTCGACTAATTCACTTGCAAGAGAATGAGTAATTATCAATGTTTCTTCGCTTAATTTGACAAAATTGAACCATTTTGGATGCTAAAAGCGAATTATTATTTCACTATTTCACTTTCATTATTGATTGAACAAAAAAAACCTTACTTAAGATTTTTGATATACAGTATCTCGTAGCTAGTGCCCCTTTAAGACCGAAAACATAATTGACTACTCAAGTGTGAAAATAAGATCAAGGTCAAACCTGACAGCTTCTCACAAGACAAATCTACACCAAATATTGTTGACATTTCACTATATTTTTATCATACTCTCTCAAGTATAAAAAAATGATATTAATGAAAAAATTACCAAAATAATCATGAGTGAAATCAGAGATATGTTCTCATTATGGAATGTTCATTTAAAACAATTTACAATGTTGGGAGATAGAAGTGGACAATCGAATCACACTTTACTAGAACTGAATTCTAAACAGAAACTGCAAACATTTCAAGTGTTCCTTGGTAGGGTTTGTTTTGCTCTCTTTTGAAGTGCTTTGATGATTGTATTTTTATGTGTTGTTTCTTTTTGGTCATTGCATTGTCTGTTTTCCTTTCATTGAAGGTTTTTATTGTCCCAACTTGGTATCTTCTTCCTCTGACCATTGCAGTGTCAAATTGAGGTCATGGCCACATGACATGTCAGACTGACATATACTCCTCTATCTCAACTATTCCAATTTCCTAATGCAATGTACATAAATTGATGATCTATCAAATCAAATCATGGAAACTTCACAAGACCATTGTAGTCCATGTTGTATATCTATATCAGACACACACACACACACAACCACAGGGTACAATGACAGAGAATCATCATAAGCTATATCTATATCTTACTTTGGTCATCATAGGTAAATTGGGGCACCTGTAGTTCAACGATATTGAAATCCCATACATTGATTAAGAAGATTAATCAACGTAACAAACACAAACCGGTAGAAACACATGAACTCAAAAAAGTAAGCTGCAACACCTGAATGTGCTTTTCTGTGACCACGGCATAAAAAATTACAAGCTAGAAATACAAAAATACCTCAATAAAAAGAACAATAGAGTGTTCTATCCTAAATTCCATATTCACAGAAAAAGCAGAATAATTTTAATAGCAAATAGTGAGGCCCTAGTTGCAAACAAAACAACAGAAACATGTCTACCTTCTGAGTCACAAAAACAGATAGTTTAACCTGAAAATGCTATGAATTTATTATTTAAAGGTGTTTTGTAAAGAAAACAATAATTGAATTTGAAATTGTTTTTAATGTCAGCCTACCTGAAATAATGATTTTAAAGAAAGTACTCAAAACCAAGTTGGATAATTATCTTTTTGTTTTTATTTCAAAAATATATAACTTATACTCTGTAGTTCCTCTTACCATCATGTAAACCAATACTGTTTTAATTGAGATAAGTTTTTCAATAAAAAACGGGCCTCAGTGTCAAGTGGTTTAAGTAATTACTACTATATATCTAATATTTTTGTAAACCAATACTGTGTTAATTGAGATAATGTTTTCAATAATAAAACAAGGTCATATAAGAGATTTTATTCAAAATTCACAATATTCAATACAGATTAAATAATGTGTATGATATTATAAATTCTAATATGACGTCCTTATTCCGCTTTGTTAACAAAGCCGTATTCTAATGAGCACAAAAAATATGTTTGACACATGCGCACCGACTTTTTATATTAATGTTATTTCCATCGTTATCCTTTTAAATATTAACATTTAAGCAGCAAGCATAAACTTTTATTATATATTTTTATCAAACAACATATATTTACCCTGGTCGTAGTTTTTAAACTTATCAAATATGAAATGTAATATACAAATTCCTCTGGATGAAATGGGAACAGCCAAACAGTCTTACAATATTTTCGTACGCTTCAACCTATAAATATATTGTATTTGTCATGTTAGAATCGAAATAATTCCTTCATGTCATGCTCTATGCTCATTTTAACATGGGTAGGCATTATATTTGACCACATTTTACACCTAACGCTCAGTGTAATAATCTAAATTTTTTTATAATTTAAATTCATGTTTTTGCCAAAAAGAGAAATTCAAACAAGTAACATGGCAACTTAAAAAATATTTTTTGTCAAAGATGGCGATTTTTACCTCCCCACCATGAAAAGGACACTTCCAAAGAGGGATATATCTGATTTTAAAAAGAAAAAGAGGGAGTGTCTCTCAAAGAACATAGTACATTGGCAAGAAATGTACAATACATTTATGATTGATCACATTCATGTTAATCTGTGTTGTAATGTTTAACAATAGCACCAATGGTATACCCTGTCATTAAAGAACAACCTATAGAAATCAGTTTCATGCTTTACTGGAATGCATCTGTATATGCTAAAATAACACTCTAAAACAGCAATAATATATATAATATAATATATGTATAAAACAACATGTTTAAGATAAAACAAAATAAATAATTAATATTATAATAATAATGAATCATAAATAATCAAAAATCAAAATTAAAGCTAGCACAAAATCACAGTAAAACATATAATGACAATCATTTCAAACAACAAATTTAGACTTAAAACACTTTGAACGGCCAATGAATAAGATTTCTTTACAATTAATCTATAGTTATTCGTCATGTGTTTCATATCATGCATAAAGACAGCATATAATTGTTTGAAGCAAAACAATCGTAAATAAACATTCAAGTGTTTAAGAATATTATAATAAGAGGTGTCCCTAGTACATGGATGCCCCATCAGCACTATCATTTTCTAGTGAATCGTGACATTGTGGCCAACACTCTAATTTGGCATTAAAATTAGAAAGATCATATCATAAGGAAAATGTGTACAATGTGTCAAGTTGATAGGACTTCAACTTCATCAAAAACTACCTTGACCAAAAACTTTAAGCTGAAAAGGGACTGATGGATGGACGAATGGACACAGACCAGAAAAAATAATGCCTATAAATGGGGCATTAAAATTAAACAGGAAAAGCTTTTCAATTTTAGATAACTGAATGATTTGGAAGGTGTAGGTGTGATAAGGTCCTATTAAGCTTATAAACAAGCTTACATTGAAGCTGGTGACAGACAGGGACACAGTAAAGGCCTTCCACTTATTGATTGATTGGGCCTTTAGAATGTCTGTCAAGTGTGGTCTGATAATTTAATTTTAAATGGAAAGGAGATAGATCTCAACACTCTAAATATTTGTTCCCCATCATATTTTCTGTATCTTCAATCTATAATTTAAAAAAGTTTGGACAATACCTGCATTCAACCCTTTTGTTCTATCTTTAACGATAGAAGAAAATCTTTGAAAAGGGACACTAATTGATGGCAAAAGCTCATACTGGTATTTGCAACCTGAGCAAACCCAACATATTCTTCAACAATCTGGGCAAGAATGCTTGTTTATCAACTGACAATTATCATTTAGTGAAAAGTATGTGAGCTAAAATTTAAATCTGTATTCATAAAATGTATTTGCCGACTGAAAAAACATAAGTTCAGGTAACAATGGATTTCTTTATGTATATAACAAAATATATTTAAAAACCATAAATATAAACTTTTTTATATATTTCAAATATAAATCTTCTAAAAAATACAATGTATATGAATATAAACAATTTGTATTTCAATACTTTAATAAAAATATTTAAAAGGCACTGACTAGAAATAAATTTCTCATCATAAAAATGTGTAAATATTTAGACTAGATGTTATCATATGCTAACATACACGTAATAATTTACTTTATTGTCATGTTTTTTTCACAAAAAAAAACTACTAATTTCTTCAACAGATAATCATTCATGACTGAATCGATTTATGATTAATTATTGGTTTTTAATGCCATTTTAAGAACTTTTGGCAATAGTGTGGCATTCAGTTTTTATTGATGGAAGAAGCTGAAGTGGCTGGAAAGAACCACCTATCTTCCACAGGAAAAATAAATGAAGTATGATAAACTTCTACTCTTAAGGAGAAGATCGATAAGGTCACTTACTTGTAAACTGCAATTTATAGAAGAACTATCAAAAGTATTATAATAAAATTGAGAATGGAAATGGGGAATGTGTCAAAGAGACAACAACCCGACCAAATAAAAAAACAAGAACAGCAGAAAGTCACCAACAAATCTATTATATATTCAGAATTCATTATTGTGTAAGATATTTGTATTTACATTTTAAATCATTTCATATTTGTATTATGGGGTTCAAACTTATCTTATGCAAAACTGCCAACATTGACTCACTTTTTTTTAATCTTGTGGTTAAAATTTAGATGTGATCAGATATAACCAAGACCCCTCCCACTAAGCTATTTTGCTACAAATTGTCTTACACAAAATGTTAATGCTGGTAAAATATCTTTTTTAAGGTAAGGGTAGCTTCATCTTTCATGTTGTCGAAATAAGTGTAAAATTCGCCAAAATGAGTGTAAAATTCCCATTTCAGGTCAAATATATCGATTTGAACATGCTTATGACATAAAAGTGATGTTACATTTGACTTTTCTGCACTTTTGTGTTCAGATTACATCATCATATTATTTTTTTCAATAAACTTAATGTAATTCTTAAAATAATTTTACTACAATATTGAATGTATTGAGGCCAGACCAAATAATGGTTCTTATCATACTTTCCTTTTTAAATTGCAAAAATTAGTACAGAACAGAGTTATACTTGTTTACTGTCTTCATACATTGAGATCAAATGTACAGTCAAGTTGTCCGTTGCTGATAACCTTCAATAGAGCAACTACTGTGGAATCATTTATTTTTGTGTTTACCAATTTTCGTGGTATGGAGAAAGCTTACATATTTGTGGATATCTAATTTCGTGGTTTTGGCAAAGTCTACACTCATTCCTTTAGAAAATTTATTATTCGTTGAACATTTGAATTCGTGGTTCTCCTGTACCCACGAAATCAACGAAAAATTGGTATCCAACAAATATTAATGAATCCACAGTATTTATAAAATTATAACAAGTTGTTTGCAGATGATGGACTCAAAATATTCTGCTATTTCTATAACTCTTGTATCCCTGATCTACTCTATAAAAAATTCTGCATTTTTAAAAATGATTTGCAATTTTGTCATGAAGATATCACTTTCTTTTCTTTTCTAAATTTGTTAATCCTGTTCCATGATGGACTACCATCACATGATCAATATGAAATGTTTAGTATATAATTAACAAGACAGTAAACCAACAAATATAAGACCAAAATAATCATCTATACAGCCCATTGTCATAAATGATGGTCAATTACCCACACTGTATGGCAAGATCTAAACATAGTCATAATAAAAATAATATAAAGGCACATCTGACTTTTTGTAAATTTCACAACCTGATTAAAACATTTTGATTTGAATGTTACATTGAGCAATATTACAACTCTGTATACAACGATACTTTCCTATTGTCAATTTGATTCCGTTAATCTCTCAGAGACTTCCCAAATCTTTTTACATAGACCTTCATCATAAGCTTGTTTACTTATCCATATAGTGTGTTCGTAGTCCTTACAGTCCATATAATAATGTCCTGACACACCCTGTAGATCCTCACTGATGGCACAATAAATAGTAGTCTGTGCACCTTCTTCACAAGTCTGTAAATATCCAGTTATAAAATTTATAAAAGAAAAGAAGATACGTGGAATTTTTAATGAATAAAAGCAAACATAATGCTATATAGCATGTATCATTGTTTAAAACATGTAAGGAATACAGCAAGTAAAAATTCACAAGAACATGTCACTGTGAATATCTCAAGTATGAGATGTATGAATTTAAATTACAAAAGCTTCTTCAATGTTATTAACAAGTGGTTTGTCCAGTCATTTTCAAAAGGGGAGTTAACCCAGAATAAAGGAGGTTCCATTCATATGTCCCAAATCAAACATTGATTGTTAAAACACTCCAGCGACCCCCTTGATCCTCCACAGTTAACTGACCATTTTATGTATAGATTCATGTAGGTTTTGAATGAAACAATTTGAGCAAGACTTACTTCCCTTTTGTCACCATGTTCATTCATGAATCAGACAAATTCAACTTGTTATACAGTTAAAAAGTTGATTTATGAACAATTTTACTTTTTTTTTTATTTGCTTAATTGATCACTATGATCTAATTAGGATTTTTTTTAAAAGATCTTTGGGTTTCAATAAATAATTAACATGATTAAAGTAACATTATGATATAAAACTTTTAGACACATGTAAATTGTACAAATATTAATATAAATATAGGACAAATTCTGATACATTTGATATCAGTCATACAAAATGTGTGGACCATTTTAGCTTTCTAAAATAGTAATTATTCTAAAAAAAAAAATCAAATACATTATTTTTTTTCATATTTTAACAAAAAATAAATTTACAAAAATACTGAACTTAGAGCAAAATCAATTCGGAAAGTCCAAAATCACAGGCAAAATCAAATAACAAAGCGCATCAATAACAAATGGACAAGAACTGTCATATTCCTGACTTGGTACAGGCATTTTCAAATGTAGAAAATGGTGGATTAAACCCTTTTTCTATAGCGCTAACCCTTTCACTTTAATGACAGTCTCATCAAATTCCGTTATATTTACATTGATGCGTTAAATAAACAGACATGGATATGCAAAATATTGATATGCAATGTTTAATATTTATGGTCCTTTATTATTTGTAAAGAATGGAAATAGACATATATTTTACCAACAATCTTACTCATGCAGACTATGATTTAACGAATGAATGATTGATTATTGGGCACTATTGAGTATTGATTATTTTGTGGTGGCAAATCTATTGCTGGAGGAAGCTGGAGTGCCCAGAGAATATATATATATACTTCAAACAGATTTTTCTTACCTTTTTACATGTTTTATGTCTGCAAATATCTACACATCAGTTGGTTTCAAAACTTTGGGTTAGAGCCTTCATGATGTCCCCCCTCTCCGTCAAAAAAAAGCAAAAGAAAAGACAAAGGCAAAGCCATACAACAAACATATAGTGTAAAAACAATAAACATATACACCATATTGTAAAATTGGGATGACTGGTGGTTGCAATGCATTCCACAATCAAGGCAAATGCTCTAAAGCAGTTATTCTGATATGTTTAACCTTAATGTTAATATTACATAACACTCTACTTACTTTGAAAAACAGGAGTCCCATTATTTGAAATGGTACCCTTACAAACACAGGAATGTTTCTTAGAAGTTCTGTTCTCACTGACCCAGGATGGAGACAAGATGTTGTCACACCTAAAATATGATTAAATATGTCAATTTATGATTGAATCAAGAATGTACAACAGAAGTGTTTGAAGTTTAGAAAATACAAAATTCTTTATTCTTTAAACTCAGGCAATAAAACATAGAAATGGATAGGTTTCAATTTCATTTTATTTTTATTTTACTAAGCTTTGAGAGATACATAAACACTTACTAGTTCCCTGTAATTGCCTTGATAGCTCTTTGGTAAACATTATATTTAACAACTTGGTATCATAGTATGTCCCAGCAATACTGAACTTTTCACCATTCAAGGTATCAAAGTTGACATTCCCAAACATATTCACTATAGATGAAACATTCACTATTCTGCTGTTTGGAGTCTTTTTCATCAAATCTAAAAAGCAGTTACAAGATGCAATGATAACTATTTATCAAAAATGTCAACCAAATCTGAATTTTTATCAACAAACTATACTTTATATTGAATGTTTATGACATCACAGGACACAGATCGGAGAAAAGGACACAGATTTCGGGCTGGACAAAAGGCTACACTTGAGTTTCATGACTACATGAGACACGGATCTGAGGAAAGGACACATATTTGAGACTGGACATAGATGTCATCATACAAATCTTACCTAATAACAAGTTAGTCAATAAGAATGGCCCAAGATAGTTTGTTGCATAACTATATTCCAAACAATCTTACCTAATAACAAGTTAGTCAATAAGAATGGCCCAAGATAGTTTGTTGCATAACTATATTCCAAACAATCTTACCTAATAACAAGTTAGTCAATAAGAATGGCCCAAGATAGTTAGTTGCATAACTATATTCCAAACCTTCTTCTGTCATGGTTTTCTTCATGCCTGTTAATATAAAGAAAAGTTTATCTTGCTATGTCATGTTTAAGATTTGATTTAATCAATATCTAGTAAGTCATCTATAAATAACTTTTAACAATAAGAACTCTCACTGATACGATTTTCTTTCAGTTTTAGAACAGCACTCAAATACATGTAAGTGTTAGAGCTATTCCAATTTAAGTTATATTTTCAATAGCCTAAAATCAACAATTAAAATTTTTGTGATTTTGATGTTGTTTATCAAACATTCTTTTATAGATTTGTTGTAGTTTTCTCTGTATTTTGTATGTGCATTGACTTCATATCTTAACTTTTAAAGTCTAAGCTAGATTTAAACATATGGCTACAAATGTACATTCCCTTACTTGTGTTTCAAAAGATACTTGCTGGAATTTCTCTCTGAATTGAAGACCTGTTGGTGACCTTCTGCTGTTGTCTGTTCTATGGTCAGGTTGTTGTCTCTTTGACACATTCCCCATTTCCATGATTTCCATTCTCAATTTTATAACAAAACATGGTGGATAACTTTCATAACATTTGGTCGAGGCAAACTAAAGTAAGAGAACAGAAACCAACTTTGGGACGTACATACATACAAATGTATGCAAGTTCATACGTACATACATACATACTGACGTACAAGGGTAAAATTTAACGGCCCTCCGCTACAGAGGGGGAATAAAAACAACATTTTATGTTTATCAATATTTAGGCAACCCAGTCCAGAGGTATTTTTTATCTATTCTGTGAGTTTTATTCTTTTTCAGATACTTAAAGGTTGATAACCACAGATGGAGAATTATTGTCCCATGAAAAACAAAAGTAAACTATCTAGACATAAAACATACCTGAAACTGCTGCATTGTTTACCAGAATATCCAATCTTTTCTCTTCTTTTATAAAATTCTCAGCAAACTTTCTTACAGACGCCATTATACTGAGATCTATAATCTTCGCAAATACATTTTGGTTTCCTGAGGTTTCTTTAATTGTTTTACAAGCTGCTTCTGCCCTTTCTCTGCTTCTACATGCAAGAATCACACGACCTTTACGTCTGGCAAAACTTAGGGCTGTTTCATATCCTATACCTAAATTTAAAACCATTATTTCCTTAAAAGTGTTTATTGTTTGTGTAACGTATATGACAACAAAAGATAAACTAGGCAGTTTAAAAATTCACAATTTAACAATTCCATGCTTATATAATTTGAATCAATAGAACAATCTGTTTTGAAGTAATTGTGCTTAAATTTTAAAAGCTTCATCACATAATAAACTTAATTTGGTACCCTAAAATAATTTTATTTAAAGAGGTCTCTTCATTGCAAAAAATTTCAAACAGAGATGACATACTACATGTCAGATTGCACCTTAATAATAAAAACATATATTTTGCATTCCATTATTTATCATTATACTGTCTAAAATATGTCTGGAATAAAAAAAAAAATTAAAAAAATTCTAATGCTAACCTGTGTTGGCTCCAGTTACTATTATTGTTTTCCCTTCTAGTGATGCTGTACTGTTACATTTTCCTTTCAGTAGTTGTACAATAATATATACTACAAGTAATACTGTACTAATGGTCACAATCCACATGGAATAATCCATTACCTTAAAAAACTAGAGGCTCTAAAGAGCCTGTGTCGCTCACCTTGGTCTATGT
Source organism: Mytilus trossulus (assembly GCF_036588685.1). Lineage (NCBI taxonomy): Eukaryota > Metazoa > Mollusca > Bivalvia > Mytilida > Mytilidae > Mytilus > Mytilus trossulus. The sequence goes on from NC_086376.1 coordinate 87,497,452, forward strand.
GCATATTAAACAAAGGACACAAATGGATTCATGACAAAATTGTATTTTGGTGATGGTGAGGTGTTTGAAGTTCTTACTTTACTGAACGATTTTGCTTCTTACAATTATATCTATCATGAACTTTGCCCATTAGTAACAGAGAACTATATTTGGTAAAAATTTACATAAATTTACCAAATTAATGAAAATTGTTAAAAATTGACTATAAAGGGCAATAACTCCTTAAGGGGTCAATTGACCATTTAGGTCATGTTGACTTATTTGTAGATCTTACTTTGCTGAACATTATTGCTGTTTACAGTTTATCGCTATCTATAATAGTATTCAAGATAACCAAAAACGGCAAAATTTCTTTAAAAATTACCAATTGGAGGGCAGCAACCCAACAACCAGTTGTCCAATTCATCTGAAAAATTCAGGGCAGATAGATATTGACTTGATTAACAATTTAACTTCTTGTCAGATTTGCTCTAGATGCTTTGGTTTCATAGTTATAAGCAAAAAACTGCATTTCACCCCTATGTTCTATTTTTAGCCGTGGCGGCCATCTTGGTTGAATGGCAAGGTCATTGGACACATTTTTCAAACTAGATACCCCAAAGATGATAGTGGCCTAGTAGTTTCAGGGGAGATTTTGTAAAAGATTACTTAGATTTATGAAAAATGGTTAAAGATTGACTATAAAGGGCAATAACTCCTAAAGGGGTCAACTGACCATTTTGGTCATGTTGACTTATTTGTAGATCTTACTTTGCTGAACATTATTGCTGTTTACAATTTATCTCTATCTATAATAATATTCAAGATAATAACCAAAAACAGCAAAATTTCCTCAAAATTACCAATTCAGGGGCAGCAACCCAACAACCGATTGACCGATTCATCTGAAAATTTCAGGGCAGATAGTTCTTGACCTGATAAACATTTTTATCCCATGTCAGATTTCCTCAAAATGCTTTGGTTTTTGAGTTATAGGCCAAAAACTGCATTTTACCCCTTTGTTCTATTTTTAGCCGTGGCGGCCATCTTGGTTGGTTGACCAGGTCACGCCACACATTTTTAAACTAGATACCCCAAAGATGATTGTGGCCAAGTTTGGATTAATTTGGCCAAGTAGTTTCAGAGGAGAAGATTTTTGTAAAAGATTACTTTAATTAACGAAAATGGTTAAAAAATGACTATAAAGGGCAATAACTCATAAACGGGTCAACTGACCATTTTGGTCATGTTGACTTATTTGTAGATCTTACTTTGCTGAACATTATTGCTGTTTACAGTTTATCTCTATTTATAATAATATTCAAGATAATAACCAAAAACAGCAAAATTTCCTCAAAATTACCAATTCAGGGGCAGCAACCCAACAACCGATTGACCGATTCATCTGAAAATTTTAGGGCAGATAGATCTTGACCTGATAAACATTTTTATCCCATGTCAAATTTCCTCAAAATGCTTTGGTTTTTGAGTTATAAGCCAAAAACTGCATTTTACCCCTTTGTTCTATTTTTAGCGGTGGCGGCCATCTTGGTTGGTTGACCAGGTCACGCCACACATTTTTTAAACTAGATACCCCAAAGATGATTGTGGCCAAGTTTGGATTAATTTGGCCAAGTAGTTTCAGAGGAGAAGATTTTTGTAAAAGATTACTTTAATTAACGAAAAATGGTTAAAAATTGACTATAAAGGGCAATAACTCCTAAACGGGTCAACTGACCATTTTGGTCATGTTGACTTATTTGTAGATCTTACTTTGCTGAACATTATTGCTGTTTACAGTTTATCTCTAACTATAATAATATTCAAGATAATAACCAAAAACAGCAAAATTTCTTCAAAATTACCAATTCAGGGGCAGCAACCAAACAACCGATTGACCGATTCATCTGAAAATTTCAGGGCAGATAGATCTTGACCTGATAAACATTTTTACTCCTGTCAGATTTCCTCAAAATGCTTTGGTTTTTGAGTTATAAGCCAAAAACTGCATTTTACCCCTATGTTCTATTTTTAGCCGTGGCGGCCATCTTGGTTGGTTGACCGGGTCACGCCACACATTTTTTAAACTAGATACCCCAATGATGATTGTGGCCAAGTTTGGTTTGATTTGGCCCAGTAGTTTCAGAGGAGAAGATTTTTGTAAAAGTTAACGACGACGGACGACGACGGACGACGACAGACGACGACGGACGACGACGGACGACGACGGACGACGGACGCCAAGTGATGAGAAAAGCTCACTTGGCCCTTCGGGCCAGGTGAGCTAAAAAGGGAGATAATGCTACAAGATAAACAATTCCAACATTAATTTAACTAACTTAGTATACAAAAACACACTGTAAAACAAAATATCAAATTAAATAATTGTTGGTAGGTGTAGGAAACACAAACATGATTGCTCTGATACATTTATATGATAAATTCCTATAATGTTTATAAAATTACAATTTTTTTTCCTGTACTGAATAGTATTTTGAAATCATTTTTCTATCTTGTATTTCAAGAACTTTTAAACAAAGAACTCTTCTACTTAGTTTCAATGTTTGTAAAAACTGTGCAATCCTATAAAATTGGTCATTGAAAGCTTTAATGTATAATAATATAGATAGGCATTACCTAAAAGGAATAACAGTACATGTATGTATTGGCCCTAGAGGTTTTGTATTTTTAAATTTCATAAAAAGTAAAGAAAACTATTGTGAAGGAAACAAAGGTTGTATAATTGTATTGCAGTAGCCGCATTGATATATAGAGTAACAACAACATAATAGAATGACATTACAATAGAAGTTCTTTACTGACCTGTACCTCAGGTTAAAGTTCGTGGGTTTTTCAAAAAGACAGAGAAGTAAAAAAAATTGTAAGGGTTCCCCGGAACCCGTTGTCTCGCCTACTTTTGCTGTAAATCGCAGGCTCAACAAAAATACGGAAAAAACTCAATAAAAATATTCCTCTTGATACAATCTTCTGATTTTAAGAAGCTTCTGTCTAAGTTTGGTTAAAATCCAGGATAGTTTTTGAATCTAATAAATGTTTTAAAAACAACTGCAGACTGTACATGTATGTATGGTTAACTGGAAGAAAATTTAAGTTCATTTAAAAGAAAAAATACGGAAAAATGGATTTATTTTTTTACAAAATTTACTCCTGGATACTATCTTATGATCATAAACAAGCTTCTGTCTAAGTTTGGTACAAACCCAGGATAGTTTAAGAAAGTTATCAAAATTTTAAAAACTTTAACCACCATTGACCACAGGGTGAATGTAATGTTTCCCCGCAGAAAAACTAAGTCCATTTAAAAGTAAAATATGGAAAAAATGGATTTATTATTTTACAAAATTTACTTCTGGATACTATCTTATGATCATAAACAAGCTTCTGTCCAAGTTTGGTACAAACCCAGGATAGTTTAAGAAAGTTATTAAATTTCTAAAAACTTTAACCACAGAGTGAATGTAAGTCCATTTATAAGTAAAATTTGGAAAAATTTGAATTTTATTTTTACAAAATTCACTTCTGGATACTATCTTAAGATCATAAACAAGCTTCTGTCCAAGTTTGGTAGAAATCCATTATAGTTTAAGAAAGTTATTAAAATTTCAAAAACTTTAACCACAGAGTGAATATTTGTTGACGCTGCCGACGACGCCGACGGAAAGTAGGATCGCTTAGTCTCGCTTTTTCGACTAAAGTCGAAGGCTCGACAAAAACCTTTTCATATCAATGTAGTCAAGAAAAGAAGACAAAAGTAAAAATGTGACTTTCTTATTCATAGTTTTTGATGAAATATAATTAGAATTCGAGTTATCTCCCTTGGTCGCATTTTGGTCTGAAACTGGTCTATTTTCTTATTTGATAATAGAACAGAGTTTTAATGTCCCTCACATTTATGACATGGCTGTTCTATCAAAGGGCAATAACTAAAATAAACAAAGATGTTGTTCTTTAGAGATTTTTTTTTTTTTTTTACTAACTTCTCGAGTAATTAACATGATGAAGACTTTTAAAAGCAATTTACAATATATGTTTAATATTTCCAAAAGAAACTCATTAAAATTTTTTATCTCATCTGCACTCATTTTTTTGTAAAATGTCAGAGACATTGCTGTTACATACATGACATATATACCTTTAATATGAATTTGATATTAATTTGGCAAAAATCTTACATGTGAGATCACTAATTCAATGCAATTTTCCATATAATGAAGGTTTCCAAGGGGCATAACTCTTTTAAAATTAATTGAATGAAACTAATTTTTTAATTCATTTAAGACATTGCTGATACAAACCTATGATTTAAGTTTCAGAAAAATTCTGGAAAGAATTAAACACATGATCAGAGCGCTTACAATGCAATTTGCAATAAAATTTATGTTTCCAAGGGGTATAACTCATTCAAAAATATAAATCTGAATTAATTTTCTAACTCTTCCAAAACATTCATTGACATTGTTGATAATAAATAAACCTTTGATAATAGTTTGATAAAAATCTGGCAAGAATTCATTGTACATGTGAGAGACAGGAGTGCTCTGAGGATTTCTATATATATCCTAGTCCAAATAATTATGACGCTGTATATATATATCCTTGAAATTGATGTGAAATAATCAGGAATATGAGTGTTCAAATCAGATTTTTTTTACCAAAGCCCATCTGACAGTGCTATCAATATAAATTATCTTGTCAAAATTTATCACTAGTAAATTTAGGTTCATCATAACAAATTGGCAAATATAACCGTATTTTCACCTAAAAACTACTGTGTACAGACCAACCAGAGTGGTTTGGGAAGTTTTAAATGTTTTTAGATATATAAAAGTTAAATCTATTTTGCATATATATCTGAAAGATAAAAGAGTTTTTGGTGAAGATCTGGTTTCAACGTTTTCCATCTGAACTTTTTATTTTAATTTAGACAAAAACTGTATGTTAATGTAGCCTAGGACATTCGTCCTCAACATGCATGAAATATTTGCCATTGGACGTTAAGCAACCAACAACCAATCAATATATATAATAATACATTGTCTTGGTATAAAGCGCCTTCCTCATATTATAAATACTTTTTCAATAAGAGTAGTGAATCAGTGGAATAACCTGTCAGATTCAACAATGAAGGCAAAGACTCTGAACAATTTTAAGTCTGCATTAAATGGCGAAAATTGGAACCCATATGAATATTCATATGTAAGTGTTTCACTTTCAGATTCATAAAACAGGGCATAAGTTCATAACACTTGAGGGTTCAGCAGTTTAGTTTCATCTTAAGTTAATGGCAACGTTTGAACATAACGAACTTTTTATCTCAATAAAATTTTTAGTTCATTTAACTTTCAAAACTACCTACAAAATAAGAATTTAAATGAATTTCTTGTCTTTTCCTTTAAAGGTAACGAGAAATCTTTCTGTGACCAGCTTTTCGGTAATAGGTTAAAATGCCCCTTACAACATCAAATGGTAAAATGTAAACATTAAGAAAATTTAGACTCCTGTACTTTAACCAACTTTAAAAGGTTGATAAAAACTAACCTGATCATTCTAGGATAAAAATAAATGATCAAAGGAATAAAACACGAAAGAATGTTAATATTTCAATGAATATCAGTGTTCTAAGCGGCATACCAGTTTGGAACTTCCTGCAATCTGTCACCACAGTGCCAAACGTTTATATTTATGTGTCTTATAGAAATTAGCAGAGCTGCTTAGCTCGATTTGGTGTCAAACAGTATGGGAAATCACAGTTCAAGTCATTCCGGGAAAGGTAACAGTTTATAATGTCTTGATTTCCAATTTTTTGGTGGGAAAAGTTTAAGCGGTCACAAGACACACAACTCACAAGTTCAGTTGCATGAGCCTGTCTTCAGTCGTTGGAAATTGTCAACCACCGGTTCCTGACTAATTGAATGTTTCAAGATCCACTCACATTATAAATAAACTGACACCCCAAACTTTCTCTACAAAATACTTAAAAAAAAATGTTATTTACATATGCACCCAAAATTGGCATACTTATCCATGTTATCCATTCACCTTACTATTACAGAAAAATAATTTTATATTGGTTACGTCATGTTAGAAGTTGAAGAGTAGGTTTGCCATACTGCTTTTCCAAATTTTCAGTCCAGTCCTCCATCAGGGGCGGATCCAGCCATTTAAAAAGGGGGGTTCCTAACCCAGGACAAAAAGGGGGGGGGGGTTCCAAGTAAATGTCCCCATTCAAATGCATAGATCGTCCTAAAAAAAGGGGGGGGGTTTCCAACCCCTGGAACCCCCCCCCCCCTCTGGAACCGTGCCTGTCCATGCTCTGCATTAGTTACATGTATAGCTGTCATGGTCTGTAATTTGACAAATATCATTAGGACCTAAAAGCTACGGTCCCGAAGCTATTAAATTTCCATTCTTTACTGTTAAGCAAATGTGACAGTTTATTATAAAACCAGATATGGGTACAGGCCCTTCTGTAGTTATGTACATGTATGTATTCATATGGTTGTATGTGTTTTATGGTCAAGTCATGAAAGTTGTGTCCCTTTGTATAATGATGAACATTTGTCATGTGATGTTTCACATGTATCTGTCTCTTTGAAATTACTGTGCTATGGAAATACAGCTGTAGATGTGTTTTGGTTGCTTTTTAATACCATGCTTAAGCAAATAAACCTATGTACGTAATATGGTGGAGAACATCAAGTGATCCCTGTAAATGAATGTTGTATGATCTGTCCCCTAAGATGAAGAATTAATATTCTGAAAATCGGGACCACAAGGCTGGCAGTGCCATTATTAAATTTTGACCACGTTATTAAAATCTTGGAATTTTCGTTCAGTAGAGTATAATCATGATAATAGCAGTAGCTATATGAAATGAAATGAATGAAAGTAATGCTTGCATAAGTTCCTAAGAGGGAGCTCAAGATGCCAGATGTTCAGATTTTCAGGGCCAAAATAAAAAACAGGTTTGTTACCCCTCGCCCCGACCGGGTCAAAAATGAGCCCCCGAGTCAAAAATTTTTTTGCTCGGATTTTTTTTTATTCCCGAAAATAATTTGTTTCCATTCTGACATTGGTTCCGATATTACCAGAAGTCTTCCCGGAACTTTCTGGAGTTATCTATCAATTTAGTGGAATGTATCAAGGGTATCGATTGAAAAATGGGCGACAAGATCGCATTGTTGTTTTCTGTACGAATTAAGTACAAGGACGCGTCAAATGTGTTACCCATCGTGGTAATTAGATTTTACAGCTTTTCAAAAAGGTGCACATGGAACGACGTGTTGAACGATTTAACTACAGATGATGGTCACAACATAGTCCGAGATTACTCCTTCAGATGTCCGACGGCTGTTTTTCCACGGCCCCAGCTTGTCTGGCAAAACAGCCGTCGGACGTCAGAGTAGTCTCGGACTAGTCACAACATAGATGAATTAGATGAAGTGACAGTTTCTGTGTCTGATAAGATATAGCTAACAGTGTGACTTTTGAGCCCGATTTTGCTGAAGAAATAAAAGTTGTTCATGATTTTGATTTTACGTTTAATTTGACATTATAAAGGATGCACCACCTTCAAATGACAAAAACAATAATCAGACTAATAGTAATGCACAAAATGCATTTGACGTCCTTAAGAGAAAAGCTAATACTCAGGCAAACTCGAAAGTGCCTTCCAAACTTGATGAAACAGCACCAAGATTTACTGGTAAGTATGTTAAAATTATTTAAGGTAAGAATTTTCTTTATTTTCTTGAAGGCTTTAGATGGTGCATGGTTCATGTCATTATAAATTAACCTGCCCCACACCAACTCAATTTCTATCTACATCCCAAACTTTTGGCCTGGAAAATGGTGTGGGAGGGGCTAAAATGGTACATTTAACTTCCTAGGCGAAATGCTGCCGAAATTTTTTACAGGTGTGGACTTTGTCATTTTTTATACCCTGCCACATGTAGTGGCGAGGTATTATGAGATACTCTCCGAAAATTGTAGGTGTAAAGGGGAAATATTATATACCAAACATGATAGTGATTAATTACCGGTAAGTCACACCGTTAGCCATCTTATCAGACACAGAAACTATCACTTCATCTATAATTTATCTATGTTGTGACCATCATCTGTAGTTAAATCGTTCAACACGTCGTTCCATATGCACCTTTTTCAAAAGCTGTATAATCTATTTACCACGATGGGTAACACCTTTGACAGGTCCTTGTACTTAATTGATAAAGTACATGTATGTAAAAACTTTTATTTCCAGTTCTATATTTTGGAAGAAATCCAAAGAAACAGACTCTTAATTATTAATCTAATAATAACAGATGATATAAAAATTTGTTCAGTGCCTCTTTTTATTCTAGTCATTGTGTGTTCTATTATTCAAACCAGACATTTTGTTCTAGTCAGAAACTTTAAATGTATTATTATGTAAATTACATATGTATAATAACTGCAAAGTTTAATTTTCTTAATGTTATTTCCAGTTTTATATTTTCGAGATTTTTGTGCCTGGGTAAATATCCTGGAATTGAATACAGTATACATGTATAACAAGCAACAAGCTATGGCAATTTGGAATCTACACCTTGTCATACATGTATTAATATGTTATTAATAAAAGCTTTAATAACTGTCAAATCAAAAAGTAGTAAATATACACTTTAATGCTACATTAGTTTTATGCACTAAATGTGCATATTTTGAATAGTGCTTGAATGCAAAAGGATTGATAATCTAAATTAATACACTCAAATTGAGCACTAACAACTGATACATTTTTAAGTGGCCTCCAGTGGTCAAGTCAAACCATCCATGACATCTAGTTGGGGAAAAAAAAAAATTACCTGCCTGCCTGGTCTGTTTACAAAGGGTAGACCCAGGGGAGGGGAAACAGACATTCTTTTAAATGTGGCCCAGCATAGTAGGATTCTGGTGTGTATGCCAATGGATGCTAGATTTGAGAACTGGCCTGCCACGAATATTTCAGTTATTATTTATGTATTACTATTTACATAGATTATTTGGAAACTGGTTTTAGTCTTATACGTACAAATGTATACGGAAGTGACAGTGTTCTCCCCAGGATTTTTGGATAGCACTGTGGTAAGCGCGTAATTTTCGACAATTCTCAGTAACATAATCGCGGCGCATGGTTTGTTTGTAATTGATTTGTTATGAGTTTTCATTATCTTATGCTGTTGAAGTTTCCTCTTGATGTCCTTGTCATGCTTATGGAAGTTACAGTGTACCCCTTAATGATACTTTGTTTGTTAATGTTATTGTCTGGATATAGAAGAAGAGTCTTTTTTTCTCCATTGTAAACTCATATTAAATCCTCATACTATCTATGTATAAAACTGAAGGAGAAGTCTTTTTCCTTGATGGATCTACATCAGACTGCCTGTGCCAAGATTTCTTAGCACCATCAGGTAATGTTGCAGAACATGTAGGACCAATAATAAAGTCATTGTCAACTTTTGTTTGGTTTTGTAACCAACTGTAGCAGTCTACTGTTAACCTTACGACATTTGATAGGAATTGCCATTCTTTAGCATAAAGATTTCTCATATTTATGACCTAAACGTTTTATAATATTTCAATGGCCTCATCCAAGCTGGACATCGAGAAAGTAAAATTTCTCAAATCGTATCAGCTTGGGGTTTGTTTTTCTAATCATATCCTCTCAAATTGTTATCAAATGGTAGAATTTCTGACTAAACGATTATAAGTTCAAATAGGGAATAATTAAAATTTAAAACCCCTGTGTTTGATCGTTTTTAAAATCATCGTTTGTTCAAAGTTCGTAAAACAAGTTTGTGAGTGACGTCAGGAAATGCGGTCGTTTCATTTCATCACATTTCATTCATATATGCCTCTATATTTTCTTTAAATTAAAAAAAATGATGTCAATATAAAAAAGAAGATGTGGTATGATTGCCAATGAGACAACTATCCACAAAAGACCAAAATGACACAAACATTACAACTATAGGTAACTGTACGTCCTTCAACAATGAGCAAAGCCCATACCGCATAGTCAACTATAAAAGGCCCCTATATAACAATGTAAAAATATTCAAACGAGAAAACTAACAGCCTTATTTATGTAAAAAAATGAAAAACAAATATGTAACACATAAACAAACAACAACCACTGAATTACAGGCTCCTGACTTGGGACAGGCACATACATAAATAATGTGGCAGGGTTAAACATGTTAGTGGGATCACAACCCTCCCCCTAACCTGGGACAGTGGTATAACAGTACAACATAAGAACGAACTATAAAAATCAGTTGAAAAGGGCTTAACTCATTTCAAAACGCCATTTTGTAAAATTTATTAGATTGGTCCCGCAGAGTTACTTTAATACGATGGAAATAATTCATTAAAAAATCATCGTAAACCAGTTGATCACGTGATTCAAAGTGAAAAATAAGTGGCAAAATTGAAAAATTTGAAAAATACGGAAAAAAAAAATATAGGGAGGCGGTTGAGTTGGATAGCGCTGAGGTCAGTGCAATATAGGACAGTGGGGAATTGCAATAGCGCTGCTGTGCTTATTATGGCCTGGGGAGAACACTGAGTGATTATATAGTTTAGATTTATAGTGCAGTTTTTCTTCTTCTTTTATATATATGGATAAAACACATACATGTACACCTTTGTGATAAAAAAAAAAAATTTGTGGGGATGTTATGTATATATACGTATAGTTGTATGTGTTTTATGGTAAAGTCGTGGGAGTTGTGTCCCTTTGTATAATGATGCATATTTGTCAGATGAGGTTATCTGACTCTATGAAATAAACGTGCTATGGAAATAGATGTCTTTTGTTGCTCTTAAGCAAATATAAATTTAGTGGCAAGGCAAGGCAAGTATATGTCACCCATGTAAGTAATACTGTATACTATTCCATGCATGTTGGTTACTGCCTTAAAAGTACTGTTAATGGTCTCCTTTCCTCAGTTCTAATGACTGTAATAAAAGATTTAGTATATTTTTTTTTATTTCACAGTTAATAATGGTTAAGGAAAAAACTTGAATTTGTCATCTGAGATATACATTATATTATAAATTTTACATTTTCTCTCCGACATTTCTTGGTATTTTTGTATATATCTTGCAGTTTCTAATGAAAGACAAATTCAATGATAGCTTATTTTTACTGTTTCTTTGTTTGTGCAAATGTGATTTGTTGTTTCATTGGAAACAAATAAGTATATTAAAGTCCAGAAACCAATTTAAAAAAAGATAAACTATTGCAGTGTACATGTTCTACTGAGAAATTTCTCATATAGGTATAGGTCTATAGGAAGATGTGGTATGAGTGCCAATGAGACAACTCTCCAACCAAGTAACAATAAATAAAAGTAAACCTTTATACATGTTATAGGTCAAGGTACAGCCTTCTACCCAGAGCATTGGCTCACACTGAACAGCAAGCAATAAAGGGCCCTAAACATCACTGTGTAAAACCATTCAAACTGGAAAACCAGTATGACCACATGAACAGACCACAACAACTGATCATCAGATTCCTGACTTAGGACAGGCAAATAACAGGCAATAATTACTATAGTATAAGTAAATAGAAATTTGTGAAATTTATACACAGGGCTTAAAACCACAAAAGCAAGGTTAGGAATGATTCTGGATGTCATGGTTCCTACAGTTCATGAATAAGAGCCCAAAAAGGGGTTTCAGACACTTACTTGTGTTTAGTGTATGAATCTCTATGAAGTTATACCACAAGTTTCCATACCACATTGGGATGGTTAGGATTTACTTTGGGGTTTATGGCTCAAACCAGTAGGAATGGGTGCCAAAAAAGGGTGAAAAACAATGGTTTCCTGGTTATAAATGGACAATTAAGACAAATTAAAAGCAGTGTAAGGGAGGTAATCCAATCACTATGTGCATTTATAAAACCCAGACCATTCACTGATTCAGATGAAATATTTTGAGGGAAAGATTTTTTTTGTAAAAAGAGAAAAAAGGGGGATTGATTAAATATTGTGGAAGGGGACAAATTTTTCTCATTTTAGAAAGGAGTAGGTCCAGTAAGACCTCTTTTTGGCCCCAAAATATAGCAGTTTTACAAAATTGTTAAAATGTAAACTTTTACTTAGTTATTGGATAGTAGAATGGTTCTGCTACACAAATATGGGCTGTTTTTGACAATACAATGCACATATATTGGGTACTAGCACCATGAAGTCGTGCTAAATTACTGAAATCTTCACAATTCCAGCATTTTAGTTAAATTTTAGACGGTTTCCGGGTAAAACGAAAGTGGCCGCAATTGTGTTCATCCAAAATATTGAAATAGAAGGTGTATTTGATGATGATACATAACATATGTAAAGATTGAGGATGAACACGGATGCGGCCACTTTCGTTTTTGACAAAAATCATCTGAAAAGTGTCATTTTTTCGCATATTTCGTAGATTTTTCATATTTGAGCTTAAATCGGATCGTTTTTATTGACGAAATAAGTTAAAATCTTGCACATCAACTAATTGAATCATATGAAATAGACACTTAAGTGTTTAAAAAGTGGTCAAAATTTTTCGTCAGATGAAACTGAAATTTGAGGCCAAAATCGGTCCTTACCGGACCTACTCCTTTCTTCAAATATTTCTTTTTGTCAAAAAAAAGGGGGGGAATTCAATTGGAAACAGCATAGAATATTGCACTAAATTATAAAATTGAATATAAATTCAAATCATATACCAATTCTAAGTTCTTTAACTAGTACTTCAGTTATTTTGTGTCTGTCAAAAACCTATTTATGTGTCAAATATTTAATTATAATCCAAATGCAGACGTGTATAGGCTGTATCAAGTGCTAATATATATATTGTGTACATTTTTGTCCCAACTGTTAGGGGTTGGGCCTCTGCAGTGGTATCCAGCTGTGCTCAGCGAAGCAATTTATTTTAAGCTATCTTACCTATCAACAAAATGGCAGTGAAAAAAACCCCATGTACGTTTGCAATCACATTATATTATCATTATCCATCAGCAGAGCTGTCTTTCTTTCTTTTATATTTCAATTTTTATTCAATGAATATAATAAATCTACTGTTAATTCCGACCCTTGACCTACAGACATGACAGAATAGTACAATGATCGACTTGAAAATTGGTTGGTTATATAGCATGTATAGGAAATCACTACATTTGTAGATCAGTTATTAGTGACCCCTTCCTCTGCTGGTAGCTGATACAAGTAGAACTGTTGAAAATAAACACGTCAGTTAAATCAAATGCTCCAAGGTGTCTTTATTTTTGGACAAATTTAGACAACTCTTGTGCAAATGCAAGAAAAAATTGTGGTTTGCGTGGTCTGACTCTGAGACAGGGATGATTTGTAGGCTTAAAACAAGCATATATATATTATATTTTTGTCCTATTTAAGTACTGCTACAATGTAGATTCAAGAAAATTGAGTTGGGAATTGTCATGATTGTAGGCAATTTAACACTAGATTGATTTCCAATTTATTAGAATATGTTTAGTTGTTTGTAATAAATATAAAGGGAAGCTACTTTTGTAGGTAGTGTACTTTTTCATTTGCTAAAATATTTTCTAAAATTAAATAAAAAATAATGTTATCAATATGCCAGATATTGAATTGAAGAGGGACTGAGAGACTGAGACTGCATTCATCAGTTGTCTTTCAAAAAACTTTAAAAAAAATCTCAAGTAGAGATAAAATTGGAGAGCAAATTATACATTAATTTCTATGTAGCAGTTAATTTTAAGTCCTCCATCAATGCTTCAACAAATGTCATACATATATGCAGACTGAGTAACCAAGAGATATTTTGCCAGCTCTTTTTTTACGTAAGACATTGAAGAGTTGCCAATTAATACAAGGTTCTTTTAAATTTAACCAGCAAAGAACTTTTATTCAGTCCTAATTATTATTGTTAATCATGTTAATTGAAATACTATGATATAAACAGGATGAATGCTGTAAAATTCGGCACCACTTTTGGGTACTTCAGATATAACTTGCTGTATCTTTTTAAAACATATTGAAAGAATTAAGAGAAAAAGCATTTAACTGTGCATCAGAGATCATTTCTAGTTATGTCAGCTAATTATACTGTAAAACTATTGAGCCTCAAATCTGTTGCTATGGGCAACAATAAATATACAAACTTTATCACTAAAACTGCTGTAGATGCCTACTTAGATAGGATGATTTCTTTATTTTGTCAGAGGGGAAGGTATCAACAGGCTGATTATTCTCTTGAGAGATTTGAAACTGTGTGGAAAGGGGGGAAATGTATTGAACATCAATTTAGTGGGGAATTTAACTTATGTGGCTTAAGAGGTCATAGAAATTGAAATGATATTTTTTTTCATGTAACTTTTTGCAGTAGATATTGCCAGAGTTTGTCTCTGTTTTGTTAATATGAAAATGCAGTTTCTTTAAATGAAAAAAAATGGTTAGCCATTTTGTCAAATTTACACCTGTTTTTTCTTGTTTTTTCCTCTCCCCAAGGAATCAAACTTTATTTGTCATTTACCAGTTGCTGGTTATATTATCTACATAAAATAAAATAAAACTTCAGTATTTCTATATATACATGTATTTAACACATGTATATTAATTTATATTTTATACAGTTAAGAATTGTACCCAAAACAATATTTTACAGTACATTTTCCATAAAGAAATTATAAATACAGATAATTATATCAGCAAAAAAATTAAAGTTGAAGTTTCCCCTGAAGGTTGCCCCTTAAAAATCAACAAAACATCTTGATGCATGAATGTGTGAACTAAAAAAATTGGCAAGATGATGGATTTTATCATATGATCAAATACCATTTGAGATTTTCCCTATCACACCAGCTGTTGTAACCTTTAACCCCCAGGACAAGATAGAAGATGGAAGAAATGGCAGTTAAATGTATCCCAGGGAAGGGAGATGTAATGCTGTGTTAGTTCATAAGACATGGGACTTTGTACAATGGAAAGTGTTACGTTTGATTTGAGTAAAAGTCGTAAACTCAGAAAACGTGGTTCTTTACCAGAACTTTTTCATGCTTTTGAGGGCATGCTTTTTCACAGACGAGGATTAGTAGACAGACGCAATAGTATGTAATTTTTCAATAAGTTTAAGATGAGGTTCAATAGTTTAGAAGTTAGGATACACATAATTTTATAATGTGTAAAACTGATACGAAAAAAGATTATTAGTATCATTTATTAGAAGAAAAAAAACTGATTGACCTAGCTCTTGTAGGAAAAACCCATTAGAATCATTTTTTTATTTTATTTTTGTGTAGTAGCAAATTTAAGTGTATTTATCTTAATTATTTGCCAATGTGTTAGTTTTAATTGAACAAACATTGTATCTGGTGTATTTAAAGTTTACTGTTGTTCAGTTATGAAACTTTATATGTTATAGACATTTATAAAACCCAGACATTTCAGATGTCTGATAATAACTTTAGTTTGCTTTCCAAAGCACAAACTATATGTACATGGTTTAAATTAAAGTAAGGCCACCCAATTCCTGGTATCAAATAATTTAAAGAAACCAACAATGTATTGCTATATGATCTTTTACATTGAAGCCCTGTTAAACTTGCATTAAGTCGTGTTCAGACCCTTAAACAGAAAATAAAGAAATATGGAGTAAACGTG
Organism: Mytilus trossulus; assembly: GCF_036588685.1. Classification (NCBI taxonomy): domain Eukaryota; kingdom Metazoa; phylum Mollusca; class Bivalvia; order Mytilida; family Mytilidae; genus Mytilus; species Mytilus trossulus. The sequence goes on from NC_086376.1 coordinate 87,513,126, forward strand.
CACGGGCCTTATCCCACAGATTATCAATGCATAGAAAAAATACAAATGCTCAATAGTCAAAGTTTTTATTCCTGTTCTTTATCTTGAAAGTTGCTTGAGGGTCTTCAACAATAAGAATCACTAATACCGTAAAACACGGTCAAGATGGTCCCTAGTGTCGATTTAAGCAGTATATTTTAAAAAGTATTTAGTACTTAAATGCATGATTTTTTATTAGTTATTAGTGGCTTTGAACTAGCTGTCAGATAACTGCGAGTACTCTCAGATATGTTCATTGTGTCTTTTTGTGTCGGGATGTATAAGTACCCGGCCACGTCTACTTGTGTGTTTGTCCATCTGATGAGTTTGAGCCTTTTTCAACTGATTTTATAGTTCGTTGTTTATTGAACTGTTATACCACTGTCCCAGGTTAGGGGAGGGTTGGGATCCCGCTAATATGTTTAACCCCGCCACATTATTTATGTATGTGCCTGTTCCAAGTCAGGAGCCTGTAATTCAGTGGTTGTCGTTTGTTTATGTGTTACATATTTGTTTTTTTTTCTTTTGTTTTTTTACATGAATAAGGCCGTTAGTTTTCTCCTTTGAATTGTTTTACATTGTCTTATCGAATATATTTTGCCTCACAATTACAAGAGGCTAGTAGTTACGGCCCTGCATTTCGTTACATATCAATGACCAGATGACTTCCACATTCTTCTCCCAAAATGTTTCCAAATGCTGGATATTTTGTAGACAACATATTCATGATATTTGTTACATTTTTTAACGAACATTAAGCATTCCTATGGGAACCAACTTAACCCCTCTACTTGCAGACTTGTTCTTTTATCTTTATAAGAATTACATCTTACATGAGCTTCTCAAGAATTTGATCAGAATATTTCAACTTTATCTATAAGAAGATGTCTTTTAACTGAATAATTCAAAGTTAAGTGGCTTTGTTGACTACATTTTTCTAAAATTAATACAGGCTTCCATAGTTTCAGTTTAGTCTGAATCACATCTTGGAAATTGACAATGAGGCTTAGTTGAGAACTGAACTTTATAGCAAAATAATTTAAATTTGAATGTAACATGTCTTCTGATTGGCTGACGTTATTTTGTTATAAGCCCATCTATAGACATAATTTAGTCATGTGACCGTGACGTCATCAACGTTTTTTCATGGTTTTCTACGGTTTTAAATGGAATTTGGAATTAAATTATAAGAAATGACTGTAATTTTTTTCTGTCTATTCGAAATAACATAAAAAATGTGGTGCACACTGTTAAATAACCCGCTACTTGTGTTATTCAGTGTGCACCAAATTTTTTATGTTATTTCTTCATAGACAGAAAAAATATTACAGTCATTCCTTAAATAAATTATTTCAATTTTCTCCTTGGAACTTTCTTTTTCTGTGAAGCATCATTCCTGCTGTGCCTGTATATACTGGGATATATATTTTCCTGTTGAAATGAGATTCCGAGGCATGTGTGTTTTATTGGGATTCCTTGATAGATAGTTGCTGATTACATGGCAGCTATTTATGTTTTATTATTGTCATTTTCTTGTACCTATTAAAACATAGAAATTAAACATCACATGAACTGAGTTTTGCTGTACTTTTTGCTGTTTGTTTGTTTATTCCACATCTACTAGATGTAAAGGGGGTGTTTGAGAACTCACAATACTAGTTTAACTGTTGCATGTTTAGTGTCCCTGCCCCAAGCCAGGAACCTCTACTCTTATTGTAATGAGTCCTGTTAGTTTTCAAAATTTTGGTATATTTGTATGCGTCTTTAGTTAAATGTTTTGCCGTACACTGAACTACATGTAGGATAACTAGCATTCATTATTGTTTAGGCAGGGGTCAGCCGAAACTAACTTCCCCTTCTGATTTTGATAACTCAAGGTTGCTTAAATTATGAAAAGGTAAAAAGTGAGAATTCATTTAGGAATCAATTTCAACTAAAAATAGTACAGTTTATAATTAAAAAAATAAGCATTATAGATTAAATAAGACCGATTAATTGTAAGGTTATGCTAAAATAGCTAATGGACTCTCAAGTTGATATCCTTTGACAAGAAACAATGCCGTTTATTTCCATTGTAGTCTATATTTACTAAACATTTTTTAAGATTTTATGTTGTATAAGGACAAGCCCTTTCAATATTTACAATTTTTACTTGATGTTATATTTATGATGGCATTCAAACATAATATCATGTGATTATGACACATCTATTTATTGTTCTATTTATCTTTAAGTAATATGTCAATTAATTTAAAAAAAGAAATTTCCAAATATGGTAAGGAGTGTAATACATTATATAACAATCATGTCACAATCTGGTCAATATCTATAATGCATGAATACCTTGGATAAAAAATGGATCATGTTTGTGTGAATATCCACATGAAGATTTGTGTAAACCACTAGCACTATATTCATAATGCAAATCAGGTTCAAAATTTGAGTCAGCATAACCTACTTTTTATGCTTGAGTGACTAAGACAAATTAGACTGATCTAAATTATTAATACTAGATTAAGATTATAATGATATCTGTGATGCCTCTAATGTGAAGAGTGTACCATGCTGTCTGCACATAAACAAACCTTGTAACAACTACATGTGTTTGAGTATAGTTTATTGGTTGTAAGGCAAAATTTTGGTCCTTATCCTCATTTCCAAATGGCAGTCTAAATTTCCTGTCAATTATCCTTGACAGCCTCTATTACAGGAGCCATAGGCGGATCCAGGGGGAGGGGGGCGGGCCCCCCCCCCCCCCTTTTGTGGGAAAAATTTGGTTAATTATATAGGGAATCATTAAAGCATGACTGGAGCGGGGCCCCCTCTTAGGTCAGTCAGCGGGCCCCCCCTTAGGAAAAGTTCTGGATCACTGGGAGCTATCTATTGTATGTATTGATAATGTGTTCTCATCCTGAATACACATGAAATATTTGCCACTAGACATTAAGCATTAAGTCAATTATAATGAGGTATCAAACATTTAGTCAATTCATTCTTGATTTCCTTGTGGTAAATTTTGTAAATTGGTCAACTCTAATGATTTGGACTTGAGTGCAGGAAATCTTTGTTTTACAGAAACATCATCTCATTTGCTGCAGATTAGCACATTTATTTTGTGCTGACAGATTTTGTTTCTACAAATGTTCAGTGATATTATATCTTCTCAATCTGATAAAATTCATCAAGACAGATGTCAGAGTGTTGTTATCATGCTGACCCTTGTTTGACTGGACAGACAGATAGAGGCAGAAACAGATTATATGTGTACAGTGGAGGGGGATTTGGCTTTGTCCACCCACAACTGGGTATATGTTTATATGAGGTTTCTGAAGTAAATTGCAGTCGGGTAGAAAACTTTGCATAAATATCAAAACATGTTTTTTTTTTGTGGGTTGTCTCAAAAAGAAGAAAAAGGCAGCAGAAAAATAATTTGGAAAGTTCTGTTGCTCTTTGAATCTTATTATCAATTCCACTTATTGTCAGTCGGAATCCTTTGAGCCAGGTGTACAACTTCATGTGAAGCTTAAAAGAAGTGTTTGAGGGGGTTAGCACGAGGGCAAACTAATTGGTTGTCAGCCTACTGAGTGTAAGATATTGATCAGACTTTGTAGCTGCACCTCTATGTATGATAAGACCATCTGTTTCATTGACCTGATAACTTATCTTTCTGTAGAGAACCAAAACATCTTCTCTAAACTGGAATAATTAGCCCATTTCTACAGAACACATCTATTTGCAAGGTCAATTAATGGTGTACTAAACATATTAACATTCCAATCAAATCCAAAGAAAGGAATAGTTTATTTGCCAGACTATTCTTTTAGAATCCTCCAGACCAGGTACACATATTTAATAATAAAAAAGTACATCTGCAGCACTTGTATAATAACTTATATTTGTGTATCATACTTCAGGTATATATATATAATCATGGTTCTGTAGTTGCTGAGGTAAATTCATCCAATTGAAATATCCCTTTCTGAAGGATGTACAATCTTGAAAACATATTATTGTGTGTGTATGTTTAGTTTGGGCTATATTACATTCACCTTTTCTGTCTGTCAGTCTGTTTAATATTCCAACAATTATTTCAATCACACATTTCTCAGGCTCTAAAAATATAATAGAATGACCGCATATTTGGTCTTCAGCTTGATAGAGATGTCAGTTGAAGCATGTGAACACTTTTTGGTACTGTTGGACATATGCTTCCAGCAGTGTGCCCATCATTGAAATTTTTAAATATATGTTGAAGAACTTAATCTTTCTTTTTTTTTGCTTTTTCATTGATCATGTTAATAATACTTTAAAGTAAGTGTCTTAATTAACTTGTTAGGGTGAACACTCCATGTGTAAGAACTACATGCATAAAGGGAATTAACTCTGTCACAAGTAATAAATCATCATCCTTGAACTCCAAGGTGTTTGAGGTGCAGTTGATTACACATCATAATGATAAGGATAGTACAATAAGGATGTTATAATTACAATGATCAGATGATCTGTCATTGTGTATGTTATAATTACAATGATCAGATGATCTGTCATTGTGTATGTTTTGACAGTAGACTACTAACATCTGTTGGTAATGATGGAGATCTTACATTATTATACATGACCAATCACATCATTCTTACATTATTATACATGACCAATCACATCTGTTGTTAATGATGGAGATCTTACATTATTATACATGACCAATCACATCATTATAGGTACATAGTAATTAACACAAAGCCATGGACTGGTTCCAAAAGTTGACTTTATTGTATTGTACTGGATTATTACAAGACACAGTCATATGCTTTAGTCATAATGTAAACAAACTCTTCATAGATACAGAACTTTGACAAAAAATACATCATTGTTTCCTATACAAAAGACTCATTCATTTTAAAGAGACATTCAAATAAGATTTAAAAAAAAGCTGAATAAAGTTCTTTGCTAAAGACTTTTTAGGACCAAAATTGTGAAAGGTTTGATGTTCAAAACTTAGTGTATGTCCTATCAATAGAAACTGGTAAAAGACTGAGTGTTTTGTATACTATAAACATGATAATGAGCCTAATATTATACATGTGTAGGTGGAACTGGTAGGTCCTTTGCTAAGGTCATTTTGGCCAATGTGACAAAATATTGCAGAACTGTGCTTAACTGGCAGGGTTACTAATAGGCTCTTAAATCCCTTCTTCAAACATTTTAATGTTGATTATTAAAATTTGCTGACTAAGCAAACTTGTAAATTTGACCTCACTTTTTCCTACATTAGATTTATATAGACTGGGTCTAGGAGTAAAAATATTTCTCCTGATGAAGATATGAAAATTAACCACATTTACAAAAATGTTTAGAGACATTATTTAATTTTCATATATTTTTCATGGCAAATGCAAGGATTTTACGTACATTTAATTTATTTATGTGACTGCATTACATGCAAAGATATGATATACAGTTAACTGCACTTACTTTTTTCTGTATTTGCGGTTATTTTAAGTCTGTTGATAAACATTAACCAACTAACATGCTGTACTTAAGTGCATATTTATGCTTTTTAACACATTCAATTAAAAAAGTTAAATTACTTTTAAAGTGCAAGTTACACAGCTTTGTATATCATTGTTTACAGTATGAAAGTAGAGAACATTACTACAGATAGTGGATCTGCCTTTATCTGTACATGTTTAATTCAAACCAAGGCCGAAAATTCATAAAAAAAGTTATTTTTTTCAAAACCTTCCCATGTATTATTTTTTTAATTGACCTTGTCCTGAATAAGCAAACAGACAACAAGTAAGCAAATTTACATTAGTAAGAGTAAACATCTCTATTCCAGTTTTAGATATAAAGAGATGCATACCATATAATGGTCTAGGGTAGTATGATAGCCACTTATTAAAAGGTTAAAATTAAATGTATACTCTTTTTCAAAAGACATGGTCATAGAACATGTAGAATGATTTTTGGATAACATAGGAGCTTCTCAGAAAAAGAAAGGTACTCTGACCTAAATTTAATGCCCCTTTTACTTTGATGATACCAATATATTAAAAATAGGTGTGTTATGATTTCCAATAAGACACCTCTTCACAAGAGACCAAATGACATAGAAAGTAACAACTATAAACTATAGGTCACTGTTACTGTGTGTACATCCTTCAACAATCAGCAAAACCCATACTGCATAGTCAGCTTTAAAAGGCCCTGAAGTGACAATTTGTGAATCAATTCAAACAAAAAAATGTTTTTTTGTCTAATTAATGCAGATTTCCACTCTTAGGTGAATTGCATCCATAAATATATATATGGATATAAGATTAGAGGAGTTAAATCAGAACAATTTAACCTAATATAATTTGACATGTTATAAATTTATAAGTTTTATATTTGGGTTCATTTTACAGATGCTATGTGACCATTTTAATCATGACAATCATATGAATTGATGTTTAAAGGATGCATTCAAGAGATTAGATTCATAGTCATCACACTTTTATCCTTTTTATACGGAAGTTAAAACTCAAGTGTTCTATTTATTTCATATGATATGTGGTACATCAAGCTATTTATTCAGATTATGTTTCAATAATACCATATCATGTAAATCAAAAGTAAAGGACTATACAGGAGTAAGGAATTATTTGTGCACATGATTAACATTATGCTGTCATTCTTTTCAGGATTCAGTGCAGACCTGACAGGAGTGAACACTGATTGGCCAATACAGTTTCATGATATCCATGGTGACAACGTTGCCTTAAGCCATGACAAGGCAAGAGCTCGCAGAGCAGACAGTTTCTGTAAATCTATATGCTTTAGTAGTCGACCAATAGCTATAAATGAAAGGGTCTATCTTAAATTCTCCCAGACATCAAGCAGTTGGAGTGGAGTACTGCGCTTTGGATTTACAAGTCTGGACCCTGGAAGTACACAGGGTCCAGACCTTCCAAGATATGCCTGTCCTGACATGACAAATAAACCTGGTAATTGGGCTAAAGCTTTAGGGGAAAGATATGCTGCAATAAACAATGTGTTACATTTCTGGTATAACAGAAATGGTGATGTTATGTTTGGTATTAATGGAGAGGATATTGGACTATTCTTCACTGGTGTAGCTACAAATACTCCTCTCTGGGCATTGATGGATATCTATGGCAATACAATTGAGATTGAATTTGTTAAATTTGGTGAGTTAAAATATATCAGTTTGAATCAACAAACATTGGCAAAGAAAACTACTGTGGATTCATTAATATTGTGCAATACCAAATTTTGTAGGTTTTGTGGGTATAGGTACACAAGGAAACAATAAATGAATCCACACTATATAGAGGGGCAAAAGAGACCAAAGGGACATTCAAACTCTTAAGTAAAAAAACACCCTGGAAACGTGATGCCTCAGAAAGCCAAACAATAGTACACAAAACACAACAAAAAAAACGAAAGACTGAGCAACATAAACCCCATTAAAAAGGGGGTGATCTCACTTGCTCCAACATTGTAAGCAGATCCTGCTCCACATGTAGCACTTTTCCTTTTGCCCATGTTAGTTTGCAATAAATATCCAACAAATTACAAGTTTTAAATAAGCTTGTGTGCAGACTTTTTCAAAACAAAGAAATTAAATATCCATAAAAATGTAAGTTCACGAAAATTTGTACCCATGAAAATAAATGAATCCGCAGAAGTTTACTATTGCCTAAATGATTATCTTACATGAACGTACAGATGATGCAGTAGAATAAAAATATCTGATCAAACAATCTACGGGTGCGTTGTTATCTTGCACAGCTTTATCCTAGCAGGAAATAATTGTATAAGGAAATGAAAGTATCTTGGTTAAGTGCACATTTAACATGAAGTGTTGCAAATAAAACAAAAATCTTTTTTTGGTCAAGGGTAGTGCTCTTTAATAAACTATTATATCTATATTATTTTTTTATGAACAATTCAAAATCAACTTTTTTTTTTTGTAATTAAGCCATTTTACAGAATTTGCTGACACTTCATATCTATTGTAACCACCAACACTGCAATATTGTTTTATTGAAGTGGACTGATTCGACTTTTGATTCTGCCAAATAGAGAAAAAAAAATATATTCATAATGAACTTCCTTCTATGCATTTTGTAGCTAGTAATCTTCATTTTTTTTTTCTTTAAGAATCTTTTTATGACCTATTTCGTAATAACAAATTAAAGATTTAATGATTTATATATGGTATATGTTCATGTTGTTCTACATTATAACCTGTTTACATAAGAAAATTATGTAAAATGTCAGTTAAAAACCACATGAAAAGAAAATATTGGACGTTTGTCACTAAGTTGTTATATAAATACAATATTTTCTATTATTATTATCACACCGAACAGATGGGAGTAGATAAAAATCCCATTTTAGTATGACCCAAACAGATGCATGTATATAAAATCTCGTTTTACTATGACATGTATTTATTTGTGTTGGATGTCATCAATGATATATTTTACACCTGATCTCAGGTAACAGTCAAACCTGTATCGATCACCTGAATGTAGATATTGATTAACTTATTGACTATGTCATACTATATGGTTTGCATGCATGGCCAGTTTTCTTACCCTATTATTGTTTATTAAGCAAATAAACAAGGATTGTATCAAAAGAGTAATATAGTAGTTACAAACAAAGAATATTTCAAATAGTCTTGCAAGCTTATATAAAAAAAAAGCAATGCAGTTTGCTGATGAAAAAAAATAAAAAATATAAATTAACATGACTCCCAGAATTTTTCAATTAAATGTCTTTTTAAAAATTCAAAGTCATGAATAGATAGAGGAATAATTTGCATTATTGAAATCAATATGAAATTGATTACTGGTTGAAATATTATTAACTTTCTTTGACTTCCTTATGAATTGAAATAGATTATCTAACAAAAGTTCAGATATTTTGTGTTGTACTGTAATAGTACAAATGTACATGTTCACTTCCTTTTTTGGTCAGGGATTATTATAGTTTTTTAAGGGATTCTTATAAGAATTCAGGGATGTTTTCAAAAAAGAAAAAGAAGAAGGGCTCAGGTATGATTATATTTAACTGATATCAAGTCAAACTTTACTAAATAAAGATTAAAAATCAATTGATCAGACATTTGAAGGTTCATAAACAAGATTGTGAAATACGTTTTAGTTATTACTTTACATTTACTTTACATAGAGTATACACAAATTTTTAACTTAGGTAGCAAGTACACATAATTTTGAAGTTACTGCTTAAAATTTTAAGTGTAATTTATGATTGCTCAAGATTTTTGCATGTTAATAATTTCTAGGCACTTATAGAAAATAGATTTTAGGGTATTTTATGAATATTCAATATTTTATAATTATGAAATTGAAAAGTCAGGTAAACTTTATTGACAAATGTCATTTAAACATGGTAACCTAAATTCCTTGTTAGTTGAAAATTTACTGTAGGTAAATGTTAATAATATGAAGGATTTGTGTCTTACTATACAAATCCTTGATACTTGGACCTTCATAATAATATACATGATGGAAAGTACATTAAATATTACATATCTGATGACCTTAGGAAATAACCGCTTGAAACATATATAAGATAGACATAGAACATTAATGATCTTCAAATCCATTAGATTGAAAGGAAATCTGTCAAAAAACAAGTCTTACATCCTTTTTTTTCCCTCAGTAGATATGTAATATCTCTAAAGCATTCACATGTATATCACATTACTGGGTCATTTTATATTATGTCAGATTCTACTCTACATTTGGATGTAGCTTTTGAGATTATGATTTTTCTTCATTTATCTGTCATATCTAGTAAGAAAATCAGCACCCCCTACCCCCACCCCCTATTTTTACAACACCCATGTATCTTTGAAAACTTTTTTCATAACCAGTATTTATCAAAAGTTTAAGAGTTTTATATGTAACAAATAATGCATAATGTTAAATCAAAATAATATACTAGGCAAAATTTATGATTTAACATGTTCAAGGTAGGTTTATTAGTTTGAATTTTCCACTTGAATGGAGTCCGATGTTAGTAGACTTTCTTTAGATGTCTTACATCATAAGTTTTATTTGAATCACCTGAATTTGCTGAGGTCAAATGCATTGAGCGTGAAACATGGTGGGTTGAATTAAAAGCAGGTTCAAAAGAAAGATTTTAAAATTGGTATTTGCTGTTACTCTGCTAAGCGTGCAGAAAAGATATGTCTGAGCTTTCTGTCAGAATATTGTGTCTGCTAAGCCTAACCAACAGATTGTTATCTTGTGTGTGCAATATTTGCAATTTACATGTCAGTGAATGTAATATTTGCCGTCAGACAGTTTAGCATCAGTACATTTTACCTGACTTCTGCTTATGTCTGACAGATATTAATTATGATTGCAATTGGCTGGGTATGTGGAGAATTGTCCTAGGGGTAAAGAGACTAATAATTAAATGTTCTAACTGAATTAATTACACTTCCATTATCTTCAAGCTAAGAAGCACACATATAATTGGTTATACTCTGGTAATTGAATTATTAGAAACATCATTATTACATGTATTCAGATAAGCAAAATAATAACGTTTCTGTCTGCCTCATGGGGATTTGAACATACAGTTTACATTTGTACCAGATTTCAGCAAATCAGAAACATACAAGTATCAAAAGAAAAACATGTACTTGAAGATAGCTGAAAAACGTGTTTATGTTGTACATGTATTTTGTGTTGAATTCAAATGAACCCTGTTACACTACCTGGTTGGTTTGAATTCACTTCTTAACATCTCTGTCTATATCTATATGTAAATGAAAGTGGTTTTTTTTGTAATTTCAGCTTAAACAGAGACACACAAAGTAAAAACTTAAGTCAGGAATTTTACATAAAATCCAATGTTTCAATTGTCATCTAACAATCACATAATAGTATCATATTTACATGTATTTGCAAGACGAGAGGTAAAAAAAAAGACTGCTGTTTTTCTTTCATTTAGACTATTTTATCAAATAAATTGTTCTGCATATTCTGCATGTCACAAGTGAGAGAGTAGATCTTTAGAAGGGCCTCTCTCAAAGATGGACTCCAACAGGACTAAATTTTGACCCAGGAGGTACAAATTTACAGACTGCATTTGGATTCCAATACCCATATTCCAATATAGCTATAAATAGTAGATAATGATAACTTGTACAAAATGTATATCTTAAAAAGTATTACGTCTTATTTATATTTAAATAAATCAAGTTTACTAATTTCTGCTTGGAAATATATATACCTTTCAGTGGAGGATTCAGGAGGAGGGGGTTGGACCCCCCTTTATTTCTTGACGGACAATGCATTTGAATTGGGACTTATAGTTAGAACAACCCTTTACCCTAGGTTAGAAACCACCTTTAAAAAATGTCTGGTTCTGGCTTTAATGCTATACTTACTGTCATATAATTATCATTGCCGTTAGTAGGAAATATGAGATAAAAAAAAATCTTGGGTAAAAAGAATAAAGATGGTATACCACCTGAAATTTTCTGAAAAAAAAAAGAATATTATGTAACTCTTTGATTTTATTTGATATATCAGAATGTTTCCTACTGGGATAATTTTGAGATTCCTTTTCCCCAACTTAGTTCAGAACATCATTTTAGCATACCTAAATTAATTTTTTGGCAGTACTAACTTTTTCCTGCAGTGTTACAAGTATTAATAATAAATACATGTACATATAACCTATTGAATCTATGGCAGACGATGGTAGACATTTTTTTTATGATGAAGTACTTGAGAGATAAGATGTGTTCCTGTTTATGTTGTAAATATCTTCACCATAATGTTTTCATAATCTGAAGTGGAAGTGAGGCTGCAGAGGCTGGATTTCTTGTAAATGTGTAAATAAATCAGAAAAGTATTATAGATAAATATTTTCTTTAGAAAAAGAGTCTTTGAAGAAAATGATAACTGTATCAGATAATTTTGACATCAAAGACATATTTTGTCTGGTTTTTTTTTTTCCATATTTTTTTCATGAATGAGGAATGACAATTTTAATTTCATATTTTTTTGTATTTTGTAACCACAGATGATAAGAAGGTCAGTTAATTTCTGATTGGCATTTTAGTTCAATGGTTCCATCCTTTACCTGTTACCTGTTAGGATAGTGGAGACTTGAGATATTTTTATTTCATGACAACAACTGACACAGATCTAGAGTGTTTACATTAACGGAAATGAGGGTTGAGTTTCAAAATCAATGGGGTTCTTTTTTTGTAGCTGACCATCATGATTTTAACAGTAAATCCTTAGATAATTGGTTAATTATTTGAGTCAAGTATAAATCATGGCATGATAAAAAAGTTATTTCCCTGTTTTTTCTTCCTTTTATTGTTTATTTTGTTGAACAAATGTTGTGATCATGTCTTAAACATTGAAAGGTAGCATTAATAGGTAAAGTATTTAAAATGGAGTATTTTGAGGCATCTAAATACATGTCTTGAAAAGAGATCAGACTCAGAAAAATTTAGTCTTGACTTGGATGTACTTTTTGCACTAGTAGAAAAAGAGTTAGAGGAAAATATTTTTATATGCATAAAATGAATGTTTGAATTTCAACCCCCAGAATTTTAAGAAAGAAGTTTCCTTTGCTGCATCAACTATTGTAGAAGGAATGTATTGGTACCCTCAACTATCTCAGCTATGTTCTCTTACTTATTACATAGATTATTTTATCTGTCTAGTGATTTGATGATTATTTCTTATGTACAAGAACATTTATATAAATTGTTTTGAAAAGAGAAATTATCAAGTTGTTTTGATGTAATGTACTAAGTATATAATGGTTACACCTAAAAATCTGGGTGAATTTTCATAAAATTTAAATTTAGAATTTTAAATTGAACCATGGTGTTTTTAAGTCATTATCAGAAAAGATATAGTTCCCAGTACGAGTAAATGTAGATTTCTGTTCATTGGGTTCAAGATATCCTTTATGGATTACAAGGCTTCATTGTATCATTCTTTTTTATATGTCACTATTTATATCTGTTTCATGCCACCATATCAGCCACCACTAATTTATTTAATTGCTATAACCTTAAAGCCTTTTTTATTGCATTGCCAAAACAATATTCCAGAAAGTGCTTATTTGTGTCTTATTCTTTCAAACATGCTGAAAGATTGACCTGTTGCTTTAAATTTATGGAAATCTACCCTATTGCATTAGCCGTACTCAATGATACTATCTTTTTCTTGCATTTGTAAGTCTGGCACATTGTAATATATGTACTTTTAATGATGACAAAATAAAATATATCAATGGTCAATTTTAAACATCAACAGTTCCTTTTACTAGACCACTAGCTGTCTTGGTAGTATGAATATAATTTCCCCTGAAATCTTTCAGACCAATTTAAAATACATTAATCCTAGCTGTCAACAAATTAAGGCAGGGTGCTATTCATCTTCCCTCCTAAAATAAGATATAGATAAAGAGATAATTGTATTGACAACAGTACATCCTTGTTTTACTGTAACTAGACGTATACCTGTAGGGTAGACATGTATTATTATTAATAATATAGACATCATGATCCTGAATATTTATAAATACTCAATTTGGGGAAAAAAATCCCCCTAATCATGTGAATTTGACCACATTCATCAGTTACAGTTAAATTTGCATGTGACTTTTCCTGTACATGAGTTGGTTTAATTTGAAAAGAGACAAAAAAGGGATGCTGAAATAAGATAGTGAATATGCATGAAGTTGAACAAAATAAAGTGAGAGCAGTTTACTGCGAGGTTCATATTTGCTGGAGTTAGGTGCATTTACAATCTTGTTATTGAGATGGCCTTGTTTATGAAAGAACAGGTAGTAAAGAAAAAAAACTGACCTATTTATTTTTGGTGAATTTAATTGTAAACAAGCTAAAATCATATATTCATATACTATATATATTCATAAGACGTTAACCTAATTTGAAAATAAAGGACCCCTGCATATCAAGCACACCTACAATTGAGTTATAATTTTAAGAATCTACTTCTTCAACTTTCAGCTGATTTATGATTTATTGATTGACTTCTCTTACACTAAAATTTTCATTCCAGTTATCAAAATTTCTGTTTGATGAAATTCTTTCATTAGCCATAAAGTAGAACTTAAGTATCTATTTAGTGAGGTTTTAAAAGTCTTTAGGTCAAAGATCAAGTTCACAATGTTTATAAACAGACCAAACTTAGGAAAATTGACTCCAAACTGTAGAGTCATTATAATTTATGGCAATTTGATCAAAGGTTAAGGTCAAAATAGCTTCAAGTAGATTTATATTTTAAGGCTAATTTTTGGTTTCCTATAAAAAAAAAAACTCAACATCATGACCTTGACCCAAGTGGTCAATATCATGAGGTTCATACAACTTTGAATAAACTCATCATGAAAAAAGGGTATATATGTAAAGCAAGTGATTATGGTATATAGTGGAATTTTTGAAAGTTTCAACAGTACCAGCCATCAAATTAAATTGCTTTGTGTGGAGTAAATATTAAATTAAGGAGAAGTGGTATGATTGCCAATGACACATCTATCCATTAGAGATTGATTGAAATGGATTCTAGCAATCATACACTGTACAATCTGCAACAATGAGAAAAACTCACACCATATACTACATGTATATATTAATTAAGGTCAAAAATGAAAAATGTGAAACAATTTAAAAGCTATGTCTTTTCTTTTTGTTGATGTCTTATGTGTAAAAGAACATGAATAGGATTCAATAAGTTTTAAAGTAAGTCTTTTCTAGGTTATATGATGATTATTTCTATATTTTATTTATAAAAACAATATGCTACACTTTCTCTCTGCTTTCTTGCATCAAATAATTATGTTCTTGTTCTTTATTTTTCAGAGGCTCCATTACTGAACAACATGTTAAATCGTCCGTCTGTGTCAATGCCTTCCGAGATATCAGCGATTACGTCACAGATGACAGCAATGACATCAGAAACACAACCATCAACCACTGTGGTTCAGTCAAACAGTTTGCCTATCAAATATTATACAATGACTAGATTCTCTTTAATGCAATGGCATAAACTTCAAGGGAAAAATGTACAGATCACTGATCCTAGTCGGACAATAGCTAATCGTACACCTGATGAGTTTTGCAATGGTTACGTTTTTTCATCACGACCATTAAAATGTGGTGAAAAAGTAGTGTTACAAGTACTAGGAATAGATAGATCATATGTTGGTGGATTAGCCGTGGGCTTTACTACGTGTTCACCCGATTCTGTGTCACAATCAGAACTTCCTGACGATGCTGATTTATTATTAGATAGAATGGAATATTGGGTTGTAAATAAAGACGTATATCGGTCACCAGAAATAGGAGACGAGTTGTGTTTTCATTTAACTAATGAGGGTTGGTATTATTTTGTACAAATTAAAATAACAAAATACCAAAAACTTTGAGGAAAATATAAAAAGGAAATAAAAGTCCCTAATCAAATGGCAATATCAAAAGCTGAAACGCATCTACTGAATTCAAACCTATCAAAAACAAAATACTGCCCATATGATTAATTGACTTGGTTGGTTCAAGAAAAAAGCTATATCCATTTTGTCCATTAGTATAGATTGATCATACAGAATTCATTCTTTGATTACTGAATTATTGATGTAAATCGGAAATTTGTCATCAATACAAAGGGAAAAATATATAAAGCCATGGTTGGTGTTAGATACATCTCAGGCTACACCCATGTCTGTGTTACATATTTTATGAAGGGATCAGATTGATTTCATAGACAGCATGATAAGCACAACTACATCAATGTCGCTTTTAAAAGGGTTTTCATAAACAGTTTGAGTCTGGCTCCATGTTGAAGGCTATACTTTCATGTATATTAGTTGTTTTATACATTGTGACTTGGATGGAGAGTCTCTTTGGCACTCATACCACATCTTTTTATTTATACTAGAGTCGGTTAATGTTGTAGTAATCATCTTTATTTCCCATTCATCTTTTGTTTGTTTAAAAATTTCCTGGAATATGTTTCCAGTCCAAAACTTTCAAAATCCTTAAAGAATATTTGATGTTACTTGGTTATATTGTTGTCTAGACAGTGTATGCATGCCATGAATTTCATAAATTGGATTGTTTTTCTCAAGGTCAAGGTTACAAACTTAATTCAACCAGGATGTGTACGATTGGAATGTCTGTCTGCAAGGTGAAGATGACAAACATTTCAAAATTAAACAAAAATTGAATGCCTTTAAGGATATTATTTCTTGTCAGTCACCGGCCAAAGTGTTGCATGTACGGTTGTTAACGAGGTCATAGGAAATACTTCATATACTTATATGAGTAAAAGGACTTTCAATTTCATTTTGTAAACTTGTCTGGCAGTACCTTTAGTTAATGTTGTACCCTTTAGTTAGAATTGTACAATCTACATGCATATGTAAGCCATCCATATACTATTGTAGTTAGGTTTCCACATGTTATTCTTCATGCTTGAAGATATTGATTTGACATTTGGTAGAAAGTTTTATCATGACAAATTACAGATCAAGTTGGAATTTTGCTCCAGTCTGATGTTTGTCTGCAGAGTTATGGTCCTTGGACTTTGAAAATTCATTCAAATAATCATTTTTTCCACATTCTGTTCATGCTTGAAGATATTGAATTTATATTTGTTATATATTTTACACCATGACAAGTTATTAATCAAGTTAGCATTTTGTTCCAGGGCAATAAATTTTTACTGGTAGGGGACTATGTATTGCTATACAATACTCTAAGAACGCTTGTTGCTTTAAATTTCCATTATCAAGATTCTCACAATTAGTTTTTGTCTTTATACATGACATATGCATGGGTTCGAATCCTGGCGAGGGAAGAACCAAAATTTGCGAAAGCAAATTTACAGATCTAACATTGTTGGGTTGGTGTTTAGACGAGTTGTATATACATTATGTACACAGCCATGTATCACCATCATTGATGGCGATCCGATGGATAAATCTGTTGTAGAGTTGTCACTGACTCAGACGTACTTATGAATATAATTATTTTCTGTGACTGTATCTTACATGAATTTGTAGGATCCTTTTCAATAGATAATTTAGCTGATCTGTAACAATAACATCTTCATGCCTGATATATCATGTACTGTAGTACGCCGCTAGATTAAAACTGAAGTGGAAAGTAAACACATGCCCACCAAAAGCGTTACTTTTGAAGCCCAGGTGGTCGTGTGGTCTAGCGGGACGGCTGCAGTGCAGGCGATTTGGTGTTACGATATCACAGTAGCATGGGTTCGAATCCCGGCGAGGGAAGAACCAAAAATTTGCGAAAGCAAATTTACAGATCTCATACCCGTAGCCAGGGGGGTTCGGACGAACCCCCCCTTGAAAACTAATAAGCACTGTGAAAGTAGATGTTCTGATAAAGTCGAGTTTGTGAGTCAAACGAACCCCCCTTTGGAAATTCCTGGCTACGGGCCTGGATCTAACATTGTTGGGTTGGTGTTTAGACAAGTTATTTTCCCTCCGGTTTATATGATCCGTTCATCCTTTATTGACTCTTTAAATTCAAGAGTTTATCTAAAAATGAGGGTACTTTTTCTAAAAATGAGGATACTCTTTATATGGCCTTCCAAATACCGTTTCGATCCCTAACATCACTGAAGAGACATTTATTGTCGAAATCCGGATCTGGTGTACTAAAATATATTGACACCGTAGGATTGTGGCATAACATCGCGGCCACAAGTTTAAAAAGTTTTTCTGTTTAGCATTAATTAAGATCCATTTTGTTACATCTTGTGATCAATTTTATTTGGCAATCAACAATGGCAGTCAGCAGGGTTAAAGAACATCAGTTGCTCTACCTGTTAGTCAAATGCGTTTTGTTTAAATATACTTTTTCACTTTTTGGGTCTTTTGGGAAATGTTGTTTGTGCTGTTTTAGACCCTTCTACAACAAAATTTGTTTAACATGCACACCTATAAAAATTGCGGTTTTTATCCAACGCAATCATAGGTTTGAATGTAGTTTTCAATTTAGACTCGTTTATATATATGTATATATATATATATATACAACTCGTCTAAACATCAACCCAACAATGTTAGATCTGTAAATTTGCTTTCGCAAATTTTTGGTTCTTCCCTCGCCGGGATTCGAACCCATGCTACTGTGATATCGTGACACCAAATCGCCTGCACTGCAGCCGTCCCGCTAGACCACACGACCACCTGGGCTCTCAAAAAAAGAGCTTTCGGTGGCCATATGTTACCTTTCCACGTCAGTTTTAATCTAGCGGCGTACTACAGTACATGATATATAAGGCATGAAGATGTTATATATATATATATGAAAATAACACTTTTTGACAGAATGTGTAAATAAAGAAGAATAGTTTGATGTTCAGGAGCTCACAATACATTGAATACATACATTAAACATTATTACTTAAGACATTGGGTTCATTGACATTAAGATTGAATCACACCTAGGACTTCTAGTGTCCAACATATATCTGCCACAGTACATTGTAAAAATAAGGAGGTGTGGTATGATTGATGAGTTTAAGTGACGAAGATAAAAGTAATCATAGGTCACCATTTACAGCCTTTAACAATGAAACAAACTATGTTTCCATTGTTACTCAAAAGTACTACATGTATACAGATACAGATACATCAAGGTAGTGAAAGACTAAATTCATTCCTTTCTATGTAGTAACCCATCTTATTAGGTGTAAAAGTCTCCTTTTGGAACTTTATTGGTGCCCTGTTTAAGTATATAGAACATGACTCACTTACCAAAAATTACATACAAGATAAACAGTTCAAGTGATTTGCGAGAAAATTTGTATGAAGTTGTTTCTGTCATGAAAATAATTATGGTCATAATTTCAATTATTTTTTTGTGTTTTCAGGAGAAGTGCGATATTCCAGAAACAACAGTAAAGTAGCCACTCTAATGCATGTAGATAGAACATTACCATTATGGATATTTTTTGACATATATGGAAACATACAAAAAATGAGATGTTTAGGTAAGTTTATATGCTGGAAGTAATGTTTACCGATTGAAAGGGAAACTTTGCTACTAACGACATAATTCTCAAAATACATACGTTATTTTAACCTGAATATTTCAGTCATTATATTCTGCAAATCTACGATTACAAATGTACTTCAATAACACCTGAATGCATGCATAGTCAATTAAATATCTTCAATCAGATCATTCGGAATAAGCTCAGAGTTTTCCTATCTCAATTAAAACTGAGATGATTGCTGATCGGTCACTTCTACAGGGCACCAATCCCAATCTAGGGTTCTTGAAGAGTTTATATCGTGTTTGGAATTCAGGTCCTTACAAGTAGAAGAGATTTATTAGGGGTATTACTAATATATTCATGTTAATGTTATTTTGAATAAAAACAGGTAGCTATGTTAATGAATAAACTAATATTTTAAAGTTAATATATATTAGAAAATCTGGTTATGGTGCCAATGAGACAACGCACCATCCAAGTTACAATTTGTGTAAAAAGTAATCAATTATAGGTGAAAGCACAACCTTCCACACAGAGCCTTGACTCACATCTAACAGCAAGCTGTATAGGGCCCTAAAATGACTTCGTGTTAAATCATTCAAACAAGAAAACCAAAGGTCTAATCTATATGAAAAACGAGAAACGAGAAACACTTATGAACAACATTCACAACCAACAAACAATGAACATCAGTGTGATGTATATACTATATATATTGCTAAGAAATGTGAATACAATTTAATCTTGACACCAAAATGAACTTTCAGTTTGACTTATATTTTGTATGTTTTTGCAGGTGTAGCACCTCATCAGCCACCAGTGCCACCTCGACCACGTTCAACCTCCTACCTAACCCAGGGATCACCACTTAGTGTAGCTCTACCCCGTCCAGAGAGACCAGTTCAACCTACCAACCAAAACATCGCTAATTCTCATGCTAGCACGCTACAACAAAGGCAACTGCAGGAACAGCATGCAGCATCCATGGTACGGAGTATCAGCGTGCCGTCTGGGGTTTATGTTTCGTCCAAATCGTCTCCTCCTGTTCCACCTAAAACCCATAAATCCCATTCCATTTCGACACCAACATCACCGACAGAAAATATGATCCCTGAAAATGATATAAGTGAATGTACAGTATGTTATGAAAGGGAAGTTAATTCTGTGTTATATAAATGTGGACACGTGTGTATGTGTTTCGAATGTGCCATTCATGTAAAGGAAAAAGGAGCTTTATGTCCTATCTGTCGACAGACAATATTAGACGTCATCAAAATATATAAAACATGAAACACTGTTATAAGCATTATATTTGATTCTTTATAAGGATAGAACCATTATGTTTGGTTTAGTAGGTAGTGTTAACTTCCTTTCCTCCTATCTGTGATTGTAATTTAATTTAAGAATTATTTGTAACCTAAGATATTTACTAAGGTCATTAAATTATTTATTTTTGGCATATTTTTTTCCAAAGCTTATACAAGTTAAAAATTGTCAGAAAAGTGCTAGCCAAAAATATCTGAGTTAACTATGTGGAAATCTATTTAGTATACATTGTGAAGTAGAAAAAATGATAAATTTAGAGGTGCTACTTATTGGAAAGCCAAAGTAGATAAATGTAGTAAAATTGTAATATTGCTGGCAGTATTACATAAAAATGTGGCATTTAGATCAAATTTAAAGGTCTCATTTCTACTTCAATATGCATTACTTTGTTATGATATTTGAAATAAAATTCTCTTCATTCAGATTCAGTAGTTTACCATTTTAAGAATATCAGAAAATTATCACACTAATTCAATTTGATCAAACTTAATGAAAAATAATCTTTTTGTTTATAACCCTCATTTCTTTCTGTATTTGTTTTCTCCAGTCTATTTTTAGTCATCAATATTTTGTTTTCACCAATTTCCCCTTTTCAATCTCAGGACTTTTTATACATTCTTTTTATTTCTTGTAATGTATTTGTTTTTGAGTTATCCCCCTTTGAATGGTGCTCATTTATTGTTTTATCTTTGACAAGTGCTGTTGTGTACATAGATATGATTGAGAATAATGCATTTTAAAAGTAGATATAGTTGTATTGAAAAAGAAATTAAATTTCTTTTATATATATACTGGTCTGTGGTAACATTCATTAACATTATCATGGATTCAATTTTATACATGTTTTATTTGAATACTAAATTCAGAAATTTTTGCAATGTTTTTCTTAATCCAATAAAGCATCTCATTAATTCAAAAACACATTCTCAATTCATTTACCATAAGATTAAGCATTTTCAGAAATCCCATAACTTTTTGTCTTTACAAAAATTGGCCACAATAACATAATTGAAGAATGCAAAAATAGTAATGTTCTTAAATTCAAATTCACTTGAGTCATCAATTGGATCTGAAAAACAAAATCAGAATTTGTAAGGTTTTAAATTGAAAAATAAAACATAATGTTAGAGCCTTTCAGAAAAAAAAATCTATTTTTAAAATGTAATTTTGTACTGTTTTATTTGGTGTTGTTTTCAATATAAAAAGCTTTAATATTTGAAAAAGAAGGTCCATTTCATCAGTACTTATACATCTATCAATAAATTTTGATGATATTAGCTTTCATTAATCATAACATTCAAAATATAGACCAGTTTTCTTATGTCATAATGGTTGTTAAATATATTTGAAGAGATATTATATTTATATGTATATAATGGTTTAGTGCAATTGTTTTTATAACTCTTTAAAACTTGTTATCTAACAATGCAAGATGTCGGTATATATGAAATTATTTATTGAGCTATTTCCCCTTTTCATCATTTTTCATTTAGATCAAAATTGTATAAAAATGTGTCCTATAAAATATTCTGAATATGAACTAATAATTTCTTAAAATATCAAATTAACATCAAATTAACGTTTTTTGAAGTTTCAATTTAAAACTAACAATTACTTACACATAGATTACGACTGTTTTCTGTGGTGATATGTTGTTGTAACTTTTTTGTATACATTTTCCTACATATTGAATTCAAACTCTTTCTACTAAAATAATGTATATTAAAACATTTTACCAAATGATGAAACGATAGAAATCATTTAGCATGTTGAACGAGTTTAAATGGCAGATTATTATTGTATGAATTTGAGAATTCTTTCCATTTCATTGAGTATTTTAACTAACAGGGTGACTGGTTCACACACAAAGTATTATATATTTTCATTCATTCATTCATTCATCAAATTAGGATTTGTTTTCTCACTATTTCTATCAATTCTATAGGGGTGTATTTATTTTTACACAAAGTCAGCAGCTCTGAAAGTCTTATTTGGTCATCAGAAGACCTACTAGATAAGAGAAAAACTCAAAAATTATTTTCATGTTTTTAAGAATTCAAAAATTGCAGCATTATCAGATTGCAATAATAAAAACTTGCATTCATAATTTCAGTAGTAATTATTCTTTGGTTACTTATATTTAATTTCCTATCATGTTAAATAAGTGCAAACATACAAACCATGCAAATGGTTTGCAGAATGCAATAATGTTGATATGAAGTGAGTAGTGATCTTTAATGCTCAGATTAAACACAATCATGCATATTTTAGGCATTGAAATCTTAAATGAAAACCTTGAAATTATCCAGATTTACAATATTGTTAGTCTTTACAGATTTTGTAGAAGAAATGATATTTTATCAGACAGAATTGTCCTTTTCTTGTTGATAAGATAATGGTGAAGTTAAAACATTTGATTTCAATTGCAATTGTTTCCATCTATTTTCTTGTCAGTTCCTTACTATATCATCTTTATAGAATCACTAATCGGTGACTGCAATAGTTTGAAAAGAAAGTCATTGTACTATGTACCATGATTTTTAATTTCTTATAGCTGTCTCTGTTGAAAAAGAATAAGATTTTTAAAATGAGGTAGCTCTGTACACATTCTGACTTATTTTATATTATTATTTTTCAAGGGTACAGAGTTATAAATGAAGATGAATATCATTATCAGCTTTAATGTAGAAATTGTTCTACATTTCACTTAATTTCATTGTTATTATGTCATCTTGTTACATTAGATGAGAGTTGCTGGAGTGTAATATACAAATAAACATTTTAGTATGACTCAAGTGTTTCCTTATTTAACAACAGATTTTAAATTGGAGAAGTACTGAACGGTTTGCTGTCTGTCGAAACAATGGTAGTTCACAGTAACTCTAAAGTTGATTGTCTTATTATTAACTCACTATCACAAGCCAATAACAATGGTCCTGGTCGATTTTAGAGAGTAGATGACAATCTTCCTTCAAAAGAAGAGAGATGAGAGGAGCCTAATTAAGTGCTTCCTAGTCGGGATCTATTTTTCATTGAGATTTTGATCCACTGTATATCCTTTCACACCAAGCTTTAGCTCATACCAAATAAGTTCTTTTGGAATTGACAGGTAGGAGAATAATTAAAACTGAGACAGTTTTGCTGTAAATGAGGTACAAATTGAACATTAAAGCACATTTTTAGGCAGTTAAGGATGTCTGCTTGTCATGTTTTGGATTTTTTGTCAGATTTTCGGAAACCTCTGGTTTTATCCATTTGAATGCCTTAAAAATTTTTCCCCATGAGCCCCATTTTTCTTTTTATAAATCTTTTACATGTACCGGTATAATAATAAGTCATTTGTAAATGACTTATAACATTTTATTTATTTATTAATAGTATTTGAGAACGCTAACTGGTTAAAGATAAAGCAATGAAAAATCAAGAGAGAACATTTTCCTGCCAAAATTCAAATGGCGTATATCTCGAAAACAAGCACATGGACCCCTATATCTTTTCTGCTTTTTTGATTCCTCAATTTATTCCCTATCAATACATACTAGTTTTATGAAAAATTATTTATTCTGAAACTGAGCAGCGAACATCCTTAAGCTGCCCATTAAAATATTCCATATACCAAATATAGTTGATCTATTGCTTATAGTACATGTACTTGAAGAACAGATCAAAACAATAAAACTTAACATTGACCAATGAATCATGAAAATGAGGTCAAATTCAGATGATAACAGGAAATATGTGTTAACCTAATACAATCATTCTATACACCAAATATTGTTGTCTTGTTGCTTATAGGATGTGAAAAACAGATCAAAAACACAAAAACTTAACATTGACCAATGAACCATGAAAATGAGATCTAGGGAAGGTGATAACTACCAGACAGACATGTACACCTAACAACCATTCCATACACAAAATAAAGTTGACCTGTATAGTATTTGAGAAACAGACATACTTGCAAAACTTTAACCCTTGATTACTGAATCATGAAATGATGTTGAGGTAGAGGTCAGGTTAACCCTATTTAAAGAACTTGTACAGGTTGCAAACCTATATACCAAATATGGTTATCTTATTACAATAAGTGACGAAAGAAATCAAACAGTTACTGAACAAAGAAAATGAGGTCACAGTCATTGGACATTTGACAGACAGACACTTTGTATCAAAAGGTATCTGCATACAATATTTAAAACATCTATGTCTTTCTACCTTTTGAAATATATGCTAAAAATGAGTTTTAATGTCAAATGAAAGAGTACCGGCTATAAAGTTGCAGAAAAAACCTGCAAAACTTTTTATAAATGCTGATCAACTTTCAGCATCAGCATACTGTTATTTCGAACCCAATGATAGTTTCAACAGATTCACCTGCAAATTACCTGTCGATTTAAACTTTTGACAGTTCTATTATCCCATCTAATAAATACAATAGCTATTGTTCTCTGTGTAGTTTATTCACTGGGACCTTTAAATTTCTTCTAGGAGAAATCTATCACTCGTTAATTAATTTGACAACTGTGGTATATTTTCCATGTGTTTCTATTTGGTAATAAAACTTTGCCATAACAGAAAAGCTGTCAGTGAATTAGTGTACAGGAAGACAATAAGGCAATTTCTGCAGATTTTGATAAAATAAAACTTTCTTAAAACCAGTACCCCCTCTTTTTTTTGAATGATCAATAAAATTGAGAATGGAAATGGGGAATGTATCAAAGAGACAACAACCATTTGAATGGGGACATGTAGTTGGACCCCCCCCCCCCCCCCCCCCCCCCTATTAAAAATGGCTGGATCCGCCCCTGAAGGAGACTTCGATGTATGGTCACTTTGATCTTCTGGCAGTCAAACCCTTGCCAGAATGGGGGTTCCAATGGCTGTGAGGATGTATAGGTATGCAGCCATGTCCAGTCAAAATGAGGGGCAAATCTAGTGCTTTGTAAAGACAGAGTGATACACTCTCTGCACGTTAACAATATCTTTGGAAAGTCTGCAGGAAACCTGTTGCAAGGTGTAACCAATACATCTTTATAGTTGCAGTCCAAATCAGAGGCCGATTTAGATTTAGGGAAAAAATTTGGTTGCTTATATAGGGAATCACTGAAGCGTGACTGGAGTGGCCACCCTCTTAGGTCAGTCAGTGGGCCCCCACTTATGAAAATTTCTAGATCTGCGACTGCAAATTCCCCGCTATGTGCATTCAGGATGGCGTCTGAAGCAGGACCTACCATTGGTGTTTATTGCTTACATTACTCTTGTCCTAAACATGCATGAATAATTCCCACTGGACATTATGACCTGAACATGCATGAAAATTTCCCACTGGACATTACGCAAACAATCCACTCTGTTCATATTAAATAACTCAAACTAATTTTTACTTGTGAAAATCTTGTAATAATAAAGTTCATGTATATATAAGAAATAAAGTTAAATGCAACAAGTTTCTTGTAAATAATAAAAATAGTTATATATCAACTATAAATCAACTGGATTAGCACCTAAATAAATAGAAATATGATATGAATAATGATTAGTAATAAAGTCGGTAAGGTTTCTAAATATTCCACCATATAACTGTGGATTCATTATTGTTGATGATGAAAAATTACTCATCGTGGATTAACAGGTTATTGATGAACCACAAATTTAAACTTTTAACAGTCACAATTTTCTTTAGGCTTATTACCCATGTTTAAAGAATTTAGCAAACCAAAAACTAAAATATCTATGAAAATACAATTTTTCATCATTCTACGAAATTGGTATCCAAGAAAATTAATGAATCCACATTATATACCAGTTCAACTATAAATATTAATATGGTCTATTACACTTCTCTTCATATGAGACATATTCTGTCATATATTTTTTAACTTTGATTACTGTTTGTTTTTATTTTTACTCAGTGTAGTACTGCTCATACTATTTGGTAATCTTTCTCAGAAATATCAAATGCATACCAGTAATCAGTTTGAATTTAAACAAATAGTGACTACCAGTATTTCAATTCTAAAAATCAAATCTTTAGGTATATGCTTTCGAGCATTTCTACAAAACATTAAAAAAGTTTAAGGAAAATACTGAGCTCCAAGTTCTGAAAATGTGGCACAAAAAAGTTTGATTTTTTTGTTAAAATGTCCACCACATGTTTAAATACACAAAATATTATTGCACAACTATTTAAGGTTAAATAAAATTATAAAATACATAATGCAATATTGTAAATGTTTTGTTCATGTATAAAAATGTTCACAACACAAGCAGACTATAAATAAAATAAATAAAAACAATTGGGAAATATTATTTGACATATATTCATTAATATTACAGATAAAATGGTAGAAAAAGTACTTGTAAAAAAATAACAATATAAACTAAATAAACCAATGTACATTGTACTAACATCAGTGACTGAAGACCATAAAACAACAGTGCAAATATTTTAAACGCAAAAAACTCCCAACCTGCAGTTGCATTTGAAAATAAAATAACCTTAAAACAGTTGATAAGTATGACTTGGGGGAAATGCCTAATATTAAATGAACTATTCATGTTAAAGCTACCCATTCATATAATATTATTTTGGCCTAGTTTTTATAAGTAGAAATTCAGAAGGTATCATAAGCCCTGATAAAAAAGAATATTACTGAAAAATCATCCTTTAATCTTTTTTCCATTTCATGTACATGTATTAAAAGAGTACACATTATGCATATACAATAGTAGGTCAATGGCTTACTTGTATTTAAAACTGGGAAAGGCTGAAGTTTATTAAGCCCTTCAATAGTTTCATGGTGAAAACAAAACAATTAAAGGGGGACATACACCCTCTTCAAACCTTCTGAATTTGTCACTGGAAAGTGTTCTAATTACAGTACAAATATATGCATGTTAGTTATTTTTTCAGTTGAATTTTCTAGTACATGGGAGATAATCCAATTTGAATTATATTCTATTGTCCTTACAAATGTATTATTGCAAAGCAAAGAAAACTTTTCCACAGATTCATCTCCTATTTAAATTTAAATAATTATATTGATCAGATTGAAAACATTTTAATGATATTGAATATATAGAACATCACAAGCATTTTGTTTTAGTTAAAACCTGTATTTTCATCTATTACAAAGATATTATTTTACTCTGACCTGTAAAGTAATTAATGAGTGATAGATTTCTATTAGAAATAATTAAAAGGTCCTAGTGAATAAACTACACAAAGAACAATAGCTATTGTATTTATTAAAAGGGACAATAGAACTGACAAAATTTTAAATATTCATTTGGTTCTCTATAAATATATGGAGAATATATGTGATACATAATAAAAGTATGACTAACAGAAAAATTATGTAAATATAAGCTTCCTATAGAAATTTTTGGCAGGTAACTTACAAAACATTCATAAATAAATCTCCACAAAAGTTACCAAATTTCTAAAACAATCTAGATTTAAAAAAACAAATATCGTTTTCACTGAAATCTTCCACCAATATTATTAATGGCAACACCAAATGCATGACATCTTCTATAAAAATTGTATATTTCTGTCTTTTGAAATAAAAAAAAGTCATATAAAGAGTAAAATTGAGTTATTCCGTTTTAAATATTTGTGTTAACTTTGGTGGCCTGTGCTCCTCTATTCTACGTAAGCCAAGATCATCTCTGTCAGCATCCACAATCTCTCTCTGTCTCTGTCGAATCAGTCGTCTCTGCCACTGAGTGGCTAGGACAATGGCACTGGTGGCATCACTGTTACTGGAATCTTCAGGAGCCTTTAAACCCTAAAGTAAAAGGTTTAGTATAAAGTTACTGTGGATTCATTTATTTTCATAAGCACCAATTTTCATGAAATTGAGGATAATGTATTTTACAGGATATTGGATTCCAGGTATTGCCAAAGTCTGCATAATGAAAAAAATTGTTGTTCAGTGAATATCCTTATTTGTGGTTCAACTGTTTCCATGAAATTGATAAAATATATAATCCCAAGAGCTCTCATCTTTGGATTATATTATTGTCTACGGTTCATGTGTATGTGATATTGAAAAAGCCATATCATATACACTTTATTAAATACCACAGAGATGTTTTTAGGCGACAGGACGTCATACAGATTAGGGGTTTAATAAAGCCTTTGCAACAGGAATTGACATTGATGACGTGACGTCATACAGATTTAAGATGTGATAAAACCGTGACTGATAGAGATACATGTATCATTGTTGATAGTTGATACAGCATAATTGCCGTTGATTTAATTACACATATAATTTATTGGTATTCACTTCTAAGTATATAATAAAAGTTTTTATATGATAATCCTTTAATAAATTTCATGACGTCACAGTGTATATGCCTTTAATGAGCAGACTGTACTTATTGATTTTTCCATATGCACGAACATTTATGTTTTATTCAATAAACACAATACACATTAACATTACAAAAGTGCAGTTGTAACACAAGTTTTAACACTTTTACAGCTTAAATCTCCTTATATCAAGGGTATAATAGTCAAATCAATGATTATACAATTTGTTTTCTTGTTTGAGGGTAAAAAAATCTCCACAAAAATTATATGTGCCAATGCTTATACAACTGCATACTAAATATCATTGGCTTACCATTTATAGTGGTTTTCCTTAATAAACTGACCTAATCACAAACTTTAGCATTTTAATTAACCATGACTGAGGGGTAGGGTCAAATAATCTCCATGGAAATTATATGTATTACAAATGTTATTTCAACTGATTGGGAAGCTAGTGTTTTAATTTGCATAAGGACAGTCTATTTGAAGATGTGTGTGATAAGGATGATTGCCTTTATAATTATTATTGAATTCTAATCACGTATCAGTGTCACCAAACGCATATACAAAAGAACTGAGTGTTTGATATGGGACAAATAACTGGACACTTCATTGGTGAGTTTTTCCAAAAAATCCTGTCTATAGATGGACTGGTCTTAAATGAGCTAACTTCTTAAACCCCGCCCATTCAAGTGAAATTAATCAAGTAATACCAATGCTTATTCAACTATATATTAGATGTCATGGCAGGACAATAGAACTGTTTACATCATACATACTTTTACACATACTGCCTCAGCTGCTTTCATGGTCTGTAGAACAATCTTCATCAAGTTTTCTGCATTCTCCGTCAAAATTTTAGTCACCTAAAATGAAATAAAACATTTGGGTTTTAAGACATAGGAAATTCTAACTTATCCAAAACATTACAGTTTTACTCCTGTTCATTAATAGATATATAAACAATTCAACAGTTTCATGAAACTGCTTAAAGAAGTTTTGAGTTATAACCTGAAAACTAGAAGATTCCCCTTTTTTTATGAATAAAATGCCATAATCCGGAATCATAATATCTAAAATTTATATAAATTAAAGGGAGCTGACATCAATAGATATAAACAAAGTGAACACAAATTGGCTAAAGCCTTTTAAACTGAAGAACAGACAGACAATGGTTTACCATAATACATCCTGGAAACAGGCATATGATGTTCAGTAGTTGTTGTTTGTTGATGTGGTTCATAAAAGTTTCTCGTTTCATAGTTGTTTATATAGACTAGATCGTTGTTTTTCACGTTTTAATGGTTTTAAACTAGTCATTTTTGGGGACCTTTATAGCTTGCTGTTTGGTGTGAGCCAAGGCTTCGTGTTGACGACCGTATTTTGACCTATAATGGTTTACTTTTATAAATTGTGACTCGGATGGAGAGTTGTCTAACTGGCACTCATACCACATCTTCTTATAATAACTTATATCTATATAAAAGGTTATAATTCAATTCATGGAAAATTACTCAATGGCATTCTTATTGCATGAAAGATGCGAGAAAACTAATGCACTTGCATTTCTACCATGAAACCTTACCAAAAAATCAGATATTATTGTAGTCTTCTATTTTGACAAAAGTTGCAAAGCTAGGTAATGCAAAAAAATTAACTCTTATTTCAAATTTTTATTGCATCATGTAGTTGCAGCTTTCGTTGACATTGCAATAATTAAAGTCCTGTTTGAGTCAATTCACAATAAAAAAATAAACGCACATAATAATTTCTGAAAAAACAGTTTTCAAAAGTGCATTTTTACAGAAAAAACTTGGTATCTGTGTGTAATTTATAAAAGATGTATACAAGGCTCCGTGTTGAAGGCCGGACATTGACCTATAAAGGTTTACTTTTATAAATTGTTATTTGGATGGAGAGTTGTCCCATTGGCACTCACATCACATCTTCCTATATCTATATACAGTTTATATGCAGTAAATACTAAATAGGTGCAAAAAAGCACTGCAAACAGTGATACAGCAAATCTAAAATGTGATCAAATTGATAGTGATAATCTAGCATGGCAATTCTAATCTCCATGACAAAACTCACATCTAATAAATGACAAACACATTCATTCAAAACTTTCTGGCTTTGCTACTAAGATTCTTCAACATAAGACTGATATTTAAAGCAAATTGTAGCTTATTTTTAAGTAAATATAAACACTTCTACACAAAGTAATATTTCACACATATTTCTACCTTGTCTTTGTACCAAACAAACACTTCCTCATTTGATGGAATCTATAAAATGTCATATAAGTTTTTCATCTAACATTTAATTCAATTATTAACATATTTCAAGTTTCTTTTGATGGAAATATCATTGGGAGAGATCCCTTTGCCCCAAACAAAAATGCATCCTTTTGCACCACAACTTTTTCCTCAAATGCTACGTTTGCGCCACCTGTTTTAAAATTAAATGGTATCAATTGCATCAAAAATAAAACATACAATTGCGCCAATTAAAAGAAAAATGACTTCCCTACTCCTATATTCGGACTGGGAACCAGCAGTTTAAACAGTAAATGTTTCCTTTTCTGAAACATATCTTATCCAAAAATACAAACATTGAAGGATGAAATGCATAAAACAGTTCATAATAATTCCTAATAATTATAAAGCTAAAAGGCATGGTGGAAACAAAGTACTGTGAGTTCCGAATATTGGCGCAATTGATATATATTGAAAGCAAAATTTGGCGCAAATGATTATTGATACCCCTGAAAATCAGTAATTGGGGCAAAAGTCTGCTGCCGTATGATTGAAATGTATTGTAAAATGACAGCTATTCTAAAGCTAACAACTAAAAATTTAAGTCCAGATGTTACCACAAAGTCTTTAACTGGTTACACTTCTTACACTATAAAACAAGCTCCATTAGTCACCCTTAGAACATGTATATAAAATATAAACAGTAAAATAAAGTAAACAAAACATCTATTCAAATTTGTAAATGTTGACGTCCATTTTCATACTTATCTTTAATTCAAAATATTTAAAATCACAAATCCTACCCCCTCAGCTTACCCTTCGGGAACACCTGAAATCACCCAGAGTTTTTGGTAGGGTTCATGTTGCTAAGATTTTATTTTTACATGTTGTGTTTTGTATACTATTGTTTGTATGCCATGGCTTTATATGTTTATTTTCAATTTATAAGTTTGAATGTCCCGCTAGTATCTTTCATCCCACTTGTTCACTTTAATCTTTAATGTGGTAATTGATTATGCTTTTATTTTACAAGAAACCATCTGAAAGAAAGCTAAAAATTGGCAATCCTGTCTCTTGTTCAGGTCCCAGCAACAAACCCTTCCAATAATTAACTTACATCTCCATCTCCTGATGAGCCTTGATGGACATTGGATATTATACTCAGCTGTGTACTGACTGTTGGTATCTGGTTGGCATAAAATATCAAATCTCTGGCAAACCTAAAAAAGATTAATAAAAGAGTATATTTTAAAGTTAATGGTTTTTCCAATTAAATTATTGCGAAAGCCAATGATACTTTTTCCTGAATAAACTACACACAGAACAATACCTATTGTATTTGTTCAATGGGACAAAAGAACTGCCAAAAGTTAAAATGGACAGGAACCTATCAGGTGAATCTGTGAAAAAGTATCATAAGGTTCGCAATAAGTCAAATGACTTTATTCAAATAAAAGAAGAATGTGGCTGATGACATGAATGTCCCTGTTCAAACTTTGCAATTTTCAAATTTAAAAAGGGGTCTAACTCTCTGACAGTAAATGACTTGCTGCTAAAATTAAAATTCTGTCTGTGTGTTGCCATTCTAAGCAATGTGTTTAAGTTTTATAAAATTTGCTTTAGGCATGTAAGTAAGAGCACAGAACCAAAAAATTTCAATTTTCCAAGTTATTAAGGGACATAACTCTAAACTGTAAGTGACTCACTGCCCAAATTCAAACTCTGTTTGCAAGTTTTGATTTTTAATTGTGTACGAGTTTTGTAAAATTTGCATGTGGCAATAAATTATTTATTTTATATTTTTATACAAATAGGTTCTGATCTTAAATCTACAATATACTAGATATAACCAGTTGACTCTGGTAAGAATTAGTTAAACTTCATTTATAACACCAAGTTTGCAGATTACATATTGGAATTTTATATCATGGCAGTTTGGGATTTCAGTATTCTATTGATAAACTGTATAAAAATATAATCAATAAATAAGACATAATACGGGTAAAACTAAAATTTAACTGCAATTATTTTAGTATCAACCAAAATATTTAATTCTGAAAAAAGATGTGCAAAAAAAAAATTGGCAAAATTTTTTTGTATACTTTGTTGCCCCTGAATCTGAAAATTTTACACCAGCAAAAATAACCCTTTATATGGTCTGTCACAGTTAGCACAGTGACAGAATCAATTAATCAATGAAAGATTGTACATTTTGAATTATTTCTATAGAATATTGTGCAAATGTCAGCAAGAAGGAAGGGTTTCCTGTCTTGACACTAGACAACACTCACAAATAGAAGGAACACTGAATATAGACAAAAGCTTTTCATTTAGTGTTTGTGTACCAAATAATTGGCTTAGGCTTACTTAAAGTTATGCAGATATTTTTTATTTAGTATTTTTTTCAGGAAATAGGAGGTTAAAATAAAGGATAAAGAGAAAAGAAAACATTATGCACTTCAAACTATTTTATGCAATGTATGAAATTCTGACTATTTTGAAAATATTCATCAATTTTGAAACTGTGATTCCTGCAAACAAACCTTTTATCCACACAATGCTGAGAGAGGATTTCTGCAAATTTCATCATCTTTCTTCCATTCTCTGCTACAGATCTTGCTGTCTTTACTAGTTCTTCATGTGTCTGTAAAATCAAAGAAATAAATTATATTATCCTGATTTAGAGTAATTTCTCGCAATTTGATTGGCTGATATTGTCCTAATAAATTTCAGTACAATTTTTTATTACGTCAATAGGAATTATCTCCCTTATTTATTACGTCACTTGGGATTATCTCCCTTCTACCATTGACCTAATTTTTTTTTTTTAAATGAGTTGCTTCATAGTCCTAATATTTTAATTTTTCACAGTTTAAGATTAAATATCTAAAATAAATTTGGTTGCTGTTGTCATTAAATTGAATTTAAATATAATAATATGTAATATAACAAAATCAGGATAAATTCGTTACACAGTGTTCAATTGTCCTAATACGGAATTTATCGGGTCAATAAAATTCATATCATGTTTGGCTTCGCCTCACCCGATATGAATTTTATTGACCCGATAAATTCTCGTATTAGGACAATTGAACACTGTGTAACTAATATTATTTGCCCAGAATTTAAAACTAGAGGCTCTAAAGAGCCTGTGTCGCTCACCTTGGTCTATGTGCATATTAAACAAAGGACACAAATGGATTCATGACAAAATTGTATTTTGGTGATGGTGATGTGTTTGAAGTTCTTACTTTACTGAACGATTTTGCTTCTTACAATTATATCTATCATGAACTTTGCCCATTAGTAACAGAGAACTATATTTGGTAAAAATTTACATAAATTTACCAAATTAATGAAAATTGTTAAAAATTGACTATAAAGGGCAATAACTCCTAAAGGGGTCAACTGACCATTTTGGTCATGCTGACTTATTTGTAGATCTTACTTTGCTGAACATTATTGCTGTTTACAATTTATCTCTATCTATAATAATATTCAAGATAATAACCAAAAACAGCAAAATTTCCTCAAAATTACCAATTCAGGGGCAGCAACCCAACAACCGATTGACCGATTCATCTGAAAATTTCAGGGCAGATAGTTCTTGACCTGATAAACATTTTTATCCCATGTCAGATTTCCTCAAAATGCTTTGGTTTTTGAGTTATAAGCCAAAAACTGCATTTTACCCCTATGTTCTATTTTTAGCGGTGGCGGCCATCTTGGTTGGTTGACCAGGTCACGCCACACATTTTTTAAACTAGATACCCCAAAGATGATTGTGGCCAAGTTTGGATTAATTTGGCCAAGTAGTTTCAGAGGAGAAGATTTTTGTAAAAGATTACTTTAATTTTCGAAAAATGGTTAAAAATTGACTATAAAGGGCAATAACTCCTAAACGGGTCAACTGACCATTTTGGTCATGCTGACTTATTTGTAGATCTTACTTTGCTGAACATTATTGCTGTTTACAGTTTATCTCTATCTATAATAATATTCAAGATAATAACCAAAAACAGCAAAATTTCTTCAAAATTACCAATTCAGGGGCAGCAACCCAACAACCGATTGACCGATTCATCTGAAAATTTCAGGGCAGATAGATCTTGACCTGATAAACATTTTTATCCCTTGTCAGATTTGCTCTTTATGCTTTGGTTTTTGAGTTATAAGCCAAAAACTGCATTTTACCCCTATGTTCTATTTTTAGCCGTGGCGGCCATCTTGGTTGGTTGACCGGGTCACGCCACACATTTTTTAAACTAGATACCCCAATGATGATTGTGGCCAAGTTTGGTTTGATTTGGCCCAGTAGTTTCAGAGGAGAAGATTTTTGTAAAAGTTAACGACGACGGACGACGACGGACGACGACGGACGACGGACGACGACGACGACGACGGACGCCGGACGCCAAGTGATGAGAAAAGCTCACTTGGCCCTTCGGGCCAGGTGAGCTAAAAAAGAAAGAATGGTGCAACTGACTGTCAAACTGTCACCAAAGGATATCAGCCATCCTTAGAGCACATTAACCTAGAAAGTTATATTAAAAGGAGTAAATCAGATCACAGTTTTCAAGAAATGAATTCATACAGTGACCTTCTGAATGCAAAAGCCTTTTTAAACCTGCATTAATGTAATGTAATATGTTGCAATTTCGAAATTGACCTATTTGACCTAGATATGACAACTGTTTATGCTGGCTGTTCAAAACAAGTAGTACTCCTCCCTCTAAAAAAATCACATTGCCAGTTGTTTGCTTGTTCACAAACTAAAAAGGGAGGTTCATGGAATAGCCTTCACAAACACTCTACACTAATAAACATTGGACATATAGATTAACTTAATTGTCCTAATCAGAATTGAGATAGTTGATGCAAGCTATACTTTATTGTAGTTTTAACATGGGTATTTTACTATCGCTCAAGCAAAAATTAATCACCAATATAGTACCTACCCATGTTAAAACTACAATAAAGTATAGCTTGAATCAATTATTTCTTAATTAAGGCCATTTGCCGGCAGAGAAAATAAACAAAGCCAAAACCATCATTCTTTTGATTTTCAACGTAGATCTTGGTTCTATAATTTTTACTTCTATTTACAAAATAACAATTTTTTCTTCTACTGTATTACAGCATTCAAAAAAGTCTTAAAATAAACTAGACCTTCCACATAACCAGGTACCTGTTGAAGAGCAGATGATATAATATTGATAAATTTCATTAATAAATAAAAGGTGTTGTACTATGTTGAACTCAAAACTAGAATAACTTTGAAATTCATTCAATTTTAGGGTTAATTTGAATCTAAAACCATCTGTCAAATTTTTTTGAAACTGCCTACTGTAAATTCTAATATTATGACATGCATTTATTATTGCAAATTTCATCATTCTAGACAAAATGCAATTTCAATTTTTGCCATATTAAGAAAAATCCTGTTTCTTTCGTATCTAGATTTTCAAAATGAGAGTTTAAATTATTGTCATTATAGCGCTGTCACAATTTTTGCAATAATTTCTGAATTTACAGTATTTAAAGCAGTGATGTGGTCATACAGTTTAAGTTATTCGAACTATGCCTGAAATATTATTTTTTATATGAAAAGGCCATACAAAGGTCAAATTGTGTATTCAACCCTGATGTGATAAATCTGTTTCCAAGTAATTACATCTTAATTCCCAAATAAAAATCATAAAATTAATATTAAAAACAAACAAAGATGCTTTCCTCCTTTGTACCTTTAATCTGATTATTTACCTTTTCCTAGAAATAATCAGAATTAATTATAGATTATATGTGACACCAGGTGTGAAATTGTCACTCACCCTGTAAACAAAAGATTATGGGAGGAGTCTTATGAAATACCTCAGTATTTACAGAGGTGTGCAGAACCAATTTATGTATGATGAATCAAGGGCCACATTCAGTATCGTAGCTGCTACATTGTTTTTGACGGTTGAACGTGTGGCTATAGACTAGCTGCTACATAGATATTGAGAACAGCTACGTAGCCGCTACTTAGCTGCTCAATATTGAACTCAACCCTGATAATTTTTTTTATTTTTCTATTTATTTTTAGACAATGCAATTTTTATATATCAATTGTGGATGTTTTTGTTATCGTCAATATTCATTAACATCTGTTTTTAGAAGTACAATTACAATTATTTCTGCATTTTCTGTTGCAGAATTTTAATTTTCATCCTGTCTTGGACAGGTCTACTAATGGTCATGCAGCTCTAACATGACCAAGATATGCCCCAACAAAATGAAATGAAATTCCCCTGAACTTATTGAGTGAGAACTTCAGAATAGCATATTATACCTATTTGTAAATTAATTTTCCTAGAAATCCTACCACAAAAAAAAGTTTTTAAAAATTTGTGATTTGGCTGTTGAAAGCTCATGAAATAAACCCCATATTGAATTTTATACAGTTACTGTCTTTTGATGAGGTAAATATGTGGTTTCATTGACTTTTGCCAACGGGCGAAGTGAATTTCATTTTTTTTAATTTCAATTAAACCATATATTTACCAAAACAAAAGATAGTAATTTTTTACCATAACCAAAAGCACACAATGTTTTGCACGGTGAATATACTTTTTCCGTAGATGAACATGCTTGTTTATTCAAATTTCACATTCACATAGAAAAACCTTCTTAAGTTTTATCAAAATGGAATTTTAAGATTTATTCAATATTTCCAATTTCCTATAATCTCTGTCAATTGAAGGAACCTAAAACTAGTTTCTATTATGATAAAAACAGTCATTTTGGATCATTGATGGTTATAACAAAGACTTTTCTGTACTGAGATCTAGTTGACTAGCAGATGCAACACTAAATACTTTTCTTCTATATATATTTTGATTAATGATTAAACAATGTAATACAAAAGTACATAGTTGTAACTGTTGTTACCGATTTTATCCCTAAATTCATATTTTTTAAGAGGTGCAACTGAAAGTAGGCAAATGCATCATGTAAAATATAAAAAAATAAATAGGATCAACTGTTATTAAGTGAGTATGAAAGTATAAACATATTTGATTTGATTTGTTTTTAATTTTATTTAAGTATATTTACCATTCAATTAAAGAAAGGGAAGGAAAAGATTTAAAAAGGAAAACTATTTCTATTTAGTTAAAAGATGGACTTTTCCCCATTGTCCTTAGAAAGGGGAGAGGGAGAGTTACACTAAGTGTGCTAACACACTTGGCAACCCTCACACTCTTCACATGCCTGTCCAATTAAGGAGCATGGGTACTCGCATAGGTAATGACCCTGTAAACTAAAACCCTTTAAAAGCCACAAAGCTATCTATGGTGGTCTCCTAAACAGCCTGTGGAAGATAGTTTCCCACAATCTGCCCAATATGTATTTAATGGACAATGTGATAAACATGTCATGTTAAATAAACAGTAGTTCTATAGTGCTTATCTTGAAAAAAAATCAAATAAACAAGTCTGACCAAAAATAATGGTGTTTCAGTATCAAAAATATGAAAATATGTACAAAAAAACACATTCCAACATTGTAGTAAAAATCACAAAAATGCTGATGGTTTTATAAACTTTTTCCCCTGGGGACCAACATGAGGTTGAAGGCCCAGTACCTTTTCTATATATAGCTAGACAATCACTGTCCCCTTTTAACATGTTTAAACATATAAAAAAGCATATTTTTTTTTTAATGTAAATTATAAAAGACAACATCAATGTTCATCAAATGTTTTCTTCCTGTTCCTAATATAGGCCCAGACACAGTTATATAAGTATCATGAAGTCATTGAACCTTATTTAATGCTAATCTGTTTACTCTAAGTACAGTTTAATGAAATCCAAGCTGTTCCCTCAAAAATAAAACTGAACATATGTACAATATATTCTATAAAAACTGCACACCATATCATCAAGGGATTTTTTGCTTCATAAACAATTGTTATTTTCTACTTAATTTAACCAATCCTTGTTTTATTGTAAATTGTTTAATTCCTTGTAAATGAATATGAATAAATATATGAATACTAACTATGAACCAACCAAGGTTAAGCTAAAATCTTTACGAATGACTTGATAAAGAAAAATAAGAAATATTTGTGGCATTCTAAACTTGATTTTTCTCTAATACAGACATGAATAAATTAGTTCTTAGAATTACTGGACTGTTTATTGGTTTAATACTAAGTGTTTTATCGTAAGTATACTCTTTTGTTATTATTTGTGTAAAATGTTTTGTTTGATCAATATTTCATTTATTCATTATTGATGATAATTCAGAAGAAGAAAAAATGTACTGTAAATTCTGAAATTATTGTGATGTTTTTATTATTGCCAAAAATGTGAAAGGGTTATAAACGCAATACCTAAAATTCACATTTGAAATTTTTTGTGTGCAAACAGGATTTTTCTGAATATCACAAAAATTCAAGTTGAAAAACAAAATCACAATAATAAATGCACACAATTATTTCTGAATTTACAGTATTCCTTAACTTTACAGATATTAATATAAAGTGCTACAGCTAGAAATATACCGGGTATATCAACTTCAATAAATATATTCATTTTATAATTAGAATTCTAGTATAACATGTATAATATTCTTTTTTCACTTTAGAAACAAACAAATAGAACATGGTCTGCACATGATTGATGTCACAATAGAAATTGTCATTTTGATAATGAACAACACCGGATATGAAAATGAACATTTTTGTTGATATTGCTTGCTAGGAAATTAAATAAACTCAATCCTAAAGAAAGTTTACATATATATTTGTTATTTTTTTTCTTGTATATCGTTTGAATTTCTGTAACCTTTTGGTATCTTTAAATCAAAATTACAGTCTTAAAAAAGTGTACAAAAATTCCTAAGGAAATGCAGTGGAAATAATGCAACCAGTAATGTCTGTTAATATATTTTTTTTCTTTTTGTTTTTTAAAGACATGGATTTGGTTTTGCAAATTCCTAGAAATATTTTAGTGATGTTATAATTATAAATTTTCTAACAATTGCATTAAAAACTGCAACTGGTAATACAAATTTCTTACATATTTACATATTTACCAAAACATTAAAATAAGGCTGAGTATAAAATGCTAATACATAATCAGAATTTAATATTATAAAATAATCCAACTACTTTACAATAAATATATTTTCTCCATCATTTAAAATTCAAATCTTATATTTCCTTGGATAAAGTACTGCAGTACAATATTGCAAAAGTATGCGACCATGTGATAATCAA
Organism: Mytilus trossulus; assembly: GCF_036588685.1. Classification (NCBI taxonomy): domain Eukaryota; kingdom Metazoa; phylum Mollusca; class Bivalvia; order Mytilida; family Mytilidae; genus Mytilus; species Mytilus trossulus. Next base: position 87,553,386 of record NC_086376.1, read on the forward strand.
AAGGCAATTTAATCAAAACTCTAATTTTTGAGTTATTTAACATTTCTTGTTTGGTGTGAGAAAATATTTCTCCTCACGAGTGAAATGCACAGACAAGTTTGCTCTGCAAGCCTCTCACTTTATAATATAAAAATTTAACTGTCTCCAGTGGTGAAATATCATAAGACATTAGTTGTAGTGTTGAAATCTATATATGAAACTAATTATCAGCATATAGAAATGGGATGAAATAGGAGACTTGATTAAGGCCTCCAGTACAAATCCAATTTCTTCAAAGTTTTAGTTGCCTTCAATCTTTTATATTTTCTTTATTTCTTGTGTTGACTAAAAGTTATCATTTAAATGAAGGATAAGAATGGATGAAAATTCTGAAAATATAACCACCTATGAAGTTAATTAATTCTTTCTCATATAATCAAACTTGTATAACATTTGATATAAACTCATCATAGATTTGATATTTTCGCCAATTACCCTATGCCAATAGACTCATCATTATATAGATACGTTCTAGGAATTATTCACTTTTTTTCAGGGAATCAACTCCACTACTGGATGACCTTTACTTATCAACAAATCTAGATAATATTTTATCCAAGCAATTCAAATTTTACATCTATGACCTACCATCTTCCATGAATGCGGACATTGTAAATTATGCAGTTCAAAACTATGGATTACGGAACTGTATGTCACTGAGAAATAACGGCATGGGAGATGAACTGCTCACCATAGGAGAAAATAATGAGATATCAGTTCGTAACACAGACCAGTTTGCTCTGGAAGTTATCATTCACCAAAAGTTATTGAAAAGTTCCTACAGAACATTAGACCCAGATTTGGCTGACATTTTCTACGTTCCGGCCTATGTTGGTACACATTGTATATTTTTCAACAAATATTATTTCACAAGTTTAAGTGACCAATTAATCATGAACTTAACAGAATTTCTACTTTCTCAAAAATATTATATAGAAGGAAAGCCTCACTTTTCAACAATTAGTAAAATTCACAGAGAAATGTGTTCAGAGTTTTGCCCTTATCTGCAGTACAATATAGCACAAAATATGACATTTCTATCCATAGAAAGGGAAGTAACCCCATCTGATAACTTGTTTATGAAAACTGCTGCTCAGTCCATTAATGTTGTTCCATACCCTTCTTTTATACACTGGGTACCAGAAAACATGACTAAGAATTCACTACCAATTCAAAGCTTAGACCAGAGAGACGTGTTCATATTCTTACCTGCAGGAATTATTTGCCAAAATGAATTCAGATGTAAAATCATGGAACAATTTACACATAAAACAAATCAATCATACGAAGAATACAAAAATAAAACTTTGCCAACAGAAATGGTTTTCTTTGAAGTGGCACAATGTGACCAGGAAACAGAAAAAAATTTAGTGTTGTGGATGCATCTTTCTGTTTTCTGTTTACAGCCACCAGGAGATTCCCCGACCAGAAAATCATTTTACGATTCAATAATGAGTGGTTGTATACCAGTAACATTTGGAAACCACTCTTTACAATATGCATTTTCAAAATATTTTGATTTTTCAAAGTTTACTGTATCAATACCTGTGGATATAGCTAACAATGATAAAGGAATACTTAATTTTCTGAAGGATATAGATATAAAAACAATGCAAAGACTGCATTCAAATCTACTACATGTTATGAAATACATGCAGTATTCAATATCATCTGATGATAAAATGGAAGAACCAGATGATGCAATGAAGTTCATTCTTGCAGAGCTAGCAGATAAACTTATTCCAAAAACATAATGGCACCAGTTCTTTAAAATATATATTTATTTTTGTATGTTTTTTTTATAATAAAGTATTTTACATTTTAACAGCATTTTTGTTATAAATAATATTATAAAATGTTTATGGAACTGAACTATGTTCAGATGTTAAGTTGCTACAATTATCTCTATCTATAATGAACTTGGCCCAGTTATTACAGTGGAAAATATTTTCTAAAAAATTATGAAAATTGTTAAAAAATGACAATAAAGGGCAATACCTCCTTCAGGGGTCAACTGACCTTTTTGGTCTAGTTGACTCATTTGTACCGGTAATCTTACTTTGCTGAACATTTTTGTTGTTTACAGTTTATCTCTATCTATAATAATATTCAAGATAATAACCAAAAACAGCCAAATTTCCTTCAAAAGTTCCAATTCAGGGGCAGCAACCCAACAACCAGTAGTTGGATTCATCTGAAAATTTCAGGGCAGATAGATATTGACTTGCAAAACAATTGAACCCATGTCTGAATTGCTCTTAATGTTTTGGTTTCAAAGTTATAAGCCAAAAACTACATTTTACCCCTATGTTGTATTTTTAGCCATGGCAGCCATCTTGGTTGGTAGGCAGGGTCATCGCACACATTTTTTAAACTGGATACCTCAATGATGATTATGGCCAAGTATGGTTAAATTTGAACAAGTAGTTTTGAAGGATAAGATTTTTGTAAAAGATTAGAAAAAATTACAAAAAAATTGGTAAACAAGAATGTGTCCCCAGTACACGAATGCCCCACTCGCACTATCATTTTCTATGTTCAATGGACCGTGAAATTGAGGTAAAAACTCTAATTTGGCATTTAAATTTAAAAGATCATATCATAGGGAACATGTGTCCAAATTTTGAAGTCGATTGGACTTCAACTTCATCAAAAACTACCTTGACCAAAAACTTTAACCTGAAGCGGGACAGACGGACCAACAGACGAACGGACGGACGAACGGACGAACGGACGCACAGACCAGAAAACATAATGCCCCTCTACTATCGTAGGTGGGGCATAAAAATGACTATAAAGGGCAATTACTCCTTAAGGGGTCAACTGACCATTTTAGTCATATAAACTTATTTGTAGATCCTACTTTGCTGATCATTATTGCTACTTACAGTTTATCTCTATCTATAATAATATTCAAAATAATAGCCAAAAAAAACCGGTATAATTTCCATAAAATTACAAATTCAGGGGCATCAACCCAACAACTGGTTGTCCGATTCGTCTGAAAACTTCAGGGCAGATGTATCTTTATCTGATAAACAATTTTACCCCTGTGTCAGATTTGCTCTAAATGCTTTGGTTTCAGAGTTATAAGCTCAAATCTACATTTTACCCCTATGTTCTATTTTTAGCCATGGCGGCCATCTTGGTTGGTTGGCAAGGTCACGCCACACATATTTTAAACTAGATACCCCAATAACGATTGTGGCCAAGTTTGGTTTAATTTGTCTCAGTAGTTTGAGAGCAGATGATTTTTGGTAAAAGGTAACAACAACAGACGACGACGACAGACGCCAACAAAATGACGCAAAGTGATGAGAAAAGCTCTCTTGGCCCTTCGGGCCAGGTGAGCTAAAAAATCTCATATGCCTCACATCTCATAATATGGCAGTACAGTTTGTGGTGTCTAACTTCTGAATTCTGAAATTTTACTGCCAAATATATGGATGAAGAAAAGCAACAAAGGAACTATAAAATTAAGAATAGAAATGGGGAGTATGTCAAAGAGACAACAAACCGACCAAAGAGCATGTATTGGCCAAAAGCCACCAATGAATCTTTAAGACATTAAAAAAATCCTGCACCAGGAGGTGGGCTTCAGCAGAGCCCCATATAAAAAAAATAGAACTAATTCAGTGAAAATGAACGTCATACTAAAGGAGGTCTCATTGGGGGTTCCGATCCCTGATCCCACTTACTGTTTTGTCAGATTCCTGCATCCTGCTTACACTATGTACGTAAGCAATTCTCATTTTTTTTAATTTCCCGTGTCCCACTAGACTCCATTTCCCATTTCACACCACAATAATTTGATTTTCACTTGTCACGCTTACAATAAAATCAGCAATCCCTCGTCACGATTAGACCCTAATGAGACCCACAGTTATCTCCAAAACAATAGAATAAACTAAAATTTAAAAAAAACATACAAGACTATCAAATGACAGAGGGTCCTGACCTTGGACAGACACAAAATTGCAACAAAGTCCAGATGTTTTGTGAGGTCTCAACTTCCCCTCATACCTCTAGGCAATGTAGAATAAAGAAACCTACAGCAATATGCACAGTATTCAATGGATGGTTACTTCCCTTATTTTATGGTCTTTTTATACACATTCACTCTACATCCATTATACTATCAACAGAATATAAAGATAACTTACTTGAATCTGACCTTCACCTCTTATATAGCCTGTCATTTTATTTATCTGTGAGGACATCTCCTTAGCAACCTTAACAATAGGATTACAATCATCTTCCCATTTCTCTGCCTCGGACTGCAGGTATTTTGATGCTGCCTGTCAAAGCAATAAATCATAAGAAAATAACCAGTTTCATACTGCATTTTTTCGCTCATCAAGTGAAAAAAAAATCATAAATGAGAACATTTTAACATGAAGAAAGAGTTTGAATGCATTCCGTTACAAAGGATTTTAAAAAAGATGTACTGTGAGCTAATTTTGCCTTATTAAGTTTGATGAAAAATATTGTTGCTTATATTTAAAAGTATAACTTACGGCAAACAGGAATAGCATAAAATAAAGAGCTGAAAAAGTGTCATACAATATTTCATAACCAAATGCAGCTTGGACTTGGAGCTACCCTTTGAATTAGAATTCAAAAGGGGAAATAAAAAGCTAAACAGACACACTTTCTGTTGCATATGCCACAAATATTCTTTTAAATTTTAATATATTGAGTTTCTGTCATTTTGGTCATGATTGGCATTTCTGGCATAGGGAAAACCTAAAACTGGAAGGATCACAATTCATTTCAAGTATGGCAAATTTTAAAAATAATCTATAACTTACTAGAACAGAAGCATTAGGTTTATAAGGAGAATCTGATGCCTTCTTTTTCCTTCCAACTTTAGAAAATTGACCAACTGCCATATTCTGTTTTTCACTGGAAAAAATAGGTTTAATTTTTCATTTTATTGAGAAATGCAGAGTTGTTATCATGATACTAAACTTCTTCCAAGAAATTTTGGATGAATTGTGTTATAATTGTCATCACTACATAAATTTCTGTTTTTAGTAAAAAAAATATTTACATTTTGTCAAAAATCCTAAAAATTAATGCACACACAAATTTCTTAATTTACAGTTCATGTCCTATTATGTTTAAGATTTGGTCCAATCAGCAGAAATGTAACAAAAGGAGTAGGTTCCGGTAAGGGCCGATTTTGGCCTCAAATTTCAGGTTCATCTAACGAAAGTTTTTTGACACTATTTAAACACTTAAGTGTCTATTTCAATTGATTCGATAAGTTTATGCAAAAGATTTTAACTGATTTAGTCATTAAAAATGCTCTGATGTATGCTTAAATATGACAAATCTATCAAATATGCCAAAAAACGTCACTTTTCAAATGTTTTTTTGTCAAAAATGAAAGTCCGTGTTCATCCTCAACCTTTATATATATGTTTTGTATTATCATCAAATACAACTTACATTTCAATATTATGAATGAACACGAATGCGGCCACTTCCATTTTAGACAGAAACCTTCTAAAAATTAACCTAAATGATAGAATTTTGAAGATTTCAGTAATTTAGCATGACTTAATGATGGTAGAACACGATATGTGTGCCTTGTATTGTCAAAAACAGCCCATATTTATGTAGCAGAAGCATTTGACTTTCCAAAACATAGCTTGAAGATTACATTTTCACAATTTAGTAAAACTGCTATATTTTGGGGCCAAAAAGGGGGTCTTACTGAACCTACTCCTTAAATATGTATACATTAATAGCTAAATTACACAGGATAGGTAAAAATGTGATAAAATAAGGTTGAATGATTATAAGTTAAATACAGTCAGTAATGTTACCTTTAGACATTTATATTTGATGTATTTTTGTATGCTTGTTAATTCAAAGAGACTTCTGTCATATTTATTATTTTATCCAAATATTAAACATCTGATGATATCAGATAGTAATATCTACATTTTCACAGCAATAATTTGCCAGATATACATTGTAGTATCATTAAGACAGCAATTTCAAAATTTAAACATGATTGCCAATATAAACCTTGTAACACAGAGAAGTTCTTCATGTACTGTTCTAAATCCTCCATGTTTGTTGTCATTCTCCTCAACTGATTGGATTGAAGGCTCTAATGTGTCAGTATGTGTACATTCTTCAGGTGTTTTAACACCTAAAACTTTATTCAAGTCTGTGAAATGTAAAGAAGATAAGTAACAAAGGGTATATGACAGCTTTATATTAAGAAATAATTCATGGCAGCTGTAGATTTGTTTTCATTAAACCATGGGTCGGGCATTTATATTCGATTATTTTACCCTGAGCCTTAGCAAGGGGTAAAATACAAATATAAATGCCCAACCAATGGTTAAATGAAAACAAATCTAAGGCTGCAATGAATTATTTCGATTCTAATAGGACAAATTTCGGTAATTTTGTTTACCATGAAAGCCCTATACATACAATATTGTTTTTGGCTGTTCCATTTACCAAATTTTGATAATATAAGTAATATTATATAATTCATTGATAAATTTTTTAATAGCATTTTTCACTTATATGTTTTCTTCCAATGTAATTTTATTCGTTCTGAGGCATATAAGAAGCTTTAAAACGCCGGGTATTTACATTTGATTTTTTGTGTACGGAAACATACTTGTGACATCCTCTTTTTTCATTGCCATGCCAAGACAATAACATCATTTTGCCGAATTTTCGTTTTATGAAATTTTACCAGGAAAAGTAATTTGTAAATCTACTAATTTGTTTATTTTGCTGTAGAATAGACAAAAATATATTGTATTTGAATCTTGGCCTATGTAAACTAGGGGTTTTAATGTCGAAAATTGAGAATATCTGGTAGTATGAATAAGTTTGTTGTAACTCAGAACAGCCATATTACTGTATTTGCGCTAAAGGTAGATATTTATAGATTATTACATGGCATTTTCCATATGGCCCTGGTATCAGCCCTAGACTCCCATATCAAGCCAGAGGGCTTGATATGGGTCGTGGGCTGATATTACGGACCATATGGAAAATGACATGTAATAATCTATTTATCACATATTTTCAAGCAAGAGAAAGAAAAAAATAGCATACACCAAATTATGTTTAATATTTCATCACAAATTCAAAAAGACATTTAATGAAAAAAAAATCAAAATATGTATCACCATGCACCATGAGTTAAAAAAAAAAGTTCGTATCACAGTACGTAAGCAACGTTTTGTGATAAGATTCTGAAATAATTAACAATAAATATATTTATTCTAAGAATTGCAAATATTAAACGACTTAAAGTGTTACATTACCAATGTTAAATATGCTTTATAGGAAGAATACCATATCGCTACTCATTCCAGTGTGGCGTCAAATTTTGACATCTAAATTCTTTATGACATCAAAATTTTACAAAACTTTTGTGATTTTCACTATTGATATTTACTTATTTCTACTACAGCAGATTCGTAAATTTCTAAATTTCTTTTCATTGTGTTCTCATTTTTAATTTTTTGTATGAATTTACATGCATCGTCATTTGACACAGGCACTTGTCTCCAAAAAAAAATCCTATACACCTTAATGTTATATTAAGGTATATATAGGGAAAAAAAATTTGAGACAAGTGCCTGTGTCATTTGATCTGAGAGAAAACTCTCCTGGTCGTTTTGCTGCTTTGGCTGACAACTTGTTTACAAATTAATTTTGATTGACAGGTTTACCGGAAGTTAAACTCGGGGGCTTGATATGGATTTCGAAGGCTGATATCGATCTCGGCCCCGAGGGCTGATAACCAACCTTGACTTCCGGCTATTATTGGCCATGCAAAAACGTACATATCAGTATAAAATATGTGATAAATTGTGATTATACTGGTTGACGATAATAGGTCATCATATTATAATTCAAATTTCCATATGTGTATTAAAATGTCTGTGTGTTTTACTTTAAAATTATTTACTGGCGCGAAAAAAAATTACTCTTTAAAAATATTTAGGTTATTGCTGTATGACATCAATATGTTATTTGTACATGTCCTATGGCATTTCAGAGATAGTTCAGTTAATACCCAATAGCGTAAATACAACTATACAAGACTCTGGAGATAATTTAGATAATAACTATCATTACTTTTAACTAATCCTGGCTTTAAATCTTTCATCTGTTGTATACACACTAAAAGTTGACGAACTTTAGCTGCCCATGAAACTTTCTGTTTTGTGAATTCTTCCATTGTACTTGATAAATCGCCATCTTCTACAATAATATAAAAATAGGTAAAGCACAGTGGTTGAAATAATTTAACCACTTGTCTTAATATATTCTGTATTTTTTTTTCAAATCAAGGTTCTTTTATAAAAGGTTGTTGAATACCTGACAAGTAAAAATTAATATGTTAAAAGCTGGAATAACCAAAAAGATTTAACTAATTATATATATAGTCTTACTGGCATATTTTTTTCAGAGATGTTTCATTTTATCAATTCATTTCTTTTTGTAGATTGAGGAAAATCCTATTTTCATGGATATTTGATTTTGTGGGTTGCTGAAGTCAGAATGTTCTTAAGTCTTTAAATAAATAGCTTGGTTCACCTATATCCTGGATATCCATGAACATTAGTATTCTAAGAATAATTATTCATACAATATACAGAAAAGGCTCCTGTTTTTCACCTACCAGTTAATTTTTTGACAATATCAATAAGCTGAGGAGATATACCAGTTACTTCATCTAAACACTTTCTAACAGCTGATCGCTTGTCAAGTTCTGTAGACAGCTGGATACCTTGTAAAGTTTTCTGTCGTAAACTCATCAAACTTTCACTGAATTTACTGAGAGACAACTGAAACTCTGACATGCACATTTGTTTTTCTGCATCTACAAAAAATTTTCAAAGAAAGTGTTATGAAAAGAACATTTAAAAATATAAAAAAAAGTCAATCATTCAAAATACAATCAAAGTGCTTGTAAGTATTGAATGATAAAGATTGCATTAATTTATCAGTGGGAAATAAAATTAATAAATATCGCATTGAATTAAGCATTGGTTGTGGTTGATACAACTACAATTTTGGACAATGGGAGACAACTCCAATTTTTAAAGATTGCTTTTATAATGACATTGTTTATATTTTTAGAACAGATGTCAGATGCATGCACCTTGCATAAGTTATGTAATTTTTCTTGATAGGTGTAGCTTTACTTTGTAATTGGAATATCTGAGCATACATTACATTTATAAGTTTCTGGAAATGTTCATGGATAAGATGTATAGAATGTTATGATCAATGCACTATATTTTGTGTATCAAAAAAGGTAGTGATAAGCCTTAGAAGATTTAGATATCAAGTCAGTCCCATAAGGTTTTGATTGTATTCCATGCAATCTTTACCTAAAAATGGAAAAAACATTAATTTGTCACTGCTAATATTTTTTTTGTGATTGTAGGAATTTTTCAATAAGTTGTATTGAGTTTATTAGGAAAAGTTGCAGTACCAAAAAAAGCAATGGCAAAGTCCATGCTTTGGTTAGGAACAACTAAATAATTATTCAAAATAAAAAAAAAAAAAAAAGATGCACAGCAGCATTATATGATTAAGAAGACATTTAAAAATAGTTCACTCAGAAAGAGTTGCAGATACAATATTGGTATTTTCAAAATTATGCTATGGCAAAGTCTGTGTTTTGGTATTAAAGGAAAACCCCTAAAAAAAAATTATTCATATCAAAAGTATAATTACCTGTTTTAGCTGTCCTAACTTCCACAGCGCTATCTGACAGTTTATTTAACAATGCTGTATACATTAATGTCTGCTCTTGTAATATATCCATACATTTTATACTCTGAAAATAGAAACACTTATTTTTGACATTCCTTTTAGTGGATGTTAACACCATAAACATAAAATTTTGCAAAATTAGTAACTACATTCATATATCAAACATTTTTAAAATACTTTTAGATCATAAAAATATCTACATATATCTAATTTTTCTGTACATATTACCATTGCACACATTAATGGTTTTCATTTTAGAGTAAATTCCTTTCACACCGCCTATCCTGACAAACTTCACTTGATATACTGTATGTGTTTTACTCATAACTTAAGGCCCTACACTGACCTATCTTTGTTTACTTCTATGGCAATTGGTCTCTTTTGGAGAGTTTTCTCATTGGCAATCATACCACATATTTTTTTTTATATTGACACCAGATTTTTAATATAACCTATAAATTACTATTATCCTAACTGGGAAGTATCTTTATTGAATCAACCTGGTTTGGACTAACCTTAACAATCCACTGTGCAGAAAGTAGACCAAGTCTACAACATATGTATGTCACGGTTATCTTATCCACTTCTCTCTTTTTCCTGGAGGAAGTGGATTTCATACTGTCATATAATCCATCTAGATCTAAACAAAGGGATGTTGCTAATTCAGAAACACTGTCATTTCTGAAATAATAAAGTCATATCCATGTAGCTGTTGTTTATTTAGATAAATTGACCAGTTGGAGAAATCATATCTACAACTAACTGAATCCACTGAAAGAGATTACCAGAAACAAAAAGTTCCTATTAAAAAGAGGTGAGATTCAAGGTATGGTCAGGGAAATATCAATCAAATTTAAAAAAAAAACCATGTCCATGTTACAACTTTACATTATCAAAGAATAAATCATAAAGCTATGACATTAAAATCAATGATGAACTTACCCAAGACATGCACTGTGTAAGAGATTCCTAATCTGACTATTCTGATGCAGTATATGTTACTTACCCAAGACATGCACTGTGTAAGAGATTCCTGATCTGACTATTCTGATGCAGTATATGTTACTTACCCAAGACATGCACTGTGTAAGAAATTCCTGATCTGACTATTCTGATGCAGTACATGTTACTTACCCAAGACATGCACTGTGTAAGAGATTCCTAATCTGACTATTCTGATGCAGTATATGTTACTTACCCAAGACATGCACTGTGTAAGAGATTCCTAATCTGACTATTCTGATGCAGTACATGTTACTTACCCAAGACATGCACTGTGTAAGAGATTCCTGATCTGACTATTCTGATGCAGTATATGTTACTTACCCAAGACATGCACTGTGTAAGAGATTCCTGATCTGACTATTCTGATGCAGTATATGCTACTTACCCAAGACATGCACTGTGTAAGAGATTCCTAATCTGACTATTCTGATGCAGTACATGTTACTTACCCAAGACATGCACTGTGTAAGAGATTCCTGATCTGACTATTCTGATGCAGTATATGTTACTTACCCAAGACATGCACTGTGTAGGAGATTCCTGATCTGACTATTCTGATGCAGTATATGTTACTTACCCAAGACATGCACTGTGTAAGAGATTCCTAATCTTACCATTCTGATGCAGTATATGTTACTTACCCAAGACATGCACTGTGTAGGAGATTCCTGATCTGACTATTCTGATGCAGTATATGTTACTTACCCAAGACATGCACTGTGTAAGAGATTCCTGATCTGACTATTCTGATGCAGTACATGTTACTTACCCAAGACATGCACTGTGTAAGAGATTCCTGATCTGACTATTCTGATGCAGTATATGTTACTTACCCAAGACATGCACTGTGTAGGAGATTCCTAATCTGACTATTCTGATGCAGTATATGTTACTTACCCAAGACATGCACTGTGTAGGAGATTCCTAATCTGACTATTCTGATGCAGTATATGTTACTTACCCAAGACATGCACTGTGTAAGAGATTCCTGATCTGACTATTCTGATGCAGTATATGTTACTTACCCAAGACATGCACTGTGTAAGAGATTCCTGATCTGACTATTCTGATGCAGTATATGTTACTTACCCAAGACATGCACTGTGTAGGAGATTCCTGATCTGACTATTCTGATGCAGTATATGTTACTTACCCAAGACATGCACTGTGTAAGAGATTCCTAATCTTACCATTCTGATGCAGTATATGTTACTTACCCAAGACATGCACTGTGTAGGAGATTCCTGATCTGACTATTCTGATGCAGTATATGTTACTTACCCAAGACATGCACTGTGTAAGAGATTCCTGATCTGACTATTCTGATGCAGTATATGTTACTTACCCAAGACATGCACTGTGTAAGAGATTCCTAATCTGACTATTCTGATGCAGTACATGTTACTTACCCAAGACATGCACTGTGTAAGAGATTCCTGATCTGACTATTCTGATGCAGTATATGTTACTTACCCAAGACATGCACTGTGTAAGAGATTCCTGATCTGACTATTCTGATGCAGTACATGTTACTTACCCAAGACATGCACTGTGTAAGAGATTCCTAATCTTACCATTCTGATGCAGTATATGTTACTTACCCAAGACATGCACTGTGTAGGAGATTCCTGATCTGACTATTCTGATGCAGTATATGTTACTTACCCAAGACATGCACTGTGTAAGAGATTCCTGATCTGACTATTCTGATGCAGTATATGTTACTTACCCAAGACATGCACTGTGTAAGAGATTCCTAATCTGACTATTCTGATGCAGTACATGTTACTTACCCAAGACATGCACTGTGTAAGAGATTCCTGATCTGACTATTCTGATGCAGTATATGTTACTTACCCAAGACATGCACTGTGTAAGAGATTCCTGATCTGACTATTCTGATGCAGTATATGCTACTTACCCAAGACATGCACTGTGTAAGAGATTCCTAATCTGACTATTCTGATGCAGTACATGTTACTTACCCAAGACATGCACTGTGTAAGAGATTCCTGATCTGACTATTCTGATGCAGTATATGTTACTTACCCAAGACATGCACTGTGTAGGAGATTCCTGATCTGACTATTCTGATGCAGTATATGTTACTTACCCAAGACATGCACTGTGTAAGAGATTCCTAATCTTACCATTCTGATGCAGTATATGTTACTTACCCAAGACATGCACTGTGTAGGAGATTCCTGATCTGACTATTCTGATGCAGTATATGTTACTTACCCAAGACATGCACTGTGTAAGAGATTCCTGATCTGACTATTCTGATGCAGTACATGTTACTTACCCAAGACATGCACTGTGTAAGAGATTCCTGATCTGACTATTCTGATGCAGTATATGTTACTTACCCAAGACATGCACTGTGTAGGAGATTCCTAATCTGACTATTCTGATGCAGTATATGTTACTTACCCAAGACATGCACTGTGTAGGAGATTCCTAATCTGACTATTCTGATGCAGTATATGTTACTTACCCAAGACATGCACTGTGTAAGAGATTCCTGATCTGACTATTCTGATGCAGTATATGTTACTTACCCAAGACATGCACTGTGTAAGAGATTCCTGATCTGACTATTCTGATGCAGTATATGTTACTTACCCAAGACATGCACTGTGTAGGAGATTCCTGATCTGACTATTCTGATGCAGTATATGTTACTTACCCAAGACATGCACTGTGTAAGAGATTCCTAATCTTACCATTCTGATGCAGTATATGTTACTTACCCAAGACATGCACTGTGTAGGAGATTCCTGATCTGACTATTCTGATGCAGTATATGTTACTTACCCAAGACATGCACTGTGTAAGAGATTCCTGATCTGACTATTCTGATGCAGTACATGTTACTTACCCAAGACATGCACTGTGTAAGAGATTCCTGATCTGACTATTCTGATGCAGTATATGTTACTTACCCAAGACATGCACTGTGTAAGAGATTCCTGATCTGACTATTCTGATGCAGTACATGTTACTTACCCAAGACATGCACAGTGCAAGAGATTCCTAATCTGACTATTCTGATGCAGTACATGTTACTTACCCAAGACATGCACTGTGTAAGAGATTCCTGATCTGACTATTCTGATGCAGTACATATTACTTACCCAAGACATGCACTGTGTAAGAGATTCCTAATCTGACTATTCTGATGCAGTATATGTTACTTACCCAAGACATGCACTGTGTAAGAGATTCCTGATCTGACTATTCTGATGCAGTACATGTTACTTACCCAAGACATGCACTGTGCAAGAGATTCCTAATCTGACTATTCTGATGCAGTATATGTTACTTACCCAAGACATGCACTGTGTAAGAGATTCCTAATCTGACTATTCTGATGCAGTATATGTTCAAACAGTTGTGAGTCTTTCAATGGAATGCTGTCATTTGGCCACACTCTTCTGTCACAACCTTTAGTGTAAAGGTCAGAGGTCAAACCTTCAAGGTCATCCAGAACACAAAATATTCTTACAGCCCATTCTCTGCAAAGTTGTTCAAGTTGACATTTATCTTGATGAGTAGCTGCAATAAAGAAAGCTACATTAACATATATGTAATGTGGTTTCATAACTCTACAACAGTTTAATACAGGGTGATATCTTATATTTTTATAACTTTGACAATTATTCATCATAAGTTTTTTTTTTTTTTTGGTTTCAAACATTTTAAAAGTGAAATTGTGAAATAACATTTTTTATAAATAATCATTTTTTGTTCATTTTTAACAAAATAAGCTCAAAAACATTGATGATGCACCATTGGCTTGCAAGTAGATAATTCAACTCATTTGAATCTGTATTCATGGGAACTTCAATTTAAAATTGTTTCTATAGGACTTTTGGTAATTTGGATAGATGTTTTTTTTTTAAATATGTTATAAATAAAATAACAGATTTTGAGTCTTATCAGTGAACATATATTTGACAGCTAATGCCCCTTAAAAAACAGGTCATCGGACTTCCGAGATAAACATGAGTGCTGACAACTCATAAAATTACTATGGTTACAAAAAAATAGTACACTATAAGCCATAGTAATATTATCTAATGTTAATAACAGGACAATGACAATCTTTAGGACTTACATGATTTATATATGACACCTGATGTTGTTACTATGGTAACTGTAATGTTATCTAACTCGTTACTATTCTCTTGCAGACGTTGACATCTTTCTTCCCCAATATCTTTATCACCAATACTTTCTGTTAAATCCATTAGTTCTGATATACTTGTGGTGTGTTGTTTTAATGAGTCAATCTACATAATTAAATCACACGAAATAGATATAGGAATATGTGGTACGTGTGCCAATAAGACAACTCTCCATTCAAGTAACAATTTATAAAAGTAAACCATTATAGGTCAAGGTTTGGCCATTTTATTAAGATAACCAGAAAGGCCATTATATCATCTTTTAAAATCATTAGAGTCATTATTTGGACCACAGAGTCTTGTGCATATGATATATCAGTACTCTCAAAAAGTTCAATTTACTAGGATCTTTTTATAAAATGTCAAAGTTTTGATCAGAACTTTAATTGGACACCATTATATTGGATGATTTTACCATGTTTAAAAGGACATTATAAAATGAACATAATTGTTGTACTATTGCCAGAACATATTCATTTTGTCAGATGGATAAAGGCATGAAGCCCACTAAAATACTGTTGGAATCTGTTAAAAGTCATCAGTTGGTATCTATGCATGACAGGAAATAGTTCTAACCTGTTGTTTCATTAAGCGCTGATCAGATGACGTGGTTGACTGATAAACAGGGTCGGAAATGTCCTTCCATTGGTCCACTGTAACATCTATAAATACTCTTATCTTCTCAATCTTCAATGGAAAGCAGTGGTATTAGACGAATGCAATGTGTATACTCAATAAATGTAAAACTTACACTTTATTAGATGGCTTGATTTTTAAGATCAGAAAGTGCATTTTTGTTATATTTTTTCTAATTGTGAGAGTAACATGAGGCAGATGTTACCGCAAAAAAGTTTAAGGTCTGTTTTAAATGTCTCCTATCTTTTATTAATCAAACCCAAATTTTCGTGAAATTGTATGTTTTATGATAAATAATTGAAAAACAAGTGTATTGCATTCGTCAAAAAGCAAACTATCAGAGATTCTTTTTGTATCTTAGTCTTTTTATCTAGATTTATGCTGCAATGACAATAATATGATTATTTGTAGATTCCAATTTTCTGAATCATCAGTCATTTTGTGTTATAAATCATAATTTCAGACTCCCAAATCAAAAGTCAATGGAAAATAAGCATCTTTGGTTGTTCAATTTTGAGTACTTATATCTACCATATAAAGAAAATGGCAGAATTTGCAGTTAAAGTAATGTCAAAAACCTTTTTCTTGTTAGCTAACATTCAAATGTAAGCTAAGGGTGTCATTTAAGTACAAAGCGCTGTTCATTTTGATATAAAATCATCATGTTCTAGTCTTAAATATGGTTGTATGATTTCCCTCTGAACATTATTCTATCTATCTTTTAAGGACCTACCTTGACTTCCCATAGTTGACTTAGAGAACAAATATCAGAAATATCATCTTGATCACCCATTGCTACATATTTTAATTTCTCTGTCAGATCTGCAACTAATTCATCTACCTCACTGCACAAGGAATGTATATTTCTGTTAACAAATAAAATTTTAAATAAGAATAAAATTATTTATTATTCCAATCATGGGCCCATGATGGGCAACATGACATGTATACACACAAAACAATGCCTTGTGATTTGTAACAGAAAAACTTATTTTTATGTTGAAATGAAATATTAAAAGTTTTAAGATTTTATCAAGTCAGATTAAGAGCTACATATATTTCTTCATTTAAAATGAGTCATGTACATTAAATTCCTGTCAGGACCATAAAATCATTACAATTATCATTGTTATTACATATATAAATTATCATTTCATCTAACATTTATTTATACAAGAAAGTATTTACATAGAAATGTTGAAAATACACAAATATTACTAAAATTTCGGAAACTTTTCGTTATAGGAAGTATTTTAGTTAATTTTTGCTAACTTTTTTAAATGTTAAAACATAACTCATACAATAGGCTTTACTCAGTTTTGATTCTTGTACTTTTGTTAATTTAAGCTCATTGCTGGTTTTTTTCCGAAACATGTAAATGGTCCAGCAAAATGGAATCAATTCACAGAAATAAACAAAAAATAATTCACAAACATGGCTATTTGTCTCATGGACACATACCACATCTTCTTATATCTATAAATGGTCAGAACAAAACCATACCTTCTTTTGGCAGTATCAGAGTGTACCAAAAGACATTCAGCACTATCTACTATATGATTACTCCAGCCTAACAAATCTCCGCTCACAGACTTTATAACATGCTTATCTCCCTTGGTTACAGCACCAGTTATCTTTTCCTTTATATGAGAGGTAGTGGTTGAATCTACAGAATCAAAAGTGCATTCATATAACAGGTTACAGAAGAATTGTAACTGAAAAGATCAATAAATTATAAAATTATAAGTCAATCTAAATTTATGAAAATGAGGTAAAATGCAAACGACATACATGCCACATAGAAGCGTCAGACCATATAAACATTAAGGAACAAAATATAGATAATTTAGATCTACTGGTTAACCATGTTAAATTTGAAAAAAATGTACAAATAATCTATATCTTTGTCATCTATAACATGCAGTAAACATACCCAGTATATAATGCTTTCAGAAACATTTTTTACAATTGCATAAAAATACATGGGCTCAAAGTGTAGTGATACCATATTTACCTTGGATTCATTTATTTTCATATGCAGACTTAAGTGGATACTTTTATTTCATGAATAGTAATGAATACACAGTTTCAAAATATTCAACTATAATTTTACTCCATACCTTGACTAGACTTTAACCTTGATGTGCGTTGATATGATTCTACAGGCTTCCTGCTCTGTTGATGGGATTCCTGTGGCTTAACTTTTGTTTGATGATATGATTCCTGAGATGAGACAGATTGCAATGATTCAGTACTTTGCTGAAATGCACTTCTTTGTAAGGGGACTACTTTTTGTAGCGTAGACATAGATGAGTGTGTGAGAAAGTCCTCCTTACTGCAGATATCCTCCTGTAGGAATCTGTTGTCAAGTGGTAGGGATTTCAAAGCACCAGTTGATGAAAATTTAATGTGACTAGAACTGGATGTTTTCCTCCTTTTCTCTGCTTCTATAATGTGAAGGAAACATTTTAAATTAAAACTGTGGTTTTCTTTCTTACATATTATTCTAAAAGGCATTGCTTGCAAATAAATTAGTGTTCTGTTAGAAGACATTAAAGTGGGTTTCATTGGGGTCTAAGCGTGACGCGGGATTGCCAATTTTTTGTAAGCGGGACACGTGAAAGTCAAATTAATGTGTCGTGAAAACCGGAAATGAGGTCTTGCGGGACCCGGGAAATGACAAAAAAATATGATTATTTATACGTACATAGTGTAAGCGGGATACGGGAATCTGATTAAACAGTAAGCGCGATCCGGGCTCGGAACCCCCAAATGAGACCCCCATTAAAGTTGAAGTTTTCCTTCTTTCGGCAGCTTCTGTAATGTATTTTTTTTAATAAGAAAACATATTTATTCTAAATATGATTTTAAATGGTATTGCCTAATGAATGAATGAGAGTTCAGTTTAAGATAATTTTTCACATCCATTCCTTGCAATAGTTTCTATTTGTATATATAAAATCTATACACAAGCATACACTTTTGAATATTATAGTTAGCAATTTTTTTCAATCTTGTGGCTGTAAAATCTTTGATTGTTTGTCTTTAATCATAAAATATGATGTTTAATGCTTTTCATCAGAAATTAAAAGCTAAAAAGTTTAAAAGTATAAAAACCTGCAAATCTGAGATTCCGTCTCTCTGGACTAAGTATGCTTGGCTGATTATCTGCATTTAAACCATTTTTCACTTTTCTTACACATTCTAACAAATGTGATAATCTTCTAAGTAATGATTCTACAGCTGAATTACTGGTAACATCAGAGTATACATGAGTTGATCCTGCTCTTATACCAGTTATTGCTGTAAGTTGAAAGAAAAGAACTCAAGATTATAAATATTTTATTAAACAATGGCTTTCACAAAAAATCTAACATTGTAAAATACTAACGTTGCAAGTTTGCTCTCGTCTTAAGTGTTAAAAAATGGAGACATTTGTCAATATCAATTGAACAGTTGGTCCTAAATGTGACAATAGGTAAAAAGTTACATAAACGAAAGTCAAAGATGCAATTGTATAAAAGCTGATATGATGGACTTATAAATTCTAGAAAAAACACTTATTTATGTATGGCCTTTTGATCAAACCAGACTTCAAGCTTGATGACAAAAGGTGGAAGTAAAATGATCATGTGGTAGGGTTAAAACAATATAGAGAAAAATGGATTGATTAACATAATAATTACAGTCAATACATCTCAAAATTTATCTTTCATTACGATTTTCTGTAATTTAAGAAGAAGAAAAAAACGCTGCCAATTCACTTATTATTATGGATTATATTTTACTTGGATAATAATTATTATTTTTATTTTCATAGACATTAGATTTTATGGTTTTGCCAAAGTCTGTATACCAGCCTTTAGAAAATGTGTACATTATTGACCATTTTAATTTGTTTTTAACCTATACCCACAAAATATATGGAAATTGAATCCACTGTATATAAATATGAACAAACCTTTATGGAGGCTTTTAACATAAACCAATAATCCATTACGATATAGTGGATCATCATGGCTGTCGACAATTCTCTCTCCAACCTGACACACACGTCGTGATCTACCCACCAGAGATTTTATTGCACTATTTATACCTTCTACATCACAGGTCATTACAAATCCTCTACAGACACCTATATCTTCTTCAATTCTTTTCTCTGAATTAAATAAAGGGAACTGATAATATATATGCACATGCTGACAAAATATATCATAATTGGTTGACAATATATAGAATACTCATCTATGAAAACCACCTACATGACCTATTGATCTTCAAATACTGTAGGTTTCAGAAAAAATCAGATTTTTTAATATCAATGCAAAAATAGCCAAAAAAAACAACTTGAAATTCAAAATTTGATAGCATTAAATGTATGCAAATTTTTATGAAATTTTAAAAATCAATTTCACAATTTTGTCTATTGTTCAACCATCCCAATAATAAATTATATAAAATTCCTTAACTTACAGTATGCAGGGGTTAATTTTTTAAGTTGAAATTAAATATACCAATCTTTCACCATTTTAAGACAAATTATATTATTACTAACCAGAGACACCCATAAATATCTGAGGATCTGTCATTTCATCCAAGATTTGCATCAAAGTATTCAACTCAAATGACCATTCTTTCATCAGAAGCTTGACATGACGGACGGCCATTTTGTCTAACTGGTCCCTTGCCATACATAGAGCTGCTGGAACAATGTCAGGATCCAGTCTTTCAAGATGACATACACATGTTCTTATTACTCTCACACCTATTAGATATTTTCATATTATATATGTATAAGAAACTGTTAAACTGTAAAGCCATTTGATCAAAACAAAATCATGCACTGAAAGGTCCAATTAATGTTACCATGTGATTGTCCAATTTTGAACATCAAATAAATGTCTAGCCAAAACAGGGGCTAGACTGTATTCATGTAAATATAAATTTACACTTTCCGTTGAAAGATATCCATCAAGTAATTTTGCAACAGTACAAATTTGTTATTATACTGCCATATTCAACTTATTTCTTTATTGTTGTTTTTTTTAAATTTTCAATCACATTGTGTATAAGTTTATAAACATTTGGTGGAGGCAAACTCAAATTAGAGAATGGGATCCAATTTTAAGGCATATAGACAGATATATAGACAATGGATAACCTTAGTGTTTATTAAAAGTGTTGTTGCATTTAATGATGAATTAATAAATACAGAAAAAAATCCACTCTAAGCAGAAAGTGTTAACTGATGAACTGAATTGACAGAAGAGTTGACCACTCTGTATAGATAATATACATATATATTCTTTAATGCGGTTTACACTAAACTAATAAATCTTACGTGTGGCATCAGTTGAGCTAGCTGCAGCAAAGCTGGCAACTTGACACATTTTATCTGCATGTTCTTCAAACTCTGTTATCAAAATGTCATTTTCTCCTATAGACTGATCCTGTTGAATGATAAAATATACATTCCAATTAATACCAAATTAAAAAACAAAACAAATAAAATCTGGAGACTGTCAAATTGATCCAAGACTGTTTTACAAATAATAAGACATTACTTTCAGCCAAGTCTCACCATAAGACTTTAGACAAAGTTCAGAATCGGGCACTATGTATCATCACAGGTGCTATGAAATCAACACCAATAAAAAGTATGGAGGATATAACAAACATACCCCCAATAGGAAAGAGAAGGGAGTGCAAAGCCATGATACAGGCCGGCAAATATCAGTGTTCACAAGACCACCCAATGAATACTAGACTAAAACAACTCTCATCAGGCAGACTAAAAAGATCCAGCTTTACATTAGAGACAAGAGCATTGCAAAGAAAACACCATGAAGCCCTACCAAAATATATAGAACACATAGTTTTCACAAAGAATAACACCCCATGTGAAGAAAAACTTGGAAATGTCACCATCCAGACCTCAGTTCCGCTCATTACCACCAGAGATGAACAGACTAGTAATGTAAAGAAAATACTTACAATGAGTATGCTTGAAGAACAGTATCCTTCAGAAACTTGGGTAAGAGTATATACAGATGGGTCAGCCACAAATGCCACAACAAATGGAGGGGCTGGTATATACATTAAGTACCCCAATGGAGATCAACAATCAGAAGCAATACCAACAGGCCTACATTATTCAAACTACAAAGCTGAAGAAGAAGCCATTACTAATGCTGCACACTCCATCAAAAACAAAATCGATGATACATCTCAAGTAGTATTCCTGACTGATGCCCTCCCTGTTCTACAAGCTTTGAAGAACGACAAGCTGCCTCAACTCCAACAAGCTTTATACAACATCAAAAGTCTGACAACAGTAATTCAGTGGATCCCTTCACACTGTGGAGTTTGGACTAATGAATAAGCCGACAGATTAGCAAAGTATGGTGCTGAACAACAACAGGAAGAAAATCCAGTCTGCTTTACAGAGATGAAGACTATCATAAAATCTCTGTTCAACACTCCACAGCAACAAGATAGTTACCACCAGCTAACAAGATCTGAACAAACCACCATATTTAGACTGAGGACAGGACCAACATCTACACAAAGTCATGAAAGTTGTTCCATCTCCTATGTGTCCTTGTGGAGAAGCAGACCAGGATACAGCACACCTCTTCCAGTCATGCAATTTCCATCAGGCATTGAGAGATAAGATATGGCACTCAGTAACATCACTTGAAGAGAAGCTATACGTACCAGTGGATGCCCTACAGAAGACCACCAGATTTGTTGAGGAGACTGGTATTCAAGTGTAAAGGCGAACGATAAGAAGAAGAATAAGACATTTATCAATTATGCTTGCTTTAAAAGATCTGAATTCTTTTAAATAAAATGACACATCAGATTATTTTACCTCGAAATAACATGTCAACAAATTTTATCGTAAAGTTAACAGAACATTTTCTCTTCTTGATGTCCCAACTAAATAAAAAAAGCTCATCTTTTACTATTAATTTTTCTATTCTAGTAATATATATTTCGAGCATAGGGAATACAAAATCCTATTAAGAGTATCTTTCATGAGTTTCTTGACCTATTAACAATTTCCATTACTCCAAGAACGATGTTATCAAATGTAGTAATGTATAAATAGCAGAGGAGTATATGAAAAGAAAAATGGTGTTGTACCTGTTTAGGATACATAGCTGCCTTTATCAATCTTTCTATAGGTTCTGTTGTTTCTTTGAATATATCTACTATCAAGTGAAGTAAACTCATGTTGACGTTCTTCTCCAGTTCACAAAACTCATCAATCAAGGATTCACAACACTCATCATAATCCTCTCTGTACAAAATAAAATCTCATTATACATTGTAGTGCTGTGTATTCATCATTATTCTGGATATACCATTTTTTATCTATGAGTAGGTATATATGTGATCTTTGATGGTTATATAGGCTTGAAAATATAATTTGGCAAATCACAAAAAATATAGGTTCTCATTCTTTCAATCCACAAAAAATGAATGAATCCACAGTAATCAAAATTTAGGTAACTATTAAACAAGAATGTCTCCAAAGTACATGGATGCCCCACTCGCACTATCATTTTCCATGTTCAATGGACCGAGAAATTGGATAAAAAATATAATTAGGCATTAAAATTAGAAAGATAATATCATAGGGAACATGTGTACTAAGTTTCAAGTTGATTGGACTTCAACTTCATTAAAAACTACCTTGACCAAAAACTTTAACCTGAAGTGGGACAGACGGACGAACGAACAGATGGTCGAACGAACATACAGATGAACGAACAGACACACAGACCAGAAAACATAATGCCCCTCTACTATTGTAGGTGGGGCATAAAAACAATTACCTTTCACAATGAGGGAAATTTATTGTAAGCAATAATGTGATAAAAACAAGAGTGTCCATGCTGAAGTGGCTTCTTGCTTTACTGACCATGACTGAATTTTATGTTGAAATCTTTCGGATTAAAATTAGAAACAAATAAAACAGAATATATTTTGACACATCTTAAAATATCTTTTGATTGTATCTAATTTTCCCTTTCTGTTACTTATATCTTTTAAATGTATTGTTTGTGACACATGTTCTTTTTTCAGTTTCATTATATATATACTGACCTCATTCTTTGTATATCTGTTTTCTCTTTGATAGAAATGGACAAGGCTAATACACGACCTTTAAGTTGTAAAATCTACAAATAATTATATATTTATCACATTAAAAACTGGTTTTAATGGCACTCCTGCATTTCTTGTTGGCAAACATAATATAAATACATGGATATTCTTATACATTAGTTTAATTTTTCAATGTCTACTTTTGTTTTTTGTATTTATTAAAATATCAATCTCCATATCACAATTGTTGTATAAATCCTCAATTGGGTTGAATGAGACATTCCACAATACTTTTCAACTTTAAAATTGGTTTGGTATTTTTAACTTTTTTGTTTTGAGCTTCACTGTTGAGTCTTTTGTTGACAAAAACCTGCATCTGGATTTAAAATTATAAACCTGGTTTCTTTGATGTTTTTTTTCTTACCATCAACTCAGGATTCAGATTTCATATAAAACCAAAAAGAATGCTATGTTTGATGTTGCACTAAGCATACAATCAGTGCACTATTATAAATTATTATGTCTACTCACCCTTTGACAATTAATGATTATAAGATTTCTATATGTATCTGTACAGAGATGTGCCACTAACATACTATGTCTGATAATTCCTTCTGTCCAACTTTCTACATCTATATCTAAATCTTCTCGGTTTTCTGTAGACAGGGCCTCTAATATCTAAAATTGTTTGCATTAATAACATATTTTTTATAACACCCTTGATAACATATATATCCCACAGTTCTTGAAAAGAAGTGGCTTGAAAGTTTTGAAGACCAAAATTTTGGCATTTTGCAAATAGAAATAAAAGTGAGTAGCAGCAGATTTTCATGGATGACCTGAGAATATTTTTGAGAGCCATGCTATCCTATTTGTATGCTCTTATATAGATATACATTTAAAATCATAACATTGAAATACACACCTGACACTAGGGTGAAAATAGGTTGAATATTGATATTTGATGTAAAGTGTGATCACTTCAGCACATAATGCATGAAGACTTACATAAAACTTTAAAAAAGAAATACAGCAATAAAAGACTTGTTCCTATGATATAAGGATGTATACGCAAAAATTAATAAAAAAGTTGTGGCAAATATTGTTGTAATATGTGTATGATGAGTATTTCATATTTACTGTGACACATATACAGAATAGTGAAAAATATTGTCTAAATAAGTGTATGAGGTGTATGTCATATTTATTGTGCCACATATACAAAATAATGACAATAATTGATTATTTATGTTCAAGAACCATTTTTAAAATAAAATGTCTTTACTTAAAACATACCTGATCAATTTTAGAAACAAAGTATCCAGGTTCCTCTACATCTAAATAATCTTCTTCAGTAAATTTGTTTTCTATGGCCTCAACTATATCTCTAACAGCAGACAAAACTTGGTTTATCACATAGGACTTGCTCACCTGTCAAAAAGTTAAAGTCTAATAATAATCAAGATTAAAAATGTTAAAACTAGGTAAAGTGGATTCTATTAAGGATTTCAGATTTTAAGTACAGTATTTTGTGTTTCCGTTAGAGATGTTTGTTCTCATCATTTAAATCTTCAGTTCAGGATCTAAAATAAAGGTTATGATTACTTTTGGATCTGCTTATTCATGCAAATATACTGAACCTAACCGTGTAATACTACTTACATGAGCCTGTGCATTACTAGGATATTTTATACAACTTTGTAAAGCTACACTTATTGATGGAATGGATTTCTTCAGTAGATTGAGAGCTGTAATTATTTTCTCCCTTTGTCTATCTTGACACAGATCTTTTTGTCTCTTGTTTGCTAAAGATGTTAAAATGGAAGTAGTATCTGTGAAACTCTGAAAGTAAAACCAAGATGTGCTTAAGATGTTAGAATGGAAGTTGTATCTGTGAAACTCTGAAAGTAAAACCAAGATGTGCTAAAGATGTTAGAATGGAAGTAGTATCTGTGAAACTCTGAAAGTAAAACCAAGATGTGCTAAAGATGTCAGAATGGAAGTTGTATCTGTGAAACTCTGAAAGTAAAACCAAGATGTGCTAAAGATGTCAGAATGGAAGTTGTATCTGTGAAACTCTGAAAGTAAAACCAAGATGTGCTAAAGATGTTAGAATGGAAGTAGTATCTGTGAAACTCTGAAAGTAAAACCAAGATGTGCTAAAGATGTCAGAATGGAAGTTGTATCTGTGAAACTCTGAAAGTAAAACCAAGATGTGCTAAAGATGTCAGAATGGAAGTTGTATCTGTGAAACTCTGAAAGTAAAACCAAGATGTGCTAAAGATGTCAGAATGGAAGTTGTATCTGTGAAACTCTGAAAGTAAAACCAAGATGTGCTAAAGATGTTAGAATGGAAGTAGTATCTGTGAAACTCTGAAAGTAAAACCAAGATGTGCTAAAGATGTCAGAATGGAAGTTGTATCTGTGAAACTCTGAAAGTAAAACCAAGATGTGCTAAAGATGTCAGAATGGAAGTTGTATCTGTGAAACTCTGAAAGTAAAACCAAGATGTGCTAAAGATGTTAGAATGGAAGTAGTATCTGACCAAGATGTGCTAAAGATGTCAGAATGGAAGTTGTATCTGTGAAACTCTGAAAGTAAAACCAAGATGTGCTAAAGATGTTAGAATGGAAGTAGTATCTGTGAAACTCTGAAAGTAAAACCAAGATGTGCTAAAGATGTTAGAATGGAAGTAGTATCTGTGAAACTCTGAAAGTAAAACCAAGATGTGCTAAAGATTTTAGAATGGAAGTAGTATCTGTGAAACTCTGAAAGTAAAACCAAGATGTGCTAAAGATGTTAGAATGGAAGTTGTATCTGTGAAACTCTGAAAGTAAAACCAAGATGTGCTTAAGATGTTAGAATGGAAGTTGTATCTGTGAAACTCTGAAAGTAAAACCACTGTCTTATTAGTATGGATTAAAAATAATAAGGAAAGGAAGTTTGCTAAAATTGCTAAGTTTATTTATTCCTGCATTCTGCTTTTGTATAACAAGCCCTTCTGTCATGTAGTGTTTTAGCTACTAATTTTAACATTGTCATAAAGCAAGAGGTTTGGCATGTCATTAAACCAGGTTCAACCCACCATTTTTTTTAATGTCCTGTACCCTATCAGGAATATGGCAGTTTTTATCAAATACTTTGTTTCTAAATGTGTTGGTGTTTGTTTTGTTGCACCTCTGTGTTCCTGTTGTTTTTCTCTTATAGTTATTAAATGTGTTTCCATCAGTTTTGGTTGATGACCCCAATTTGTTTGTTTCTCTATTGATTTATGAATTTTGAACACCAGTATACTACTGTTGCATTTATCAATAATTCGAAATCCTTTTCAACATGTGTCTGGTTTATTAATATGATTACCTTAAATCTAGATAACAGATCAGTCATATTATTAACATGACTTAGGAGTCCAACAGTTTCTGAGACAGTATGGGCTGCAGCCAGAATTCTCCTAACTTCATAATCATCAGAGACAAGTAACACCTACAAAATAGTAAACAATATTGTTTTCACATAATATGCATACAGTTTAGGGTTCTTTATTTGTTCCAAGTAGATAAGACATTGTTAATTTATCTTCTTGCATTTATAATAAGAAGTACTAATACATGTATATATATTTACTTTTTTATTTATCTATTAAATGTGAAGTTGGCCAAAAAAAATCAAAGTTTTCAAAATATTATGCTTCTGAGGTCCTAATATGAACTCTGTTAATCGACCAGAAAGTCATACAAAGACAAAAAAAAATCAAATCTAGTATCTTTATTGTTCATTTCAAAATAATCAGGAAAGCAACTAGCATTTCATGGACTACATCTTACTTTCATTGTTCCTTGAAGAACATTCTTTGAGGCAGTTATAACTCGACTCTTATTTTCTTTACTAGCTGATGCCGTAACTCTCTGTGATGCTATATATAAATCACTGCTAGATAAATCTAAGATCTCACAAGCACTCTCCATCTGTCTCTTCAGCTCCTGTTATAACATATAAGTGAATATATATAAATCACTGCTAGATAAATCTAAGATCTCACAAGCACTCTCCATCTGTCTCTTCAGCTCCTGTTATAACATATAAGTAAATATATATAAATCACTGCTAGATAAATCTAAGATCTCACAAGCACTCTCCATCTGTCTTTTCAGCTCCTGTTATAACATATAAGTAAATGTTCAGTGGTTGTCATATTTATTTTTTTTCGCAACTGTTTGTTATAAATTAGGCCATTAGTTTTCTCAATTGAATTGATTCATATTTTCATGTGGGTAACCATACAGTTTGATTTTTTCACGTTATTGAAGGCCTTACAGTTGCCTATAATTTCCTACATCCACTTCATTTGAACTTTGGTGGATAGTTGTCTTGTTGGCTATATACCACATTCATGACCATAATGACATCTTCTAATTTTTTTTACAAAATTTATAAACTCAAATTCTGATTTTGTCTCTGAATTTAGCTTCAGTCAGCGCTACTAAATCTTTAGTTTTCTGTGTAATGTTTTGTGGACTGTTGTTTGTTGTTATTTTTCTTTTTGAATATCTTGCATGTGTCTTTGTATCTAATCAATGGGTTTTGATTACAATTTTGTAATGATTGAAATTTGTATTTAAAATAATGGTTTTAAAACTAATATTTGCCAAAATAAATTTAAACTAAATTGATTTTCCAGTCCAATTCTAGCTGGTTCTTTTTACAATTAAATACAGTCTGAAAGGAGAAAAAAATTATAGAAATACATAAACCAACTGGTCATAAGATATTAGATTTTTGCTAAGGTTTGATTATCTCTTGCATGTCGCATGTCTTAGTGTCTAGTATATTTAACCATAAGTTACAAGAAATGTTTGTTGCCTACATCATCTGCAGTCTTGTTAGCTCTTTCTTTTCCTAGTGTCACAAGACGTTCTGCAGCCTGCATAACCATTTCAGCACAGGGCCCCATATCTGTTTGAATGCCATCTGAATGGTCAAGAATGATCAACAACGAAATCTGAAAAAGAAAATATTTTTGAAATGATTAGTGATATATACAAAAAAAATGATTTATATTAAAGTATCAAAATAAAAATATAAGTGAACCAACATCTTGTGTTGTGATTGTGCGGTAGGGTAAAAACGAGTGGATACCGCTAGGTATTCACAGTCATCTTGAAAAAAATGAATATGTCGACAATAAAGACAACAACACTCATGTTTTTACTGTGTAGTATCTATTTATTGGGTCTACATGTTTCGCCTAATCGATAGGCATCATCAGGACAATTGTACAAAGAAATATGACAGTGAAGTATGAATTTAGCGGTTAGCGGTTTTAACCGGAAGTACAAGTTAAACAATGGTGGTTATGGTGACGTTATATAAATAGATAGTGAAAGTGAAAGTAAATTACAATAGAAAATATATAAACATGATAAATAGAAATGTTCGTGTTTTCTTGAATGGTAACAGCATCTCTTGTGGTTGACATCTATCCTGTTCTGTGTAGTTAATCTCATGAGAGGTCTTTGGTGGTATTGCACGTTGTAGTTATCTAAATAAATAATCATGTCAGTGAATTCCAAATTGGACAACACCTCACTGTTCACTCCGTACAGTCAACTGGCTTCGCTCTGGGACCCTTGAGTTACTGCTTCCAATTGCGTCGGAAATGGTGTGAAGTGTATGATCGTCGCACATTTTGGAAATTAAAAAAAGTGGTAAATCCGTAAATATTTAATTATGAGTTGTGTTAATGATTTTACTTTTGATGTGGTTTGATGTTGAATCTGTACATGCTGTAAGAGCTTCCAGCAGGTTTCTTCTTTCTTAACCGGTGGTAAAGTATTGTAATAGTTGAGACTCTGTTAAATCTTTATGTTAATTTTGCGTAGTGTCATAAATTCAGCTAGGTGGTCATGATTTTTTAATAGTGTTATCAGCGGTTGTAGCGATTTCTTCTTCTCTTGCTCCTTCTCTTCTTGGACAGTGTGGAATCTTGGTCATTTTCAGGAAAAGATAAGGAATCTTGGTATTGGTCAGTAGCTGATCTCTTGCTGGATCCAGAACTTTTTCAAGGGTCGATTTGACTTGTACCCAAAACTTTAAGCTGAGGCAGGGCAGGGCAGACAAATTCTTGTCAAATCAGCATCTGGTCAAATTGACATCCTACATGTATGTAGTCATTTTGGCACCCATGTCAAATACATGTATGTAATTGTTAAATATATATATATATATATATATATATATTGTCAGTGTTCTATGCAAAAAGATCAAAACTAAGAAACTGGTGTCCATAAATTGACAGAAATATTGACTTACCATGCTTATTCACTATTTTTTAGGGGTTTCTGTATGTATTTTTTCCTTCCACATACCTAATTTGTATCAAATGGCAATGTATTGGATAATTGTAATGTGTTATGTATGCTTTAACTTGTTAAGCATTTTGCATTATTGTAGGTTTAATATTGCTTTAACTTTCCTGAAAATGAATTAACCAACTAATTGTCGAATTGACTTTTTATAGGTGCCGATTTGACCAGGCGTCGACTAGACTTTAAACGGACAGACGAAGGACGTACGCTCAGAAAAAAAAACCTGACGCCCCTAGTTTGGATATTAAAAGTCAAAGGGTGAAAATCAGTTGTGGCTGATGTCTTTTCGCATAATTTTGGGAAATAAAAATATATCGTCTGCCACATCACAGCATTTTTGAGAGCTGACTAACGCGGGGTTTTACATCTCACCTGTGACGCAATTGGTGCTAAAACTCGTTCTATCGATTTTGTTTGTACTAAATTTGACAAAAGTCCACATGTAACTTCCATCTGAATTTAAAATTGTTCAAAAATAGCTGAAACTTTTGTTATCACTGTACAAACATTTTCAAAACAATCCTCGGCTTTATTCTTCGTTTCAAAGATAAAACCCGAGAACACAAGGTTTACACAAATAAATATGCGGATCCGATCTAGGCACATACGTTTAATTTGATTTATTGTGTTATAATTTATTTATGTATTCCTGAATATTTTGACACCATAACTAGTTAATATCTAAACATATCTAATCTTCTATCACTATCTTTACAACTTTTAGTGTCACTTTTTAATTTTCGCTAAATGAAATTTGGCCAGACTGTCTGCGTAAAATATAATTGCCAAATCAAAAATATAATACTTTTGGGAACAATACAATTCATTAATTATTTCTGAAGATGTATAATTTTAAAATGTATACTGTTTATGAACTATTTTGTAATTGATATTGTGTATAATATGCTTCTGTTACGCAGTTGTTTTCTGCTGCTGAGTTTTCTTTATCAAACTATTTCTAAAACTATCAAAGGTATATGAAACAAGCTTTCTGTAATTTTAATGTTTAATTTCAATACTTTTTAACTAATGTACGGCAAATATATACTAACCTAAGTCATGTATGCACGTTTTCTTTTATATCTACTAATAGTTAAAAAGAAATATCGTCACATCATAGTATATTTCATTCGGTTATTGTTGATTGCAAGCTTCTTTTTTTGAGTTTGTAACCGAAGTTAAAATTGATAAACAAACAACACTGAACACGTAGGGCACGTAAAACATTGGTTTAGCAATGATATTTTTCATATTTTCAGTACGTTCCCATTTGTTAATAAGACTTTTCCGTAACAGTTGTTAAATGCTTTGTTGGACTAGTATTAAATTTGTACTACAATAATAAGTTTTTGATACTAACTTTCGGAGTTCCAGTGGACGTTTGTTGAAATTCTTTCATCACGGTCTCCTCTCGCACTTGCGCTGTGCGAAAGGCCGATGTTCTAACGAAATATCTTGTGTAACGGTATTAAACTGCATACTGACAATTTCTGACGAATTAATGTACGAGAAGACAACAATTCAATTGCAGTACATTTATGAAGATTGTGATAACATAAATGAAATTCTTTTACCAGAAAGTTAACGTTCACTTATTTTATAGTCAGTAAAACACGGACATTATATAGGAATTGAATTCGTGTCGAATGCGAATCGAATTCGCTAAGCGAGTTCACCCACTCATCTTTTTAAATTCGAATTGATTCGAATTGGTTAATTCGAATTATCCAAATCGCATTAGAAATACGCTTGTGTGAATACGAATGTTTCGATAACTGATACGGATTCAAATGAAATTAAAATACTGACTTGACCCAATAACGCAAGAAATATGATTCATGACTCATCGTGTTTAATAAAATTGAATCTAACAGGCTGCTACATATAATGGCGAAATATCATTTCTCACGGTATTCTCCTTTATATAAATGTTTAAAACAAAATATCTAATCCGTGCAGCTAATGGCGTATTTTTTTTTTAAATGAAATGCTTTACATAATTATCATTGACAACTAAACAGATAATGATTCGTATTGCTTTCTTTAATTTTCACAGAACAAATGACCTTACACTTTTAAACATGATGTTTTACACATGAAACATCATGTCAGATCTGTGATAGGAAATTGTCATAGGTTATGTTACTATATAAGACAGAATCATTGTGACATCCGAGCCCTTACGACTTGTACAGGAGACACGGTAAGTCAAACAGTTCTTCTTCAAACGACATCCGTATCATTATTATAGTCATATCTTTTACCGTCTGCTTTGTAAATGGTCAGAAAATTCCATGAGAGTTTGGATTTGATTTGATTGTATGTGTTTTAACGCCACTTTTAAGCAATGCATTTGGGCTATTTCGCGGCGGCCAGTTTTTATTAGTGGACGAAACCGGAGTGCACAGAGAAAACCGCCAACCTTTGATAGGAAAATGAGAGTTTGGAATTCAGAATTTTTATAATTTTCTATCTGTGAATGTAGATACCCATACATGAAAGAAGGATTTATTATACAATGCATTGGCGGACAGGCCTTAGTAGCGCCGGATGCACTGTCTGTTATTCTTTAATTTAAATTTTATTAATCTGGTGTTTAAGGATGCTTAGAAAGTTGTTTTGTGATTTTTTGATACCTTTTTTTGTAAATTGTATGCCTTTCATGATATCAAATTAGATATATTCTCGGATACATCCCATCTTCACATTTTAATTCCATGCGAGTTGTAGACAGCGAGACTATACCTGTACAATATTATTTTTCGTGTGCTTTTTTCCACCGCTGTTTTTTTACGGAGAGGGTTATTTTGATTGAACTTGGTTTTTATGAATATTAATTTAAAAAAAAAAACATGTTTTTTTTTATCTGACATAATTTTTACCGTGAATCCATTGTTATTTCAAAGATAACATGAAGTATTATCGAAATACAATCAACTTGTAAAGGGTTCTTATGTAGCTAGCTTGCTTGGAACCTTATTATGATTTTTAACATTTTGATGAATAAACAGATATATGAAACAGATATAGACATACTGGTAATACTTCCTTCAACCCCAAACAAAAACCAGCAAATTGGAGTTATAATTTTGCTGACCCGCGAGCTCTCACAGAGAATGAAACAAATGAGTAACGATACATAAGCTTTCATCAGTTTACCTGAATAGATGTTAATGTAATATAGGCAACTTAATTTTTTTTTTTTTTTCAAATTAAAATACTTTGAGTAAATATAACGGCTATCATTAAAAACCGATCGTCATAGTAAATACTCTAATATGATAATATCTGAGGCTGTTGTTCGCTGTTTAAATTGAGTTTGCCTGTTTGTAACATTGCGATATTTACATACATTTTTGATTTCTGAATTTATGTAAATGTAATGTAAAATTGAAAAAAAATCCTGTGATTTACTGCCGAATTTACGCAAGGAATAAAGTTTTGAATAAATCTATTATCTAAAACAGCAATACTTGTTCATGTCTAGATTTTGGATATTTAAGTTTACACGGGAAACTCTATACAACGAAATTGAGCCTGAAAATGGGGAATGTGTCAAAGAGACAGAAACACAACCAAAGAGCAAACAGCAGTAGAAGGCCACCAATGTGTCTTCAACACAGCGAGGGAAATCCCACACCCGGAGGAGGGCTTCATCTGACCCCTAAAAAAATGTGTACTAGTTCAGTGAAAATGAACGTGACACTTAACTCCGAAACATTTAAATGAGCTAGAATTGAAAATCATACAAGACTGACTGACAAATACCATATACTATGGAACAGGCACAAACACGAGGCGGTGTTAACCATGTTTAGTGATATATAAACTCTCCCCCTTTATCTCTTGCCTATGTAAAAACAAAATAAACACACAGCAATACGCACAGTTAAACTCAGTTTAAAAGAAGTCCGAGTCTGATGTCAGAATAGGTTACAAAAGAAACTAAGCAAATTACAATGGTACATACACCAACAAAGGACTACTCTAGCAGTTACTGAAATGCCAACTCCAGACATCTATAAGACTGAATGAAGTATTATGTCTTCATCAAATGAAAACCAATCACAATCAACCCCCTCAATGGTTCAGAATACATGTGTTTATTTCAGATGCAAAGATCATAAAAGGTCTGTTTATACGTTTTGTTAGCTTTTCTGTTAAATGCCGACATTTTTGTGCTCATTTGTAAAGAATATTATCATTAAAGATTGAATGTGAAATACCTGAACGTATTATATGACGTCGGCATGTTGATTTATATTTACGAATAATATAACTGAACCGATGATAAAAAGTTAAGTTAATGTTTTGAATAATTTGTGATATCGAAAACCCATGTTTAATATTTTTTTTAGTAATACAGAGATTTCTTTTGTTATAATATCTTCACGAAAGAGCACTGTTCATTGTTAGTATTAGTTTTAATTTGAAGCCAGCTTTGGCCGGATATATCTCTTCAGTATACATACTGACGTCGTCGTTATTGAGAGCCACCATATCATCCAAATACCTAAAAGTGTAAAAACAATATTACCAGATGTTGCTACAACGGGTCTTGGCTGATTGAAGTCATTAATTGTAACCCATAACAATATAGAAAAACGTCCGCACAGTTTGTCCCCATTGGAATTTCATTAACTTGACGATATACGGAGTCTCCACAGCGAACACGAATGTTTTCTTTTTTGAAATTCAAAGGCAGTTTAGTATCAAAGCAGGCCCACTTGACATAGTTCTTTTCTTTGTTGTTACTATACACACATTTATAACAAAGTGACATTTTTTTCTCTCCCTATTGTAAACTTGCATTATTTTACGTTCATGTTCCCTCGTTCCTCTTCTGAGGGTGTAAATATTTTCTCATACAATATGCTTGGGTCTGTGGTGTTTTTTTTTTTATTTCAATGAACAAGAATAGCTAGTAAATTATTACATCTGGAATTTCGTGATCTGAGAAATAACTTGAAATTTTAAATAAATTCTTATATAGATAATGTCTTTATACCAACAGG
Organism: Mytilus trossulus; assembly: GCF_036588685.1. NCBI lineage: Eukaryota > Metazoa > Mollusca > Bivalvia > Mytilida > Mytilidae > Mytilus > Mytilus trossulus. Next base: position 87,588,528 of record NC_086376.1, read on the forward strand.
ATACATAATTTAATTTAATTATAGTGTTGTTTATAAAGCCCGTCGATTTAGATACGAACCACGTAAACTGATCAAGCCTTTAAATAAACTTGCCCTAAAGTTATAAATTTAACACAGTAGTAAGATCAATGAATATTGATTGTATCGGTACCTAACATTGATTTGCAATCAATCAATTAAATATGTATTGGTGTACACTTATGAAAACTTATGGTGTAACATCCTTTTAAGTTGCAATTCGGTTTTAAACTATTGTTTTCAGCTGTGAGTACCCGTAAATCGTAACTTAGTGTCATTTTTTTTAATTGTTTTTGTCTTTCGTGCAAATCTATTGTGAGACCGCATTCGGTGTGTGCATTTCCTTAGACAGGAACCTGCTATTTAGTGTTTATCATTGAAAGCTGTATTCCATATGTGTTTTTGTTTTAAGTCACCTGACGGTTCGTTTGAATTGTACTCATTTTGTTATGTTGGGGATTTTGATAGCTGACTTTACGATATAAGTTTTGTCCATTGTTCAATGGCGTAGAAACAAATAGCAACTAACATGCATTTCATTATGTAGACTGATTGATGAGTGTGCGATTGGAAACCCTACCATATATTCTTATTTCTGTGAGAGAAAAATAGCCGTATACCCACTTTGAAAATTTACAACGGTATGAGGATAATATAATAACTTTTATTGCGACATTTACACACAGCTCTATGAACTGCATTTCTTTTGGTCTTGCCTTCCAATGGTTTCATCATTTTTCGCCTATAAAAGACATGTTAGTTTTTTTTGTTTTGTTTTTTATATTATATCATATTCATATATGCAGATACATTTGTAGATGTTTGTGACAATGAATAAAGACAATCCATAAAAGGAAATAACAAAGAAATAATATTTCAAATGATAAAATTGAATGCATGAAAAGTTATGAGATTTCTGCCCATAGCTCTATAAAAAAAACACAATTACGAAGCAAATAGCTTTTACATGATCAACGTTCCATGGTAGAAGAATAAAGCACGTCTTCAGCTTCTTATTTATGGTGTTTAAGAAATAAAGAATCTTGGATACGAATCTTGTTCTTTAGTGAGTAATATACAATAATCAAGGTAAATAACTTTTCAAAAGATTTTCGTCTTTACATTCAAGGAAGAAGTGTGTGTCATCTTCTAGCAATTGACATAGTTTACAAAGTCCATCCTTTCTATGGGGTTTATATATAATATCGACCATTATCTACTAGATTATGGTAACTTACTTTCAGTTACATGAACATTTTCTAAAAAAAAAGTACGAGAAACCAAAATATAATGCTCTATCCTGCGCTAAGTTTTTGTTCATAAAGTAACATTTTTTTTATATTTATATCATAATTATTTGTTTTGTTTTCAAAAATATTTTATATTTTTCTTTTAATTCATTTCAACCAAGAGCTTTAAAAAAATGCTTCATTTGGAATTCTAAAATTTTGTTATTCATCTAAAACGTCCTGTTTTTGGTGTATACTCTTGACACATATATATGAATATGTATCATCCGAGTCAAGCAGGTTTGACAATATAAAAATCTTCTTTGAATAGAGCAAAATAGGTTATATTATCAAAATTCAGTCTGGCTAAGTAAGATAAAAACTGTTCCATGCAGAGTTATTCTTCCTTACTCTGATTGACTCCTATATTTCCTTTTTTTTCTTCTGAAAAAATTACAGAAATTAATGGAAACCCTTTTCAAAATACATGAAATTTGATTAAATAATTTGTTACTTTGATCAGTTCCTATAATAGCTCTGTAGCGTGCTAACTAGCAGTCCGCAGAGAAATCTTTGAATTATATCTTAAAAGTGGCTTTAGTTATTCATCTAATTTTAGCAAGACTACCAAATGAAGTTACATTGTCTTTAATTGAAAACTCAACTTCTCTTGATTTCTTTGCTATTTGTCTTTTAAATTTGCATTTCTTTATATAGCATTTTTACTGGCCGTCCTTTGTGTCGATTTAAACGCATGATCCTATATATATACTCACTTAAAGTTTTTAGTTATACATTACAGTCTCTTAAAATGACCATCATGCACCGATATTGGTATAGGCATGCTGAACTAATGATTTTCAGGTTCATAAGTTCATAACATCCATATACTCTGATTTATACTTGTCTCTATAAAAAGATTATAAATGTGTTATTTTATTTTAAAGAAAAGAACCCGACTTCCTCGTTGTAAACAGAAAAGCATAAAGCTCAAATATACCTTATACTCAAAGAAAGTACATTGTAAAAAGCAATTAGTTGAAGTGTAATATAATTCCTGTATTTTATTATTTCAAGCATTCCAAATATACATGTTGTTAAATTGTTGTTAACAAGCATTACGTGATTGACAAACCCGAACATAAAACAGAAATAAAACACGTTAACTACGAAATACAAGATATATTCCCATGCTTGAACTAGTGAAACTTGTTAAATAAATCAAAAGGTTAATAATTTTATTTTTATGATATAAGATTTGAATCACTTCCGTTCCAGAACACTTTTTTTTACGATGGATTAAATTAAAACACATTTCCTAAGACTAAAGTACAACGATTTCGTCTCAACTAAGACATGCAGACGGAGAAAAAAATATTTCACTGACTGGACTGGGAACACTATAATCGGACCTGAATGACATTTCCTGCTTTCGAGAGTTCGAGAATATGATCAATCGACCGAGAGTTGATAAAAGTATTCTTATCTTTACTTTAAGCATTATAATGTATAATAAAACTGAATTTTCGAAGCATAGGTAAAGCAAAAAAAAATAAGTCCCTAATACAATCGTTCAATTGGTTAAACATATGAAGGATAGATAGCTACTTACACGTCAATACAAAGTTCAGCCTCTAGTTGAAAGTATGGAGCCCTATTGTCTCATATAAAGAAAAGTGTAATCATTTGTAAAAGGTGAAAGATACTGAATTGATATTCATAAGTCGAAAATGAACTGACAATGTCATAACAAAAAAAAACTAAAAAAACAACCAAAAAACACCTTAAGAAAAACAGCGGTCTTGAGTAGGAAATGTGAAAGCCTGCAGACGAACAGTACAGGTAACTAACATATTAGATTATAGGTAAAGGATAAAAATGCACAGGAGGCTATTTTATCATGTGTGAGTTCATCGTTGGGTATATTGTAGATATATATAGACTAGCACTATACTATAAATCACATGCTATAGAGGTTGACCGCTTAGTGACAATATCGTCATCATTCATATAGGACTGACTTCTTAAAAAGTACAACCTTAGTAATGTATTTAAACTTACCATGAGAAGAAACTATACGGTGTCATTTTTTGAGAGTTAAACCGTCGAATTTTAGATTAAAGGTTGGATATTTCGTTTTGGTTTAATGTCTGTGAATTACTGTTTCTCAATTCGTATTTTATCCTAGTTGACATTGCGTTATCTATACATGGCGTATGATAATCCTTGATATTTTGTGATTTTATCCACGTGTTCATTGCTAGACTGTACATAGTAAAAGCAAAAACATACAAACGAAGTTCCCTTATAATTTCATAACCATTACATATCTTTTTATTCTTAAATTTAATAACGTTAAATGAAATTTAACCTTTTACACTCATATTTCATAAAAAGATAAATTTCATTTCAGCGCCATCATGGGGCCCGGTGTAAAGCTTATGTTATGTACTGTTTTATGCTGTTACTTCTATTTGGGACATGTGACCGCAGGACGAGAGAAACGTCAAATATCTCAAGCAGTCATCGGAGCATATTTGAAACAGGCACTGGTGGAGGCTAATCAAGAACTTGCGCAAATGAAGGCTATTGATAAACTGATGGTAGATCAGGGTAAATATTGCTTCTAAAACAAGTGTGGACACAGAATAATGTTGTCTGATTGGCGAATTTTGACAATGATACATGTATGCTTCTAAAATATTGCTGTTTCTGTATAAAATACTGTCTCTCTCTCTTAAAACATGTTTCTTTAACCTAGGTTAGGTGATTTATTGATACCATGAATCTATATAACATATGACATATGACATACATGTATGCCTTTCTATATGCTATAGCAGACTCGTTTATCTTCAATGCAGCCTGTAGTAATGTAATTTATGACCCAAAATCAGAACATGAACATAAAATAGCCCACAATGTCTTGTATAATAAACTGTGACATTGCTCATTCTCAAGCTCATTTACTCTATAAAAGAACACAAACTAAGATAATTCCCTGTATACGAATAGAAGATAACGAATTATAGAAGAAGTATAGAGGTAACACAAACAAGACAGTAACTCAATGACACAAATTACCAACAGACATTTTATAATTTTTGGTTCATAATATCGATAAATGTTAAATTCGAAATAACAATTTTCTTTTGTACTCTATTCACCAATAGGTATTGATGCACCAGCAGGAAGTAGATCTTACTCGTGGCATCTTGGTCGTTTCTTGTATACTAAAGATGCAAAGAAAGTAAGGATATTGTCTGATAAAGCCTGGGTTACAGTCAGGACAACAAAGAAACTCGTCGAAAGGTAATTTATAATAAAAAAAATAGAGAACGTGAACACCATTTGTTTGATAGTCGATGGAATCACTTGCTCTAACAATTTGGGTTTTTTAGTTATTTTTTTCCTTATTTTTATTCAACTCCCTATAGTCAATTCAATAATACAAGGATGAAAAATTCTTTTAAACAAAATTTGACGAGGAAAGCTAATCTTATACTACAAAGGTTATTTAAAACTTTAGAATACAATATTTGCCGATTGCAATATAAATTCAACAACAAAACTTTTATATTGTTGAACAGGACTGGCTGGACGTTAGCAGAAGTGCAGGTGAACCCATACATTGTCAATGAATGGAGATTACAAGTAGCTGCATCATGCCCTTTCATGGAACCGAAGTGTAATCCATACACCCGATACAGAACTGCAGATGGTGCCTGCAATAACTTGAACGACCCAAGTCTCGGAGCTGCGTTAACTCGTCAGAGGAGAATGATGGACAATGCATACGAAGATGGTAAACGATGGAAATATTTTACAATACATAGATTTTACGTTTGTTGCTGTGTTTACAAAACTTTTGAATTTTTGAAATACTAAGGCTTTTCTGCCTCTGAAATAGATTACCTTAGCTGTAGTTGGCAAAACAATTAGGAATTTTGGTTCTCAATGCTCTTCAACTTCGTACTTTATTTGGCCTTATAAACTTTTTTTTGGATTCAATGAGTCTTTTGTAGAAGAAACGCGCGTCTGGCGTACGTTCAAAATTTAATCTTGGTATCTATGTTGAGTTTATTTACATGTTTGTTTTTCGTTTATTATTTTGTACATCAATTAGACCGTTATTTTTCTCGTTTGAGTTGTTGTTTCGGGGTATAGTATAGCTTAATATGGTTTATGGGTATTTCTAATTGTTGAAGACCGTAAGGTGACCTATAGTTGTTAACTTCAGTGTTATTTTGTCTCTTATAAAGAGTTTGCACTGCTCTTTTTAGAATAAGATATGGAGCTATAGTAAGATTTTTTAAATTATATGTGGCAATTTTAAAATGTTCTTATATTATCACCCTCCTTAATGCATTTAGGTGTCAACTCGGTGAGCAATCGAAGACTGTTTTCTATGCATATCTTCTGTATTTAGCTTACAACAATCCTGAAAGTCCTCAATTGAACTACTCGTATTCAATTTTTAAAATGTTTTTACTACAGGTATTGATGCTCCAAGGATGCACTCAGTTATGGGAGGATACCTGCCTAGTCCTAGAATTATTAGTAATGTCATGCACAAAAGTGACTGCTGTCCACAGTTCAGTGACCGCCTGGCTGTAGCAGTTATGCAGTTCGGACAGTTTATAGAACATGACGTCATATCTACCCCAATGATTACAGGTAAAAAAATTATGTGCCAGAGTAAGGAGAATGAACAACAGTTAGTCCTGATGACCTTACTTGGTACAGACACAGCATAAGATGGTGTTTAAACCAGTTTTCTGCTATCAAAAATGTCCCTCCTTCTTTGCATATATATCTATCTAGATAATAAGAATATCGTAAAACCAATACATACAATAAAAACTTGAATAGAGAAGAAGAAACATTTTAACTTTAGAAAAGAGGGAAAGATATATAGTAACACCAAAGTTCAAAATCGTCTCATTGTGTTGCACATTTTAGTTCAGTTTCCATTCCAACAAATATAAATAAAAAAATCAAATATTTATTGCCATATCTATACTATTAAACGAGAAGACCTCATTTTGGGTGTCGCTTCTCTTCTTTCCAGAATAAATTAATCATCATGCCTCTGTGTCCTATGGGTACAGTGCATAATCTATACTATTAAACGAGAAGACCTCATTTTGGGTGTCGCTTCTCTTCTTTCCACAATAAATTAATCATCATGCCTCTGTGTCCTATGGGTACAGTGTATAATCGCATTTGTCATCCATTCATATGATTATTCAGATTGAGTTATTTTGGGTGAAAAACGAGAAAAGACGTCCGGATATGTTTCCGTCATTGGGCGAAATTTTAAGTCAGATTAGACTTCCGGTTTGCGTTTTTCTGTATACTTTGAACATACATTAATACTACGAATTAATACAGTGTATTTTCTGTCTTATATCCGTCATTAGACGATATTTAAGTCAAATTAGACCTCCGGTTTGCGTTTTTCTTTTTACTTTGAAACAAATACATATACTACGAATAAAGTGTATTTTCTGTCTGATATTGTTTTCAATAGATATAGGAAGATGTGGTGTGAGTGCCTATGAGACAACTCTCCATCCAAATAACAATTTAAAAATTAAACCATTATAGGTTAAAGTACGGCCTTCAACACGGAGCCTTGGCTCACACCGAAGAACAAGCTATAAAGAGCCCCAAAATTACTAGTGTAAAACCATTCAAACGGGAAAACCAACGGTCTAATCTATATAAACAAAACGAAAAACGAGAAACACGTATATATTACATAAACAAACGACAACTACTGTACATTCAAGTTTACTATCCACGGCAGTCAACTGAGAATTGACTGTAAAAAGAAAATACACTTTCGGGACATTTGGAACGGGTGTTTTTAAGATTTAATTTCAGGATTGACCATTTCGGGATCCGGGATTTCTTTTTTCGAATTTTGGGATGTCGAGATATTTAATTTGTATAATAGATTCAGAACCTCGGGATTTCATGTTTTTAAGCCCGGGATATTGGGATCAGGGCCCCTTCACAGTGGCGGATCAAGAAATGTTCATACACAGGGGCCTGTTGGCTGCCTAAGAGGGACCTGCTCCGGTCATGCTTCAGTGATTCCTTATATAAGCAACCAATTATTTTCCAGAAAAGGGGGGGCCTTAATCCGCATCTGCCCCGACCCCCCTTTAATGAATGTTCATAATATACAGATAAGCGCTAAAATAATTCATGTGTCATTAAAATTAGTAGAGAACAAACAAAAAAAGGATTTTTTGGTGGAAAAAGGAGGAGCCGGGCTAGAAAAACAATTATCCTGTCCCAAATTACCTATAACTTTTTATACCTTTTCCGAAATTCTCAAGTTCCTAAATGTTTTTACAAAAAAGATGTGGAATGAATGCCAATTAGACAGCTCTCCACAGGAGGCCAAAATGACACCGAAATTAACATTCAAAGGTCACCTTACGGCCTTCAACAATAAGCAAAAGCCGATACTGCATAGTCTGATATAAAAGGCCCCGAAATGACAATGTAAAACAATTCAAATGAGAAAACTAACAGCCTTAAGTTATTTATGTACAAAACATGAACGAAAAACAAATATCACTGAACCACTGATTTACAGGCTCCTGACTGGAATGTTCATAATACATGTACACTGAATGTATGTTCATAATGAAATTAATAGAGAACAAAAGATGGAAATTTTGGAAATAAAGGAGGAGGGTTAAAAAAAAAACTTTCCTGTCCCCAAGTACCTATATGACTTTTGATACTTAATTTTCCTGAAATTCTCATGTCATTAAATCTTTTACAAAATTCTTCCTACAACACTTTAAATCCTTTCAAATACGCTCTGAATGCCCGCGATTTCGCGGGTGTGTTCTAGTAAACTTTAAACATTAAGTTTGTGACATACAAAATAATAAACAATATAACTGTATTTCATATATATATATATATATATATATATATAACTCGTCTAAACATCAACCCAACAATGTTAGATCTGTAAATTTGCTTTCGCAAATTTTTGGTTCTTCCCTCGCCGGGATTCGAACCCATGCTACTGTGATATCGTGACACCAAATCGCCTGCACTGTAGCCGTCCCGCTAGACCACACGACCACCTGGGCTCTCAAAAAAAGATCTTTCGGTGGGCATGTGTTACCTTTCCACGTCAGTTTTAATCTAGCGGCGTACTACAGTACATGATATATAAGGCATGAAGATGTTATTGTTACAGATCAGCTAAATTATCTATAGTAAAGGATCCTACAAATTAATAGAAGATACAGTCACAGAAAATAATTATATTCATAAGTACGTCTGAGTCAGTGACAACCCTACAACAGATGTATCCATCGGATCGCCATCAATGATGGTGATACATGGCTGTGTACATAATATATACACAATCATTCATTTACAGTAAATATTCCAGTGTCCCCTGTCCTCAGTTATAATAACCTTTTGATGTAGGACCCCAATTTATTTACTTGTGATGGTGTTGATGGATTGAGTATAGAAATCAACTTTTCTTCATCAGATAAATCTTTAACAGAAAAAATAAAATCCAAATTGTTAAAAAAGTTGTTTCTTAGTTCCATATTTAATTTACAATCTAATATAAAATGTTTTTCGTTTTCTAAAGTTTTACATTTAAGGCATAATCTCTGCTCTCTAGGAATATGATACCAAAGGTTTTTTTTTATAACTTGCATATTTTGTTCTATTCCAGGATACGAAGGAGCTGATATTCAGTGTTGTGAAGCACCAGCACACATTACTGCCCAAAGGTAAGTTTTGGAAATATCTAGCCTAACATCTTGGCCTAAAATATCTTTGCCAGTGAGCCAGGATCCCAGGCTATTGAATATCTAATATTTACTAAAGTGAGTTTATGCATCAATCTTTCATTGTTTTGAAATTTTCTAGAATATCATTAAGTAACCTAATTAAGTCTTTTTTCATTTGTAGGGCAGCCTGTCTTCCAATTGCTATCCCAGCCAATGATGAACGATTTAAGGACAAGTGTATGAATTTTGTACGAGCTGTACCAGGACTTAAAAAGAACTGTGACATGGGTATATCTTATTTCATAACTTATCAAGGAAGCAATAAAAAGGCATAAACAGTGACTTGGATGGCGAATTGTCTCATTGGCAGTCATACCTCATCTTCTTATATCTGATTAATCGAAAAACATAGTTAAACTGCAAGGATAAACACAAACTAAAGAAATAAAAATCAGAGAGATCAAAGCACTAGAGAAATGTATAACTTTTAATACGCACATTTGACAATTGTATCTCGAGTATCAAACAATCTAGCTATGTTAACGCTGCGAACAACAGATAATTGTTAAAACGCATGTCTCAACAAAACAGTACACTTTTACAATAGACCAAGACAAAGCTGAGTAAATGATATTGGCGTTCCGTTCTCTTCTAACTGAAATTCCATCACATATTTTATAACAACTTTCAATTTTGTACAGGAATTAGATCACCATTAAATCAAGCTTCAGCATATTTAGATTCATCCCAGATTTATGGTACAGACACAGCGGAACAACACAGATTACGTGCAGGATTTGGAGGTATGAGGATAATATTTGATGATCCTTTTCACCTCCAGAAAATTTGATATTTGTGTTGCTTTTTAGCTCATCTGGCCCATAGGGCCAAGTGAGCTTTTCTTATCACTTGGCGTCCGTCGTCCGTCGTCGTCTGTAAACTTTTAGAAAAATCTTCTCCTCTGAAACTACTGGGTCAAATTTAACCAAACTTAGCCACAGTCATCATTGGGGTATCTAGTTTAAAAATTGTGTCCGGTGACCCGGCATACCAACCAAGATGGCCGCCACAGCTAAAAATATAACATAGGGGTAAAATGCAGTTTTAGGCTTATAACTCAAAAACCAAAGCATTTAGAGCAAATCTGACTTGAGGGTAAAAGTGTTTATCAGGTCAAGATCTATCTGCCCTGAAATTTTCAGATGAATTAGACAACCCGTTGTTAGGTTGCTGCCCCTGAATTGATAATTTTAAGGAAATTTTGCTGTTTTGAATATTATCTTGAATATTATTTTAGATAGAGATAAACTGTAAACTGCAAAAATGTTCAGCAAAGTAAGATCTAAAAATAAGTCAACATGACCAAAATGGTCAATTGACCCCCTAAGGAGTTATTGCCCTTTATAGTCAATTTTAACAGGTTTTGTCAATCTTAGTAATCTTTTAGAAAAATCTTCTTCTCTGAAACTTCTGGGCGAAATTTAACCAAACTAAGCCACAATCATCATTGGGGTATCTAGTTTAAAATTGTGTCCGGTGACCCGGCATACCAACCAAGATGGCCGCCACGGCTTAAAATAGAACATAGGGGTAAAATGCAGTTATTGGCTTATAACTCAAAAACCAAAGCATTTAGAGCAATCTGACAAGGGTCAAGATTGTTAACCAGGTCAAGATCTATATGCCCTGAAATTTTCAGATGAATCAGACAACCCGTTGATAGGTTGCTGCCCCTGAATTGATAATTTTAAGGAAATTTTGCTGTTTTGGGTTATTATCTTGAATATTATTATAGATAAAGATAAACTGTAAACAGCAAAAATGTTCAGCAAAGTAAGATCTACAAATAAGTCAGCATGATCAAAATGGTCAATTGACCCCCTAAGGAGTTATTGCCCTTTTTAGTCAACTTTAGACGATTTTCGTAAATTTTTAAATTTTCACTTACATTTTCACTTAAGCTATTAGGCAAAGTTCATTATAGATAGAGATAATTGTAAGCAGCAAGAATGCTTAGAAAAGTAAGATCTACAAACACATCCCCATCACCAAAACACAATTTTGTCATAAATCCATCAGTCTCCTTTGTTAAATATTCGCATCGACCAAGGATACTCTTTGGAGCCTCTAGTTTCGATATTCAGCAACTTATCCCTAATTTACGGTTTGGGAAAATCTTTCCGTGTAGTATTCGTGAAATGGCCTACCTGATTAAACAATAGACTATAAATTATTTTTGATTGGTAGGTTATTGTAGAAAACTTACCAACTAAACTTATAATAAAATGATAACGATAGTTTTTCCTATATAGTATAATTTTGTTATGGTGATTTTGCGATCAATCAGTCATTATAAAATACTTTCATCTGACAAATTGAAACATAGAAAGCTGACAATTAATGTATCTAATGTTATTTAAATCTATCTTTTTGTTTTAGGTTTAATGAACATTACTGTACTGGGACTTTTACCAGCAACAAGTGAAGATCACTGTATTAAAGAAATGAACGGAGACTACTGTATGGACTCAGGTGAGTTTCGTCTGTAAAGGTGATTTTGATTGGACGGCATGATAAACTTAGTATTGCTCAATGTACTCTAATATGACTACACTAAACTTTTCTTTTGTCTGATGATGCCTCGCTAAACATTATGCCTCGCTAAAAATTGAATTTGCGACAGAAAAAAAATCAGCGATAATTATATAGTGCATACGACTTCTTAGGACTGACACAACTATGTGATGTTGTTTAAGTATTCATGCTTAAACTTCAGATCATTACAAAAATGCAACTAAAGCTTTCTTAGTCTCGGTTAAATGATGAATGTCATATATTACCAGGTGAGTAATTAAGCGAAATTACTTAAAACAAAACTACAAACAAAAATCACCAGACATCCGAAAAATACTACGATTTCTTCTATATATTTCATCGGAAGGCATTATTGTATAATTGAATACTGGATACAAGTATACATGTACTAAGTATTTAAATTATCTTTAAGGTGATTTTAGAGTAAACCATGTACCCGGCTTGACAGTCATGCACACCATATTTGTACGTGAACACAACAGACTTGCCACGACACTTTCACTATTGAACGTCCATTGGGATGATGAAACCATATTCCAGGAAACCAGGAAGATTATCAACGCCGTGCAACAACATTTAGTTTATAATGAGCTTTTGCCAACAATTTTGAATCACGAATACATGACAAGGTATACTAGTATACAATAATCAAGATATATCATGGTTGACCACACTCTATAAGCATGCGGTATAATCTATAAAAAAAGCAAGTTAGGCCCCATCTTTCCATCTTGCTTTCCAATATTAAGGAATGTATTGGAACGAGTTAGATGCTTATTCCCATAGTAAACACCTTTATAAAACTATACATAAAGCAGTATATAAATACAGTTAATAACTTTGTCTACACTCTGTACCCAGTTGACCACGACCTTTCCACATGCTGTATGATTTACAAATTTGCAAGAATGGTCCATACTCTAGTCTTATTTTCCACTATGAAGAAATGAGCTATTTACTAATTCCCATATATAAAATTGAGAAAGGAAATGAGGAATGTGTCAAAGAGACAACAACCCGACCAAGGAAAGAAACAACAGCAGCAGCAGGTCGCCAACAGGTCTTCAATGTAGCGAGAAATTCCCGCACCCGGAGGTGTCCTTCAGCTGGCCCCTAAACAAATATAAAATAGTTCAGTGATAATGAACGCCATACTAATTTCCAAATTGTACACAAGAAACCGAAATAGTTAAGTCTTTATACATCTACATAAAGTAGTTTAAAGTTCGGCTTCTGTCGTATATAATTTTACAGGAGAGCATTTGCTCAATTACAACGGATAAATTTATATACATGTATACGTTTTCACTCTAGGTGTCCACATTAATTGTACGAGATATAGAATGTATAGTTAAGCTCTCTCTCCTCTTTCTTCAGATATGTACTGTGTTGCTAATCTCTCTTTATTCTTTCTGTAGATATGGACTGTATTCCAAAGCTCAGGGCTGTGAGGATACTTATGATATGAATGTCCAAACAGATATTATGATGGGTTTCTCTGGTGCCGCAATGAGATTCCCGCACACCAGGATTCCAAACGTTCAAGCAATGGTCGACAAACAATTTAAGAGACGAATGGACGCCAGAATTTTTGATACTTTTGACAAACCAAAGTTTGTCTTACAAAACATGGGACAAGCCTTGAATGATTTTGCTAGATGGTTGACAACTTTTCCACAAATGAAGGACGATCGGTTCGTTGAATCAGGTGTACGAGATAACTTGTTCATGGACGAGAGCGGAAAAAGTTTTGACTTGATATCCTTAAATATTCAGCGTGCAAGAGAACAAGGAATTCCTCCTTACAATGAATGGCGAAAGTTGTGTGGATTACCACCTGCCAATTTCTTCTATGCTGGTCAGGGCGGTTTGGTAGATCATAAACCTGATGTTGTTCATTTAATGTCCACTGTTTACAAGTATGTATATTTGGTGATAAATAATTTGTCTTAAGTCAACGAACTACCGTAATTGATATGTTAACAAGTAAAAAGTTTAATAGTATATAAAAAATTAACGTTAATCGGTTTATTGAAAGGCTAGAATCTTTAAAACCTAAACAGATTTCTAATGGATGCAATTGTCATTTTTCAAATATTTTTTCCCGCTCCGAACGAAAGGGTATGCTGGTTAGCCTCTATCCGACGCTTAGTGTTGACCCTTCGTCAGCTTTCTGTTTACCGAAATATGGATACTCAACGAGAGAGTTAGAAATAGCAGCATAAAACATTTTAACGTTAGAAAAATAAATAAACAAAAATACCGAACTCCGAGGACAATTCTAAAGTCACTGTATTGAATTAGTTTGCTGAAACCGGATTTCGAATACATAAATCGACATAAATGAAATCTTGATCAGAAACATATTTTAATACATCATCTTTTCTGTTTTAGACATTGCGATGACATAGATTTATTTACTGGAGGTTTAACAGAGACGCCACTTCCAGGAAGCCCTATTGGTCCAGTATTTTCTTGTATTATAGCAACACAATTTGCAAACCTTAAACAAGGTGACCGATTCTGGTATGAAAGAGATCCCCCAATTACAGGATTTACTACTGGTAAGTTTAACATACAAATAACAAATCTTTAGATGTCATATGGTAAAACAATTTAAAACTCTCATTCATGTACAAACACAAAAATAAGTTTTATCATGCAATGTGAAATCAGAAACGTTGGCATTAGATATGGAAATTCATTACTTAACTGATGCAGATCGAAATTTTCCATTTCAAATTATTTCATTATGTATCAGTGATATTATTATAGATTCGCACGCCTATATTCAATGTACTGTATGTTTCATTCCTCAATGATTGACAGTTGTACGTCTCTTGTTGACGAAGTCATATGTCGTTAAAATTGATAAACAATTGAATAAAGATCAGATTCTGTTTATATAATCAGGAAAAAAGACATGCCAAGCCACTTTGGTATGACAATGACGAAAACATTTATATATATAGATTGCGTAATGCCATACCTTGGGTAGTTTTCTGGGTCTGTTAAACAGTGGAACTAAGCACATTTATGGAATGATATATAGTATTTATATGTTACAAGGCAAACGAGGTGTGTCCCCGTACGCATATATAATGATTCATTATTATTTGTGGGATACCATTTTCCGTGGATTTCGTCGATCACGGTTATAGAGATCATCAGCGAATCACAAATTTTCAATTGATTTGTATGCAGACTTTGACAAAACCACGAAAATCAAAGAACAACGAAGATATAAGATTTCCTCAATCCACGAAAATCGGTGCCCACGAAAATAAATGAGTCCAATATAAGCTTGGCCATTTAGATCTACTTGCTAAACAATTTGCCAAATGGTCAGTCTTTGAATTGATTCCATGGTAGTTTAGTTTAGGTATGTACTGAAAAAGTAAGTAATTCTGCGTCTAATTTGGAAAACAAGATATTTTTATAATTTCATTGTAGAATACTAGTAACTCTGTTTAAACCATAAATAATTTTGCCATCGTGTAATATTTATTGATTTAACATTCGACTTTTGTTAACTTATTGATACTATATAAAAAGTGTCTGTAAAGTGGCGCAGTGCATGCGAACATATAGTGCAACAGATGCAAGGTTAAACAATAAAGTGAGAAAATGCTATCAACACATACAAGCTTGAGAGATCTATTATATCATAATGGCATACATATACAGAGATTGGCACGGTGTACTATTGTTACAACAAATACATCAATCAGAGTTTGCAGTCTTACATAGTCAGCAGATATTTCCAATATTCTGTCTTAAAAAATGGCTGGTTTCTTCCAGAAATATCTAGGAATACATCAAATTTATCGAATTTTGAAACCAAATAATAGTTTTGTGTAAAATGAAAAAAAACCTATTAGATATTACATTGTATCATTGTGTTTTGGTTCGATTTTTGGTGTTTTTACGCCACTTTAAAGCACCACATTTATGCTATTTCGTGGCGGTCAGTTTATATTTTATAGTTCGTATCATTATGACACCTTTCTATACATTCAATATATAAAAGTGACCATCTTAAGATACTAGTAATCGAAACCCTAATGTACTTTAAACATAAAGACATTTTGGTGTTTTCAGATATGAGGTGATATTTAGTAATTTGATGACACCTTAACACTACATTATTAATGACAAATAACATATATGCATGAAAGCCTGATTTGTATTTCTTTTAAGATATATAATTTATATATATAACGTATGAACGTATATTGCTTTTATTAAGATTATCATATAAACTGTATTCTTCTTTTTACTGTAGCTCAAGTTGATCAAATAAAGAAAACAACGCTTTCACTGATTATGTGTAAGAATTTAGATTTCCCGTTCATCCAAAGAAATGCTTTGCTTCTGCCAAGCCAAGAGTAAGTAGTCTCAACTTTTCGTCCATTTAGTGTGTTTAGTGAAGATAGCTAACCAAATAATGTAGAAAGTAAAATCACAAAAATATTAAACTCCGAAGAAAATTCAAAACGGAAAGTCCCTAATCAAATGGGAAAACCAAAATTTCAAACACAATCGAAAGCAAAGTTGTTAAAGGCATTAACCACAAACAAAAACCGTAATGACTTACAATCTCTATAGATATACCACAGTAGAGAATCGAGTATTGTATACCTGCATGTATCTATGAGTAAGAATGGAAAAACATTCTCTAGAAGTAAGACTGTTAGTTCCTCTACAATTTATTTAGAAACTATAATGGGCCTACAACATTTTATAACATAACATGCATGCTAACTGTGCAAAGTCTGATTCACATCTGTTAATTTCTTTTACAGGAACCCAAGAGTGAGATGTGACTCCATGCCTGAGATTGATTTAGATTTCTGGAAAGTTCCAGCTTTTATATAATAATGTAGAAGACTTAACAAATGTGTAAGAATGCCCGATTCTTATGTTTTAAACTTTAACCTTTTGCTAATGATATGTAAATATTCATCATGTATACTCTCATTAAAAATATATTCCGGGATATGTCATCCTAAGTGGAGATGTTTTATAATCATTAATATTCACTGGTATCCAATAATTTGGTACTAGTTTATCTGGAATCGTGGAGTTGATTTACGACCTTGACTACCCAGAGTCTCGCATAGTGACTTAGTCCGTCAGCATTCAGCATTCATTATAGTAGCAAATGTAAATAATAAGAAGTTGAGGTATGATTGTCAGTGAGACAACTCTCCACGATAGACCAAAATGACAACAAAATATAGGTCACCGTACGTCCTTCAACAATGATCAAAGCCCATACCGTATAGTCAGCTATAATAGGCACTGAAATGACAAATATAAAACAATTCAAACGAGTAAACGAACGGCATAATTTATGAAAAAAAAAATAATGAACAGAAACAAATATGTAACACAGCAACAAACGACACCCACTGAAGTACAGGTTGTTGACTTGGGACAGGCATATACCGGATGTAGTGTAGCAGGGTTAAACTAGTTTGAGGGCGCCAGTCCGCCTCTAACCTTGGACAGTGGAGTACCAGACCAACATATGAACAAACTATAAAAATCAATTGAAAAAGGGCGTAACTAATCGGAGAGATTCAAATAGAAATACATCTATCAAAAACACTCAAAGTGGACGTGGACGGGTACTTGTACATCCCAACAACAAAAAGACATTTCAGATTATACAGATCTGAGAGTACTCGCAGTGACTGACAGCTAGTCCAAAGTCAATAACAACCATGATCTAAGAATAAATTATCAATCATACAACATCCGATTGATTTAGTGTAAAGATGCAATAAACAGTCAGAGAAAAACATGACCTTGTGCAATGCTGAGATACAGGTATCAAAAGGTTTTAGAGTCATGAACAATTTGCTTTATAGGAAGAACAAAAATGTCGAGCCTCACTGACTTTGCTAGTGAATATTCTGCAGCCGGAGTCGAGGCTAGCGACATATATATATACTTCTTTGAAATCAAGGCTAGTGACATATACTCCTTTGAAATCAAGGCCAGTGACATACACTCCTTTGAAATCAAGGCTAGTGACAAACTAGTATACGTTAACTATAATGAGAAAGGACAAAATATAATGTGTATGTACATGTATAATAGGGTTTATACACTTGCATTGTTAAAATATAACGATGAGGTATGTATCTCTATTGATAGACAATATACAAAGAAATGGATTATTGAAATTGGCATATTTGATTATTATCTTTACAAGTATATGCATAATATATTCTATCTACATTATATCAAGTCATAATGACAAACAAGCTATACATATTAATATACATGTAAAAATATATCTGCATTAATCTGCATTACATAGTTGCATGTAGATGCTTATTCCGGATTTCGACAACTCTCTCAATATAGAACACGTTCATTAGAATTATAAAGAGAAAGAGCATCACGCAGCCTTTACATTAACCAAATATTGACCTGTATCGGCGACATGTCAAATATCTAAGTGCAAAATAAGTGATTTGCCATAAAACATATTTTAGGACTGCTAGTGGCCACAACTCCCCTTAAGATTCAATAGTTTTCTCAGGTGGTCATATCTTATACACCTACTATTTTAAGAAGGTATTAGGTTACCATGGAATTGTTGTCACATCATGCTGATAAATATATATGTACATTCCGAAAAAGTGGTTTCAATGTGATTTATCTGTTTGCTGATCAGGTTAAAAATGTGAAATCCAATACATGAACAACATGCAAGACTTTAACAAATCGTGACTTGGACGAGATAGTTGTCTCATTGGCACTCATACCACATAGTCTTCAATATATTAATCTGTATGTCGACATGTTATATGCAAGTAACTTCAAAAGAGCAAACAAGATTTTTTTCAAATAAAAATTATTTAGAGCGGCTCAAGGTTATCATTCCTTTTAATTAAGAATTGTCTTACGTTATACTGAATTATATTTTTGATCAAAATTTTGATCCAGATTTCGTGTCTTACCGAGAACAGAAATGAAACAGTGTTAGTGGGCATGCGCAGGGTCTTAGATTTTTAGCTATTGAACAATTATATAACACAATGCATTGTAGCATGAGGAAAATGCTTAGATTGGTCAAATAGGAAGACCTGCCACGAATTGATTTAGAGCGCTTAATTCATTTTTCTTTAGACAGTAAAGTTATAGTATTATTTGTCTGGTTATCTTTAATTTTTTAGCCATGGCGATGTCAGTTTATTTTCAATTTATGAGTTTGAATTCCCTCTGGTATCTTTCATCCCTCTTTTATACATGGTATTGAGTATGGATGAGTTAATGTGGATTAGCAACATTTAACGAACATACAAGTTGAGTAGCTTGTTTTAAATGAAGGTATTTAAGTAGCTTACTTCGTATACATCTTATTGCTCCACAGACAACATTTAAGATTTGAATCAGCAACTAAGTATATCAGATTAACAAGAAATAGTTGTATACAAATCGTTTTACTTTATGTGTCTTTTATGAAATATTTATCTGCCGATTTGATAGTACTGGAATAAACTATCACTAAAATCAACTTTTAAATGAGCATCGTTTATGCATGAGATGTATATCACCATACAATTTAGCACTTTATGGCTGTCTTTGGAATACCCTTCAAGTATATCTTCTTGGTAACTCATCATTTTCTTAAGTGATATTCGCTGATAATAATTTCCAATTACAAAAGAATAGATGCATGTTCATGCAGTGTTGGTGTTCACACTGTCTTTTGAATTAAGCTATTCGGTTCAGAGCAAAAACTAATAAAAATATACGTTGCATATGTTTAGCCCAGTATTGATAACAATATATAAACATGCATAGTTACTAAAATATTGGACAAATGGTATTTTTTCCGAGATTGGTGTCCGCGTTCGGATGTCTTTAAGTTATTGTATCGTTCGGATGTTGTCTATATTTAGGCATTCATGAACGTATTGCATTGTAAATTTAGAATGGAAACGGGGATATTGTCAAAGAGACAACACCCCGACCAAAGTGCAAACAACCCAGCCCGTGGACACAAATGGGTCAACACAGCGAGAAAATTAAAAAGAAACAACATACAAGACGAACAAAAGACATTGGCTTCTGACTTGTGACAAGCGCACAACTGCAGCGGAATATTCCAATTAACAGAGGATGTTTTGTGCGATCTCAACCCTCCCCTATACCCCTTACCAATGTAGAATAAATAAAAACACACAGCAATATATGCACAGTAAAATACAGTTGATAAAGTCTGAGTCTGATGTTAGATTAGGTAACAGAAGAAACTAAGCAAAATGACAATGATATACAAATTAACAAAGGACTACTAGCAGTTACTGACATACCAGCTTCAGACCCCAAGTAAACCGATTGAAAGATTATGTCTATATCATACGAAAATTAATTACAATCCCTCCTTTTGGGAGTTTATTATCATAGTTTACTATCATAAAATCTACGAGAAGAACATAACTAGTATCATGCCAACTTCGGTTTTTAGAATAAATGTGTTTATTTCCGATGCAAACGGACCCTATGAGTGAATCAATATTAAATCCAAAAAATGCCAACTATAACGACCTGACAACAGTATCGTTACGTATTCCCTTCTGTTTAAGTTTATTTAAATGTAAGGTTAGCTTTTGTGACGAATGACGACCATTTTATTGGCTCTGTATAGAATATTCCCATAAAGGATTGCATGTGAACTACAAAAATGTATAAGAAGCATGTACCTTTTTTTAGCTTACAAATCAGCTGTATTTGTCTGTCGTAAAGGATGGTATATTATACATATGCATATTCTGTAGTATTTGCATGTGTGTTTGTTTTTGCATGACAAATGTTAGAACTTCGGCTAAAATCTAATTCAAGCTTTTTAAACAAAAACAAAACCCTCAAAAAACAACAGAAAAATAACCAGCATCTCCGCCTGTTGTACTGTGCCAAACGCCACTCAAAAGCCACAATTCCGACAAAACATTTATCAATAAAAAGAAATATTGAATCAACCTTTTTCTGTTATCAAAACCTATGAGAAAGATTTTTTTTTACAAAACCCTTAGATGTACCCCTCCCCTCAACCCAAAAGCATGTTCTATCGGCCTTTAAGATACTACCGGTTGTTACAATAATCAAATCTAATACACATTCTTACGATGCTTGAAGTATACAAAAGATAATAAGAAATGTACTTAGTTTTTGTAAGTGTTTCTCTTAATGTGTTCCTATGGTTACTTTCATGTAGGGTAATTGATAAAAGAACAATAATTGATAATCATAAACCCAAGTGTTGATTATATCATTATTTTGTACGTAGGAGGTTATTACAACCCCCATGGAACTCAAGCGATTCTATGAGATTATCACACACCCATGGAACTTGAGCAATTCTAACAAATAGTAATTGCTGATGTTGTATAGACAGTAGCTTATGAATGTACGATGATTAATTGCTGATTGCAATCATAATCCATGTAGCTTCTGGAATGTTCATTTGAAGGTGCGGTATCTTATAAGCATACGATCAAAATTGTTTGCTATACAATTAAATTCCATTCTATATTGCATTTGATAGCTCATGGTTACGTAACGCTGAAAAATTGACAGTATTTATTTTTTTGTTGTATTTTATACAAGGTTACACTGAAACGTTGCATTTAGTACATTTTTCCTTGGAATACAATGATAAAATGACTAACATCAAAACCATTGGTCGGAAAGGTTTAAGTCAAACCTTTAGTGTTCTTTTTTTTAATTTTTTTGCGAACTTGATGTAGTTTCTAGATCTGTGATAGTATGTTAACTTTTTGCATAATCTTCTTTTACTTGATCAGCGTAAGAGCTTGACACTTGGTTTCTGAGATAACAAGACAATGTGTTATAGTAATCTCACGGTTATATAAGACACCTGTCGATATAATGTTAAATATTTTGTGTTGTTGTTGACCCTAGTATCTGTTTGTAATTTGTGCCATTGAATTGCTGTCTCATTCACGTGAACCTCACATATCTTGCAAAAACCATTAACTTACAGATTTTAGCAATAATCTCAGATTAGGAACCAACTAAATAAAATTGTAGAACTATCTTTTAGGACAATAGTATTCCCAAAATATTCGGTTATTTCGAATGCACTATCTTTCTGCTTACAAACGAATTTAAATATTTTAAAACTACCCAAAATATAACTATAAATTCAAATCATTTAAATTACAAAGACAAATAAAATAGATCTAGGATCTGAACCCAAAAATGTATAAATAAAATACAGAACTCCGAGGAAAATTCAAAAATTGGGAATTAATAAAAAAAAATCTGACAAAAAGCAACCGTTACACTATATCAAACAAACGAAGGAATGACGAAAAACTATTATATTTGTGACTTAGGGACTATGATTTCAATACCAAAGTCTAGAATTTGGATTATCAAGATCATTCAGTACTCGGTCATGGCTAGTAACATTATCTTTTACAGATAATAGAAAACAGACAAATATTAACTCTGTGCACAGAGGATTTTTATTTTTATACATGTAAGAAGGTTACAGGTAACACTCCACTCAGATGTTCTTGGTCACCATAATTACTATAAGATATCACAACTTTTACATCTACCCTTATCGGTAAAAAATATACCATGTGGTATACTACTAACCAAAACAAGTAAGTAAAAAGTACAGTAATTATGGCACCAGCAGTAGTTCAAGTACTTGTCTACTGACAGCTTACTGACAGACATCACGCATTCTTCCAGATTAATATCCCCGGGGATAATTATTGCCATGAAATGACAGGTCATTTTATACAAATCATGTTCACATATAATTAATAAATAAATAAAATCACAAAAGAAGGGAATAGTTCATTTCTATATTAAAATCCCCCCACCCAAGGCATTGTAAGTAAATCGAATATATATTGGAGAAGATAAATTTTGATGCCTTGATAGTAATGATCAGTTATTTGCTGCACGTGCGTGTAGCAGACGATATGAGCTATATTTGGTGCAGGCATCGTATTACCGGAGCATCCCAAGCCAACAGAATATGTAGGAGGCTGATTACGATGTTATTGTAATCAACAGATGTTTTTTCTGCCTCCATGACAACACTGTAGCGCTTCCTGATAAATGAGGCCCGGTAGGGAGTGCTAACAGCAGTCAAATTATTTTAAGAAAATGGAATGGTTTCTCTCTTTGGCTTGAAATATTCCTGATATGAGGTTTAAAAGACATTATCACGGATATATAAAATTCAATAGCTCTTCCTACATTTCTAAATAAATAAATAAATGCTACAATAAATAAACTGTCACTTTTTGGGATATACTACAATCACATGTCTCTGAATTTTACATATCCGGCAATGGAAAATGAGTTTGTTTTATCACATGATGTCCTTTAATCTTCGACATTGCTTCCCTTGATGATGGCTGTGAATTTGTTGTAATCAAATTTTCCACCTTCCACGGGTGCTTCCTTGAATGTCTGTCTCATCTGTAAACAAAATAAAAATATAAGTTGTGTGTACTGTACTGTGACAAAATATACAATCTAGCTGTCACTATAAAAATGAATACATTGTTTAAGAGAAAATAACATATTCGATTTTTATAATAACTTTACGCTTAACATCCGTTTTTTCTACATAAAAGTTTGCTGATTCATTTCTGGAATCGTGTAACTTGTTGCGTTTTGACCTTCAGACACTGGTTAAGTCTTAACCACGTTTAATATATGATATTTTCACCAATAGAAATGTATGATATTCTGATGACAATTTTGAAAAGAGAACATTTCCTGCATACATTTGATAAATCTATTTTTTTTTTTTTTTTTTTTTTTTTTACGTCCAATCGCAAATGTTTCATGCACATTCCGATCAAACAAACCATATTAGTTTATGTGATATTGCTAGATCTCATTATATTCTGTAAGTTGTGAATTTTTATTCTTTATCTCAACGTTAAAGGACTTTCACATTCAAATTAGAATAGTCGAAAATGTACGAACAACCAACATCAGTACGGTTTACCAAAAACAAATTAAATGTCTTGGATGATTTCGTATTTTGTGTCAGAACTTGCTAAATTGTAGGTAATGCTAATCTCATTTACAAACAACCATTATTATAACTCAACATTTAAGGGCTGGGAGAAAAAATTCAATACGCATTTGCTTCTTGTTAAAAGACAGCAGACGTTAAAATAGAGAAAACCCGCCAATTCTTACCTCGTCTTGGGTGAAGTTGTCTCCCATGTTTTGTAGTAAATCTTTAATGCTGAAAAGTTAAAATGAACCTCAATTAAATTTAATTTCTGACACACAAGACAATGACATTTGCACAAGTACAGCAAGCATGCCCACATAACTGGAACTTACAGAAACCAGACATATTCATTTCCGTAACTTCCAAAATGTATGTATGAACAACACAATATTAGTTCAATACTTTATCAAGACAATTTAATACATGTATCTTTATAAGCTATTGCAAACTTTGATTTCACAATATCTGACAAATAGTAATATAAAAGTAAAAAAAACATAGGATTTTACAATATTTGACTACAAGCTATGTGTAAAAACTTACTAGGCCTCTGGCAAATATCCCTTTCCTGCATCGTCGAACATAGAGAAGGCATTCTGGATTGTGTTTTCGGGGTCGGTACCTATAAATTGACAATGTGATTAGTTTTTTTGAAAAACAGATTACAAAATGCGAATTTATAAAAAAAAACACAATTTGTTTAAATATATTTTTGTAGTTTAAAATAGCTAAAAGGATCATATCTAAGACAATCATATATTATAGAATTTGTTTTATTACTTATTAATAACTTGTTCCCTGAGTGTATGAGATAGCATCAAATATTTCAAACGTATTCATATATATACTATTTTTTTAATACAAATAAGGGTATTTTGAACGTGATAGTAACTTGTATTGAGTTTGGTAAGGAATGAAATCGTTCCATAGATCAACTAAACACGTTTCACAACGCTGAAACGGTTCCAATTTTGAAGAAGGCGGGTCATTCTCTCCCAAAAGTTTCATCAATTACAAATTGTCCAATCTGAAAACACTCGATGCGTCATTAATCGCAATTCGCGACGTGACATACAACTGTATATGATACTTACCACTGAGTTTTTCACTGAACAATGACAAGAACATTGTGAAATTCAATGGTCCGGGGGCCTCTTTCAACATGTCTTTCATTACATTTTCTTGAGGAACAGCCCCTGTAAATGAAATAAGTTTTGCATTAATAACACGATTTCTCATATTTAAAGGTTAAATAGTGTTGATAAATGCATGTACTACTTCACTGGTGCCAGTAATTTATTTATTTAGTTTAATTAAGTTTTGGCGATCATGGGTCGTAGTTGAACCGACACTTTATTTTAATTTAGGAAAACCAACAAAATCGTCGAATAGATAAAGAAAACGTGTAACCATCATATAGCGATATACCAACTTCCTGTTTAAGTTGGTGTGCAGATCAATATTAAAAGGAAGGAGATACCAATTAACAAGGTCACATCAATATTTTTGAATTTGTTACTACAGTTTATGGACCAAAACTAGGAAAATTTCCTACACAAACGTTGAAAAAAAATCGATTTAAACATTTGATTACATGAGTACACAATATAAGACTTACCTAACGATGAGTACACACTATAAGACTTACCTAACGATGAGTACATAATATAAGACTTACCTAACGATGAGTACACAATATAAGACTTACCTAACGATCAGTACACAATATAAGACTTACCTAACGATGAGTG
This sequence comes from Mytilus trossulus, assembly GCF_036588685.1. NCBI lineage: Eukaryota > Metazoa > Mollusca > Bivalvia > Mytilida > Mytilidae > Mytilus > Mytilus trossulus. The sequence goes on from NC_086376.1 coordinate 87,613,951, forward strand.
CATAATATAAGACTTACCTAACGATCAGTACACAATATAAGACTTACCTAACGATCAGTACACAATATAAGACTTACCTAACGATGAGTACACAATATAAGACTTACCTAACGATCAGTACATAATATAAGACTTACCTAACGATCAGTACACAATATAAGACTTACCTAACGATGAGTACACAATATAAGACTTACCTAACGATCAGTACACAATATAAGACTTACCTAACGATCAGTACATAATATAAGACTTACCTAACGATGAGTACATAATATAAGACTTACCTAACGATGAGTACATAATATAAGACTTACCTAACGATGAGTACACAATATAAGACTTACCTAACGATGAGTGCATAATATAAGACTTACCTAACGATGAGTGCATAATATAAGACTTACCTAACGATGAGTACACAATATAAGACTTACCTAACGATGAGTACACAATATAAGACTTACCTAACGATGAGTACACAATATAAGACTTACCTAACGATGAGTACACAATATAAGACTTACCTAACGATGAGTACACAATATAAGACTTACCTAACGATGAGTACACACTATAAGACTTACCTAACGATGAGTACACAATATAAGACTTACCTAACGATGAGTACACACTATAAGACTTACCTAACGATGAGTACACAATATAAGACTTACCTAACGATGAGTACATTTCCCTGAGATCGTTTAGATCAATGAAACCGTCTCTGTTTTGGTCAATCATTGTGAATGCCTAAATTCGAATTAGAAATAAGTAACTTTAAGAATTTAGACCAGTAGTTTCCAGTTTATTCAAAGAAGGCAGATTTTCAATGCTGATTTTGATAACTTAGTTTGGATTTTGAGAATTATTAAATTGTCCAATATATTATTGAAGTTAAGCAATTTACACAAACAAAGATGAAATTCAGAATGTATTCTATTTTTTAAGAAATTGCATTAATATAAAAGATTGTAAAATGAACAAAAAAACCCAGCTAATTATTGGTTGATAAGCAAAAGTTGTCATTGTCATTTTTTTTAAATATAAAGAATCAAATAAGGGTAATCTTACCGCCACTGCACTGAGCATGCAAAAACAAATTAAAAATAAAAACATGCAGGACTAAAATTGTGAAAGAAACATTTAGTCGCTATTATTTCTGTATGCTAGGTAAATTTTGTTTGGTCAAATGAATTTCATGCAAATGATAAAATATATCATGATTAGTGGATGAAACGCGGATTTTTGCGACCATTAGTCGTTTTAGATCATATTAGCAAACTGAAAAAGTTAAGTCTGCTTTGAACCAAACATTTTGAAAATTGTTGTTAATATTCAGAAGCAATAGCGACTATTGTAAGATATAATAAAACAATGAATACTTGTACTTGAAAGACTAAAACTTTTAACATTAACAGAAAAAAGTAAAGAGTGCCAAAATGCCTAACTACTGTTACTATCTATTACTGCACACTTTCTGGCCAAACATCGGAAAGCTGATTTTAACTGGTTCATTTTCTATTTTTTTTCATTCAGAACTCTTTTTCCAGTTTTTATTTCTGTTATTTTATTTCGTCCTCGTGCATCTGTCAAATGTTACAAAAAGGTTGTTTAATTAATGTTGGGTTTCTTTCACTCAAATCCACTTCAACTATTAGGGGTCAGCAAAGGGAGAATTTGTAAGATCGTTAGACGGAAACTGAAATAAAAACCATAACATGCCCTGGAAACGAGGTGAAAATCGTTAGTGTTTGGTAAAGTTTGTTTTGAACGCTGCGCACCCATGCCAAACTTTTTGTTTATTGAAAACATCAAGGGGTTTTCGGCAGTGCGCATGCTCATAGGCATGCGTTCCACACCTCTTTCATTTCTTGAATTTGTTTCTGATTAAACTTGGTTAAAACGCTGGAGGTAGCTGCTCTAGCTTTCTGTGTGGCCTGAAAATAAAGAAACCATACATCTAATTAGCTAAGTCTAACGACTACAGTTGCTACATCGTGAAACTCATTACCTCCTTCATCTCTTGCATAATTTTTTGCGGCAGTTTCGCAAAAACGTTGGACGTCGCTCTTTCTGCTCGAGTTTTCTTGTCCTGTTATTGAATAGAATATTGAGGTAGATATATATATCTATTACTTTTATCTACTTTGAAAGGAATTCGAGCATTCAGTTGTATTTTATGTTGCTATTTCTCTAGCATGCGACTAAATAACTCATTCACGAAAACGTTTAACACTAGTTACTCTGGTCTGATTTACACTCTTAAAAGTATATTTAAGAAGAACGTCGTTGTGATCCAAAGACCAATCTTTCATTTTCATTTTTATTTCATTTATACTTGATATCTATGCACTATTACTATTCCAATTGAGTAATAATACAGAGCATGCATTGATTAATATTGACTTACTTCATCTCCTTCAGACATGGTTGTTCTGAAAAAGAAAGAAAAAATACAATCTACTTATAAATGTTTAAACAATAATGTGTCCATGCTACACGGATGCCCTTGTCGCACTATAATTTTCGTAATTTGAACTTCCTAAAAAACTACCTTGACCCAAATCTTTAACCTGAAGGGGGACAGACGGACGGACGGACGACAGGACGAAGGAAAAGACGAAATGACCGATAAACATAAAACCCCTAGGTGGGGCATACAAAGCTAAAATGACATTTGAATACATATGAACACGCGCACTTTATCTATCTAAGGTAGCGTTTCAAAGAAGTAGCCTTTAGGGTGTTTTGTAAAATGGGAACACTTTTTGGTAAATACATTTAAAAGCTTGTATATTCGATTGCTATAAAACGACATTTCAGACCTTGGCATATTTATTTGAAACCGGTTTATTGTTAAAGGTTGTTTTGACCTTGTGGCATACCGGTAGCACGTTAACACCCCCTTTTTATCCATTCACTCAATCAATCGAATCAATGATGAACAGGAAAACATTCGATAGAATTGACCTATCTATATGTGGTTATCTGTTAAGTGTACGGTCGACACGAGTAAAATCAACAAAATAAAACAACAGACAAGTCATTAGGCGAAGAAACTGCTTTCTTCCATATTTTTTTCAGAAACTTCCTATACAACATGTACAAATAGGATTTTTCTACGACCTTCTACATATATGCAAACATTCCCCATTTCCATTCTCAATTTTATTAACTTAATTTAAACTTTTAATGAAAATCCGTTTTGTGGCGAAGTGAATTTACTTCTTTAAAATCACTTCAAAATTTTCGTTTACTTCATAATAAATTGCTCAATATAAAGCTGGTGATTATTAGTTACATCTAATATAAATAGAGCCTATGTGGTCGAGTGGTTTAGTGCAAGGCGATTTGGTACCACGATATCTCAGTAGCATGGGGCATTGAGTTCGAATCCAGGCGAGGGAAGAACAAAATATTTTCGAATGCAAATTTATAGTACTAACATTGTTGGGCTGATGTTTATAAGTAAAGGCTGTACACCTTGCCCCTTCATTGCCCGGGTTCCAATACAAACTCACAAGCTTTTTTCAAAACGTTAAAAAGGGGGGGGAGAGGGTCGAACTACATTAACTGCAGTACTAAATCATATATTTTCGAGAAGAATCATACACCGAAACTCGTTACACAAAACAGATGATAGGTAAGACCATGTTTTCAATATCGAGACTTTTCAATGTAATACGTTCAGAATAATAATATAAAGTAAGTTACTCTATTAAATCATGTAATGCTAACGTTAATAATCAGTCCTTGCTACAAATACGAAAAGTAATATAAAATGGCAGAAAAGGCACTACATAGAAGTTCAGCGATATAACAAAATATAACAATACTGGTGTGACCAAAACATAGCATGTTGATATTTGTTTCCCTTCAATTGAATTTAAAGTCTCAAAGTTATATTTAATAAATACTAAGTCTACGGTGCGGATTTATTTTTATTAAAAAGTCTAGTTTCGATATTCAAAATCATATATAAAAGACAACAAGATAAATGTCTTTATATGATATATTGGTATCCATCTTACTATGCTTATTGTATTCTAATTCAATTTATTTTGACTATTGTTTTTAAGACTATTTTCAAATTATGTATAGATAGATCAATTTATTCAAACTAATTTATATCTTTTAAAGTAGCAAATAATTTTTAGAACTTACATTTTGGAATGTGTGTAGTGTCCGTCAGAAACTGTCAAAGTTCAATGAGTGATCGAAGCATACACAACTGAGATTATATATAGTAGAACACGAACCACATGTGTAATGAGGATCTATTAGGGGTAGTATAATGTTACCACATGTGTGAAGAGGCTCTGGCGGATATCGCAGTCGACACATGTGGTTTCTGTTATCGGATCAATATCATGCCAAAAGCGGTAAAATATTGATTACATGTTTTACATGTCACACCGGGCTCCCTTTCACGCTAGGTGCTATTAGGTCATCTGATTTTTTTCCAATCATAAATAATCGATTAATTAGGTCATATAAATAATCAAATGTGTATTTTTTTCAACAACAGAAATAATACGAAATAAATTTCTTTAAAAAAATATGTTTCTATCAAAAAATATGTTCGAGTTTTATATTGACAATTGAAATATGTACATGTAAAATTATACTCATCAATTTTGTGTAAATCTTGATAATAAAGTAAAACAAGTTAATTGATATATTAGGTAATTTATGTTTGTTTTGGCCTGATTTTATACATATTTTTTTTATAATTTGTTGGTGTTAGGTCATGCCTCTGTCTTTTTGTTTTATTTCAGTTATAGGGGCTCATTTCAATTCAACTTATAAAAGTTGGACATAAGTTATCTATTTATATCAAATAACATTCTGTTTTTCAAAATACTTCATTATCTTCCATATTTATCTGGAGAGATTTATTATCCATGGTTTATAAAGTTCAAAAGTAAATACCGGCAGATCTAAATGTTTAAGTAAAATTTCTTTGTCAAAAATATCTACAAAAATTCAATAACTATAGTTAAGATATTGGAAACCCTGCAAATGTTTCGAAATAGTACATAAATGTATCAGTTTTTGAAAGTGGAACATTTTTTATGGGCCTTGCTCCTCATTTTGATCACACTTATCATGTCATGTCTTTGTTTTTCATGATAAGAAACAACAGTTTCAGACGCTACATAAAAGAAGACATCTATTTATATATGCTTTAGGAATTTTTGATCTGCTAAACCATGGTATTCTGTTATTAATGGCAAACTTCACACATACTACGTTGTAACTATGGTAACTGATACACTGCCAAATGTTCTCCTAATCATTCTGATCAGTGAAGTTGAAGTAGATGTGTATGTTACAGATAAAACAGCAACCGTAGCGATTTTAGTGCTAATTCCAGATTACATTTGCACAAACAAAATGTAACTTATAAAGCACACTAATTCCAGATTACATGTGTCAAAAAACAAACTGAAGTTAATAAAGCAAACGTTAAAAGTCTGTATCCAGGCCTTTTGGCTGTTCTTCAAATTCGTTGTATACATATACACAAGAACAATTGTTTTGCCACGAATAATAATAAATCCGCATTATTTGTTTTTTCGTAAATTATTTTGTTAAAAATTGGGCCGTTTGTTTTCTCGTTTCATGTTTTGATGTCAGTACCTTTAACATGTTTCATAACCGACTATTCTTTGTGGGTGTTTCTTATTGTTGAAGAAAATCATCAGATTTTTGCTAGATAGTTGTCTCATTGGCAACCATACCACTTCTCCTGGTTTTATATTAATTTAAATGTTCAGCACTAACAATAAACGGGCTATATTCTAATAATAAATCTAACATTAAAATAAATTCAAGTCGTTATCATTTAGTTGAAATCTGAAATGCTTCATTTCAAATTTTAACATAATACATATTATAAATAAGACATGATATAATGCAAGTAATCTGCATATTTTGTTTCAAACGATGTAGGGTCCGAATCTAATTATGACTTTTGTCAAAGACTATCGCCCTAGGGTGCAGTCACAGTAGGTTCTCATTAGTATAATTATTACATCATGATTGTAAATATGCTGATTTGGTTCAATTATAAATCTCCAGATAATATCAAATATCATCATCATTTATTATAAATAATCCAAATTCTAAATATCTGCTCATTTCGTCCATTGCTTCACATCGAAGCAGAACGAATGTATTAGTATTTGAATAAAAAGACTGATACTTAATAAAAAGATAGAAAAATTATTAAACTTCGAAGTAATATAAATTCAAAGATACTTACGATTTTGTGTTTTAAAACCTTTTCAAATATCAAAGAAATACGGGTCAAGTGACCTTCTACAAACGCTCCTCACACAACCGGGCTTCTACAAGGGCGCTACGAAAGTGAAAAGCACCTAGCTTTAGAACTATCTTGCATACCTATCGATATGACGTCACATGCAGTACACCAAAGATGGCCGAACACTAAGCACACACTTTTCTTTGATTGACGGATCAGATTTCTAATTGCAATCTTCACTTGTGTTTTGATAATGATATAATACAGAGTTTTTTTTATATTCTTCTTGAATATTTGAAACTAATTAAGCATAACAAACAAATGATAAACAAAACTTAATCTTGGCGAAATACTTGATGAATGTAACTTTTCATCTTTAATGAAATTGGATAGATTTCAAACATTTTTCGTTTAATGTATGTTTAGTTGGTGGGTAAGAATTTAACATAAATTTTTTTTCAGAACTAACACCTCCACTGGCCAGTTATATTCTAATGATATATAAGAATTAGCAGAAGTTTTTCTTCCTTTTTGGTGGCTTACTTACACATTTCTTTGGAAGACTTGGCCAGTCAAACAGATATTGGGGTGTATTTTATAAGTTATGATATCAAATTTCTAAATGAAAATAAACAAACTATTGCAATGTATTTTTATTGATAAACTTTTAAACTTATAGTTTCATCTATCGCAGCAAATTGATTGCATTGTGTCTGGTTCTGTTTTTACACAATGCCCTACACACTGTTTCCGATCACACGCTTCCGTCCATATTTGGCGGCACCGGTTTCTGACAGTCTTTATTATGATAACATGTAATATGTAGTTATCTCAAAGCCAATCTTGTACGTGTTATGTGTATGTTTAGGATTTACAAGACATGTGTAATTAATCACAAAATCAGTAGGTAGCTCTAGTAATTAATTTTCTATGTCAATGGCCTACTATCGCTGGCTTATTGTGAGATTTACGGAAGATTTTCATTCAACAAGTTTGTGATTAACTGCATGATGACTGAGAATAAAACTGAAGATGCAATATTTTTTTCTTGTATTCAGTCAAAACAATACACACGATTGTTATCAATATAATTTGTTTTCTCCTATTTTAAATAAATAAGAATTATAGCCTAGATTATGTTCAAACATAGTGGTATATAAATTTTAGAAAAGATAAACCTTGTTCGAATATCAGACGAAAACAGAGGTGGGAGATACCAAGGTGACATTCAAAACCTCATGTATGGAGGACAAACTGATCACTGAGAAACGACATTGTGTAAAATTAAAGATCACAAAACACGACATACAAATACATATAGATTGATACCATGGTTTAGTTTTATAAATTGTGACTTTGTTGGATGGGGAGTTGTCTCATTGGCATTCATACCTCATCTTCTTATATCTATAGATTATAGAATTATATCATATCTAATATCATATACTTTTAAAACTGTCAACAGCCTGACAATACACAAATAAGGCCGTTAGTTTTCTCGTTTGAATTGTTTTACATTTTCATTTCGGGGCCTTTTATAGCTCACTATGCGGTATGGGCTTTGCTCATTGTTGAAGGCCATACGGTGACCTATAGTTGTTCATTTCTGTGTCATTTTGGTCTCTTGTGGAGAGTTGTCTCGTTGTACACGGTAATTCATTTATTTTTACCGAAAAATTACATACAAAGTACTGGCTGGCCATTTTTGTCAGCAGAAAATAAAAAAAGGGTTATTTTGGCAGTTTTTCTGTTAACACAATATGTTCGTAAATGATTGATGGATCGATTGTACTATTGTTTGCTAAACGTCCAATTGCAATGATTGCATGCAGTACGAGAAACTTTGAACAATTAATATAGTAGGTAGGTTTTACGACAGGGAACAACAGGAAAGATGGACGGTAAATACACACTCGGTCTCCCACGCTAACACACTGTTGTATATGTTGGATATGGACCAAGTTTAGCAACATACATTTTGTAGGTACCAACTAAGGAATTCTTGTAAGGGTTCTTAAATGTGCATAGAGTGTGACTTTTATAATACGACGCAAGTAGGACGACAGAAATAACGAATGGGAAATTGAGAAACCTACGTGAAAATAATTGCATGTTGGGTAGGACGCATTAGCGTTTTAACAGGTCACCTACATAGTTGTAATAAGAGTTTTTTTTTAAACATATCACTCACTTAAACTATTGTTAATTTTACATTTTTAGATGGCGATGTTCCTTTGGCACCATCTTACGGTGTTTATATTTCACAACTTGTTCGCTATGCCCGTGTCTGTTGTGACGTTTTTGATTTTAACGAACGCAACCTTTGTATTACTGGTAAATTATTAAACCAGAGATATCGTTACCATAAATTACTTAAAACCTTTACTAAATTTTTCCATATATATAAAGATTTGGTTTTGAAGTTTGGTTGTACCCGTAGAAAGCTTCTTTCAAACGGGATAGCACATCCTTATTTTTTACAGAAATGTTGTTAACCGTGCCCGGAAATTTAGAAATGATCCACGTAAACTTGTCGCTCCTTTAAATAAACTTATTCTAAAAGGTTACCTATTCAACACTGTAATAAGATCATTGAATATTGTTTTTATTGGTATAAATATTGATTTTGTTACATGTATCAGTAAATTAAAAGCTAACAAAATATAACTAGTATGTTATATACTTATACATATTCATGGATCTACAATCTGTCGATACCTGTAACTTGGCATTGCATAAGGTCATGTTTTCTTTGGCTGTTTATGACGTCTTTACACTACATCCATTGGATGTTGGATGTGTACGGATTGATAGTTTGGTCTAAGATGCATGATTTTTTTATTAGTTGTTAGTGGCTTTGAACTAGTTGTCAGATAACTGCGAGTACTCTCAGATCTGTTCATGGTGTCGGGATGTATAAGTACCCGCCACGGCCACTTGTTTTTTGTCCATCTGATGAGTTAAGCCTTTTTCAACAGATCTTTATAGTTCGTTCTTATGTTGTACTGTTATACCACTGTCCCAGGTTAGAGGAGGGTTGAGATCCCGCTAACATGTTTACCCCCGCCATATTATTTATGTATGTGCCTGTCCCAAGTCTGGAGCCTGTAATTCAGTGGTTGTCGTTTGTTTATGTGTTACATATTTGTTTTTCGTTCATTTTTTTACATAAATAAGGCCGTTAGTTTTCTCGCTTGAATTGTTTTACATTGTCTTATCGGGGCCTTTTATAGCTGACTATGTCGTATGGGTTTTGCCCATTGTTGAAGGCCGTACGGTGACCTATAGTTGTTAATGTCTGTGTCATTTTGGTCTTTTGTTGATAGTTGTCTCACTGGCAATCATACCATATCTTTTTTTTTATAGGCATATATAATTTGTTATCCACAATCTGACCGAACGAATGTGGCGTCGGATTTATACTCACCGCATAGCCAAACTGACAATTAACTTTGGCAAGGGTCATAGAGCCGGTTTATATTTGTATACCCATGTCATTCTTGTGTAAATTAATATAAGACATATGTGAAATTTAAATTATTTTCAACTTCGTATAGGATTTGGTCTTCCAATTATTTTAATTCAAGCACCCCTACTGAGTCTTATTTTAGAAAAAACGCGAGTAGGGCGTACCAAATTATAAGCTTGGTACATTTGATGAGTTTTGTCTAGACTTCATCTTTGCCGCTACACAGTAACGAATGCTTTGTAATTCCAATGTTTTTTTTCTGTGTACTGTTTTGCTGACTTGTTAGTTTGTTCGCTGAACTTGAACTAGAAAACACCTCTACTCGCTCGACAATGTTAAACCAAGCGCTCTTCAATATGGTGTAAAATTTGGTTCAAAGTTCAGTGGACAGTATTACAAATTTATGAATACATCAAATCAGTAGGTTTTTGAAATGCGGATTACCGATTCTATATAATATATCGATATTGCTGTTTTTACATGTGTATTTGCAAATAAAGTATATAACAGTAACTGATAGTCTGTTTAAATTGTATATTCCATACATGCAAAGTAATTCGAAAAGAGCTTTCGTTAAAACATTCTCTTCAGTGAAGTATTAATTCCCACCTACAAGCATTTTCAAGAGTCGGCAATGGCTTGTTGTTACGTACATGTGTACTTTATCTCAATCCCTCGATGGTATTATGTCATACAAGTAGTTGAAGTGGGTTATAAAGCTCAAATTTGTCAAATAGAAATGGCTATACCCTTCACGTGCAATTATATCAGAATGCGATTTGTTACTAATGTAAAGTAATGGTATCTAAAGAAAGTAGAAAAAACGATTACGAAAAAGGTAGTGTCATTCACTGATATTGTCATTTCATTCGTCAAAGAGTGCACTCTCCAAATTTTTTACATCGGAAACCAGTGGGTTATTTGTGTTTTTATCGGTATTTTTGTGTTTTTACTTTTTATCTTATTTAAAAAGATTTGAAGGTTAATGCATAAAGTGTTCTTTTAAATTTCATGAGACCATAGAAGTTATATATTACTAGTAAAATTCCACGATGAGACAAATACCATGCTTATTAAATTATTCCTGCTTCAACTCAACAGAGATTAATTGCATTACATCATAATGCGATATCTTTATCTTTCCCCAATTATATAGTTATATGATGACACAGTTAAGTTACTTTTATTCTGATTATACTGCTGGTTTTTGTTCGTAATACCGTCTATAATAATTAAGGCTAATTTTGGGGGTTAATTTTATTCCATACGGATTTCATTTCAACACTTTTCTTTTTTAAGGAATATTATTGATCATCAAAGAATATTACAACATGAAGTAAATTTTGATTTTTTTCAATTAATTTTGTGCATTTTTACATCCGTAGTTTTGATGGATATTAGTGTTGTTCAAAATTAGATTATTCTATTCTGGTCGTGAAAATATGTTTTGACTTAACGAATTTATTGTATCATTATAAGTTTAAATTTGTTTTTTTGGCATAGCAATATAATTCTACTCGGGACAATATTCCCCCATATTCATGCAATAACCCTATATTATGAAATACTTAAACTAAACTAAACAATATAAACTTAAAACATATGAATAATAATTATACCAACCGTTTATAATTTCAATCTGACAATTATCTGTTCGATGATCGAAAAGCAAACAATCTTAAAATTTATTAATATCTTTTGGTAAGACATATTTTACAGATTTGTGCGTCTCTAATGACTTTTTGAGATTGATTCTGCAAATAAAAGATATGGTAAATTGAATGGCAAATAATTAGATTACACGTAAATCAATTATAATAAATGTCAAAATAAGTAAAAACGGTTTGACTTTACATCAGGAATCGTGACCATTTCTTGAAACTCTGGTCGTAAGATATTTTTTGCAGAAGTTATATATATATTATTGCAATAGTTAGTTATACAATTAGAAGGTGCATCAGGTCGGTGAAACTTGAGCAGAGGATTTAGAGAAATTAATTGCATTACATCTAGATGCGATATCTTTATCTTTTCTCCCATTATATAGTTGATCCAGATACAAAGTCATGTCGGGTCTGAATAATTTGAAAAATTCGATGTATTAATATGCTTGTTGATAGAATACTAAACAATCTGTACGATTCAAAATCCCTATAACATCTCTTTAAGATAAGATAAGATAAGATAAGATAAGATAAATTTATTTTATTAAAGTGTCACTCATTGATCTTACAAAATAGTACAATCACATAAAAACCAACATAAATATCAACACCCAGCCTAAAAAGACTTATGAGACACTGTTATATACCTGAGACTACTATAACACATGTTATATGTGTTATAGTAGTCTCAGTATATACATACAAAACAGCTCAATCACACAACGTAAAAAAAAAAGATCGGAGAAGGCCTGCTCCAAGATTTGATAATAGCCACTATCCAACAACCGGTTACTATATACAAAGAACTGCGCTTGTTAAAACTTAGTTGAGTTTTTACGTATAGAGGCTTATGTTTTATAAATCTGGTGAAACCCTTGCATTTCATAGCTGGCCGGACTGACATACAGATAGTGTTTCTTTTCGAGTTTGCTTGCATGGTTGTGCGTTTTATATTGTTGTTTAGGAAAAAACAAAAAATATCTACCCATGCCATTTAGTACATTCAGAGTTAATCATAAACAAAACAAACAAACAAAAAGCAATGGAAACGCTTGTATTGCTGTTTCTTCAGCCCAAATTCTCAATGAGGCCATGTTTGTATGTTTTCGATTAAAAGGTCTATCCTGAATCAGTATAAAGGTTTGAGCTCTCATTGTTTAACAATTCGTTTTTGCATGCAAATTAACTTTTTGTAGTATTAATTTTCATTATTTAAGATTTCAATAGTAATCTTCGAAAGTTCACCGTTAATATTCTCTCCATAATTTAGTCTGTATCAAAAATGGCAAAAGTGAGGATTTAGCTATTTGCAAACAGTTAGTGTGTTCAGAGACATGTATACTAAAGAAATATAAAAAAGACTGTTAATAAATATATCTCTCTCGTGTGTCCTCATAACCAAACTTAAGTGTCCCAGAGCAAATTGATATTAAACTTAAAATATTTCACAGCTTCATATGTGGATATAAATCCTCACTCAAAATTGTGCTAAATAGTGACATTGAGAAGCCATTTTGAGACCCGAGTTGGGACCATTCAAGTAGTTTTGTTATCCAACGATCATTTTATTCAGGATTATCCTTGTCCAACTATAATAGAAGAAACCGTTTTATAAACCTTATATGTAATTGTTTAAACAAACACAACCTCGAAATATTGCTTTGTTTTGTTTATTTTTGTTCCAAAAGTCGGGAGCCTTATCGAGTACAGAATCTAAAATTTGGGCTTCTTGAATCGGGATATAAATTTGCCTATAGTTTTATTAACTATTACTAAAGAAAGCTTCAAATTACAAATAAACTATGCCTCTATATAAATTTAAATTATTCCTAACGGAATTGTGTTGATATAGATTGTATTTTATTTAAGAATTGAATGCTTCTTTTTGTAAATTTATTGGGGTGTAAAAGCGTTGACCGAAGTACATTTTGTATGAAGCGCGGAAGCGCTTAATACTAAAAATGTGCGCTTTGTCAACGCTTTTACAACCCTATAAAGTTACAAAAAGAAGCATTCAATACTTATAATTACATTTTTTTAGCTATGATCATAAAAACACGAATTTTACAATTTTTGTATTTTATTCAGCTGTGCACTTTATTGTGGGACCACGTGTTATCATGAATGAAAAGTTTTATTGAGTGATGCAACTGCTTACTGAATAACAAGTGATGTGCAGTTGGCCAATCAAAATAAAGTATTATAATGAAACATACATCGAATGTAATTATTATAATTTGGTTGTTTTCTGTACGTTAAAACCGTTTGTAAATAATAGTTTGGCAAATTTTCTACCCTCGAGAAATCTCGTGTACACGCGTGAAGTTGACCGCTGGTTAATAGCCGTAACGATAAGTTGCCAATCTCTGTATTTATATGTCTCTGGTGTGTTGTAGTTGATAACTATTCCGAATCAACATTTTGTTTTTGCATGCAATCTGCCAAATATATATTTTGCAGTATAATTCTTTAAAGATTTCAAGAATTACCTTCGAAAGGTTACCCTAAATATTATATCCATATTATATTAAAAATTTCATTTGAGAAAGTTTAAAAAATGGCATTTGTTAGGATTTGGCTACTGATTAGTAAGAGAAATTGTCAAGAATTTTCCTCACTTCTTTGGATTATCTTCCTTTGGTCGAATGAACATTAATAGCCGGTTGTTTGTATTCAGCTTGAAGATCACGTGACATTGTGAAAGTAGTATCTCAAATATCAGGCGTCCCCACCCTTAGATGTAAATAACGTGGGACATAACGCCAATGAGAAATCAAGCCAACAAAAAAAATACCAAAATATCACGGTATCTTAAATCGAACGGTTAAAGAAAGATAAGCAAGAAAAGATAAGTTAAAATAATCAAACATAATTATTTTTGGTTATTTTATGTATATTTTATATATTTTTTATTATCTATTATATAAACAGCGAAAGTCAAAGCACAATCGACAACAAATGTCCAAAAATATCAACTAATTCATGATTGCGTACGTAAAACTTATGAATGGAAGTGTCTTCAACTTTACTGAATGATACCGTTTGAAGCACTTGGTTCATTATCTTTCTTGTAAGAAGATACCCTCTATAAGAATCATTAATTGAAACACAAGTCTGGTGATATTGTATCAACTATAGACGGTAACCAGACACTACTGTAAGGATTGCTATGTTTAGCTAAAAACTAACGCCCTTCTTAAGAATAGCATTTGGGTTGATAAAAAGTTAACGTCCAGTAGCAAATATTTCATGCATATCCTTGAGAAGATATTTACAATGATTTTTATTAGATTTTTTTTTTCAAAGCGAATCGACTATTTATTCCCAACAGTATAAGATCGTCAAATTAGCAATAACCAAAATGGTTGTTCTTCCCTCAACGGGTATCAAGCCCCTGCATCTTTGACATCGTGGTGACAGTGGCCTAGACCACGCGAGTAGCTATGCTATATAGAATATAGCTTTTGTTGGTCGAGTTATGTCTTTCCGCGTCGTCTTTATCTAGGGTTGTACCCTAGTATATTATGTATAGTGGTAAGTATAAATTATGTACCTTCAGATCATCCTTTATATATATGCTACAGACAAAACATATATGATCTGACGTTGATGCGTATTTGTATATCCCACACTGCCAACGGATGCACCTCTAAAAACCTGGATTTTACGGCCGCACGTGATAGATTGGTTGCTTATTTTACATCCTGCCACAAATATTTCATGTATGTTCTGGACAGGAACATAATAATAGTAGGTTCTGCAAAGTAAGTCGACCTGAAGAACATCGGGAAATAACAAATGTCTCTTAAAAATTACTTGCTGGATATATAGGACCGATATATTGCCACCCAGTGGGTCTTCTATGGGCTACTCAAAGAGAAGTTGCAATGGTTATTTAACATATAGATATAAACTGTGGCAGCATATGTTGCTGTTGAATACACTGTTCACCAAAAGTTATACAAATATGTCAATTAAATGAAGAATCATTCATCGTGTCATTTTTAAAGTACTGACCTGAGAAACGGGCCTGCTTATATATTGGGAAAATTTATTACAAAAAGATATGAAGGTCGAACGCATGCTTCCTGATACACAAAAGACAATACCGATCTGACTATGCTACAAAGAATGTAAAGAAGAAATCGTTCTTTTTTGTTGACAATTGTTGTTCTCAACCGACCTTAATTTTCAATTTCTATAAGTAAGATATAATATGAGGCTTACATGTAACTGTACCTGCTGTATACTTTATTCATGTATGATGAAATATATGCGTTCTACATTTTCAAAAAAACTTTGAATTATTCAGTAAGAGTACAACGTACATGTATAGAGTAACGTGAAGCTTCTTTTGATGCTCATGTCTAAAGAAACAACTAAGTCGACAAGAAAAGGAGCAAAACGGTTGGTTCCATTGGAATGCCGAAATAATTTGATTGTCCCTTGGTCTGATTTAATAAGTTTATATTCAGCCATTACAGGTATAATACTGAAAGCTTTGTAATAATTATCTGTTAGTAATTCAGGCAAACCATTCTATTTGGTAAATGTTTATGATATGATTATTATTATTATTTTATATCATATTAAGTTTTTTTTTTTATTAAAACAAAGATGAATTGGAATTATTACCTATATCTTAAATCGTAATCTTTTTATTTCCGCCTACGGGACAAGATCGTATTTTGTACAAGTCAATGTAGACGATATATACGGGACATAGGGTGTAGAACGATCTTATCTAATTAATTACCTGAGAGTAATTGACATATAAAGTATGTCCAATACACATTTGTTTATTTATTGTTTTAGACGTAGACGGATAGAATAATATTGATGAAAATATGGATATGGTTCGTATTATTTGATTTATTTGAATAATTAGAGAGTAAAATTATAGAACAATTACATTTTCAAAATTTAAAAAAGAAAAATATTTGTATTTCAGGAAGTAAAAAAATAAAATTGTTGTTCAGAGTTCACAAAGTTTAAATTTAAAGTAATCCTCAAAATCATGGCAGAAAAGCAAAAATAAGAAATGTATACAAAATAAATATGAATTTCGCAAGTATATAGTTTCCCCATGTTTATAAGTTCGTGATGTGTTAGGTACAAATAAACTAAACGATATTCAAAAATTTAGATATACGGTTACCGACTATATTCTTCGTAGTTTTGATAGAATATCAATACTGATCATGTGTCCGACAAAAGGGACTTAATTGTCCGAAATATAATATTTAAAAAAATCGGCAGAACGTAGCATGCGGATTTAAAAGAAAACAAATAAAAAAACACTTCAGATCATCCGCTTACGTCCTTATTTGACTCTTTTTTTTTTTAAATTGATCGAAGTAAAGAAAGCTGAAACCCTCTCATTGAAATACAATAAATGTAGTAATGTGCATTTCTTCTTAAAATGTTAGTGCTATCATGCGATGGCTAGATACCTACAGCATTTTTTAACTGTCTGGTAAAATTGCACACATTAATCATTTACATGCTACGTATGCCGTACGTTAGAACATCAAACATAACTGCTTCACACTTCAGCACATGTACCATTCGTGTTCCTTATTATTAACATGTCATTTTATGTACTTAGTTTACCATTAAGAAATAATTATTGTAACATAATAGTTAAGTAGAATTGTCATGGTGCAGTATAATATGTGCACGTACAACGGTATAATTGTTACTTTATTACAACCGTTTTAACATGTAAATTCAGGGATGTTAGATGTATACAGGAAAATTATTTGTGATTTATTGTTTTCTAGTATCCGACAAAAGGCCTGAAATCCGCCTCTTTTTGTTTGCTTTTGATAATCCTAAATGAAAAATTCCGTCGTTTACGGATCTTAACTGCTTCCTAGGGCTTATGTTTTTGATAACAAGTTATGACATAGGATTGCTGCTTTCAAAGAAGCTATTTACCTAATGGTTCTCAAAAGTAAAGTTGAAGTTATCTCTTTTTTTTTCTTTTGTCTGTCAACAATTTTGATTAACTTTGTGACAGTTATGGAATATCTGTAATACGGATGACCCTGTGGATATATATGATATTTATTCTTCTGAAGCACCATGGTTCTTTAGAGGCTATATAGGGTTTTAATATGTTGCTCTTGCTTTACGCTAATTGACAAATACTTTGATATATGTTCTATGACACATCTCTGTTAAAGCAGTTACAAACGCAAATAAATACATGGTCTATATTTCGGGTGCCATATGTGGAGCAGGATCTGCTTACCCTTCAGGAGCACCTGAGATCACCCCAAGTATTTGGTGGGGTTCGTGTTGCTTAGTCTTCAGTTTTCTATGTTGTCTCTCCTGTACTATTATTTGTCTGTTTGTCTTTTTATCTTTAGCCATGGCGTTGTCAGTTTATTTTCTATCTATGAGTTTGACTCTCCCTCTGGTATCTTTCGTCCCTCTTTTTCAATCTCTGATCTATGATGTATAGTGACCCCAGCATGTATGGTATACATCTGAATATAAAAATATGAGACAACTCTTCACAAAAGACCAAATGACACAGAATTTTACAACTTCGCGTCACCGTGCGGCCTTAAAAAATGAACAACTCGAAGCCCATACCATACCACATATTCAGCTATGAAAGGCCCCAAAAATTACAAAAGTAAAACAATCAAAACGAGACAACAATCGATCTAAATATTGTAAAAAAAATGCACCACAGCAACGAACGACAAACACTGAATTTTAGACTCCTTGTTCCGGACAGGCACATACAGAATATGGCGGTTTAACCAAGTTAACGGAATCCCAACCCTCCCCTAACCTGGGACAGTGGTGTAACAGTACAACATAAGAACGGACTGTAAAAATCAGTTGAAAAAGGCTCATCAGATGGATAATAAACAAAAATACATCTAACAAAAATGCAGTGAACGTGGCCAGGTACTTGTACATCCCAATAACAAAAAGACATGAAGTACATAACTGAGAGTACTCTCAGTTACTGATAGCTATTTTAAAGCCAAAAAGATGACCTTGTGATTGATTGATGAATTGATTGAAAGATGGTGCCCTAAAGGAGACACACAGTGACACGAGCGGGATTAGAACTCACAAATTCAGTGTTATAACCCTATGCAATTCCAATGATCATGTATCAACAGATTGTAGATCCATGAAAGTGCATAATGTATAATACTATAATATTTAGTGTTGCATGCGATTCGCTGGTGGAATATCTTTCTCAAATGATTATTGAACAATATGTAATTCAAGTTTGATCACGGATTTGAAAATAGGAAGTATGTGTTTTTGTGTTATGAAGTTAATATTGCCATTATTTGCTCAATGAGTCTTTAGGTTCGGAAATACATAACGCATGCGTTGACCAAACATATCTTTTTGACAGTATATTTGAAATAACAAATGACATACATATCTGACTTAGAGAATAAGTTTGTCGACCTCTCTGCTCTATGCTTTATCAGCCTTAATTTGGTTAGAGAAGATGTAAGGAAGTCTTAGAGTACACATGTCAAGCATTTTTGCTGATTCAAGTTTGAGATCTTGACGATATGTTGTAACAAACATAATTATAAAGGTTTTTTTCTATACGGCATCTTTACAGCTTGTATTTTTTCGTAGATATTGTAAGCGAGGGAACTGAATTACTCGAAAACAGCAGATATAGCATCTAGAGACAAACATTGAATTAATTGCCAAACAATTGGACGCTGTGACTCTGCCGTTGGCGTCATTTGTTTATCACATTTTAATTTGCGTCAGTTTTTTTTCTTCAAATGCAATATTAAAAGATATTATTTATTCATAACTGTCAAGTTCATCTGATAATAAATTTTATATTCAATTTAATACTTATTTTTTTCGGATGCCAACTTTTATCCTGAGGGGTGATTTTTTTGGTAGATATTTTGTAAACATTTTTTTCTCTTTACCTACAATGTTTTTATAAAGAATTTATGTTTATTATAGATGTTTATTTTAACGGTGATGTACCTGTTAGAACAAGTGCTACCATGTAACAGTCAAACAACCCTCAACAACTTGTTCCCTGTTGCTCGAACCATTCCAGGTATTACATTTGTAAGAAATATTCTCAATTATTCATGTTAAGGCAAATTTTATCACACACTCAATCCTTTGGACCGTTATGGGATATTAATGGTGGCTGGTGTAGGACATTTCGCATCTCGCCTTTCATATTCTTTGGGGCGGAAACGCGAAATAGCGAATTCGAAAACGCGAAATCGCGAAGTTAAAAACGCGAAAACGCGAAATTGATCGGCTACTGGACTTAATAAAACAAATGGAAATCCCCCCAAAAATCAATTATGGAATAAGACTGTATCATACTAGAATTTACGACAAAGGTGAGGATTTCAACGTTTTAATTGTCAACAATTTTTTTCAGTAGCTATATAGACCCTGCCCAACCGTATGGCGTTTGTTTACATGTCACAATCAAGTCAAAAGTGACATGAGATCTTTAGAACTCAGAAAAGTTGTGTAATCTGTCAACCGATTGTATCCAATTCCCGATCGCGTAATTCAGACTTCCTGTAATACGCGTGATGGTAGAAGCATGCATAGCAGGATGAAGATCATAGATTTCTACAAGTATTATTTTGGTTTCTTGATTGGTAACAATAATCGGTTTTTTAAATTTGAATTTCGGTAAAAGTAAACCTAACATTGCCTAGATCATTTCGAAGGTGTATTAAATTATGATACCCAATGGTGATGTCTTCAATTCGGTCCTCAAAATGGTTGGACTAGAAATAAGAAATGTGAAATATCCCAACCCAGTAGTAGTGGAAATCCCCTTCTTTTAGTGTGGGATGAATAAATACACAGCCGCGTTTGGTCAGAATCGGGAGGTTGCATAATTTGCTCCGTGTTGCGAGAATGGCACGTTTTTCTCCGCGCAATACTAACTACTAGTACTGATACCTGAATCTCTATTGAAATCAATATGCAAGGCAAAAATTCTGCTCAAATATACCCTCCTTTTAAAGTAACAGTTTTATTTGTCATCCCTGATCCTGGTCGAGACATATACTGTATAGAATATACCTTATTGATTGATATATTTTTGGGTCGTCTCTATTACGCAGGAAACATTACTTATGGATTCAATGTTAGCGATACAAGATCTCTAGGGTCTCTTTATAGTTTTAATCATAGCAATTAATAAACTTATTTCCGCTTCCTGGTTGAATTTTCAGAGTTTGTCTAAAAATGCATAAAAAAGGAACATCAAGATTATAATGTTATAATGTATGATTTACTAGCATTTAGTAACTTCATCAACTAACAAATAGTATTGAAGACGTTGTATTCTTCGGCAGATTGTGCAGGAATAATCTTCATTAATGTTCAAGAAAAGTGACATTTGGCAAGGATCAATATGCCAATCAAGTTAAAGAAGATTTAAGGAAGAGATTTAGTAAGATCCATATTTGTGTCTGAAAATGACAACTTAAATTATGACTGTGACTTGAAATGATCAGGTGCCAAATATCATTTAGATCACTTTAATTGTAAACATTCTTAATTTTTACTGATAATGATATAATTACAAACATCTTCTTTATATGGAATGGCTGTTTAAATGTTTTTCTAGAAGTACATTTCAATATGATACTTTAATAGCTGATATTTTTCGAATAAAATTTCCTAGTTGCTCATAGTTTTTTTTTTTATCTATTTCTTTTTAATTTTACCTAAACGTTTTTATTTTTAAGTAATCAAATTTAGCTACTTTTAATTGATAGATGATGTATTACACATCATCTTAAGATACGACTGTTTTATAGTTTTAATTTGAGTACAGAAATAAATTTCACTACTTTTAATAATATATTTTTTTTTAATAATCAGCTTTTGGCATAAATAGCTCATAAATCTTTTATTTATTTTTAATCTTACGTAAATAATTATCTGGTTTATTTCTAGGCTGCCACCTTGAAGCAGTGACAGATCCGTCGTATTATATCATACATTTGAATGGTTATGCTATTCTTAGACAATGCAAAGCTGAGTACACGTATTCTCCTTTGTACTGTGATTGTATAAAGCCAAAATTAACAAGAATACCGAGAGTGGCAGTATTTGTTATTACAAAAAGGATTTTAGGTAAGGTTTATAGGAAATATTTGGAAAGCTAATCACGCAAAGCATGTTGCAAACTACATGCAGATCTATTTATAATGTCCAGTTACCTATATAGAAGTCTTATGAAAAATTTGAGATATGGATTGGTTTTATTGCATTTTATCAAAACAGTAATCAAGCAGTTGAAATATATTATCAAATATTAACACAGCGAATTTAAGATGCAGTTGTCAACTAAGGAAAAGACGTGTTTTTGTTCCGGACCATATAAGTATTTGGACATTTTCAAAATACTCATTTTAAATTCGAATATATATATTACAGATCAAGATTACTGAAATCCCGAATCAATTCAAAAAGTTCAAATGTAAAAGAAAAAAAGATAACTAATATTTATATAATCTGTTGATCTCCTGTATTTAATATATTACATAGATATGATTTTGCTCACTGAAATTGAAGTTATCGAAAGTATTCATGATGTTGGAATACATTTTTTGAGGATGCAAAGATTTTTAAAAAGGTAGCGATAGCTCTTTGTTACCCTTATAGTACCAGTTGTTGATATGATTTTCCCCGATTATTATGTAGGGTTGATGATTTTATTGGTAAAAACGCATGTTTGTACAAACTAGAATGCAGTTTTAGCATATTAAGCTCTTTTTATGATATGGGTGATATAGAACTTTAAACATGCAAAATGAAACTACACATTGGAAAACAAAATGATTTTGACTAACCCATATGGTCCAGCTCGTACTATCTACCGCGTGACGTGCCAGTAATGGTGCAGAAGCATTCAACAGGAATTATGATGAACTTTTTTATGCATTTCGTCCTTAAATGTTTGTGGTTTTGGACAATAAAGTGAAGTTACAAGCTGCTACATACTTTAAATAGGAAAGTACCCATGCAGCAACAGTAAGAAGAAGATATTTTTCAGAAAAGAAAATATTTTCCGTGTAAACTGCCGGTGCCAAGTCCGAATAAAGGAAGAGGGAAGTAATTTTTCTTCTTATTGGCGCAATCATGTTTTATTTTTGGCGTAAAAAGTAAAATCACAAAAGTACTGAACTCAGAGGAAAATCCAATCGGAAAGTCCATATTCACATGGCAAAATCAAATAACAAAACACATAAAAAACTAATGGAAAGAACTGTCATATATTTCTGACTTGGTACAGGCATTTTCTAATGTAGACAATGGTGGGTTAAACATGGTTTAAAGCGCTAACCCTCTCACTTTGATGACAGTCTCATCAAATTCCGTTATATTTACAATGATGCGTGAACTAAACAGATATAATAAATAAAATAGTCAAAATATGGGTACAGCAGTCATCATCCTGTAGCAATTTTAAAAAGAACAATTTAACAGAACACAAAAACATCTAACTACAAAGACATTCATTGATTCGCGTGTGTGATGTCAGAAAATTTTATGCGTCACATATTTTATAAAATATCACATGGCCAGTGTTAGCATACAGGGTTAAAAAATCAAAAGTATGTAAGAATTAATTTCAGAAATAGACCGAGATTCAAAATAGACCAAAAGTTATATAGAATTTATAAGAATCTACAAATAGTTCATTCCACTAGGCACTACGTAATTGAATAATTTTGACGTTTGTGGTTCAACGTATTTTGTATGCTCTTCAACCTTGTATTTGTTTGGCATTTTAACTGTTTTGATCTGAGCGTCACTGATGAATCTTATGTAGACGAAACGCGCGTCTGGCGTATTAAATTATAACCCTGGTACCTTTGATAACTATTGTAATTCATAATAGAAATATATCATAATGACATAAAATAGAACAATATCATAGTGACGGGATCTTTTAAAGTACAGAGTCACGACGTTATAAGAACCAAAGAAATACAACAGGTCGCATATACAAAACACACCACAAAAATGAAAGACAACACAAAAATGAAAGACAACACAAACACATTGACGGGATGTTTAAGTACCGAGCCACGTCAAATGGATATCGCGTAAAACAATCCAATAGTATAAGTAATATTAATAATAGAACAAAGACAAATGAAAGAACAATAAAACACGTTGTTAAGATGATAAACAACATCAGTACGCAGAATCTATACATCAAGACCATCATGTATTATTTGTGAAGTTGATACGGAATATTTATCAACAAGGTCTTGGTACCTTCCGATGAACTTTTTTATGAAAAAGGCCGAGACGTTCTTTGACATACCCCTGGTTCATCAACGTAAGTGATACCATATAATTTTAAAACAAGTGGCTCAAATGTAGCATTGGAGAAAAAAGTTGTGGCGCGAAAGGAGGCATTTTTGGTGCAAACGGATTTCTCTCATACTCATATGGTCCGACCGTACGCGTATGATCGGACTGTAAGAGTATACGTATACGATCCGGACTGTAAGCGTACGGTCCAAATACTCATATGTATAGTCTGGAACATTTCAATACAATATGCAAAAAGTTCCATTACAAAGTTGTGAACTAAAAAAACCACCGAGAGACTTACAGTGACAGTGATATCATCATCATCATATCCTCTCAATGACAAGAAAGTTAAAAAAAAAACTTTTTTAAGTTGAAATTTGAGCTCTCAGCCCTCCCTTTTCACTGCCTTTTAATAGTATAACAAAGGTAGAAAATATAATACACTAAACACGTGTACTCTGTTGTATTAAGTGAGTAACAATTGAAGAAGTTCATTAAACATACTGCACTTTGTTTTCTTTCTCTATTTACAACGCACATTTTTGTTTTACAAGAAACCAATAAGTAAATCAAACACGTGGTTTTTTTTAGAATATCTTTCTTGTTTGTGTCTACTTGTTAAAGGCGTATCTTCTTTTAAAAAAAATGTTCAGTTTGTTTTCTACAATTATGTAGCATATATATGCTACTACATAAAACATAAAAGCGAAAACGACATGGTTTTTATTCATAATGTATGTCATTTTCTTTAGTTTCTTTTGTAACCTTTTCTGACATCGGACTCTGACTTCTTTTGAACTGAGTTTAACTGCTTATTTCTGTGTGTTTCTTTATTTTACATTTGCTAAAGGTATAGAGGAGGGATTATATCTCACAAAACATGTCTAACCCCGCCGTATATTTGCGCATGTCCCAATTCAGGAGCATCTGGCCTTTGTTCGTCTCGTTTGTTTTTTAATTTTAGTTCATTTATTTGTTTTCATGTTTAGTAAGACGTCCATTTCCACTGAACTAGTACATAGTAATTAAGGGGCCAGCTGAGGCCCACAACCGGGTGCGGGATTTTCCCGCTGTTGACGACCCAATGGTGGCCTTCAGCTTTGATCTGCTCTTAGTTTGGGTTGTTGTCTCTTTGAAATATTCCCATTTTTCGTTCTCGATTTTAGATAAATATTTAAACGGATTTCCTGAATGAATCAAACGATATGTTATATAGAATTTTATTTCGGAAAAATATTTTGCGCCGGTTATGATGAATAATCATGAAGGGCTCAGCAATGTAATGCTTTCTAACTTCAAGGGTTTTCTGCTTCATGATTTTTTTATTTGAACATTCATTGTCGTTTAAAATGAAAACGAAACTTAATACAAAATATTGGTCGTGCGTGGGAAGCGTTTTTCTGAATTTCAAACATCTGGAACGCGTAAACTTAAAAGATTGAAAACCAAAGATGTATCATACTTGAGTTTAGGAGGAGCTATATTCCAAAACGGACGATACATATAATCATACTTGGTTTTAATAAATGGTACAGTTTACATCAATTGTGGTTTTAATAATTATGCATCAATTTTCTACTCAAAACCACAACTATTTGAAGAATGCACGGAAAGCTAGGTCTGATATTATTGTTTAGTTATATTTCTATATATATATATATATTGTGTTGACTAGTCTTTTGTCAAAATAGTCTATATACTACGCATTGCCATAGCATGTCAGATAAATCTTTTTTCTTTCTTTCTTTCTTTCTTTATTTTTTCATTCATTCATTATTTTGTAGAACAGAACGATAAAATAGTCAGCTGTCGTCCTTATTTCCAGTTCTTATTTGACAGAACAACGCTGTCCGAAGACGGAAGTGTTCCATCGTTACCAACAAGTACACTAAAATTCAACCCAGTGGCGGGAAGTACTGGTAAAACGGCTGTGACGTTTTATGGGGATGGAATTATTACAATATGGGGCATGAGTTACATTACGTTTGCACACAAATTTAAGTTCATGGTCCGTTTCAAAACCATGGAAGATTTTACTTATGAAGATAAACACTACAATCTATTTGGAGACGGACCTTGTAGTAACCGTGCTCCATATTATGGCGTTACAATAAATCCTGTTCAGAAATCCATTGCTGGTAATTTTATTCTCAACAACAATTCACCACTAAATCTGCAAATAGATAATGTTGTAAGTACCAATCTAAAATATAAAAAAAGAAGATGTGGTATGATTGCCAATGAGACAACTCTCCACAAGAGACAAAAAAAACGACACAGAAATTAACAACTATAGGTCACCTTTGGCCATCAACAAAGCCCATACCGTATAGTCGTCTATAAAAATCCTCGAAATGACAATGTAAAACAATTCAAACGAGAAAAAACTAACGGCCTTATTTATGTATTATGAAAATATCATGGTTAAATGCGGCAATATTTCCCGTTTATGTACTTTAGACACAAAAAAAACCCAAACAAACTCACAATTAGGAAGAAGCAAATTCATACTTTAAATTTAGGTACTTGTTGAAGTGCGTTTTTATAATAATCACGGAAGAGGATTAAATTTAGATTTTTGCCTACCGATGGTTATTTTAATTTGACGATTATTCGCTGATTTATTTTAAAAAGCAACCAACAATCTTGCTTCTTTGTAAACTAATCATTCAATAACATACTTCAATATTAATATTTTTAGGATTTCAATGATTGGATCGTACTTTTTATAGTTGGAATGGAGGGCGAAATAAGAATGTTTACCGAGACCGGTCGGGATCATGGTTACATGGGAAGTAAGCATATATTTTTTTGTTTTAGTTTAACCTTGAAACTATTATGCTAGTATCAGTTTACATTTTCATTTTTAGCCATTGCGTTGTCAGTTTATTGTCGATTTATGAGTTTTACTGTCCCTCTGGTATCTTTCGTCCCTCTTTTACATACAACGCAATGACTTAAAGCGAAACACGATGATTCGTCGTAAGTTCACAAACTACAATTCAGAGAACAAAATACTGATCAACATGACCTCGATAAAAACAGGATAAATTCAGGTGCTACAGTTTGGTCAAACATCATCCAAGGCGACAGGATCATTGGTGAACTAGACCTGCATGATAAAAAGTTCCTTCTCTACATGTAGCACCCAATTCATAAAAAAATCATGTAACTGAGACAAAAGTACCAATCAGTACACATCTAACTTTCAATGGAGGGAGTGTAAACAGTCACGAGGAAAATATGACCTTGTACAAGACTGCGATATATGTTTCGACAGATTGTAGAGCCAAGAATATGCATAGGTTTTATAAAAATAATACTAGATTTGGTCCTCAATGCTTTTCAACTTCGTACTTCATTTGGCCATTTTAGCTTTTTTGGATTTGAGCGTCACTGATGAGTCTTTTGTAGACAAAACGCGCGTGTGGCGTGTATATAAAATTTAGTCCTTGTATCCATGATGAGTTTATTTGATTTTTATTTAGTGATAACAAAATAAATATTAATACCAAAGAAAACAATATTTAAATATATAATGACAGCGTTAAATTGGTAACCTTTGAGAATATAATGGATATGAGAAGATGTGGTATGAGTGTCGTTGAGACAATTCTCCATCCAAGTGACAATTTTTAAAAGTAAACCATTAAAGGGCAGGCCAAGGTACGGTCTTCAACACGGAGCTTTGGCTCACACGGAACAGCAAGCTATAAATGGACCCAAAAATGACTAGCGTAAATCCATTCAAACGAAAAAAAAAAGGAAAAACGAAAAACACTTATGAACCACATGAAAATAAGTTTATTTAGACGATCAAGAAGATCGTTTCTAAATTTCCAAGATCGGTAAACAACATCTCCGTTAAAAAATAAAGATATGATAAAATAAATTTTCTACAGGTACAACCATATTTCAAATGCAAATTTTATATTTATGGAAGAATTTAGTTTAAGATTTTAAGTAATTTGAGATAACAAAATATCTGACTTAATAACTAACCAGTTATAGAAAGATTACGTTCATTGAAATCGTTTGCCGGATTATCATGGCCTCTATTTAGAGATTCAGTGACACAACTCACAATTGCAGGAAAGTCAATGGTACTTGCAAGAAAGTGAATGGTTCTTGCAGCCAAGTGAAAATCGAAAAAATTGACTTGTAACTTTAAATTCAAAACGCAAAGTCCCAAATAAAATGGCAAAATCAAAAGCTTAAACACATCCGACTAATGCATACCATCTGTAATGTCCCACACGTAGTACAGTGTAACTTTTATACGGATATCTAAAATTTAAAATAGAGTTATACCCTTGACGTCTAAAATTCTGTTCTGGATAATTCGACTATTTTGTATAGGTGTAGGGCCTTTAGATAGTGACCAAATAGTGCAGAGTCAGAGCATTGAGTTTATTGCTTTTCAATAACAAAAGTATTAACTTCTATCTGTTATTAGAATGAAAACTTTACTGATCATATTGCTTATGTTATTATCCTTGTTTCGAAGTATTCAGTTATTTAACTTCATGAGAGACGAAAGATACCGAAGGAACATTCAAACTCATAAATAAATACAATACATGATTTAAATGTATCAACGTCAATGTTCTAGATCTGTCACTTTTATTGAGGTCGTTGTCATTTTTCATGTTATTTGAAAATATTTGTTATTGTTTTTTTTTCAAACATTGGTAAATCTTCTGTTTTTAGTTTCGACAATTAAATCTTCCTCATGTGCCATGGAGATAGGGAAGGATTCTAAGTATGCACCAGGCTTTGTGGGATACGTAGATTCGGTATGTATTTTAATTTAAACATTGGCACAGAAAGAGGAAATTGCATTTATACATTCCGTTATAAGAAGGTATTTGTTTTAACTTCTCCCGACTATAATGTAGAATTAAAGTTAAAAATTGCCTACTGTCTAAATATTATGCTGGTGAATAGATTTTAAAAAAAAATAAAACAAACGAAAAATGAAAAAAAAAACACGTTACAAATTTCATGCGTTCGAAGCACATATCTATATTTACTTTCATCAGGGACGCTCATATAGCAGAACTTTTAAAAGCGAAGGACCAAAAACGTTGACAATTAAGTATTTTTGGCACTACTAATATTCTTTCCCAATCATTGTTAATTCAACTAGCACGGTCAAGTAAGTTGCAACAGTAGTTAACCGATGTTCAAGCCTTGTAATTTCTGTTAGAATATGCAAAACCAGTGAAAACAACTACCTGAATTGCATGAAAACATGACGAAATAGAAATGACCAAGTTGAACATGATAAAGTAAACTTTCCTATTGTTCTGTTAGCGGTAATTTTAATGTTTTTCTATTTATTGAAAGTCAAAATGGGAAGATTGTTTCGTTAGATATTTTTTTTGGTCAGTATTAGGTGGTTGCTGATTTATTATCTTTCTTTGAATAGGTAATATGATAATGATACAGGCTACTAGTATTTGAATCCTAAAGATAAAATAAACATATTTACATATGATTGCTATTATTTTTGTTTTCAGATAGAATTTTTCAATTGTTTTGAGAAATAGTTGAACGTAGTAGAAGAAAACCCTGTGATCTGTGATATAAATTGTAAATTTTGTTTTTATTCATTATTTAACATGGTTACATTCATATACTCTGGAACGTGTATTTCAAGACAGTGAACCCAGCCATGTCCATGAACAAGTTTTTGTCTCCATCTCCCAGACAAATAAGCATGGATGGACACTAAATGATACCTATTTGAATCAATAGTGACACTACTAACAATGATACGCACACGGAAAATGTATTCGACAGAGTGACCCTTTGCTGACACTTTGTCGCTTCATTAGGAGAGCTTACTACATTAGACAATGATATTATTAAATAATTATCACGTACAGTGTTTTTGCACTAACAAGCTGGACATAGATTAACAGCATGTGCTATTCTAACAATTCAGACAATATCGTGATAAAACAATTTCTAAAACCAGTACTATCTTTAAAGAAGATATTCGGTGTATATAGGTTGGAGCAAAATACTATTGATCATATCTAAATGAACTTAATTTGACTCCAATATATAGTCTTAAAATTCGTAAAATTGAGCACACGAACTTGTCTCTATCAAATATACATATAGACCATTAACTAAAGGTATGAAGGATTATGTAGATTATTTGGCCAGAGACAACAGCCTGTAAATTAAGATATTTACAATATAAAACATACAAAATTCAAGAGAAAACAGTTTGGGACAGGGAAAAAATGTCAATAACTTTACAAACATAATGTTCTTTAATGTTTGTGTCATTTTGGTCTTTTGTGGATAGTTGTCTCATTGGCAATCATACCACATCTTCTTTTTCATATAAAATAAATAAGGGATTCAAACTCTTACGGCGCGTATAACGGACACAAATTGAAGGAAGTTGATTTATAACACACTTTTTGACAGGACATTGTAAATATGGCACGAACCCCTCCCCTTTTAACACTCCATATTTCAGTGTCGTGTTTTGTATATATTCATAGATGTTTAAAAAATTGTCACGGGATAGATTAATGTAGAAACTGATATTTTCTTGAAAAAAAGTAAATGAAAGATATTTTAAAGCATCTCTCTAATAAAGCTTAAATTACTGATCTACTGAACCAAGTATGAAAACAAGCTTTACCTGTACAGAAGGTATTAATTTACTAGACATACATGACAAGGAATGGTCGCAATGAAATTGAAAATAACTTTACAGCAAAATATTAACTCGAATATCGACAATGATATTTTTGTAGTATCAATGAACATATTTGCGACGAAACCAACATTGTTCCCATAATTTAGTTTCATTAAGGCAATATTTAAAAAAACTCGAACCTATTAAACACTGTCGATAAAAAGACATCTGTATATATCTGAAACCTATGCTTCCCTCAGTTTGAGTTTGTTACCCTAATTTGACTTCCTGATCGATTTAAATGCTGACTTTATGCGGTATGGGATTTGCTCAATGTTGAAGGCCGTACGGTGACCTATAATTGTTAATGTTTGTGTCATTTTGGTCTTTTGTGGATAGCGGTCTCATTAGCAATCATACCACATCTTCTTTTTATATTATGAGATTTAAACATCTGTAAATAGTTATCAAAGGTATCAGGCTTATAATGTATTACGCCAGACACGAATTTCGTCTACATAAGACTCATCAGTAACGCTCAGATAATAAAAGACCTGAAAGCCAAAACAAGTCCAAAGTTGAAGAGCATTGAAGACCAAACATTTCAAAAAAGTTATGCCAAATACGGCTTAGCTAATCTATGCCTGGGATAAGAAAATCCTTACTTTTTCGAAGAATTCATACTTTAGCAAACAGTAAATTTATAAAAATGACCATATAATTGATATTCATGTTAACACATCAGTAAACTTCTGTTGCCTTTATATACATGTATAAACCCGCATTACTGCAACAGGACGAGGAATAACCAATCTGTTGTGGGCTATCTACGACGGCTACTATACTAAACAGTCTTAGTTGATTATAATGACTAAAACGAAGCAACAACGGACGTATTTATAGTATTTATTTTACATACATCGCCATTCTTTCTTCTAACTTGTTGTAACTGTTAATGCGACCGATGATGAAACTCCCTTAGTATAAATGAATGACAAGAGAGAGGTGAAAAATACAAAAAATTAAAATTAGAAAAAAACTGAGCTCCGAGGAAAATTCAAATCGGAAAGTCCCTAATCAAATGTCAAAATCAAAAGATAAAACACATCAAACAAATAGACAACAATTGTCATATTCGTGATTTGGTACAGGCATTTTCTTATGTAGAAAATTGTGGATTGAACCTAGTTTGTGGCGCTAAACCTCTCACTTGTTTGACAGTCTTATCAAATTCCATTATATTGACAATGATACGTGAACAAAAGAGGCATAATAGGTAAAAATGTCAAAATAGAGGTACAGTAGTCATCACTGTCACAATCTTAATAAGAACAAAAACAAACAAATAGTTAACAAAGAAGCACAAAAAAGCATATATCAAATTTAACAATCACGCCCATTGCTTACTTCTTTTAGTATTTTATTTCAGTATGTTAAAATCAACTCAAAAAGGATTGAAATATTATAGTGTAGAATTGCGCGTTTGACTTAAGAATGTAAACGACAAACAGGTAGCGATATAAAATAATTGTGTAGTTCAAAGTATGCAAAAGTTATAAAAGAACATTAACATAAGGGATATTCAAACGCCTAAGTCGAAAAACAATGCCATGGATAAAATTTAAAACGACCAAAGGACAAACAACAGTATATAAAGCACAATTAAGAAAACCAAAGACTGACCAAGTCGAACCCCATCAAAATGTACGGGGTTTCTCAACTGCTCCAGAAGGTTTGAAAGAAATACGGCATCGTGCGATAGCGGATTGTTAATTGACTCGAAATAACCCTTTATTTCATCAAATATAACAACCATTCCATCAGCATAAGTATTTAAATAGTAACACATTTAAACAGCAATTTATCCCACCAGAGGAACAAGTGACAAAACCGTTTGAACCTTGATTAGTCTTTAGTGTTCTATGTTGTGTCTTTTGTACTATTGTTGGTCTGATTGTCTTTTTCATTTTTAGCCATGTCGTTTTCGATCTTTAAGTTTGAATATCCCGCTGGTATCTTTCGCTCCACTTTGGTTATTGCATATTTGTTTTTACACGCATGAACAAGCGCTACCCCGTTTAGATGAGATTTTGATTTTCTTGCACTGTAGTTTCTTTTTACCAAAGTTGATTCAAATTCATCCTGAATACGGTTAAGTCACGTAATTGACTTTTATGAACACAAACTGTGGAAGATCGGTTTGGTTGAACTAAAATAATTAAGGATAGTCCTAGACTAGAAATATGCAATTGTAACCATAATTATGTAAATTGCATTTAAAAAAATATCTGTCTTTTCTTGACACTGTGTACAATCACAACTTCATTACGATTGAAGATTTGTGCTGACCGAAATCTTTTTTATTCTGCTTGAAGGTCAACAAAGAAATATATTTATACAAATGTCTAAATAATCAAATTGGCATGGCATGAATGATTCAATTTTAGGAATGACTTAACTGCTTATATTGACAAGAGATATAAGAAATTAATAAGAGAAATGATAAGATTGGATATATTTCTATTTCCAGTTAATGAATATTGCTTTTTTCAGCTGCTCATTCAGACACCATGTAATTATGACGAATTAAGACTGTCGTAATTTTTTTGTCTTAATCAAACTCATCTGGAAATAATTTTGCAATGGAAACAGTGCGAAAAGAGTAGGTTTCATAATTTACAAAATCTCCGCAAATTTTCTTTTTCAAAAGATAACAGTAGAAAGTTTTGTAATTATAAATTTATCTGATCAAGTAAGTATTGAAATTAAATTATGCATGTTTGCTGATAACAATGACATACAAATTTGAAATAAAAATGAGAAATCAGATGAAAAAAATCTTTTGATGTCTTAAACTTTATACGAAAAAGCTTCGGGATCACAATTAAATTGCAATAAAACAAAATTTTGCTAAAAATGAAAAGCTTCAAATCAAATGGATTAAAGGTAATGTGAAAAACTCAAGCTTATCAAATCGACAGTGATTTTCATTTCAAAGCATTATATAAAATGAAAATCTGTGCCCACGTGTGAAAAGCAGGAACTTTCAGATGATGAACATAATTTCATAGTACCAAATTGAATATTACCTATGTGCTCTTATGAGATTGATATGCAGGAAATTTTTGAAAAAAAATATACATTATTTGGAATTTCATATGTTAGAGAAGTTACTTAAATAGAAGGACAGGTTTGCTGTTTAGATAAAAGAATGGGTAACTGGGGGGATTAAGAACTATCGATTCATTCATCATAAGTAACATTTTTTCTATCGTGAACCGTTAGTAAGTTGAATGAAATCGGCAAGTATTGGCTTCCACAATTTGAATACACGTATGATGATCAATATGATTTGTGTTAAACAGTAACAGACTAAATCTTAAAACGTTACCGGATTTCATCTTAAAACTATTTTTTGTTATCACAAAATGGTCCTTTTTAGCTCACCTGGCCTAAAAGGCCATGTGAGCTTTTCTTATCACTTGGCGTCCGTCGTCGTCGACGTCGTCGTCGTCATCGTCGTCGTCGTCGTCTGTCGTCGTTAACAATTTTTCAAACATCTTCTCCTCTGAAACTACTGAATGGATTTGAATGAAACTTAGCATGAATGTTCCTTAGAGTATCCTGCACAAAGTGTGCGCTTCGATTTTTGATCCGTCAAAAAACATGGCCGCCGTTACTTAAAATAGAACATAGGGGTCAAATGCAGTTTTTGGCTTATATCTCAAAAACGAAAGCATTTAGAGCAAATCTGACATAGGGGTTAAAATGTTCATTAGGTCAAGATCTATCAGCCCTGAAATTTTCAGATGAATCAAACAAACCATTGTTGGGTTGCTGCCACTTAATTGGTAATTTTAAGGAAATTTTGCAGTTTTGTGTCATTATCTTGAATATTATTATAGATAAAGATAAACTGTAAACAGCAAAAATGATCAGCAAAGTAAGATCTACAAATAAGTTAATATGACCAAAATTGTCAATTGACCTCTTAAGGAGTTATTGCCCTTTAAAGCCATTTTTCACAATTTGTTCATCATGTTGACTTACTTTAAAAAATCTTCTCCTTTGAAACTGCTGTATCAATTTCAGCCAAACTTAGGCTAAATGAGTTTCAGAGTTTCAGAGTATCTAGTATAAATTTTATATTTCATTTTCTTGTATGTCAAGAAACATATCTCCTATGGCTAAATAAAACATAGGAGAAAATGATTTTTTTTGGCTTTTGAAGAGAATAGGACGATTTAAAGAACATTTAAATAAATTGAAAAGCCAAAATAATCATTGATGAGAGATTAAACCCAAAAAAATCAGGTGAGCGATTCAGGCTCTTGAGAGCCTCTTGTTTTCAAACGACTGACGATAATCAAATAACAAAAACAGGTGTTCTCGATATGCCAGCAAAAACTTCTACTTCAAATTAGCCATTGCTTTTTAATGTTC
Organism: Mytilus trossulus; assembly: GCF_036588685.1. Taxonomy (NCBI): domain Eukaryota; kingdom Metazoa; phylum Mollusca; class Bivalvia; order Mytilida; family Mytilidae; genus Mytilus; species Mytilus trossulus. The sequence goes on from NC_086376.1 coordinate 87,648,798, forward strand.
ACTTACCTTATATGTGATATTTTGAACGCATTTCCATCGGCATTATTTTATTGTACTGTCAATATTGTTTTGTTTTTTTATTCAAATTGCTCAATTCTATTTCTAGTTTAAATAAATCATGTCCCAATTTGTTTGGCCATTTAGCAAATATGTGTTTGATAATAACGTCTCGAATATATTTGAGTTTCGATTCTGTTTTTGTTTTCGTTTCTATCTTATAGGTACATTTGATCAGAACGTTCAGTCCTATGTCTGAATTTTCATTAAATTCCTACCAGTTTCTTTGTGTCACACTTGTACCTCATTAAAATTCGGATAAATAGTTGCTTTAATGCGCAAGTTTAATAATTACATCATCTTATCAAGAAATATGACATGGGCATGAGGTATTTTATAGATTTAAAATTTACAGACGTTGTACATTGTTATTCGAGTTGATGCCTGTAATATCTTATGAATGTTCTGCATTATATGATGAACTGAGATAATAATGGGGTAATAGGGAAACCAGGTTTTGATATAGATTTCGTGGTCAAATGAAAATGGAAATATGATAGTGCGATCAAGGTTGGTTGTAATAGACAATACTCATGTTTTATAATACTTCTAGTTATTCATTTTTTTTAGTCTACATTTATATTTATGTGTATTCTGTTAGGAGTCAAACCGTTTAACATGTTAATAATTTGAATATTTACCAATAGCTGCAATATGTAATTTAATTTTAATTCAATATTTTGCGTACATTGCCTATGTAAATTTTAAAATTGTTTGTATGCACATTGAACGACAAATTTATGTGACGTATATAATTTTTCTGACGTCAGACACTCAAATCAATCCATGTGTTCGTAGATAGTAGATGTTTTTGTGTCCTGTTAAGTTGTTCCTTTTAAAATTGTTATACGATGATGACTGATGTACCTATATTTTGACTATTTTATTAATTGTGACTGTTTATTTAACGCATCATGTAAATGTAGCGGAATTTGATGAGACTGTTATTAAAGTGAGAGGGTTAGCGCTATAGAACCAGGTTTAATCCACCATTTTCTACATTTGAAAATGCCTGTACCAAGTCAGGAATATGACAGTTCTTGTCCATTCGTTTTTGATGCGTTTTGTTTTTTGATTTTGCCATGTGATTATGGACTTTCCAAATTGATTTTCCTCTGAGTTCAGTATTTTTGTGATTTTACTTTTTACATCTTGTTTTTAAATCTCTGTGTAAGGTCGGTTGCTATAGTCGGGTGCACTGGATTTAACAAAACAGATACAAAAAAACACATAAGAGCTGGAGTCAATTGAGGTAAAAATTGGTCAGAAATCATAGGATGGACAAATGATCCCACTCACTGTCTTGATAAAGGAGTGGCGAATTGGAAAATTCATCTTTCAATACTTAAAATACGCAGTTTTGTGGAAATGATGAATTTACAGTTGTGTTGAATAAATAAATGCATTAAGATTATAAAAATCCTAGAACTTTTAAGAAAGTATTTTAGAGTGAAGAGAACAACCGAGTTAATCCGAATAAAGGTTTATACATAATCAGCGTAGGTTTCCGTGACATCCTTTAGACGCAAGTAATTTAATTTGAAGTGCTTGAAAGGGATAAATTGAATGATTTGTCAATCAAATTTCATCATGCCGATTAGAAGGTTTGCTTTTGATTAAACAACGACTGCAAGGTTTAATATACACTAGGCCATATGAAATACAAATTATTTCAGTCAAATTGAAGTAGACGTATGAAAACTTGAAACTGTGCCCTCAGCAATATAAAGTTGCCTAAGTTTAACTTTTCTGCTCTTCTGTGGTGCTTGATTCAGTTATGTAATTAGGCGTTATGCATGGTATGACTATATGCTAAGAACTATAGTGAACACTTTTTCGTGCGTCCGAATAAACGTTCATATTTTACTGCATCTGATGCGAATTTTGAAATGTCTCTTTATTGATGCTCAAGATATTTTTTGACATTTTACCTTATATGTCGTTTGTTTTGTTCACACATTGTTGTCGATAAAAATAGGATTTTACGCGACTGTCATACAAGTAAGAGGTTAAGCTAGCTATAAAACAAGGCTTTATATTTATTTTATTACATAAGGAAAATTATGTCCAAAAATAAGACAGTTGTTTACCATTTGTTGGTGTGTTTCTGCATTGGATTTTGCCATTTGATGATGAATTTTTCGTTTTAAATTTTCCTTGAAGCTGTGTATTTTAGTTATTTTTTTAATGAGCGCATCAACATTTGATTGCTCAAAATATTCCTGAAAAATAAAAACAAAACTTGATAGATAGCACTCGTTAGACGTGCTTTTGGGGATTTACATCTGTCAGGAAATCTTTAAGTCAAATAGTTTAAGACAAGAATGTATATGAACCGAACGATTTAAGAGCTATTTGATCTAAAAAGACCTAAATAAAATAGCCAAACCAATTCAAGTAATATGAGAGTCTATTAATCATACTGCTTGGTAGAACTAAACCTTTATCAGCAACAGCTCTTACTAGACAAATAGAAGAACAAACCTAGAATATTTAACACTAATCAGTCTACCTTCAAAGTCGTAACACATCGAGAGAAAAAGTTTACATAAATAACAAAACGTTATATAAAGATTTGTCTTTGTTCGTGGGTGTTACAAATTGCGATATATTGCCATTCAGTGAGTATAATCAATTGTGTATGTTTCAGTCTGAAACGGTTCCGCTTTAACAATAGAAGAAATAACAATGATGATGACATTGCCAGTGTTCTGCGTCAATGAAATAATAAATATGCAACATCGACGAATCAAATACATAAAAATACAGCTAACAAGTAAAATTATTGTTACAAAGTCATAATTTTAAGAATTTGTAATTTCTTATGGTTAAAAAAGCAGATGGCGTTAACAACTTTGAGCAAAACCTTATATTTTACGACTAACAAGCCTATTCTAACTGATCAGCTTCAAGTTGTTACATCTGATTTAACAGGTATCAATTGTTGTGTTTATTACTGATTAATTTCAAATTATCTTTTGTTAATTTGAGGCGCACGCAACATTTCCTCAATACAACGATCTCAAGAGGGTTGAAACATATTGTACGATGGAATAAGATAAGATTGTCGTATTGATTTAAGGTACCAGAAGGCGATAAGACGGAAAGTGATTAAGGCACCCCCCAAAAAATTGAAACATTGTTAAAAAGGATTTAATTGGAAAACAATAGACAGAAACGTTGATCAAGGTGAGACAGATAATTTATATTACATCCCTTGACTTATCTTTTATCACTTAAAACTTGAAATATTAAAAAAGAGATAGATGTAATAACGATGATACAAAAAAAAAGGTGTAAATTGCACACAAAAAAAATACGGAATCATGAAATTAAAAGAAATTGGAGTTAAAAAAAGACAAATTCAAAAATGAGAAATTAAAAACTTTTTTTTTAAATTTAATGGAAAATATAGTCATGATGTACATGTCCAGTTCCAACTCTTTACTCCTTTGAAAAACTGATTTTGAAACATTTAAAAGTTAGAAATTACAGTATGTATATTATGATGATTATTTAAAACAGATAATAATGATAATAAACATTTAAAAATTATTGAAATGTATTGCTTTTGAAATATAATATTTCTCAGCCTGAACGAAGTCAAATGATATTTTCAAATTCGTTCTGCTAATTCTATTAGAAAGATTTAGTGTCTTCTTGCTTAGAAGAATTTATGTATATTTGTATACAAATTTTGATGAAACAAAACAAAAATGAAATGAAACAGTGAAGGCAGCAGAAAAATACAATGAAACACAAAAAGACAAAAACGTCAAACTCTTTTGCATTTTGCTCATAAATTTTCAAATCATTAAATGTGATTTATCCAACAATTTTACAGCTAAGATAATAGCCCTCTTAGAAAAAGTTTACTTAAGACAACTTTGGCATTTCTGAGGGGTTATGTATATCATTTAAAAAACAAGTGTTGTAATTTAGGGCAGTCGAACAGCGTCATACTACTATTGCCTTTATCTTTAGTTTTTATACATATTCGCGCATTATATAACGTGTTTGCACTGTTTAGTATGTGTAATAGTATGCGCATATGACGAATATTCATTGTTTTAATCAATTGTAAATGCTTTATAGGCATATATATTGTCAGTATGTGTTCAACTTTTATAATGCGGGCTAAATAAAATTCATTTGATTAATTTGAATGTTTTCACTAAATATGATATACATGCATCAATATGATTGAAATTTGATAAATATTTTACGAGCTAATGCGGGGTTCACACATTGCCGATTATTGCTCCCGTTTGAGATCAGACAGTGATACGACACGAAAAGTGAAAAAGTCGGATTAGTATCCTCAATTATCTGGAATGTCCTATTATTGTCTGAACGCAGTCGTTTTAGTTCGTAACAGATTCCTACTGGTCGGGAAGGGTCCGAATAGTTCGGCAAAGCACCCCGACAGTTAGGTGCGTCCCGTAACATTCGGGGAAACTCAGCCGATTTTGTCTAGTCGGATTACAATCGTGCCTATGTCGTGACAGATTCTGCTGTATCGGATCAAATTCCTAACAATGTTCTGTGTATTCGGGACGGTGTCCTGTGGAACGGGAATGATCTTGAGAAGTCCCGACAATAACAGAATACAATACGACTGAGAACAGACAAAGCCGTTTGCAATGCGATAGAGCGGACCGTGATAGGATTACGTTCCGACAGTACCTGATCATCCCGATTATGCCGACAGTTTTCGAACGGACAACTTCCGTCAGCGTCGGTTCACTGTCTTGTCACTATCTGATCTCTGTCGGATTACATTCGGTAGAATCGGGACGCAGTCGTGACAGACTCGGTCGAATTTTACCTGGCGAAAGATACAAATCGAATTTCCATCCACGATTCACAGGATCTTGATCAGACTTTTGACAAATTTTAATCGGGAATGGTCCTGTCAAGGACGGCAGTAAAAATCGTGAATGTGTGACCCCAGCTTTACTTCCTATGCCAATTTAAGTTTTATGGCGTATTATAATTGATTTAATGTTAAATGAAACAACTTTCATCTCACTAGATAATTTATGTCGAAGTTTTTTGTTGAGATTTTACTTTCAGATTCAATATGTGAATAACATATTTTTTTATAAATTTTGAAAATCTATAAATATAAGAATTGTATGATTTGTAAAATTCAAACAAAACAAACGCCCAAACAGTTATAGGTAGAAGCATGTTCGTGTTTTATACAAAATGTGATGGTTACTTGGTTTCGTTTCGTATAATTCAGCATTCAATATTATAATAAAACAGCTTATTTTGGTACAGTTTAATAGCGTCATAAAGTTTGGTTGCATAGCAGAAATTAGAATGGAAACAGATAATGTGTCAAAGAGTTAACCCTAGCAAACAACCCAAAGCCAACTATGGATCTTCAATGCAGCGAGTAAATCGCATACTTAGAGGCGGGCTTCAGCTGACCCCTAAACAATAATGTATACTTGTTCAGTGAAATATAAAAAGTTTACTAAACTCCGAAACAAGTATATGAACTTCAATTGAAAAAAAAACAAAATACCCGTTGCGTTGCGCATGTTATAACAAATCGGGTAAATTGGGTAGGTCACATTCATGAAAAGGAAGGGGATTGTAGTTACGATGAAAGGAGCATATACCGATATCATCTGTGAAACGGTTATTACATATCGATCAACCAACTCGTGATGGCGTCCGTAAAATTTACGAAGGGATTATTTCAACTTTACCATTTGGAACTTGGTATAATAGCTTCCTTGCATGTGACCAGCAACCCTCTATCAAGAAAATTCTGATAGGAAATACAAACACGGGAATATTGCATCAATTGGGAGATATATACCCGGTAGGCTTAAGGTCAGGCTGGAATAAAAGTTTGTTTTCGAAATTAATGTGTTTTTCGAACAATATTCATTGAGTTTTATAAAATGTATGCAAAACACTTTTTATGACCAAGGTCAAGAAGCATTTTTCGTATTAAAAAATATTTTGTTCATTTTTCCTGTGTGTTTCTTATATAAGGAGTAACAGTTTATCAGTTAACATTTAGATACAGTCTGTGTCTAAGTTTTAATACTTGAGATATCAATAACTTTGTCAAATCTTTACACAATTTGATGTATCTTTGGCATTAGGACTTTAACTGATTGAGACACACAAATGTAGAAGTTAAATCTTGAAAGGTTTCCCCGTATTTTACTGCTCAATAAACTTGTTTTCATGCAATTTTTATAAGATTTCAGTGACTTAGTCAAATCCTTTTAGAATTTGATCAAACTTTTACAATGTTTTTTAATGATAAGGCGATAATGTCAAGAGCAAAATTATGAAATTTTAATCTTTTGCTTCCTTTTTCAGTATTTAACCGATAACCAATTGTTTTTGTAATTCCCATTTCAATAAAACCAGACTGAGAGATGTTAATTTTTTATGCACTAACGAGTTTATTTAACCTTCATGAAAGGCTACGAAACTTTTATTTCTTCAAAATCTAGAAATATGCCCTGAATAAAGTTTAAAGTAGAAGGTCTGGTGAGAACCCTTTTGGCCCCAAAATATAGCAGCTTTACAAAATTGTTAAACCGTAAACTGTTAGTTATTTATTGGACAGTAGAATACTTCTGCTACATAAATATTGGCTGTTTTGACAAAACAGTGCACATATATCGGGTACTAGCACCATTAAGTCATGCTAAATCACTGAAATCTTCACAATTCTAGCATTTTAGTTAAATTTTAGACGATTTTCGTGTAAAACAAAAGTGGCCGCATTCGTGTTCATCCTCAATATTAAAATGTAAGTTGTATTTGATGATAATACATAACATATATAAAGGTTGAGGATGAACACGGATGCGGCCACTTTCATTTGTGACAAAAACCACCTGAAAAGTGACATCTTTCAGCATAATTGGTAGATTTTTCATATTTTAGCCTGAATCGGATCGTTTTCAATGACAAAATCGGTTAAAATCTTTAACAAAAACGAATAGAATCAAATAAAATAGACACTTAGATTACCTTAGCCGTATTTGGCACAATTTTTTGGAATGTTTGATCCTCAATGCTCTTCAACTTTTTACTTGTTTGGATTTTTAAATATTTTGATATGAGCGTCACTGATGAGTCCTGTGTAGACGAAACGCGCGTCTGGCGTACTAAATTAGAATCCTGGTACCTTTGATAACTATTTACACCACTGGGTCGATGCCACTGCTGGTGGACGTTTCGTCCCCGAGGGTATCACCAGCCCAGTAGTCAACATTTCGGTGTTGACATGAATATCAATAATGTGGCCATTTTATAAATTTCCTGTTTACAAAACTTTAAACTTTCGAAAAACTAAGGATTTCCTTATCCCAGGCATAGATTACCTTTGCCGTATTTGGCACAATTGTTTGGAATGTTTGATCCTCAATGCTCTTCAACTTTTTACTTGTTTGGCTTTTTAAATAGTTTGATATGAGCGTCACTAAGGAGTCTTGTGTAGACGAAACGCGCGTCTGGCGTACTAAATTAGAATCCTGGTACCTTTGATAACTATTAAGTGTTTAAAAAGTGGTCAAAATCTTTCGTCAGATGGACCTGAAATTTGAGGCCAAAATCGGTCCTTACCGGACCTACTCGTTTGTCATGTTTCCCCATATTTCATTGATATATAAACTTAGTTTATAACAGTCAACATCAATACTTTTACACTGTCTGTCAGCAGCAATTTCAAGGAAAGGGGAGTTTCACGGGACACGTTGTCGATGTTTTTGTTTTCCAAAAAATTGTAAAAAAACAAAATAATTTTACTGTGAATAGCATGTAATGAACCGAGTGAACTTTTGTAAGAGAGACATGATTGTTCAATATATTTTGGGTAAAATAAAAATAATGTTTTCGAAAAAAAAAATACATGGCAAATAACATTACATATTCATATTGATCATTGAAATACATGTACAATAAGTATCGGAATCTAAAAATGTTGTGTAAAATACAGACTTGTGTACATTGTATTTGTGAAACAGTGTTAATTAAAGCACATTGTGAGAAAATGCATAAACATATATATGTGTCCCTGCATAGTGCAATGAATTCGACCAATCAAAAAAATATAAATCTAGAGCGGACATAACATATGTTCTTGTTGCTAAATTCTTGGGTGTTATTGATCGGTTCATTTAAGAAAAAAATAGAAGGCCATACACACTTTCGATGCTATAAGTTTATATAGAGGAAAACTTCTACTAGTATAAGTCCCAGCTTTATTTCATATGCATGTAGTTTGTTTGATATTAAGCAGCAAAAATCATAAAATATTCTTCAGCATCTGGGAGAAGACGGATAACCTGCAAACGTTTAGTTGTAAATATAAATGATACTAAAACTTAGTAAGATAAATGTCAAGTCGATACTTTTAGTATTGATGACTTCTCAGTAAAGTACATATCTATCACTTTTGTTTTATGCGGACAAACAATCCAGGAACGCATTTTTTTAAATGGCTATACCGCAATTAATAGTACAAGATCATCAAGTGTTTTCACAAGTAATCATTCGGTAAAGTTCAACTATCTGATCTTAAAGTATGGATGTTTGCCTGATCATTTCATTAAATAGTTGGTCAAAGGTACTTTGTTTTTTTTCAAATGTCTTCCCTTAAGATAAAAATAAATGCAAACTTGATAAATATTTGTAAATTCCCAAAAGTGAAGAATTGATTATTATATATATAGTTTTTCTATGTTTGGCTAACTTCTATAAGTATATGATAACCATCTTGTCGGCAAAAGAGTGTTTTTTTCGTGTTCTTTTAAATATGAAATGTCCGTATCATCAACACATCGTAAGCAATTACATGTAGCTTGCATCATGGAACTTATCTTGTTGCCTGGCTGTCCAATATAGGTTTATTAAATTTCTTTATTCATAAATATGTATATTTTCAATATGTAGCTATCATCGCGTTTTATTATCAAATCAAATATTTACTTTGGTGTCCAACTTGGCACATACGGCGATCTGTTATGTAAGCCTTTTTCACCTCAATAACATGAAAAGTCTGTGCATCAATAATTGGTTAATTTCGGAAGAAAACTTTAAAAAAAAGATCTATAAATTCAAATTATTATTAATTTTTGAAATTGCATATAATCAAGAATGTCATAGATTCGATTTAAGATACAATTTAAGAGCAACTTGCATTCAAAAGATATTGTTAAAATAAAGTGAAGGACATTTGTCTCATTTAAAGCGTTAAAAACGGTGTAAAACGTTTATTTCTACGTTACGGGTACTCTAAATGATCTAGACAAAGGGGGAGTTTAAAAAAAGTTTATGTTATTATGTAAGTTCGGATTTGAATTGAAAAATTAAAAAAGATAAATAAAAATTTAAAAATAATGTCATGTGTAGGTCCAACGTCAGAAACTTAGTCATACAGTAGTTGTTGTTGAATTTTGTTGATATCAGATCGTGGTTCATATCATGACTTCATTCCCTAGCTGAAGACTTTGTGAAGTGATGTATACTTTCAGATGTTTTTTTATTGATATACATTCCACTCACGGTATCACACCCTTTTACATGTGTAACTTTCACTCATGAATTTGTAGATTTCCTTGTCTAGTACGTTCGTCGTATAGTTTTCGACTTTTGTTTAAAAGAATTATTTGACAAAAAAACTCATCATACATACTAGGATTAAAAATTGTATTTACGCCTGACGCGCGTTTCGTCTACAAAAGACCCATGTTTGATCTGAAAATATGATAGAAGTTTGACCGTGTAAATGATTTTAAAAACAGGCAGAGTTCACTGTGATTAAATGTTTGACTGTATATTTTTAATGCAGAATCAATTTAGCCCATTTCACATTATTTAATATAGCATGATTCATCCATGAAAAATCCGTCTCCAAATTGAATTAAGTTTTATCAGGAAGATACTGTGGATTCACTTATTTTCGTGCGTACCAATTTTCGAGGATAAAGGAAATCTTGCATGTTCGTGGATACTTAATTTCGTGGTTATGCCGAAGCTTGCATAGAAGCCTATAGGAAATTTATCAATCATTTCACATTAAATTTCAAGGTTCAGCTATACCCACGAAATCCACGAAAATTGGTATCCGACGAATACTAATGACTCCACAGTAATTTTCATCTGTACTTCCATTACATGTTGTATCTTGTTTAAGAATGTCCTTCTTAACATGATCTGTATGGATAATCATGATGACTTGTATGGAATAAGGTCACAGTTTGAAGTTGTTTATCGTCACATCAAATGTCAGAAAGAAAGTAAAAATAAGCTGCTATAAGTTAAAGAGCTTTTCGCAATTAGAAAAATATGTAGGATGTGTGGAAGCGATTCATAAAAAGAGTATTGGAAATCTGCACTAGATAACTGCTCATTGAATGATACAAATAACTACTGTCATATGCATGTTTGCGTATCATTTAAATTGGAAGTAATGTCTTCGTTGTTTTAACAGTTCAATTCCTCACTGTCAAAAATGTTCATTAGTGTGTTATTTTTACTGATTGATAAACAGGGAAAATTTGGTTTCAAAGTAAGCAATGATGACAGTGAGGGAAATAAACTGGGATAAAGTCGTATTAGATGGTAACATAAATAAGATAGCTGGGATTAATTTACATGAAAGTTATATATGCACAGCTTTGTAGTATCCTTGGAATACGAATAGTGATCCCTTTCCTATCATAGATTAGCACTAAACCTCAAACTTCAAAGCTTTTGATGAAAGGTTCTATAATAGGTAGCTTAAGTAAATCCCTCAACGCAAGTACAATATGCCTTAAACACCTCAAATCTTAGAGAGACTGTTAATGGTACTAGTTCCAATGAACCTATATAGCTCCCATGGCTTCAACTTGCTTTGTTATCAAGGCTACTGTTAAAAATGATATCTCCTATATCGTCTTGAGGATTGGGTTTCAGATTTGTAAATACGAACACGTTACATTTCTCAATGTAAAACCAAGTCTTCTCTGGGTGACAGTGTTAATCTGTCAAACAGTGAATGTAAAACGAAGTCTTTTCTGGTGACCAAGTTATTCTGACAAACTGTATCTGTCTTTAAGTTAAAATTTACTAACTAGATAATATACAGAAGATATGGAGGGGTGATATAAAATCATAAGAAAACAGACATTATCAAATAAAAACAACGACGAAAAACAAACATCAATCTTCGAAGTGATGATCATGAGGTGCTTTCGAGTTTTGTCTTCAATTTTTCCAGTAGGAACTTTTACCTCAATAGCTTCCTTCTATATATTGAATATGAAAAGAAATGAAAGTTCTGGAAAATATTTTTCAACTATGGGATAAATACTTCCTATACATGCGTTGTTGGAATGCTAAAACAAAGACATGAGTAATTCACAATTTGAAAACGAGAACCATCTCTTCTGTCTAAATTTTTCAACCTTTCACTTATTTCTAAATGTAAGATAAGATATGACGAAGACGTAATTGTATAAGTGGGTTCTTTTATATTGGGAAAGAGTTGTCATCTGTGATATAGACATTCATCAGAGTCAACCTCATCATAATGATGTTCGTAAAAGATTCGAACGGATGCTTACATATCAAATGAGATCGGAAGTATCTATTACAAGTGCTGCTAAAATGTTGTTGATCTTAAATATAAAATTTAATAACAACTGATTTTTAGCTCACCTGTCCAAAAGGCTAAGTGAGCTTTTCTCATCACTTGGCGTCCGAAGTCCGTCGTCCGTCGTCGTTAACTTTTACAAAAATCTTCACCTCTGAAACTACTGGGCCAAATTAACCCAAACTTGACCACAATCATCATTGATGTATCTAGTTTAAAATTTGTGTTTTATTACCCGGCCAACCAACCAAGATGGCCGCCATGGCTTAAAATAGAACATAGGGGTGAAATGCAGTTTTTGGCTTATAACTAAAAAACCAAAGCATTTAAAGCAAATCTGACACGTGGTAAAATTGTTTATCTGGTCAAGATCTATCTGCCCTGAAATATTAAGATGAATCAGACAACCCATTGTTGGGTTGCTGCCCCTAAATTGGTAATTGTAAGGAAATTTTACTGTTTTTGGTTATAATCTTGAATATTAGTATAGATTGAGATAAACTGTAAACAGCAATAATGTTCAGCAAAGTAAGATTTACAAATAAGTCAACATGACCAAAATGGTCAGTTGACCCCTTTAGGAGTTATTGCCCTTTATAGTCAATTTTTAACCTTTTTTCGTAAATCTCCATGATCTTTTACAAAAATCTTCTCCTCTGAAACTACTGGGCCAATTTAATCCAAACTTGGCCACAATCATCATTGATGTATCTAGTTTAAAAATTGTGTTTTTTACCCGACCAATCAACCAAGATGGCCGCCACGGCTAAGAATAGAACATGGAGGTTAACTGCAGTTTTTGGTTATTACTCAAAAACCAAAGCATTTAGGGCAAATCTGTTAATGGGTAAAATTGTTTTTCTGGTCAAGATCTATTTGCCCTGAAATTTTTAGATGCATCTGACAACCCGTTGTTGGGTTGCTGCCCTTGAATTGGTAATTTTAAGGAAATTTTGCTGTTTTTGAATATTATCTTGAGTATTATTATGGATAGAGATAAACTGTAAACAGCAATACTGTACAGCAATTTAAGACTAAAAAATAAGTAAAAATGACGTAAATGGTCAATTGACCCCCTAAGAAGTTATTGTCCTTTATAATCAATTTTTAACAATTTTCATAAAATTTGTAAACATTTTCCACTGAAACTACACGGACAAGTTCATTATAGATAGAGATAATTGTAAGCAGCAAGAATGTTCAGTAAAGTAAGATGTACAAACACATCACAATCACCTAAACACAATTTTGTCTTGAACTGTCTGCTTCCTTTGTTTAATTCACATATACCAAGGTGAGCGACACAGGCTCTTTAGAGTCTCTAGTTTTTATCGTAAAGTTTTGTATGCAAACGACCCTTATGGTCAATTTCTCAATGCAAGTGAAGATATGAAACAGACTAAATTTTTGCTATGATATTACTATTTCATGTTAAAAAATCAAATAAACCGAACTCCAAGGCAAATTAAAAAAAGGTGGCGGTTTATAAAACCTGAAATACATGTCACCAAATATCGAGTTATCCCGTGAGATGACCGAATTTTTAAAGTGATCGCCAAATTCATGGAAACACTAGCTATTTTTATGATTCTGGGGTAGATCCCGACTGAAGTCTGCCTTGAAGGATAATAAACGAAGTCAGCGAGAAGAGCACAATTGTTGCGAAAAGTAATCGCGATCAAACATGAATAATATGTTATCAAAATTAAGCATCTTAAATACGTATGTTATGCATGAAGTCAGTATATTTTCGACTTTTTAACTTAAATTTCATTTCTCTTTGATATCTTTCCCATCTCCTTTAATTCTAGTCGTTGTCTGTCTTTTTCCCAGAAATTACCTGCTCTTTCACAGAAAAAAAGCACCACTGAACAATGAAGTTTGATAAATAATCAATTGACAATTATCGTTCACTCATTATAACTTTGCTGTCCACCCTTATTTGCATAGTAAAATGACTAATTACATATTAAAAGTATAAATATTTTAAACACTGTTGGGCATAATAGTTACATCATTCTTCGATGCGCCCAATCTGTATAATTTGAAATTATCTAAATTTCTACACTAAATGGTAGAAATATAAATGGAATTCAGCGTTGAAGTCAATTTTGTCTACAATCAATGTTAAATGTCTGATTTAAAATCAACTGAGAATATAAAGTTATGTTAATAGGGTCTCTTATCGCTTTCTCTGCAAAACTATTGCTCTTTAGTATCAATGTAATGATAAAATAGCTAATTTTGCAGTTAGAATAGTTTGTTTTTGCTTCAAATGACAAATAAAAGGTTGATACGGAGTTAAATTACGGAAGCTTTGTCACTTAACAATTAGTCTTTGCAGATTTTTTGCAAAAGTCTGTATTTTAAAAGGTTAATCTGTTTGCCTTTGTTTTGTTATAATACGTCAAACTTTAGAAATTGAAATATATTCAAACACTCTGCTTTATTGTCTTTAAATGTATGTATCGAAAGACTTTCATATCAAATATTTCAAGAATAACTTAATTAAGGTCCATTTAATATTACAGTGAGGTCAAATTCAAGATAATCCTTCAAGGTTATGTAAACATGAGAAGGATTCTTTAGTTAGTTGTTGTGGCGTTTGACCTGTTTGTGCGCTGATAGTCTAGAAAATGTTGTGAAGGAAATCGATAATAATCAAACATCTGTAACCAAACCCAACCACAGATGTTTGTGGAGTGGTCCCTACCTTTTTTTTTATTTGTGTGCTTATATTTTATTTGAAAGTATTTGTTTTCATATTTCAACTTATATTAACTTATTAAATTCTTTTCAATACGATTAAACAATGTTAGGAATAAAAAGAAAATTCCTCTACCCTTTTCTTCCACCTCATACTCGAAATACGCATCATGATCATTATTATTAAATTTGATGCAACTGTCGTACAAGTGAGAGGTTTAGGGCTATAAAACCAGGTTCAATACACCATTTTCTACATTTGAGTATGCCTGTATCAAGTCAGGAATATGACAGTTCTTGTCCATTCGTTTTTTATGTGTTTTGTTATTTGATTTTGCCATGTGATTATGGACTTTCCGATTATATTTTCCTCTAAGTTCAGTATTTTTGTGATTTTACTTTTTACTCTATACATATCATCATACTAATTATTGTTATTAAATCATGCTGATGGTATTGTTAAAACGATGCATTAGTATAAATAGATGAGTTGTAATGAAATAATTTATTTATTAACACCTAAATATTAATAGTATTCATGTCATCGTTAAAGGTACGTGTGAATATATTGTTGTTTTGTAAAATTGTATCAACCGTACTTACACTAATGTACTATTCCTGGAATTATTATTAAAAAAATATTAATTAAAATCACTTTCATTTCGAATATATTAGACCTTATCCAGTAATTCGTACAATTCTTATAAGATTCAACAATACCAAAAACAGCAGAATCACCATTTGAAATATAAAGGCAACACTTGACAAGAATGTGTGTCCTTATTTTGTACATTTCAACCCTACCCATGTTTATTTCAGTCAGTTGCATATCAAAACGTTTCATAGAACCCACTTAATTGACTCTTTTATAATAAACAAGTACGCGAATAGAAGCAAAACAGTACTAAATTACACTGCATCAAATATGCTCGAAGATACCAAAATCAAGATGAACGTATTGAACCTGCTAACATGAACTCATACAATCCCCAGGCCTCACTCTTATGTTGTCGAATTGAGTCGATTATACAAATTGTACACTGGAATTATTGTAGGATGTTTTCAAACCATTCTTTATCATAATATCATTTAAAAAATATGAATCATGGCATTAGATATCCCAAATTACATTTTACATATTGTGGTATATCATTTCCCCTTATTTATCCTCATCCAATTTCGAATGGCACGTCACTTTTCCAGACTCATTTTCAAAATTAAAGTTATTGGCGTGCAATGTTTTCCCAGCAGCAAACATTTTTACCCCGGTTCGGATCACAATTTCACGATAAATTTAAGTCTTTCAATTAAATCTTAAAAAAGTGTTTGCATGGGATCTCAACCAAAAATCATTAAAACTGTTCTGTTTTATGACACTCGGAAAACTTATGAAAACATGGAAAATGAGATTGAAAGTTTTCATTTTATTAAAACATCTGTACTTTTCAATGACGTAGTTCAGACTTATCCGTATATTTTGTGCATCAATTCATTCATGGATATTACTAAGGAGGGAATATATATTTAATATACCTTTTGTAGGCTGCTCTGAAAAAGAATAATAAAATTTTAAAAAAAATCATCCCACCCTTTAATTTGACACCACATTACAAATCAAACAACGAAACAAAAACAACCAAAACAACAAATAGACAACAAAAGAGAAAAAGTAAAGTAACAAATACCGAACATTCAAAACGCGAAGTCCGTAATCAAATGGTAAAATCAAATGCTCAAACACATCAAATGAATGTATCACAGCTCTCATATTCCGGATTTGGTACAGAAATTTTCTTATGTAGAAAATGGGGGATAATAGGGGCAACAGTAGTATGCCGCTGTTCAAAGACATAAAAAGATTGTGAGAAATCCGATTTTATAGCTAGCTAAACTTCTAACTAGCATGACAGTCGCATACAATTACCTGTATTAACAACGATGTGAGAACGATCATAAATATGGCCATCAGAAAAGAGTAGGAAACTAATGTAACTTTTATGAAAATTTCTCAGTCAAAAAAGACCTGCAGTGACACAGGTCATCAACACAAAACGCAGACTGTAACTTCTTTGTAATTTAAAAGGTTATTTTCTTTGTATCGTCTTTCGCTTTTTTCCCAATGACGTTGTCAACTTTGTTTCGACTTGAAAAAAAGTATTTGCCGTTGGGAAAACATTGCACGCCAATAACTTGAATATTGAAAATGAGTCTGGAGATGTAACGTGCTATTCGAAATTGAATGAGAATAAATAAGGTGGAATGACCGACCACACTTAGTAAAATGTAATTTGGGAATATAATTCCTTTTTTATTGTTTTGAATGATAACATGATAAACACTGATTTGAAATTATTCCACACTATTTTTTGTAGGATATTATAATCTCATACCTACACCCGACTATATTAGGTTGGGGGAATTGTATGGTTTCATATCTTCTCTTTTGAATTGTGATGTTCAATGTACCCTTGATAAAATCTGTCTCTTTTGGAGAAGATTAACTCGGTCTAAGAACTTTGTTTTAAGCTATTATTTCAATAAAATGCATGTCTAAAAAATCAAATCAACAATGTTAACTGTATAGGTCTGTATAATCGTGACGTCATGAAATAGTTTTAAACATATATAAGCTTTTTGGTTAACTTCCCACCCACCATTGAAATAAATCATTACAGAGAACATTGACATTATCAGCTTACTATTATACACCGTTTAATCGGAATTCAGTGCCTATTTAATGACATAACGGAAAAGGTCATCGACAAGACAAACGTTGAATGTCGCATCACGAAAGGAAGGACATAAATGGCAGTTCTTGATAACAAAAAGTAGAACAAAATACTAAACCATTTTTGAATCATCGCTTTACCGACGCATATATGGCATGATTTTAGAGAATAGAAAGCGCCAGAATCATATTAACTAGATTTGATAATCAAAGTAATAATTTGGTCTTTTTTTCTTCTTTTTTTTAAAATTCTTGTACCGATTTCGCATCGATCAAATCATTTGAGAAAACTAACTCACCCGCAATTTTATTAACTAATCTGATGATACATCATTGAAAATGAACAATAAGGTTATGTTCCACCAATCAATGATTTTGGTTTTTATGTTGTAAACCAGTTATACATTCCATGATACTGTCAATCTTACCGAGACATATCTCATTCAGCAATGACTATTTGACAGGATAATGGAAACTTCATTCAATTTCACACAATCCTTTCTAATTTATTTTATACTTTTCATCGTTTTATAAAAGATTGCACTTGATAAAGAAGTATATTGCCATCAATAAAAATATTTATTTCTAACTAATTTCTAAAATTGAATTTAAACGATACATACGATATAAAATTACTCTTGGGCATATACATTGATTATTACACATCAGTTTGCAAATGCATAGAAAATGAGACAATGATCTCATGAAATTTACACATGAAAAAAAAAAGAATAATGAAAATTAGTGACAGATTAATGGTTATCATATGTACCTTGCAAGAACTTGGAAGGTACTATATGCGTTTTATAGTTGTATAAAGTCATTGACTTTTGCTAACTGTGTGTACTACTATACTTCTGGTGTATCAAGACAAGGACAGTTTTTGTTATATTCTTTATTACTTATATAAAAGAAGGCCAGCTCTAATACTCTCTTCCACATATTTATATCAAGACTAGTTCTATATCATTAATTTACACCAACGCTTATTAAAATATATTTGGTTGAGGAAGTCTTGAACATATTCTTGATTTTTCAAAATATCAAGGGAGAAGATAGCACTCTCTCCGTGCTATGTTAGAGATACTGCAATCGTTACAAAATCAATCTGGTTTATTCCCTTTTTCTTTATGTAAGAAAATACCAGTTGTGTATTAATAAGTGACAAGCCTTCAGTAATTGTCGCATTCATCCGTGCGTTCGTCTGTGCGTCCTTCTCTCTTTCAAAAGATGTTTTCGACCACTTACTTTCAAATCCCTGTTGTTTGGTAAGGCAGGCTGACATGATTAACCGGCTCTTTTAAACCGTCATTTGAATTAGAGAGGAATAAGCGGTGCACTTGTTTCTTCTGTCTATATAAGCTACATGTTTCACTATAGCTCTGTTTTATAACAAGGACAGTTTTAGCTATATTCTGTATTACTTTTTTTATAATCAGGCCAGCTCTAAAACTCGGTATCAATGTTTGATACCAAGGCCATTTCAACATTATTAACACTGATTAAAATGTATTTGGTAAAGGAAGACTTGCAACAAAATCTTGATTTTTCAAAATACAAAGGATAATAGCAATCTATTTTCGTTTTGTTAGAGATACTGCAATCATTACACAATCAATGAAATGCATTTACAAGGACAAGAAGAGGCGTGGGTAATTCAAAACCGACGAAAAATATTTAAAACAATATATGTCAAAGTCCTTAATTGCCTGAAATACCAACAGCAAAGGAAATTTCAAATGATCTTTTATCATATTTACATCATATTTGGGTTGATTAGTACGTAATATCTGTGCCACGATGGAAGTTCACAGCTAGTCAATGTCGTTAAATAAAATTGAGAATGGAAATGGGAAGACTTCCATCGAAAATTTGCTTTGATTGGTAACACGACGGATGCAAGTAGAAGCTGGGTATGAAAATGACAATAAAGTAAAATTGGTATCGTCAAGGTGAATATATTAAATGTAAATGTATAACAGGATGTTTTTGTAACCATCGTGCAGACCCTCCTTTAATTAGCGATAAGCTGTCGTTTTTTAAGACCTATCATTGAAACAATTGGCGTGTAAAAGATTTTCCAATACAATTAAGGACAAACATCGCTCAGACACAATTAAATTGAAGTTAACGTTACTTAGTTTAGCAAATGTTGGTATAGACAATTAGATTGTATCCGACCGTATTCATCAACACAATTACTAAATGAATGGGTGTGTTTCTAAATGCAATTGTAGTTATACCTTGATCTGAAGACTATTTCACAAGCATTAAGTTTAGGTACCTATGGATTTCTTACAGTAATCAATATTTAACAGCATGTAATCATGAATATTTGAACATTTTGAACTGATTTGAATGCTGCTTAAACTGCTAGGAAAGCATTTGTATACTGACTTCTGACTGGTGTAAAACTGGAATGACAGATCACCCCGAAGCACCTGGTTTCACAAACAGTTTTGATTGTGTTTTTAGAACCACTCTCACGAAAAACCATGTTAACTGCTGTTATATTTAAATGTACGTCGATCAACAATTTCAAAAATATTCTCTTTAGAAATCATTTGATCATTTGGTACCGATAATCAATTATCTTGCAGATTAGAAGCGCATTACAGCGGAATATACATTTTCATTTTCAAATCCTTTAAACTTTATTATAATCTTCCAGGTTTTTTTTGTTTCATACAAAAATGTTAACATGTTTGAAACAGCGTTGTATTACTTGTTTGTAAAAGATACTTGATCGATCCATGCATTGTTTTCTTTCATAACTTGTTTTTTGATTTGGTTTTATATTACACCATTTTAATTATACTTCGTGACTGGAAAGAAATGACTGGTTTTAAAAGATAATATTGGTTCGTTAGATCACTAAAGTTGGCCTTGTAGGTACATGATTAATCGAAATTTAATTATTGTTCATACAAGTTATCTATCGTAGCCGAATAATATTTTAATCTAATTTGCTGTCGATATGTTATACAAATTTATCTTCTAAGCATACATATTGAACACTTTTTTATCCGTGTACATGATCTTGGAAATAATGTGAAAGATTGGTTTCAAAAATGAACATGTAAAATATTAAATGATTTTTTCTAATGTTTAGAAAAAAGAAAAACCCGGAGATCTAGACAGAGCTACCAAGCAAATAGTATGTAATAACTCTGTATGCCATAAAGTTACCGTTTCTTAACAAAATTATAAAAAAAAATCCGCAATCTCAATTTAAAATCATTGGCTCTTGTTTTATTCGTGTAACTACTTGCCATGCTTAATATATATATATTTCCCGTTTTATCGGTTTCACAAAACGAAAAACAAAATCACAACCAACAATGCACTGGTAAGTGCACATTTTCAATTTAATAAAAACAATGTTTCAAAATGTTCTTTAATAAAACAGGATTAAAGCTAATACTAAAAGAATTGGTCATTGGGCGAAAGATATAACTATGAACAACACAATATATCCAACCACTGCACCAAATCGTTTTGAAACAAAATGAAATTGACGAGAAAAGAACGAAATTAAGTACTTGTCAAACGGAGGAAATCGATAAAAATGGAATAATCAAATCAATCACGAAGTCGAAATCGAACTGACGATACCATTGGAAAAAATGAAAAACGACATAAAATTACAAACATTAGTATACAAAACGCAACATTGAAAACTAAAAAAGATCTAGCACTACGACTAAATCAAAAACCAAGTTTGATGTAAGGTTCACTGAAAGGGTTGGTAGATCCACCTCTACACCTGACACCTGTCGTGAATTTGGTTACTGATTATATAAGATTCGCCATTTTCTCTCTTCATTATCAATTGACTAGGTCTATTTATCAGTTGACAATGAAAGTTTTCAACAAAAAAATCAAATTTATGTAATTTGAGTAAATGTCAATGTTTTAAAATATTCACATATCATGTAATCTTTTGTTCAGCTAAAAAACTTTTTTCAAACAATTATTGTGTGTAGATATTTTTTATATGAATATATCTGAAGATAATTTAAGTGCTGTAGTAAAGACTATTGTAACAAATATAATAATAGTTTAATGTGTGAATTAAAACAATGTAATTTATTAGTTATTTTTACTGAATATGATCCCTGGGTATTCAGTTGTAATCTAACAGGGAAACTTGATGAAATGCTGTACACCAAGTTTAATTGTTAAACAGCAATATGTGCAATAAAGAATCAATTAGAGTGTTAAAAAAAAAAAAACAAAAAAAAAATTTTTTTTTTCAAAGTTTGCAAAGTTAATTAATCAGAGCTAAAAGTGTGTAATAACAAAACAATATTGGTAATTGTCAAATGGACTATTTATTGCGTCTATTGGTGAAGTACAAAATCACAACCTTTTGTTTCATTAAAGTACATGTTTAATGCGATTGCAATGTTTTTTTTACTTCAGCCACAATGATATCGTCAAATAAGGTTAATGTTAGATGGATGGGAATTACATAATCTGCTAGCGACAGCTCTTATATAACTTTTAAAATGACGCCGTTAAAATTAACTACTGGATGTAATACAAGTTAACGAGCAGACGTATATTACAGCGAAGATGACGATAATAAAATGCCGAATATAAGATTAAGTTATCAAACTCATATAGACTCTTTCGTGTTTGCAAAAAAGTTATATGGTTCCGTAACTTATCTCTGTTTGTACTGCTATATTTGTCTTTATGAATACCAAGATTCGCTTTAGTCGTATTTTGAATATAACCAAATGACAATACATGCAGTGCATAGTGTTATTCCGCTATCAAGTACATTTATAACCTGGCATTATTGATGAACCATTATTCCGCCGCCTGTATATTGGTCTGATCTTTGTTGTTTGTTGTTAATCGAACATGGTGTTGTGTTGCGATTCCTTATTGTTGGCTGTTACAGATAAACACCGTTTGATAAAATGCGTTATTTTTTGGCTGAAAGTAAATAAGATTTAACCTGAAACGCGTTTTAGATTTTTTTAAAATTTTTGAATGTATTACTAGTATATGCTAGGTCAGTGCTGTTGCTTGTTGGTAGTACATCCAACTAGTAACCAGTGCTTTGACACTTATATGTGGGTCTTGGAGGGGATAACAGAATAGAATAAAATGGGAGAAAATGTGCAGAAGAACTTCAAGAACTGGCATAAAGGATGAATAATGGAGAATGATTGATGTGAAATAATAAGATCAGAAAATAGCGGAATATAAAATAAGTATTGGAGAAAATTGCTCTAAACAATAATGAAAAAGAAAGTTTAGACCCTGTTACGTTATCTAATTTATCTTCAAATTCTAAGTTTATTAATGTATGCTAAAACTAAAGTTTCTGTCTCTCAAGAGAATTGAAAATAACGCTTATAAATTACGTGCTTTCCAGCTTTTTTCTAGAACTACCTACACTATGAACTACCAGAGAGGAGGAATGAATAATTTAAAACGCAAAGAGCATATATGACCAAAAGTCACATAAACATAGCCGTGCCATTAATACTTTGCACTGCACATTAATCTAGACAAGTATAATTCTATACTCGTATGCATATTTTGAGTTGCCTCATTTATAGCGATTTATATAGAAATGAAAAGATATGTATGAATGCAAATGACACAACTATCCACATTTCAAATGAAGCATATGTAAGCAATTATAAGCCATCGCAACGAGAATACCACATACCGTAAAGTCGGCTCTATAAAAAGCTCCGACCTGAAACACTTGAACAATTCAATGAGAAAGATAAAGGCCTAATCTATTGTAACAAAAAAATTTACGAAAAACAAATATGAAAAACATGAACTAATTACATAGGTGAAACAGTTACAATTGGCTGAACCTAAAAGATACAACTGAACGAGGTACAAAAACTAGCATAAAGATAATAGACACAAAGCTTCGAATTAAGAGTACTCGAAGTTACGTAAAGCAATAGGTTAGAACCAATTACAACTAATGAATACATCATGCTTTCCCAGACTAATTTATTTGTCCTAGACGACCCCATTGTCATGCTTTTTCAAACTTACTTCGTATTGACTTTCAATGCAATTACATAATGCATGGTTACAGATCGTAGGTTAGTCATAGATATGAAGAATGTTTTGATAAATTGGCATCAAGATGAAATATTTGAAATAATTATCAATAATAACAGTTAAAAATGAAGATATTGCAGACAGCATAAAAGCATTTGGTAACATGATCAATCTTAAAATTGATTTGATTTATAAAGTAGAAAGCGTCTATCCATGATCGCAAAATGTTCAACATGATATCTTTACGACATAAGAAAAAAAAAGAGTTTTCCACGAAATATTTTTTGTTCTTTCATTGGGTAGGCTCATAACGATAAAAGTTTTGGAACCCGAAATTCAAATCGTTAAAGTCTAAGGTTTTGAAATTATTAGCCAATTGACTGACGGAGTTGCAGCCCTTAAAATATTATCAGTTCAATTATTTTGTATGTTAATCGTTATCGATTTTGCTGTGTATCGTATATGGTTTTCATTTTTGGTTCCGTTATGTTTCACTATGTTGGTTTTCTCTTCTCATTATTTTACATTTTTCATTTCATTCCAATGAACATGTATGGATTGCTGCGGTATAGGCTTATTATTGTTGAAAGCCGTACTACTTATAGTTGTTAATATCTCTCCGTCAGTTGGTCTGTGGTGGGTAGTTGTCTCACTGTAAATCACATAACATATTTTTTAAGCATATGTACAAACAAGTAACAGTTCTGATACCTGTATAAAAGCGTTATGTCGATATTAGTTAGTATAATACGTTTCACGCACATAGTTTACTAACGTGCTTTGTCTACATGCCTTTTTGTGTTTGTTTTAGTTACATATTTGTTTGTTTTTATAGTGATATAGTTTTTAACATAATGTTGATAGCTGTACTCAAATATTGGACGTTCTTACCAATTACATTTGTTTGTTTTGTTCACACATCGTTGACAATATTGTGGAATTTAATGCGTCTGTCATATAAGTGAAAGGTTTAGCTACCGTTAAAACCAGGTTTAATCCACCATTTTCTTCATAACAAAATGCACATACCAAGTCAGGAATATGACAGTTGTTATCCATTCGTTTGAAGTCATTGAGCTTTTGATTTTACCATTTGATTATGTCTTTCTGTTTAAAATTTTCCTCGGAGTTCTGAATTTTTATTTTTCTACTTTTTATGATAAAAAAAAGTCCCATATTTATCAAGATGATCATCACATTTGTTTTACAACTATGTCTAAATAAAAAAAAATGTTGTATGTCTCTAGATTTAATTTTGCGGTTTAAAAATCCTTGTATTTATGGATCTTGTTAAAAGGAGACAAAGAATTCAGATATATCGGAAAGCTATACATTCGAGTTTTAACAGTATATTGGTTAATTATGTTAGTACGCCGATCCCTAGGGGGACTCAAGGACAAATACTCTCGATGAGAAGGCGTCCGTTTGAATGTGCTAGATAAACATACATTAAAATATCATGCCAAATTGGAGATATACATTCTAAAATTCACTGTAAAAGTATTTAAACAAATAAAAAAAACCGGTCCCGATTGAAGAGTTATCTAGCCTGAAATGATTAAGTTCACACATAAATCAAGTCGAGGAAAAAAACAGCCTCTTAACAAAACATCAATTAAAAGAAAAGGTTAAAGGTAGCTATATATATAGGTCTGTTCCTGTTTAAGAATAGAACTCTTCTGTTTGTAAATTTATAGGATTGTAAGAGCGTTGATCGTGTGCACATACACAATTTTTAATTACATTTTTGTGCTACAACCATGAAAATAACAAGTTATATAAAGCTTTTCATTTGTTTTCATATGCATTGTTGTGACGTTTTCATAGGGTAGCACGTGCAGTCACGAATGCTCAATTATATTGGGAAATAAAATTTGATTTTAAAATACATCAAGATTGATGTCTGCCAATCAAAAGTAAGGATTCTGATAAAATATACATCATATGAAATTATTTAGCCATAAAATGTATCTGATGGCGACCTGTGGATATACAATCTCTTTCCTCCAAAGATGTCACGAAGACAGTCTATTAATAAGAATAAACTATGTATATAACTTCTTAACCATCTGCTGAGTAATGTGTTGCATTTTATTTAATCATATAAATTCGTTCATTTATTTATTGACAGACGAACAGAGAAAAAGACTTTAATATCTACTATTTTGCAAGATTAATTAAAGCATGAATTCCCGCCACATTTGCTTTTACTATATATAATTTATAATACGGTCTATCCGTTTAGGTATTCACACCTCAGCACACAAGTAAATATTTGTTGGATTTATTACGTTTTGGATGATTCCAGGTAAGCACATTTTATTTTTATAAGACTAAAACACATTGTCTTGTCAAACTTCCAGTGAAACTTTATTATTATAACTAAACTGATAAACAAAATACAATTATGAATTACAAGTATTTCAGTGTGTGCTACATTTTACTAGTCACAATGACTACGCTGAATTTAGAAAAACCCTGGTGACCAAATAACCGGTGACATTTCAATGGTTGAGTAATTATCAAATACTTGTTTTTACACAAATTTCAACTGAGGTTGCACATTTTCTGACTTTTTTCCGGTTTGAAAAACGTTGTGAAAGTTCTATTTTTCGGTGATTTATACAAATACAACTTTAAGGCAGCTTCATCTTTTACATTATATTTTTATTATAAATATGGTTACTGTTGTAAATACCTAATTTTCATTTAACTAGGTCAAAAACTGCATTTTTTTCTATTTTTGCCCACTGTATAATTTGTTTTGTCAAATAAGAAAAAAGCCATTAAAACATGAAACGTATTTAAAAGCATTTGATCTTTAACAAACCACAAATATTCCTCTTTTAAAGTTCGATTTATTAAAGTAAAAGTGCAGTTATGGGTAATAAAGTAAAACATTTCTTTTTAATCTATTTTTATCTATAGTAAACATATTTTATGTTCGTTTCATTGCACTTGCAAAAAATCTTGTTCTGGATCTTCAATGATGCATGTCTTTTCCATATATAACAAACGAAGCATAAAAATTTAAAAAAGTCAAAATATTTTAACATTTGATACGATTATTTCTTGAAAATGGACAAGAACGAGAGTACACTATAAAATAACTTGTTTCATCCAACATATGCATTTATGCATGCAAATAATAGTTATACATTCTTCGCAAATACCTTATTTGATTTTGCCATGTGATTATGGACTTTCCGAATTGATTTTCCTCTAAGTTCAGTATTTTTGTGATTTTACTTTTTACCTACATGTAAAATGGAAAATGAAGGACTTATTATGGAAAACAGTTTTCCTCTGTTAATTTTGTTTTCCAATTTGAATTTTGTGTATCCCGCCTTTACCCATTAGAATAAAATACTTTTGAAATCTGCAATGCTAGCATATCTAACAACTTTTGATAGAAACACGCAGCATTTGTTTAAATATTGGTTACTTCAAAAAAAAAATTACACTCCTAAAACTTTTGAAGAAACACAAGATACGGCTGAACATAAAGTAAAATACATCTCGACTTAATTTCTAGTTAGGTTAGTCTTTCCTTAATCTTAAAGCATTTGTGTATACAAAAGTACCACAGTACTACATAGCCGATCAATTTCTTCCTGCTAACCGAGTAATTGTATATTCCTATATAAAGTAGTTTACGAAATATAAGAGTTACTTCCCCTTCTGTATTTGACATAAGTGAAACAATAATGTATAGCACGAATGGTAAATATTAAAGACCTAAATTATATTGAATTCAGGCACAAGTACTTGGTTCAATAAAACGAATTAGAATCAAGGTCAAAGGTCAATGTCATATTCCAAATATGGTTTATACTTGTTATATGATCTCATATCTGACTTTTAAAGATACATATAAAAAAACTAGTGCAAAATGTTTGCTTCATTGTGATGAAGATAAGAGACATTTCTTTTGAAACAATCCAATGCCATTTTATAGGAATTATTGCTCCTGAAATTATTTGATTTAAAGTTAATAGATTATTACTAAAACTTGGTACATGATAAAGCCATAGGGTCTGTTTGATGAAATATGACCTTCAAATGAATCAACCGGAAGTGACATTGAGTAAACCGGAATATGTTATTTTTGTAATTCTTTCATGAAAAAGTACTTAGAAACTATATAGTTTTTATATACGTATACATAACATATCATTTGAGACCGGAAATGATCTTCAATTAACAAAAATTACCTAGTGTCTCCCTTATTGCAAGGAAAGTATTAAAAAATAAGATGTTTTTGGAATCAGTGTGAATTAAGCTATTATAAATGCAAGACTATAAAAGACACTTTTTTTAAACCGAAAGTTGACAATTATCGCCCTTATTTCAGGCAAAATTTATAAAATGATTTGTTTATTAAATTAGTATGAAGAATCCTATTCTTTGACGCCAATAGTCAGTTTGTGTATTCCGGCAGTAGCTTCTCATCAACAATTTAGAAAATTGATGTGGAATGATCTTCAAATTTTCTCTGTTTCTCAACTGGTCGCTTAGATGTTTGGTATATGTTATCAAATAGTTTATCCTAATTTTTTTTCATTTGACCCTGCTAAACCTAACTAATGTCTTCAAAAGAGTTTTCTCCCCGAACACTGGTTTTCATGTGTGTGCATCACCTTCGCAACAGTAAAAGAAATCAATAAATTTACTATTTGGAATTTCTCGTTAAATCCTCAGAAAGCTTCGGATTTATTTTTAACCGAACCGATACTGAAACTCCATATGGGAGTTATTCCCCCTGTTGTATTTAACATAAGTGATATATGAATATGACGTATTAGTTGTAATTTAAAAATGCCTAGTGTCTTTTGATTTGAGGTCCTTGGTAAATAAAAAAGAGAGAAAATAAGATCAAGGTCAAAGGTCAGTGTCATATTCGAAATTTTGCTTTCCGCTTTTTTTTACTTCTTTTTAAGTATTGTATAAAAAGCCGAAAACACATTTTAACAATATTATTTATTGCGCCATGTTGTAACAATTTGGTTGAAAAGATACTTAGACATTTTATGGGAGTTTTCTCTCTTCTTATATTTAATACTCCGCGTATAATGATATTGCTCATTAACAAATTATAATAAAGACCTAAGGACTTTGATTTGACGATCTTTGTTTATTAATTTAAAATTGAAGTCAAGGTCACAGTTCAACTAATTGTTAAAGATTTTGACCTTTTCTATAACTTACAAAATTCAACCGGAAATAACCTTGAGTTAACCAGAAGTGGATTGTTTTATACTCATTTCATTTGAAAGAATATAAAGCCATATATTTTTTAATCAGTGTCAAGTTAACTTAGATATTATACCTGAAGTGACATTTTCCAAACCGGAGGTAACAATTATCTCCCTTCTATAGAACTAAAATATACAGAAATTATATATTTTTAAAATCAATGTATAATAAGAAATAATGTGGCACTAGTTTTAATATTTCAAACCAAATTTTAACATTTTTCATACCAAAATATAAAATTCCAGTTGAAGACTTTCAATTGTTCTCTGCAAAAGTGGCTTTCAATTGTTTTTGTCTTTGTTTTGTTATAATATTGTTCGTTTCTGCATTTTAACGTTGAGTCGTTTGTGTTTTCTCTTATTTTTTTAGATAAGACGTGGCACGGTACTTGTCTATCCCAAATTCATATTTTTGGTTTTGATGTTATATTTGTTATTCTCGTGGTGTTTTGTCTGTTGCTTGGTCCGTTTCTGTGTGCTGTTGCGTTTCGGTGTTGTGTCGTTGTTCTCCTCTTATATTTAATGCGTTTCCCTCGGTTTTAGTTTGTTACCCCGATTTTGTTTTTTGTCCATGGATTTATGAGTTTTGAACAGCGGTATACTACTGTTGCCTTTATTTGTGATGTTGTTTGATTGCTGTTACATTGACATATATTCTTATTGTTGGAAATACATAAGATTTCTAATTTAACAAAAATCATATGTAAAGTGTGCTAACAGCTTAAATACTTGGAATACAAACTCATAGTCAGTATTCCAAGTTGCATATTGCTCACACATGTGCATAATTATATGCAAATATATAGTGTGCATAGATATATTCTCTGTTAACAAGACATGAAGTTTGTGAGAAAAGATGTAATTCAAGTTCTAGTTCGTCAATATTGTCAGATCTCGGTTATTTTAACATTGTATTGTTAAGCAACACAAACACATTTAACTAAATTGAAGGGAACTCTCCGATGACCGCGATTATTTTAGCAAAAGGTAAGTCAGTGAACTTAGTATTTGTTTTTATCCAAATTTTTACGACCAAACATAAAATATTGATTTCCTTATTAAGGGACCCTTTGAGGTATATCAATTTATAACAAGCGAAGAAGTAAAATAAAAAAAAAAATGTAACGTCCTCATTTTGTTTAGGGGATAAACATAAGCCCAGCTCTGGGTGCGGAATTTTCTAGCTACGTTGAAGACTGTTTAGTGGATTTGTGCTCTTGTTTGCTCTTTGGCTAAGTTGTTGTCTTGTCTTTTACACGTTCCAGTCTCAATTCTATATACTAATTTTAGCGTTAGTAAAATACAACATCCGTTGCATATATAAGATCATTATAGCCAATACACACATAAAACATAATTATATGATCTTTACAATAAATATAAAGACAAAATATTGTGAGAGGCGAGCCAGGTGGGTGATTAAACTTCAACAATGCATCTGTTTCATGGTATAAATATGATCTCATCAAAAGGATAGATGTAAAGCTTTCAAACAAACATAGGAGATTTATGTTGTCTTAATGACTTTTAATGTTATCTAAAAGTCATCATAATTCGTAGATTTCAAGATAAACAAATTGATAAATAAAATCATGCAGAGATGACAATAATATCGCAATAAACAGGAAACCATAATAATCAGTGCAAAACGGTCCCATAGTGTGAGCAATACACAAATTTATCGTAAATAGATGAATAGATTACATAATAAACATTAAGAGGATCCGAATGTGATTATTTTGTTGAAAAGATTTGAACAATAAAGTACGATTTTTTTTTAATCTCTTCATTTTCAATTTTACAATTTAAACTCTTGTCAGTTTGTTAAAAACGAAAACCACATAAAGCTTAGTTGTGGAATGTTCTAACGGTGTAAATTAAATTAAATTTTTATGATCAAATGTATATTTGTAGTTTTATTTTCTACCGCGGAAAGATAAAGATTTATATAAGATATTTAAACGATTAAAATCGCTCAATTTAAGCTTCCGGGATATACTTGGGTCTTTTAATTTAATCTCTGATTTTGCCAGTCACCTTATGTGAATATCGTTGTAAATCAGATTTTTATTACAGAGTATAAAGTAAACAAATTGTCTTCCACAAATTTCGCCTCTTTAAGAATCTTGTGATTCTTTCTATATGTTTTGACCTTGATAAGATCTTCTCAATATATTTATGAGATAACTACTGGTCATACATGTGAATGTCATACAAGTGAGAGGTTTGACTAGCTATAAAACTAGGTTTAACTGACATCCATTTTCTACACAAGAAAATGTATTTACCAAGTCATGTATATGAAAGTCGTTAAATATTTGTTTGATGTGTTTGCGCTTTTTATTTTGCAATTTGATTACTAACTTCAGTTTTGAATTTTCCTCGGAGTTCGTTATTTTAGTTATTTCAGCTATCTACTTCAATTTCTACAATGCGCCAAACTCACTATTTAAGCTCATGGCTTGACAAAATGTTGAACAGTTTAAAAAGAAAACCAATGACATTATTTATGCCATAATAATGAACGAAAAACAAATTAATTCCCTTACCTGATACAGTGTACAAATATTAAAAAACGAAAACAAAAACTAGCTGTTCATCTCATTTTGAAAGGGCTAGGCTATTCACATTGGTAAAACAGGCACAAAGAGAAACAAAAAACAAATCTAAGATTGTCCAAAGCCTATGGAATTCCAAACTTAAAGGTCATTCAGAGCATCTCCAATTAAATGAAAGAACATGATATATTGAACATACAGCAAAAAGCATGATAATGTGCAATACCAAGACAGATGTTTCTTGACGGCACCCTGCGCGTTAGTACCTGGAAGATATCACAGGAAATTGTAACAAGTCTAGTCTGCTTGACCAGAATAATTTTTTTTCATGAATCAGAATGTTTTTTTAGAAAAGAACATAACCGGAAGAAACCAACTGAATGTCCCATTAAAAAAACATAAGTCGAAGGGAAACTGATCTACAAAACATCATGAACATTTAATGCTGAGTAAAACAGATCAATCCATGAAGTAATGATATCATATGCTCCGGAAGGGAAATATGATATTGTTTCTCTAGTGACACCGTCAAATTTAAAAACCTTCCTATAATTATCATTTTTGTTACGTTTTTATAGTTGCTGTACTTCATTTTTCAGGATTTAAAGTTCAAAATAATTGGAAAGTGTAATTATACACGTTCTTTTCTTCATCAGCAATTGACAATATGCTTGAACTCTCATTTTCCCTTTTAGTGGTGCCTATAAATATCTGATTGATGTTGGAGTTGCACACAGGTCAACAACTACCCTTGAGTGCTACTTCCTCAAATGGTTTCTGAAATTGTAGGATTGATGTCAGGTAAGCAGTTTTATCATTTTGTTTACCAAATATTAATCAGACGTTACTGTAATCTATAGAGATGTGTTAAAAACAGTTTAGTTTCGTTCAAAATTGGACAATGAAATGAAATGAAATAAAAATATAAAATTTCTCGTTTTCGATTATAGTGTACTTTTGAGAGATACTGTCAGTACTAGTATAGGTGTCATACCACCAATTACTCCCTCCAATTTAGAACGTTTGTGAAAGTAGGCCTACTCGGACAAAACATAGTGTGTTTGATGTCATTGTTTACTTAAACTAACCAACAAATTGGCAGAAATAGAACTTTTGGTGAAAGAGAAATGAGAAATATATTAAGACTATTTTGAGCTAAAATTTACATGTTTATGAGTTTGCATTCAAAATTGAGGATTAATGCACTCCATAGTATACAAACTTGAGATTTCCAGAAAACCAGGGGTTATTTTTAGTGGTACCTCTATTCGGAAGACCTTTTCTTTTTTATATGATTTTAAACACCTGTTGAAAATTGGCATGTAGAAAGCTGATACATGCACGATTCAGAATATATCTGGTTTTTATGAAGTTAAACTTAAGGTAAAATAATTAGAAAGCTGTGAAAATTGTAAAATATGGTTGAACAGATAGAGACTTTTGGTGGTATGACCCCTATAGTAACTAATTATAAGCCAGGTAGGTTTAACAACCACTTGTTCGATCTCACTGCTTGTCGACGTTTTGTTCACAAGAGCAATCAGAAAGTCTATGTTGATATGAAATATTAACGATACGGACATTTTCTGTAAATTTTCTATTTATAAAATTTTTAGTTATTCAAATCACTCAGTTTTTTTTTTTAACTCCAATGCATATATATATATTTATTTATCATAAGCCGTATTCTTGTTCAATTATTGGCATTAACGTTAAACGTGAATTCCTTTATCTCTTTGTATTTGATTTGTCATTCAGACCGTGGTTTGGTGAATGTTGCTGAGTCTTGCGTATTCGAATCGAGCATCTGGCGTGACGTGACAAATAATAAGCCTGGTATCTTTGATGAGCGTTATTATAGACTAGACCATCAATCACAACTTACACTACGGATTATGAAATTCGTTGTAAAAAACAAGATGAATATGCTTTTCTAACTTTTCATACAAAGTCTCGTGGGAAAATGTTTTCCTTAAAATAAAAAAAAGAAAAAATCAAGTTATAAAAAATGCTTCTTTCGTACATAAATTCCTTTAATACATCGGAAGCGCTTTGATCAATATGACAAACGTGTTGGTTTTGTCTGATTTCTAAGATTTAAAGGTAGCATACAGTATTACTGTCAAATTGTTGACTTATTCATTAGTCGATGTCTGTTACAAGCAATTGTCAAGTTTTGAGTTGTGTGCGGGAACATATAATGCTCTGTCACCTTATTTTCACTTGATACTTCTTGACCAATACAATATGATTAGTTTGGTATATTTTATTCAATTTTTTTTTTAAAGGCGATACGAAATAAAGTAAATTTGGAGAAATACACTGATGTTTTATTTGTAAATGGGAGACTAATATCGTTTCAGCACAGCGTTGTCAGTTTATATTAGACTTATGAGTTTGAATGACCCTTTCGGTTTTTTCGCCTCTCTTTTATAAAAGTTATAGACAATACAGATTTGCATGTGTGCTCTCAGTGTTCAGAGTTCATTCGGGACTACTTGAGATTTTCTATAGTTACGAAATACATCATCTATATTGCACCAGAAACCTTAGCACCATCAGTTCTATGGTATTTAATTAATTAAGCCAATACAGACTCCTCCGACAAAATTGATGGTAATCAAATTAGTAAACAATTTTAAGATGATAAATGTTGTCCGTAATTCTATTTCATAAATCTCTCTTGCTCCAGACTGCACTCTATATCTAGAAATATATATATATATATATATATCGGTATATGCAATCAACATCAAGATAGATTGAAAAAAATATCTATCAGTCTAGGCAAACAGTGTTAAGTCGTATATAGATACCATGAATTGTATTAGAATGATTTGGGTTAGGGACATACCATCATTAAGGCAGCAAGTCAATTATATGATACATCTAAGCAGAACAATATCACTAGAACAATATTTATACAAAAGAAGATGTTGTTTGATTGGCAATGAGACAACTGTTCACGAGAGACCAAAATGATACATACATTAACAAATATAGGTTACCGTAGACCTTCAACAATGAGCAAAGTCCATACCACATAATCAGCTATAAAAGGCCCCGATATGACAATGTAAAACAATTCAAACGAGAAAACTAACGGCCTTATTTATATAAAAAAAAAAAAATGAACGAAACACAAATATGTAACACATAAACAAACGACAACCACTGAATTACAGGCTCTTGACTTGGGACAGGCACATACATAAATAATGTGGCAGGGTTAAACATGTAAGCGGGATCCCAACACTCCCCCTAACCTGGGACAGTGGTATAACAGTACAACATAAGAACGACCTATAAAAATCAGTTGAAAAAGGCTTAACTTATCAGATGGACAAAAATACAATTGGACGTGGCCGGGTACTTTTTTTTTTATCTCTTTATATCATGGGTTGAAAGATACCAATGGGATATTCAAACTAATAAGTCTGAAACAGACTGACAACGCCATGGCTTCATATCTGCAATCAAAACTAATATACCTCTCAAATGTATGCACGAAGGTATACGAATGTAACAGTTGTTTTCCACTCGTTCAGCAGATTGATAACGCTTGATTTTTGTCAGTTTTTGTTATATTATTGTTCGTTTATGTGTGTGTTGCATTTTAACGTTGAGTCGTTTGTGTTTTCTCTTATTTTTGAGATATTGAAATAAGACGTGGCACGGTACTTGTCTCTCCCAAATTCATGTATTTGGTTTTCATGTTATATTTGTTATTCTCGTGGTGTTTTGTCTGATGCTTGGTCCGTTTCTGTGTGTGATACGTTTCGGTGTTATGTCGTTGTTCTCCTCTTATATTTAATGCGTTTCCCTCGGTTTTAGTTTGATACCCCGATTTTGTTTTTTTGTCCATGGATTTAGGAGTTTTGAACAGCGGTATACTACTGTTGCCTTTATTCATGAGCTTTCCCTTATTGAATTTGGGTTGGGTTGGGTATTTAAGTTATAAAATTGGTACCGTTAATTTAATTACTACCACTGGGTCGATGCCTCTGCTGGTGGACTATTAGTCCCCGAGGGTATCACCAGCCCAGTAGCCAGTACTTCGGTACTGGCATGAAAATACGTTTTTTTTTGTGTAATTTAAATTTGCTGTTACAAAATATTAGAAATTATTATAAATTAAGGAATGTATCTTTCTCATGCAAAGCTCTGATTCCTTTCACGGATTTGGTTATACTTTTGAACCTTTTGGATTATAGCTCCTGATCTTTTATATAATCTTTGGATTTCAAATATTTTGGTCACGAGCATCACTGAAGAGACATGTATTGTCGAAATGCGCATCTGGTGCAAGAAAATTGGTACCTTTAATTTTATTATATTCTTTAATAAGATTTAGATTTTGTGAATTTATCTTTGGTAGTTATACTTAGTTTAAAGTACTTATTAGTAATTACTTAGCCAAAAATAAACTTAAAAACGCAGTTTTCCCTTGGTATTGTACCAATTATCTATTTTAATATTTTCCCTCAGCAAAGTTGTTGCTCTGGTGATATTGTTTTCCCATGCATATCATGCAATGACTTTCTTTTGTAAGATATTGATTACGTTTAATGAACAACGGGCTGATTATACAAAAAATTAACAACAAAATCGTCCTAGTCATGCTGATTAACATGTTAATAAAGATAATATCACCACTATGATTCTATTCCAAAGATAACACGGATTAAAAAGTCTTCGGGGACAGTAAGGTATTATTATTGAAATACCATCCGTTCGTTGTATTTTTTGTAAAGCCTATATTGTTAAGAATTTGGAAAGATATCATATTAATAATGATGACATAAAAATGTAATTGGCATTATCTTGTAATTATAGAATATTACAGTGTAAGTGTTTTTTGTAATTTTATAATTTTAGCATAGATTATATATTAATATAAAGCAAAAGTGTTAGGGTACATGATTTCACAATTAAAAGATTAAGTATTTTAGCCTCTAGATGGCACACTGTTTCATAGTATTTCTATAATGTGTTGTTTTATATTATTCAGTAATGTCGATTTACTTAATTCCTGATTTGATGATCCAAACTCAAAATCATGAGTTGATAAGATGAACAAGTAGGCGTATGTTAAAAAAACATCAATTTAAAGTGTTAATGTTACCGAAATCAAGGATAATTATTCTCAGGCGGTTTATCAAATTAGTAGTTATTTCTTTTTTATTTATTGGTAAGATATATGTTTATAATGAATACTCTTGGATATTCTTATTAATATGTTATTAACTGATATCTAAGTATCAGGAATTTGCAACGTCAGCATTAAGGGAAAATATTTTTACTACATAAATCTGTTTTTCGAAGGAAAAATCTAAACCGTTCGAGTAATTAGGAACAACACTGTCTCATTACTTTATTGGACGCATATGCTTGACTTCTTTTTAGCTATTTATTTTCATGTACCATTGCAAAAACTGCAAAATTTCAACTCTAGAAAAAGACGTTTCACATTTATTTGTAAATAAGAAACATCCAAACATTAAAAGGTTAATATCATCAAATCTATTTACACATAACTAATTGCATATGTGTATGTATAATATATTATATGGTTGTTCATTTTGTTCTTTGAAAGTTTACTTAGTTTTCAATAGAAATTGCAACGATTATAGTTAATGATATGGCAAAAAAAACCCTAAAATTCGAACTTTAGAATAAGACGTTTTACAATAATTTGATAACAGTACCTTCCAAACATTAACGTTTATATCATTAAACTGTCCAATTAAACATAATTAATTGTACTTTTAGAATATTTGCTTTAGTTTCTTCATTAGAAATTATAATAGTAAATGATATGACATCATAATCTATCTGTATACAGCAATTCATTAGTCCCAGACAGACGAAGGTCACAACAGTCACGTTATCTATAGTCCTAAATTAAAAGACTGGTGTGTTTTGTGTGTTGCATCTCCCCATTTACCAGAATATCAAAATCAATAACACTTGTGTCCTGAAGCTAGTTAGCGCAGCCATATCCTACTTTGCATTATTAATTTGGATTATCTAATGAATAGTTTGACAGGGAAATTATTTCCAACTATTCTTCCCGTCATCGGATTCAGATTAATGTCAACATTTCCGTTTCCTTTATTAGCTCATGGTCATCATACGACATATAAATTATTCATAATACAGCAAATCTTCTTGGTCCTTAATGCTTTGGATTAGACATTGTTTGTAAGCTGCTCTAGTGTGTCATTCCTGTTTGTCACAGTGAAACTTAATTATTAACCTTGCCTATATGTTTGAATATTACTATTTGGAACAAGAAGTTATTTCATATTCCGCCAGTAGCATCTATACTCCATGTGAGTTTTTTTGTATGTAATAAGTACATTCAAACACATAGGCGAGATTGATACTAAGTGAATAGTCTTCGTTCTTTGCCTTCATAAAGAAACATTTAACATTTATACTTGCATTTCAATATTTAACAAAATGTACCTTCCGAACTCAAAAGTGAGACATTCATTTTGATAAACTAGTATTCATTTTCATTTAGGGGCTAGTTGAAGCCCGTCACCAGGTTGCTGGATTTTCTTGCTTGGTTGAAAACCCACTGTTAACCTTGTGATGTTTTCTATTCTTTGATCGGGTTATTGCATCTTTAACACATTCCCCATTTCCATCCAATTTTATGAATTTGAACCTATCTTAAAAGGTACCTTGAACAAACGCATAAAGCATTTTTTTTCACCATGCACAGAGCTGTCATCGGTTTCAAATTGATTGACATCTATTGGACTCATGCTGCCTGAGACCTTACGAACAAACTGAAACAGATATTTAATTTGATTTACACCATACTAAAATACTTATAAAAGCTAAAATGAAAACATTAAACAATGCACCAAATCGTAAGTCATAATAAAGCATCAGCATTTCTTGTTTATTTTAGGACTGAACGCCATCAATTATATCAGTTATATCACTTCCAAAGACGGGCTAAGCTCAAATGACGCAATATAACCAAGCATAAATAGAACTAAATAGACAAACTTGTGCAGTAGTATAAAGGTGTTAATTTTTACAGAGTTACGATAGCATGGTATCTTTGATGTGTAATTCATGGAATGGTTCCTTCTTGTGGCTCTTTTTTTTCAGATTTGACCTTTCTTTTAAATTCTGATCATATTTAGCCCATGCAAAATCCAACTACAGATCAAAATAAATACCGTATGCATTAGGCCCAAGTGAGGCTGAGTTAATGTTTTGGAAGACTACAGTATATATCAGAGATGGTTTATTCGTATTTTCATAAAATTAAAGTAAACTGGGAAATTTTATAAATATTTGAATAATCCGCTTTTAGTAATGTTTGGAACACTTACCAACGTATTTTATCTGATATTACTAAATCGCTGACATTGGCAAGTTAAAGCTAATCGACTTCAAGTCAGAAAGCATTTTTTTTTTATTCAGTGATGCCAGATATGATGAAATAATTACTGACAAATTAAAAAAGAAATGTTAAATTTCATTATTAAAAACAAATATATTATCAACATATTAAAAATTTTGGGTTTTCAGAGCGATTTAGGTCTAGCCAGCTGTATGTCGTTTTTTTCTTTTTCTGGATTGAATATCGATAAAACCAGTTTTTGGAAAGCGACAAAAAATAAAGTCATTATATAATTTGATACAATAAATATTATTTATCTTGCTGTAATCAAATAACCTGTAGGGCAATACCAATTTTTTTTTCTGGATATCGGAACCTCAAATACTTACTTGCTTTTTCGTTTTAGTTATATCTTTATTGTTTCATAAAACGAGTTTGACAAAAAAATAATTATGTACGAATTTTTCATGATCTTCATGCTTTGTATCAACAAAGGCATCAGTAATATAACGCTGTTCAAAAATCCTTAATCGATTGAGAGACAAACTCCGGGTTAAAAACTAAAGACGAGGGAAACACATCAACTATAATAGGAAAACAATGAAACAATAGAAACACTGAAGTGCAACAAAAAAACAAACGATAATGCAACATACAACAAATGGGGGTTAAACCTGAGTGTGTGCCTAGTCACAGTATTAAACAATAAAAAAATAAATGTAAGTATTCTTTTATCGATTATTTGACAAATAGTTGTTGTTTTTTAATTGGCTATGTATAAATGTTATGTAAAAATAAACAAATCGCCTTAATGCTAATAACACGTTTCAATATTTGTTCTGTTGTTTGAATGAAGTCGGATACATTCAATTGGTAATTCAATGTTGGTTTACATAATTGCCTTACATTTTCGAGTATCATGTCCTGTGCACGGTTTATGAAAATGTAAGGCAGTAGGTTCTAAGGGAAAACATACAAATTGCCGATAAAGCATAAATATAATGCCAATTGCACTAAGTGTCTTCATTCTGAAACATATTTCTTAACCCAATAACTTGTGAAATGTTTATTTTCCGCCAAAAAAATACGTTCAGCTTATTCAGTGCGGAATCTTGGAATAATTATTTTCTTCATTCCTCAATGCAAACATCTGGCTTAACTAAAATGTAAAGTGTATAATTATGACATAACTGTTTAAAACGTCCACGGTAAATTTTGTCACATCGCCTTGTATATAAAATCTTCATAGATACCAGGACTAAATTGAGTATATACGCCAGACGCGCGTTTCGTCCACTAAAGACTCATCAGTGACGCTCGAATCCAAAAAAGTTTAAAATGCCAAATAAAGTACGAAGTCGAAGAGCACTGAGAACCAAAATTTCTAAAAGTTTTGCCAAATACAGCTAAGTCAATATATGCCTGAGGTAGAAAAGCCTTAGTATTTCAAAAAATTCAAAATTTGTAAACAGTCAATTTATAAATATTACCATATCAATGACAATTCATGTCAGCACAAACAGTGCTATATAATACGATAATCTATGTCCGGAATAACATGGAATAGATGTTATTGTATTTACATATAATTCAAGTTACATACAACTAGAAAGTGGTTTGATGTACTTAGAATTTATAGGTTTCCGTGTTTTGTCTAGCTTGTTACATAATAAAACAATACAACTAGGACAAATCTTGTTAAAACAACCATTTACAAGTGAATAAAACAGTTATGATACGTAATTGCTTACTTAACATTGGAAGATTTTGTAAAGAACTAGGTACTTTATTCAGCGATCTTAAACACAAATAAATATTAACAAGTATCTTTTTCTTACAAATTTGCTTCAAATAAGACTTCCTACGATGATTTTACGTAATAAGTAAATATATACAGCTACTGGCTAGAGACCACAATTCATTCCTCTATTAGTTCTTTTTTACCTTTGTCTTATTTAAAAAATTGCCACATGCACTTTTGTCAAATCTTCTGTGTGTGTGTGTAATGTTTAATACTAGTCCAAATATATATAGAAAATTCAGACAGGTTCAAGCAATCACTTTTACAAATATAGCCAATACACATCCATACCCCTATTGGCAAGTCAAGAGCTGTTCCGAAAACTGTAAATATTACCTTTTTGCATTTGGCCTAATCACTCTTCCAATATCAAAATCAGTTTAAATACAACATCCTAAAATTTATTTCACCTTTTTTCTTTCATTTCCACCCCATAAAAACTAAGAAATCAATGCGAAAGGCAAATTTTTTTTAATTAATTATATAAAGGGAACTATATTCGTGGATAACTAAAAGTAGGGTAATTAATTGAGGTGTTAGGCCTAATTTGTGTACGACGGGATACTGAAAATGAACATTTTAAAGAAATATCGAAAGATACCAAAAGGACATGTATGAATGAGACAATAAATCATGTGGACACAAACGACAGAAATAATTTCGAACACATTTAGTGAATAAGTAGGCAAAGTATTTCCAAGCTCTGAACGAACTCATCTTAGCTTATTATATTATTGTGGACAAGTATAATCGAGATTATCGAACATCCCAAGAAAACATAACATATAGGTAAAAACTGTAACAGATACAAAAAGACAATCGCAGCTCATATATTTTACTTTGATCAATAAATGAACATGTTGCGGTTCAAACTATTTCTTTTCAGTCTTGAAACAAACTTCGTAGTCTTGCCTCATGCCCTTTAAAAATGATTTTTACAGTTCGTTATTACGATATGCAATTTAATAATTTTTCAAAGTAATAGTAAAGTTTGACGTCTTCCAACATATTTTGGACTTCGCTGCTATTAATACCTAAACATTACCTAGTTATTTGTAATTCGTCAGGAATCTCATTTATAAGAACAAAATACCACTAGCAAGAAGGTAGAGCTAATTTACCCACAATTTGTTCCACTCAAAAGGTCAGAATGTGAAAGTTAATAAAACTTATTGAAATTTTAATACTAAAGAGTTTTAACAATGTACATCAAAGAATTCAAAATAAGTTATATATATGAATAAAATAAATATGTTATTTGGCTATTTACATTGTTGTTTAGTTGTTGTTGGATAGATTTGATAAATCTTGCATATTTAACCTTTTAAGTAAAAACTGACATCAAAGAATCATTAACTAATAATCAATATGCATATGAATAATAAAGCATAGCTTAGCTTCTGTACTATTATTTGTCTTTGTGTCTTTTTTATTTTTTAGCAATGGCGTTGTCAGTTTATTTTTAATCTATGAGTTTGACTGTTTCTATGGAATCTTTTGCCCCTCTTTTTCAATATAATTTTGGTTTCAGTTTAGAATGTCCATCATATTAAATTTTCTGAACAATACTCCAATGTTATAAAATTCATCATAAATTTCAATATTAAACTATCTTTACGGATGTAAAATATGGGGACTTGTACATGAATATGCAATATTGTTGTTAGAACGTCATCGAACATGCACGAGGATGTCATGCAGTGAATATAAGCATTAATTGAAAGATCGCAGTATGGAATCATTTCAGATACAAATTGATCTACCTCTTTGAACCTACAAGGGTTTGAGTTTGATGTGTTTTATAGCTTTAACCATTTACCTGTCCTGGATACATCTTATTTTATGAGAAAAACGTATCGTGCTCACGGGAATCGGTTTCCTAGGTTCATGTGAGCGAAATATTAATCAATGATGATTCTAGATACAGTATTTGATTTAAAAAGAAATTGGGAGTTAAACCATCCTTTATTTCTCCCATGATATATTGCAACTTCAATACAAATAATTGTAAACGTCAGAGTTATCTTATAATTTGCATGTTATATCAATATAATCTTTTATAGAAATTTAAATTATTTATTTGAAAATATAAACTAAAATTAAACACAAAAAGCAAACTGAAAAATCTTAAAATCACTCAATATCTAAAAGATGATGTTATTACGAAAGATATCAGCTCATGCTCAATAAAATAAAAATCATTATAGATACCAGGTGTTGTGTAAGCGATACACACGTTTGTATACACAAAACTCATCATTGATATTAGAATGAAAACAATAAGAACAAAATTGAAGGGCATTGAGGACCAAAAATTTCAAAAGGTTATGCAAAGTACATAAGGTAAACTATTCATGGGGTAGAAAATCATAAGTGTGTCGGAATATTCCTTGTTTTTCTTAATAATTTTGATCATATCAATGCTTAGCCATGCAAAGGCAGAACTGATGACTACCGGGTTGTTGATAACCCTGTAGAGGAATTCCAAACCAATAGAAGCATCTACCTAGTTGTTGTAAATAAACTCATTATATATACCATGCTTAACATTGTGTACGCCAAACGTCATTTTCGTCTTCAGAAGACCCATCAGTGATGCCTAAATACATTTTTGAAAGGGCAACTTATCAACAGTTGAAAAGCATTTTAGGACCCAACATTAAGAAATATTTACAAAATACAGCTAAGGTAGTCTTTTCCTTGGATAAAAAAGTTAGCTTTTCGGAAAGTTTCGTAAACTATTTATTTAAAATTATGACCCTCGATGATGATCACATGTTCAAATGCTACATTTTGTCATGAATACATGCATTCCTAAAAAAAATCATGGAATTCGACAGAAGAACAGAAGCAAATAATTTTAAGTGCTAGCACACATATAACAAAATTGTGACCTTTTGAGGATTGATTCAGGAAGAATATTAGACAATTCAGAATTTTACGAGTAGCAATATGTCCTTTTAGTACTATGATACAAATACATATGCTCATGCTGTCAAGATACACGAAAATATCTTCAAACGAACAATTAAAATTATTTCATAAACGTGACCTATCTTGACATTTCTCAATTCAAAAAAGTATTCATCAGGATATCATTTGTATTCTGATGAACAGGGTTTATGTTTGAATAACTTTCATTCCATCGAGATGATATATTTCCTTTGTAATTTCATTTTTTACTCCAGTGACGTAACGTATACAATAAACAGTACAACCAAATTAGAACGCATTGATCTGTAG
Source organism: Mytilus trossulus (assembly GCF_036588685.1). Taxonomy (NCBI): domain Eukaryota; kingdom Metazoa; phylum Mollusca; class Bivalvia; order Mytilida; family Mytilidae; genus Mytilus; species Mytilus trossulus. The sequence continues at coordinate 87,692,186 of NC_086376.1, forward strand.
ATTTTCTATATAAAAAGGTAATATGCAAAACAAATTAACTAATGGGGCGTCCGGTTAAGCATAGGATATGAATGAATTTTGTTTGAAGATGTGATTAAAAATTTATATTTTAGTCTAAATTATAAACTTATGTGATAAAACGTAATTATTTCAGCACTTGCAAAGAACAAAGTTTAAACCACAGATTCATAGAATTCAATTGAAATGGAATTTAAACGGGAAGAAATTTAACGCAGCATTGCTAGATATCTTACAAATTTAATATTTTTGATAACCACGAGAGCCTGAAACAAGCGGATCGTAACTATTTGTACTTTTAGTTTATATTCGTTTCATTCTAGCATGGTAATAATATTTATAATGTATGATTAAGAATCGTTGGAATGCTAATAAGACAGCAACAACCAATACCAGTTTGAGACAGCATCCAACAAACAAAATAAACGGGGTTTGTGTTAGGTCATCCAATTTGGTTGATGGGGTAGTTGTCGGGATATATCCCTTTGTACACTTATAACTTTTCAAACAGGTTAACGACAACACAAACTTATATATATAACACTTTTGTAATAAACATCAGTAAAAACATATCAAATTTTTTGCACTGAAATTGGTATCATTTACGCATGTGTTATTGCAAGTACAGTAAAAACAATAAAATTACCACCAACGAATACCACTGCAACAATATATCTGCTTACAATAAGATGCTGATTCGTTAAGTAAAAAACAAACACCCACTTGAAACTGTAAAACAAAAAGGATGTTAACTGTTTCAACACGGTGTTGAAGAAAAAGTAACAATCTTGAATCATTGTCAAATTTCTATATATAGTTTATAGTATATAGTTTTTAACACTTTCTGTTTGAATATTGACATATATCAAATACATCAAACGTGTGATATATAACAAAATGCGTAAATGCATTAATCGGAATGACATATTTTCCAGGATAAAGTGGGTTCCAACCATATGTCCCCGTACAAATGCACTGATCGTTAAAAAAGGCGATTCCAACCCCTAGAACTCCACCCCTTGGATCCGCCACTGTGGTGTAGATTTTTGAAAATATACCACAGAACGCATTAAGTTCTGAAAAACAAAATGGTGTCCCAATATCAAATGCAAATCCTTTGTTCTTTGTAATTATTAGATGATTTTTTATGTTAGTTCATTTATATGTTTTGGAGTTTAGTGTGACTTCGATTTTCAGACTCCTCCAGTTGCGGGATTTTTTCTTGTTGTGTGACGACCTATTGGTAACCTTTGGCTGTTTTATCATCTTATGTCGGGTTGTTGTCTCTTTGACACATTCCGCATTTCCATTTTCAAATTTACTGTTATTGTATTAACGTTGAAAATTACAACCATTGTTAAGCCTAAAAAGGCAGGTTTTGGTGATATCAAACTTAGTTTTGACGAAGAGCAATATCACTTGATTCCTAAAGTGGTTGTATTTTCCAATTTAGAAAAAAAGATACAAGACTTATGATAATTGAAATCGACGATTGTTACTAAGTAGCTTATCATATTTTTTTTTTAATTGCAACTATAGATAATTGTGAAATATAACGTATTAAATCTAATGACATTGATGTGTCAGCTGTTAATGAACCAGAAACAATTTAAAACTATCCTATCTAATTATCGCGATTCTAATACCTGAAACTGCAACAATTACCTCAATAAAGAATTAGTATCGGCGGTATTTAGAAACTAGTATTTAAACTGCTAATGACCCCTGATGTTTCAAATCTAATTTTCGAATCAACTGTTTACCCAATTTAAAAAAGTATAGATAGGCAATACATTGGGCAATTTGGAAAAGGGCTATTTTTAGTTCTGTAATAGAAAATATTTTGCAAGGTTGTAAGCAATTTCCTCATAATAATTATTCGGCCATAAATGTATAACGTGTCCGCTAATGATGATCAGTATTGGTTAAATGATTTGACATTGATGGCTTCTGATGTGATCAAACTTCATCACTGTTAATCATCTATTGTATCGTGTTACTTGATAATATAAGACTATTACAATATTAATTACTTATTTAAACAGTTAGTTACATTTCAATGTTGTGTTTCTGTTGTGTCGTAGTTCTCCTCCTATATTTGACGCATTTCCCTCAGTTTTAGTTTGTAACCCGGATTTGATTTTTTCTCAATCGATAAATGAATTTCGAAAAGCAATATACTATTGTTGCCTTATGACAGTTCTTGTCCATTCGTTTTTGATGCGTTTTGTTATTTGATTTGCCATGTATATGGACTTTCCTAATTGATTTTCCTCTGAGTTCAGTATTTTTGTGATTTTACTTTTTAATTAAATAACACTTTCTTAAAAATGTTTTTTGAATTGAAAAAGCAAGATAAAATAATATACCCAATTTTCATGATTTACACGCAGGTAACGCAGTAAACTACAGTCGTCTCTAATGTAAATTAAATTATGTAACTTGAAAGTATTGCCTTATCTTATGCTATAATCAATATCTACAACATCACCATGAACTACATATTTTCAGTGATCCAACATTTAGTTTTCTAACTTTTTTTTATCCAAGCGTCATTGATGAGTTTATGTTGACGAAACCCGCGTCTCGCCTATCAAGTTATGGATGTTGTTCCTTTGATAACTATTTCCACCACTGGGTCGATCGCACTACTGGTGGGCGTTTTGTCCCCAATGTTATCATCAGCTTATCAGTCAGCTCTTCGGTGTTGATGTTATCAAGTATATGGTCATGCAAAAGTATAAATAATTAGAAGTACTAAAGATGTTTTTATCCCAGGCATAGAAAACCTTAACTGTATCTGACACAATTTTTTTGAATTTTGGATCCTCAATGCTCTTCAACTTTATAGTTGTTTTACTTTCTAACTTTTTTTTTATCCGAGCGTCACTGATGAGTTTAATTTAGACGAAACGTGCGTATTGAATTATAGGCTTGGTACCTTTCAAATTGATAATTATTAGGTATATATAAAACGTTTGATTTTCTACCACATGCATATATTACTTCTGCTGTAGTTGGCAAACACTTTCAAAATTTTGGTTTTGACCTGTTAAATTTTGTGATTCTAGTGTCACTAGTGAGCTTTTTGTAGACGGTCGTGAGTCTGTCGTAAACAGAGTTAAGCCCGTGATATATGCTGCCTTTATTTAAAACTACTTCGTATGATTTGTACTTTTATTCATGATCTTTATGTTTATATTCCAAAAGACCCAGGGGGTGAAATTAATTTTCCTTTAAATACTGACTATTGTAAACATATTACGTAATATATGTTCAATTTTTGCATTGATGTGCTACTGATGAGAAACTTAACACAGTTTACCTTCCCGAAAGGCCCGATAATGCAATCGATCAATATCTTTTCCACGATGTACTTTCTTTCCAACGATCATTAGACACATTCAATAAACTAGCAACTTCAAATAACATCTTGTTAGGTTTAAATGCGTTTTATGAATTTATTTCCATCTTAATCGTCAATTTTTGCGTCTGTTGAAACCTTAAGATTTTTTTCTCAGTACCGCTTTGTTTTGATAAAGGGAAGGAACACCATTACTAACCGTGTATGAAATAAGCCCGGCGTCCCTTTCACCTAATATGGAATATAAAGGGACGTTACGCCACTACTTATCGTGTATGAAATAAGCCCCGCCTCCCTACTAACCTAATATCAAATATACACGGTCTTCACGATGACGCTTTTAACCAATCATATTTCTTGAAATGTTTAGGAGGTAAGATAAACTAACATACCCGCAGTTGGTTCTTATACATCTTTGAAACTATTCAGTTGATAATCTTTAATTTGGTGCTACACCTACCATAAACATGTTTTCTGTTTCAGACCAGACTGAAAATTAATCATAAATATGTTTACAAATTAGACCAAACAAACGAAAACTTTAAAGATGTGTTCAATAGTAGATTTGACTGAAAATAACTCTCATATATTCCTTGGATATGAGACCAGACTGAAGTTTAATCTTAAACATGGGTTTGAGATAGGAGCCGACTTAAAGTTTATCCCAAAGTTATCTTCGATATTTCAAAAGATGAAAGGTCATTGAAAACATATATTCGATATCAAACCATATAAAGGTTAATGTAAAACAATATCAGACATAATGTAAAACCTTGACTGTTCTCTATGACTCGAAAACTCTACTGATGAAAGTGACCGAGCTACAACTTTTTTTCAAAATTTTAAATCATATTTCCGACTGAATAGGAAGTCTGTAATCTAATAATGTCATTTTTAATAGAGTTTCTTTCCGCCATTACCAATAAAGATATTAAACATTAAACCTTAAATGGTCATTTAACACATTTTATTTTGTTGAAATAAGATATAAACAACAGCATATCTTAGCAAGATATATTTGCAATATTGTTTACGGCATCTTATAACCGATGTACATGTAGATTAGGCGAACACATAAAACCCGAGGAAATCGCAGGGAAATAGCTAATCCAGGTACGTCAACGACTGCATCGTTAATGATAGCCTTGCAGGAAATACGAAAGCCAATGTGTTAGCCAGAGTTTAAGTAGCATTTGTGAAACAAATTTTCATTTGCGGATATGTGATATGAAATTTGGTCATTGATATCTGCCACAGAAGTGTCTTGGAAATATCTGATTCAGAAAGAGTCAATTGAGAGATTTTTAATATTTGTATATGTTTATACATTTTGCATCATGTTTGCATGTTGCTAACGTGTTTCTGCAGTTTCTAAAATACTTGATTAATAATAAACACACAATCAAGGAGAAAGAAACATTAACCTGAATATGTAATATTAAAATTAACAGTATCAATTTAACTGTGCCAGATGAAAAAAATCAACTAGTGAATGAGCAAACACAGCCTAGTGATAATACTTAGTGGAGCTTGTCCTGTTATTTGACGACTGGTGAAAAAAAATCCTCAAATTATAAGTAACGGAAACATTAGACAATTGCAAAACAAAAACAAACAAATTCAGAACCGTCGTACGTACGGATAACTATAAGAGATTGAGATCGAAATCTCATTTAATGTATTTCTATTCTGCAATCACAACTTCGGCTGAAAGATCATTAATAATGAAATAATTGTTATATAACTTGGTTTTTAGTCACAGGTCTGGGATTTGTAGAGTCAAATCATTTCAGTGTTATTTGATCAAGTGAGAGAGTGACGTATTCACTATTTTCTCATAGGAGTTAAACAATGTTCGTATATAACCTGTGTGCAGTAAAAGTGGTTAAAATCATTGAATTTAATTACTGTTCTTTGAAATTTTGAGTTTCACATATTATCCGTCGTTTTAATTCAAAGTACAAACTGTACATATGAGGATGATATTGCTACAACTTTTCATCAGGACCCTTCTAAAATTATCCCTTTATAAACTTTGGAAATCTTTTAGAAACGAAATTAGAAAACTAAATAAAATTTTGAAAAGTGCTTCGAACGCATAAAATGTATAAAGTTTTGTTTTACAGCACTGAGTTTATTCCGCTGTTAGAAAACTATCAGTCCCCGGGGAATTTTCATCATAAGCTCAGTAGTCAGTACTTCGGTACTGGCATGAATAATATCAGACATTTCTAAAAGTGTGCGTTTGTGAATTAAGAAATGCCCTGATTCTATTTTAAACTAATTGTTGAGTGTTTAGAAATGTATGACATCCATTTATAACCACATTTTAAGAAGAAAACGTTATAGCTTAATACAATCAAAAGTAAACTGTTATCTGTCAAGATAACTTCGCTGTACTGCTCGTATTATGGGGACACTTTCTTAAACTTGACATAACAAGGAACGCTGACTTTCCAGATGCAGTGCAACTTTGGATTAAAAAATGACATTTTCGTAATTTATTTCTTATCTGTACAAAAAAAAATCGTTAACATACTTTAAGGGTGCATGTTTAATGGTAACTTTCGTTGCTTAAGCAAGTTGCTTTATGTTTGAAAGTTCGATTTAGACAAATCTTTTTTCTGACCTTTAATCCTCACCACAAAGAAGTTAATTCAAAAAGATACTAAAACTTTTATTCATAACGCAACTGCATATATTCTCTTAAAAAAATACTTAAGGTATTAAAAAATTTCAGAATCAATCTAAATTACTTATCAAAGGTATCATTTTGTCCAGATTAATAGCATTTTGCAACAAAAAATAATACAGGATGTGAAATGGTTAAATGGTAGTGCATGTGCACTTATAGAATATGATTATAATACGTGGTTGGTGCTTTGCAAAAGAGAAATATGTAAGAATGTCTACCTTGATCAAAACTTATCGACATAACAAATTACAAATTTGATAACTTTTATTCATAACTCAACTGCATATAATTTATTGCAAAAAATACTTAAGGTATTACAAAAGTTTAGGATCAACCGATATTACTTTTTATAATAATATTTTTTTTAGATAGATAGGCAATTTTGCAACAAACATTATACAGGATGTGTAATGGTTAATTGATAGTGCATGTGAACTAATAGAATATAATTATAATACGTAGTTGGTGCTTCACAAAAGAGAATTATGTAAGTATGTGTTCCTTGATCGAAACTTATCGACATAACAAATTACAAATTAGATAGAAGATAAAATGAAAAAAATAAATATTGAATAAATTAAATGAAATTTGAACACAGAACAAATTATAATTTGTCAAACGAATTGTTTATCTTTTTAATCACCATTGATATTAAAAAAAAATACAAATTAAAACCACAAACCCGTAATGATTACCATCATCTTTTATGAATACTATAGGGAGCGCAGATATATACATTATCAACATATCTATATTTGTGCACGGAAAACGTCGATATGGCTATTGTTTCTTTCCATATATCTGTTTCAAACAAATGATTTCAACACATGTTAAAATAAAATGGAGTTAGATGTGGCGTTTTTATTGAAGTTGTACATATTTGGTTAAGGGGCCATCAGAAGACCGAAATGGCCTGGGTTAAGGATTTTCTTTTTGCAGACCCTTTGGTGGCCTTTGGTTTTGTTCCTGTTCTTTGTTAACTCCAAAACATATACATATATGAACTATAATTTAAAAACTTACTAGACTAAGAAAGGCCAGAGGCTTCTGACTTGGGACAGGCGCAACATGCGGCGGGGTTATAGATGTTTTGTAAGATCTCCACTTTACATCTAGCAAATGAAGAATAAAAAACACAACAATACGCACAGTAACACTCAGATCAATATTAGTCCGATTCCGATGTTTATGCTTACCATCATTAAAGATGAGAATGGTTATAAATATAGAAGATTTAAAGGTGAAGGTGATATTTTAGAATGAGATTTATCATATTGATGCTTTAAATTAATATCACACTAAACAACATCGATTGCTGTAAATTTAACAGGGAACAATATCAGGTTTCTCTGTTATGTCTCATCATTTTGTTCACAAAAAATCATAGATAACTCGATAAATAATCCTTCTGCTTGATTTGTAATCCCAAAGCTATATGAGATGGCGTCATATAGCAGTGCTAATTTCATTGTTGGTCATTCCTACTAGTTTATTTAAAGATCATAAAGTTATATACGAACTAATGTTGTCTCTGTAGAATCTTCCTGATACTTTAAAATGTGTTACTAAATATATAAAAAATTGGTGGACTGCAGTTATAATATAAAATATTCAGTCGTAAGCAGAAACAATTGTGTTAATTTTAGAACAACAAATTAAATATTAAGCTCAAAATGAAACATGCAGATTTCATAGCAAACGTTAATACGTATTTTATTGAAGCAATACATAATACCCACACAAATTCATTTGTTTCCAATAGAAATGAAAATGAATAGTTTTGATACATCCATATTATAAGTACTAAATAAGCGATTGTTGAATTATTCAAATTTGATAAACAACTTTCAAGTGTGCAGATCATTCGTTGTAATTAAACATTTTAAAGTGATTAAATGTTATTAAAAATCCCAGTTGTCACACGATATGGCACTATTTGTTCATATCAATTCTTCCTTCTTAATCTAAAGTAAGAAAAATCTATATGTTTGTAAGAGTGCTGTTGTATTGAAAACATAGTTATCGAAAGCCTCCAATTTAAAATTACGTCAAGAAAAAAAAAAAAAAAACAAGAGTTATTATATTTATATACAATTAAGATATTTTTCTGCAGTAAACGTGCTATGCTGGTAACATTTTATACAGTTGAACACAATATTAATAAACAATTGTGTTAGAAGCGGTTTAACATTCAATTGTCAGACGAAAAGGTTTCCTAACCGTGGAAGGTCAAATAACATAATTGTCTTTAGTTTCACGTTGGTCATTCTAAGAATTTATTATTTGACACTTTTAAAATAACACCAGGGAGAAAGTATACAACTGTTCTGACGCTTGATACATGCGCCTCGTTATTTCATATTTGTTTGTTATAATGTAAAGCTATATTTAAAAGCAAATTTGGCATGATTCAATCCCACAATTTGTTTTCAGTTACTAATTAGCTCATCCCAATCTTCCGCTCTAAAGGGTGTTAATAGATTTCCTGTTTTAACATCCATCGCAATTACAAAAGCAAATTGTGTCCTTTGTTTATATGGCATGATTTCTAATCTTATTTAGACAAAGTTCATTGAAAGGGTAATCATACTTTGCTTTGCCTGCCTCATATTTATAACGGTTACACAAAATTTGCTGTTATCTATATATAGATATAGGAAGATGTGGTGTGAGTGCCAATGAGACAACTCTCCATCCAAATAACAATTTAAATTATTATACTTCACGTTAAAATGCCATATTTTGATTGGCTAATACGAGGGTGTCATTTTACTCTATCACATAGCTGAGAGGGTGACAATTTTTTTGAATGTTACCCTCTCGTCTAAACCAATCAAAAATCGACAATTTAAAGGACAATGGATTGAATTTACATCAAGTAGATGAATACAATGCTTAAGTTTTACGTTCTGGATCAAATTTTATTATTTAACTGTCAAAATAAAAAAAAACAACATCTTGTTGTTTATTTCTAATACTCGTAACGTTGTTATGTACGTGACGTCATAGAAAATCCTTTTGATATAAAATTAATCTGTAAAAGACAAAAATGGTAGGACGTTCAGTATAATAAATTAAATAACACATAGCTGAGAGGGTGATAGAGCAGATTGGTACCCCTTGAAAAAGCATTGTCAACCTTGGCTTCGCCGCGGTTGACAATGTTTTCTCGGGGTACCAATCTGCTCTATCACCCTCTCAGCTATGTGTTATTTATATAAAGTAAACCATTATAGGTTAAAGTACGGCCTTCAACACGGAGCCTTGGCTCACACCGAACAACAAGCTATAAAGGGCCCCAAAATTACTAGTGTAAAACCATTCAAACGGTATACATTATTTCCACTAGGATACGATCGCACTACGATCTTTAGCAAAAAGTGCAAATTTTAATGATCGTAGTACGATCGTGTAGATCGCAGTAAGATCGTATTACAGTCGTGATGAGGTCTTCAAGATCCTGATGAGCGTGGCCAACTTTGAACATGTTCAAAACAATCGTGGTACGGTCGTGGCGGAATCAGGTCATAGAAGAAGCGTAATGAGCGCGAACTAAGATCGTGGCAAGATCGCAAAGGTCGCTGTACCATCGCAGCGAGAGCGTGGTTCTATTTGGAGAGACTGTGCTACGGTCTCACAGCAACGTTATTACGACCTCATTACGACCTCACTACGACTATACCAGGTAATCAACGCGACCCAACTACGCTTCCACTACGACAGTACTTTACCACGCTGTTCACGACCACTGTATGATTCTAGCACACCCTACCGTCCTCGTCACGCTCTTTGTACGATCTGACTAAGTTCATACTACAACCATCATTCTCATTGTCATTTTCACATAAAATATATTAAATCTCTCCAGGTTTTATTTGTCTGTATGTAATTAAGACTTCTTGTCCATTTCAGTCTCTAACGTCTCAACCTTTGTATAGATAAGACCGTTGGTTTTCCCGTTTGAATTGTTTAACACGAGTTTTTGTGGGTGCCCTTTATATCTTGCTGTTCAGTGAGAGCCTATGCTCCGTGTTGACGGCCTATAATGGTAAACTCTATAAATTGTTACTTGGATGGAGAGTTGTATCATTGGCACTCATACCACGTAGTATAATCGTAGTAAGAACGTGCTATAATCACAGTAGAAACATGTTGCAATCGGATAACTCGTGGAATTGTTCTCAGTGAGAACGTTATGAGCGTAGAAATATCTTGATAAGCGTAGTGATGTCGCAGACTCAGCGCGGTGAGAACGTTGTATAATCGTAGCGGGATCGTTGTAGAAGCGTAATGAGGACGTAGTAGCATCATGAAAGCAACGAAAATTTACATTTTCAGGCCGCTGGTACCGCGACCTCAACAAGATCTGAATTTATCTTAGATCGCGGTGAGGATGATGCGATCGTGGTCTAGTGGGACTGGGGCTTAATGTGCCCAAAAACACTGTGATCTTGGAAATAATATTACTGTATTGAAGCATTATGTATGGGCTTTTATATTTCATTTTTCCACATGTATAGCTATTTTAAACATTCTTACTGAGTATCAAGACATGGTTCATTGAAAAATTCATCGCTTGCTCTTCATGCCTCACCTTTCAAATGATTAAAAAATTTCAAAAGTCAAAGGCGGAAACTGCAATCGGTAATCATGACACATCGAAATGCTTTATCCACTGGTTGTGTAGTTCAGTTTTTTCCTCATAGTTTACATTGTTTGAGGTTAAGAATAAACTCATCATAGATACCAGGACTAAATTTAGTATATACGCCAGACGCGCGTTTCGTCTAAGAATAAAATGTCATAAAAATATTCCCCCTCGACATGTTTTGCTAGAGTATTCCTCCAAAGGATTCTACTATATAGTGACCGTCTTCAACAAATTGAAGATTATGTCACATGAGGAAACTTACAACAAGACGTAGATTGGTATATATAAAAAAAAAATCAATTTGAAAAATTAAAAAAATGTTTTGTATAATTATTAAGTAAGATGATTGAGTATATATTGATGCTTTGAAATTGAAGATTTGAAAGAGTCTACTGAAGTACAATTTACAATGTTATCCGGTAGATGTTGTAACATGTTACCAACGATTGAGGTGTTTCTGTATTTGTTGGTAACAAAACGCGCAGCCCTCCATTGAACTTTTTCAATGCTATTTATCTTGTTGTAAGTATGAATCCCAAACAGAGCAAGAATACGCTAGTGGTGTTATGGATTGGCTCAAACGTGACTTGTCAATGGATGTTAAATATAGAAATAACTACTTACTTAAATAATAATATGTTTAGATAATTAGATTTCAGAGAGCATTGAACGTTTTCTAAAGTTTGCCTACCCATCATAAATATAACTGATTGCAATGAATGTGTTACATAATAAAATAGAAGAATTTAACTGCAATAGTACGGCTGTCGCTTTTGAATAAAACCCTACTGACACTGCATGAACTAGCATGCATCGGAAGTTCTTTAACTTATAGAAATATGATTACATAACTGATGGCGTTTATTGTGATGTTATTTGTCATAAAACAAACGGGCGTTGATGTATTGGTTACTTTAAGAGATAATAGGTATATTTAATAAAAGGGTGAAACAGTGAAATTGTATTGATACAGATAAAACGACCATATTTACTGTCATTGTTTGTGAAACCATATTTCTTGTACATGTTCTAGTAGTCAGAGACATATGTCTCTAATGTTATGTAATATATTTAGATATTTTTTTATTGATTTTCATTTTTTTTTCAAAGAAATTTGTATATTATAGTTACACCAATAGAAACGATTCAAGGTATAATGGTAAAATTCATTTAAAAAAACCATCGAATACAAAATATAATTTTCATTCTCATTTGTTAACAATAAGGTTTTCATATCAATCACATTACTAAAATGAATGCACCGTGTGTTGTACTTCAGGAAATTCAACGGTTTATTCAAAGGTAAGAAATAAATTCATAAAAACATCGCAGTATATTGCCAAATACTTGCATTTAAACCGAGTTTTCATTCTGAGAAATACAACATTGGAAGAAGCGAACATTTTTCTGAAGCGAAAATGCTGTTTTATTTTTAAAGAAAATCACTATATATTACAAGAAGAACATTTGAAGACAATGCTGTAGTAGATTTACAACAAAAGTTTCCGGGTAAAAAATAAAACAAAGGAGAGACAAATATATCAAAACCAAAAGTCGAAACATGCAAACAAAACATACAGACGAAACATACTGACAAAACATATAGACAAAACATACAGACAAAACATACAGACAAAACATACAGACAAAACATACAAAAACATACAGACAAAACATACAGACAAAACATACAGACAAAACATACAGACATACAGACAAAACATACAGACAAAACATTCAGGAAAAACACCTTGACAAGTGTTTTCGTTCAGCAAACTAACGAATGCATGTCAGTGACCGCACAAATAGCAAGACAAAATCTCTAATTATGATAATTTTTTGCATCGCATTACTTTCGTTGAAAAAGAACTATAATTTTAAAATGGTAAACATTACGATTTTCTACAATAGGACTGGCTTGTAAGGCATGCTCATAAAGCAGTTGAATTGATGGATAGTTTGGCAGGACAAAATTTCGTCAAATATATAAACAGCCAACCCTTGACATTTGTCATTGAAAATGCCGATAATTGGTGAAATCCGCTAGATGTCAAAACTGATATAAGAGCATTAACCAATAACAAAAATTATATATCTTGTTATAATTAGACATTTACATGAGAACGAACTAGACGTGTTGGTATACTGATTCTCACTAACTTGTTCCCGATTCTCATAACATTTCTGTCAAAAGTGACTATATTGGTTGAGACTGTAAAAAAACGTATTCAGATAATCAGAATAATGATTTTGCTCGCCATATGCATGTTTCGTCTACTAAAAGCTCACCAAGTGACGATCGAATTAAAAAAAAGTACGAAGTTGTTATGAGTAATACAGTTAAAATAACTTTGTGTGTAACATTGATAGAAGAATATTATTTTTAAATAGTTATCATAGGTACCAGGATTATAACATATACATATTTATAAACGTTTTGTTTCTGCAAATATATCATTACGTACGTAATTGATGTTAAACTACTACCATTATCATCTTCTTTATAAAAGAATGAAATAAAGCATACACAGAAAAACAATATGTGTCTTTTATATAAACCATTGTCATAGCAATGTCATACTGTCATGTGTGTGTGACAAAGACACATTTAAACCTAACACAGAATATTCTGTACATGCATGACATGTTATGTGTTTCCGTTGAATGGTAATAACAATTAGATGTTTCGAAAATAAATTCGGAACTGATGATAATGAATATAGGAAATATCTCTACTATAAAACATAATCAAAAACATTCAATAGTAAAATTGATAAAATTGAGAAAGGAAAAGGTGAATATGTCAAAGCGACAACCACCCGACCATAGAGCAAACAACAGCCGAAGGCAACCAATGGGTCTTCAATGTAACGAGAATTCCCTCACCCATAGGTGTCCTTCAGCTGGCCCCTAAAATATGGATAATAGTACAGTGATAATGAACGTCATACTAAACTCCGAATTATACACAAGAAACTAAAATTAAGCACTATTTGTAATCTGATTATTGTAAGTGAAATTCTTTGTTACATGTTGTGATTCACGTAATAACATTAGTAAGTTGAATAATATTCTTCTTTAAAAATTAAAGTACATCACTAATGTGAAAAATGAAACGAGTTTTCTTAAGTTATCTTGTTATGAAACACCTAAAGTACAATTAATATTAATACATGTAAATTGTAAAATGGTTCATTAAATTAATTGGTTTTCTTTTTTGAAAAATGTAATACAATGTGGAAAGGTTTTTTTTTAAAGAGACATTCTTATAAATTGTGCAAAATAATCATTCGGTTGTTCAACTGGATTCATGTAAATCAGGAAGGTACGAAATAATTTTTGTTTTTGTTTCAAACTATTTAAATGCGTGTTAGAAATGAAGACGATACTTGATTGAAGAATCTCGAACAAAAGTCCATTACCGTCTATCGCTTTCCATGGAAAAAAAACCCATTGTATTACAGCAGTAATCGCATTAAAAACACACATCTGCTATCAACAATAGCAAAACAGTGTACTGAATGGCTATCAGGCACATATATCATTATATCTACAATAACTACAATAATGATAACTGTTAATAAATAAACTCATTATAGATACCAGGATTAAATTTGTATTTACGCCACACGCGCGTTTCGTCTACAAAGACTCATCAGTGACGCTCAAATTCAAAATAGTTAAAAAGACCAAATAAAGTACGAAGTTGAAGAGCATTGAGGACCAAAATTCCTAAACATTTTGATAACTACAACTAAGGTTATATATATTTTTAGGTAGACAACCTTAAGCATTTCAAAAAGTTTTGTAAACGGGGTGTAAATGGGTGTAACATGATGCTTACGGTACTTCATTGAAAATTTCATTGTATAACAATACTAATCGCTATTTAAACCAAAATGTACTGTGCACAATTGTTTTCAATGTTTTGCACAGATAATATTCTACCTTCAATATTGATAGCTGTTTATTGGATGTGGGACCATTACTACATTGAAATATTTCGGTGAATTGCAATATCAATCAAAAGTCAGACAAAAATCCACTGTGCATGACAGCAGAACAATTGTTTGGAATGACGATTGGATGCATAGCTACTATTCCGTCTTCAATAATGATATCCGTTTATAGAGTGTGATACCATGCGTCAGGTACTATATTGGAAAAATCTGTTTTGCACGACAGCAAAACAATTGTTTGGAATGGCTTTTGATAGACAATGTAGCCCCAATTGTAATCCGTTATAACATCTCAATAAATAAATTGAGGACTACGAAATGTTGAAACCAATTTCAGGTGAGAGTCCCAAACTACTTTCTTTCTGAATTTGCGAAGTTCATATTAACATATCGTTTAATGGTCTAGTTAAAATGAAATAATGATCGCGATTACTTTTCTAAATTAAAATCTGTATTCCTGCTTCCATACAATTTTCAAAAATACTGAGGATATTCAACACGAAGAGTCCCAATCAAATAGCAAAATCAAAAGATCAAACACATCAAACACACTTTTTTCAAGCCATATTTGTATTTTGTTGTAGTCGGACTAATTTTTAATGAATGATTAAAGGTTAAAATCTCACCTTTTTTTAATTTGTTATAAAATATATTTGTATTTTGTGTACTAGTATGTAATTGTCAATTTAAACATAAGGAAGCGAAAGCACACATACATTATAACCTGCGTCGTTTATCAGGCCATTTCCAAAGTCGTCTCTGACCGTTTGAACCATTGCTGTGATATCAATCCGTGTATCAGCTGTGTTTATCGAATCAACCTTTCTCAAAACGGACACTACAATCGCCATCTATTGATATTCAATATCTCAACAGAAATGTTTTAATATCCTCCAAAAACTATGTTGAGATAAATATCAGCTTTCTTATTATCAGTATGTGCAATCCTTCAAAATTCAATACCATTTGTCTTAACATTGGAACGAAAGTGACGACGCCTATAAACGCACGAATGATGTGCACTAAAAACCAAAGTTTTTGACGGAAAGACTTCGAACTCAAAGTTGTCTATAAATTACCTTAAGTTAGCTGTATGTTGTAAAACCTTTAGGAATTTTGGGTCTTCATTGCTCGTCAATTTCGTACCTTATTTTACCTTTTCAACTTGTTTTATTTGAGTGTCATTTGTAGATGAAACGCGTGTCTGGTGCTCAATATTGTAAATCTGGTATCTGTGATGAGTTTATTTACTTCCGTTTACAGTTGTTACTGTGCTTAGCCCATATAAGACCCATCTACAATCCGTATAATATTTGTTAATATTAATATAGTTTCTATTTCATTTCCTTTAAACAAGATTGGAATATCTCTGAAAATAACTTTCATTTACATGGTAATGTATCTAGTTACCATGAGTAGATTGTTTTATCAGGAAATGGCACAATGCTAGTAAGAATCATGTCTATTTATATATTTTTTTTATTCTCAAATTCAATTGAAAAAGTATTATGAGAATAAATGGACAGTTTGATTAAATTATTTTCCTGTTTTAATATTTAAGTTTCATTACTCGAAAATATGTTGTAAATTACAAATTAATTTATAAATCTAATAAAAACAAATGAATTGTTTTATTATATGATTTTGATATAAAATTTTACTGCTGTTTAATTGTATGATTTCTTTTTATCCACTGTGCAGTGCGTCATTCGAGAAAAGTGTTTGGTTATTTGAGCTCACTCTAAAAAGGATTGAATTAAATCGAAATATTTACATTAAAAGGGGTTTAAAATGTTCAGATTAAGTAAAAACAAACCAGAAAAACAATGATAAACTACGACATCATAATATGTTTTTACGAACTTTTACTTTTCAAGTTGTATATTCTAATTCTTGCTTTGCAAATACAAAGTCGTATAGTGTTGATAATATTTATAACATCAATGCACATTTCCTCTCTGTGGAATTGATAGTCTAAACAGTTCTTGGTACAATAGTTAAAACGGTACTAACATATAGACATATAGATATGCCTAGTTAAATGCAAGAGGGAAGATTTATGTAACTTTTAATTAAAAATGGGATATGGCGATAAATAAAACATAATATCTACTCTGATGATAAATACAGATTTAAAGGAATAAGACATTTTATCAAACACTTTTTGCACTCACTATTAAAATCTATAAAAAAAACAAGGGAAGAAAAAAATTATCTGGTAAAGCTATTTCCAACTGCTTTTTACAGTTTTTCTTACGTTGCACTTTTACTCTAGAACCCTTGTTAGGATGGAGGTTTGAGTTTTTACAACATGTTTATTTTTGCCACATTCTTTATATATCTGTCCCAAGCGCGAAACCTGTGATTCTGTGTCTTTTTATTGTTTATATCCGACATGTTAGTTTTTCATTATTTGATTTTGTCATTAGAAAGGTGGTTAGTTTTTGTGTTAGATTTGTGTCACGTTTATTCATGTGTTTTGTCATTTGAAATCTGGTGGATAGTTGTCTCTTAACCATCTCCTTATTGTTTAAATCAAGATATGACATAAAACAATCAGTTGCGATGATTTTGAACTTTTCATTTGATAGAGCACTTTCAGTTTCGAATTTTCCTTGGATTTAAGTATTTTTGTTATTTTTTTTCTTTCTCACATACTCGTATAATTTCGGCCAGATTAAAATAGATTTTTACAGTTTAGTTCTCCCCAGTAAAAATTCGGTCATTTGACCATTCAAAGTAACATAACCGAGCATTTGTACAATCAGAACTGTAAAAGAACTGGCTAAAAAAATTACTGCTCCATAGAGAACGAAACTTCAATGACAACACCAAATAAGTGTTCACAAGTGTACCCCATCAAAGAATGGTTGCATTCACTAAAAGCAAACTCAAATTCATGTTATCATACTCTCTCAAATTGCTTGTAGTATTCCTTTCAGATTTCGTGCAGAAATTTATAGGACACCAGAATTTGATACAATGCCATTAAAAAACACACTATCTAAAAGTTTGTATAGTGTTAGTCTCCTATAATCACTAGATAAAAGTATCAATTTTTATTTATCTACCTGTGAACAAAGAAGGAGAAGATAAAAGACAATGTTGGTCTTGTTCTTTTTTGTTCATCATGTGTGCGGTTGTTGACTCCATACAATAACCATTAATCCTGGTACTTTTGATAACTAACCCTAGTCAAAAGATTTTTCCCCGTGAAAAAAAACGTACCAAAGAAGATGTGGTGTGAGTGCTAATGAGACAAATCTCGATCCAAATCACATTTAAAAAAGTAAACCATTATAAGTCAATGTACGGCCTTTAACATGGAGCATTGGCTCACACCGAACAACAAGCTATAAAGGGCCCCAAAATAACTAGTGTAAAACCATTCAAACTGAGACAAATCTCGATCCAAATAACATTTAAAAAAGTAAACCATTATAAGTCAATGTACGGCCTTTAACATGGAGCATTGGCTCACACCAAACAACAAGCTATAAAGGGCCCTAAAATAACTAGTGTAAAACCATTCAAACTGAGACAAATCTCGATCCAAATAACATTTTAAAAGGTAAACCATTATAAGTCAATGTACGGCCTTTAACATGGAGCATTGGCTCACACCGAACAACAAGCTATAAAGGGCCCCAAAATAACTAGTGTAAAACCATTCAAACTGGAAAACCAACGGTGTAATCTATATAAAAAAAAACATTGATTGCATGTAAGTTTGCATTACAGATGAAGCATTTTTAAGATAATATTCAGCAATACAAACAGACAATTTATATGAAATTCCTCTTTCAGTGTTATTTATTCTTGTTAGTAATCATTACGATTCTTTATAGGTATATGTTATTACTTTTTAAAGTTAAAACCATGAGCTGTGTTGAACATGTTGAAACCCACAGGGGATAAGCAAGTTTAGACTGGAATGACGATGATATTGTTGATTTAAAAGAATTTGCATAAAGTGAACACTAATCAATTAACTATTAACCCGTTTAAAGAACATGATATAATCTGTAGGATAGGTTTTCAGACAAATTAAAATTGCATATAAAACATTGTCTAGGAAGCTATTTAATGTAAAGTGCAATTGTCCGCGTCAAGAACACAGATTATGTAATGATATATAATTGACCAAAACCGGATGTCATATTTTCTTGAATAAATGCCCATCTTTATAAAATATCCTGCTGATATTGAAATTGCATAAACATGATATGACTGCTTTTTAAGGTAAAGTGAAATCGTCCGCATAAAACAAACAGATAATGTCATCAGCCATTTTATTTTGTAAATGATTGCTAAATTTCTTTATTACTGCAAACGAACGCCATACTTAGAAAAGTGGGAAAAAAAATCAAAGAGTAAAATCACAAAAATACTAAGCTCCGAGGAAATTCAGACATTTGATTTTGTAAACGATTGCTAAATGACATTTATTACTGCAAACTTACTCGATACTTTAATAGTTTAAAAACATCCCCTTGTATTCAAAAAGTAAAATCACAAAAATACTGAACTCAAACATCAAACAAGTAGACAACAGCTGTCATATTCCCGACTTTTCAATATTCTTACTATAAGAACGGGGAATGTGTAAACATTTTGACCAAAAAGCAGGAATCAATACTAGGCCACCAATGGGTCTTCAAATTATTATCTGTTGTTTTTCCCCAATTACATCGTTTTGCAAAAAGGTTCCATATAATGACACTGTTCCAATTGTCGACAATACTTACATTTGTAATTTATAAATATTAAACCTGGACAAACAAAAAACTTCAATAAAAGCAATGCTCACAAAACGGTTTTTTTTTTCCTTCTCTAAAATATGATTACTAGTATATATTTTTTTTGGAATGGCAGGATCCCTTGAACAGTTTTAAAACAATATTCTTCAAATGAAGTCTTATTTTGGTTTTCCTACATTATATTGTTTTGAATTATACCGTTAGTTTTCTTGTTTGCCTAACATTCTCGTTTTATTTTTTACTTTCCTCATGTCGAGGACTTTTATAGCTGACTCTTATCGTTGTTGAAGGATGTATGGTTTCTTATCATTGCTTATAATTTTATAATTGAATCTATAGGAACGTTATCTCATTGGCAATCACGCCTCTCATTTGTTATGTCTATATAATTTACTTTTGGATGTAATGCGTCTTCTGCTTGGCTGACGTTATTTTGTTATCAGCCCATAGACATAATTTAGTCATGTGACCGTGACGTCATCAACGTTTTTCAAGGTTTTCTACGGTTTAAAATGGAATTTAGAATTTGAAAAAATGACGGTAATATAATTTCTATGGAACTGTATGGTGTTGTATAAATTCATGGCAAAAATCAAAACACAAAGTTTTCAAACCAAAAGCAATGGAACAACTCTTTTATCTTTGTAACTTGACGAACACAATCTAAATTTCAAATATCAAAGAAAATTTATATCAAGCGATAAAAAAAAACTTTGGTGCAACCGATATATCATGTCATTGATTTAAACTAATAGAATATATATTGAAATAATTTAAAATGCAATTTGTCAATAAATATAATCACTTTCATTTGTGTGTTTAGAGACCGTATTTTTTTTAACTGCGCATGCTGTGCTAGATCATTAAAGCGTTTGTCGTTTTTTCTCTTTATGTTTTTGTCATGGGAAATTCTGCATTTTAATCAAATGTATGATTTAAGAGAAACACATGTTTCAAATCAAATACAGTTCAAAAGATGAAATATGAAAGCATAATTCTGGATTGGTTCCGTTTTCAATTTGTCAAGAAGACGGAAGTATTTCTTTTTATAACAAAATGCAACTGTTAAGGGAACAGTTGATGATGGAAACATTATGACTGTGGTTTTGAATTATGGATATTTCATGGATACAGATATTGTAAGGTAAGTTATGATAAACAAGCAATCAAATGCTACTGCCAATGCAACAATAAATAAAAGGAGATGTTGCATTAAAAGACATAAAGACAGAAACCCTACAACAATTTGATGTTAATTACAATAAAAGGAACAAATGAATCCCCAATTATCCATTCAGTGGATTTAATTATTTTAAACTTATAATGTATATTTAACGGTAGTTCAAACAAATGACGTTTGAAGAAGATTAAAAATAACTTAATTCATAAAGATATTAACAGTTTTTATATAACAATTATATTACGAAATCGTTCAAATATTATTTTCAAATGAGTGTGGTTCTTTCCCAAAGGGATAAGATAAAATTGTATATCGACACGTTCGAATCAGAGATTACGGCAATTCAACTATAACATCAGTGTAAATAACATTTGTTTTGGGTGTTGCGGAATAGAACTCGAATGTTACCTACTCTGAGGCTTAAACCCTCCGGTAGAAATCATGATATCTTGATAATAACAGGGATTCTGTTTCATCAATTTATGATCAGAAAAGTAATGTATTTGTTTCATAATTACTTGACTTTTTAATCATCAGATGTTGTACTTGTAAACATATCGTTCCATCTTGATAATATTAAGAAAATTATGTGCATCATAGCAGCGAACGATGTTTTGGTTATAAATTGCAGGATAGAAATGTACTGCTGAATGTCAAATACTGCATTATATAGATTTAGCACAGAGTAGATTGACATGTAAAAACAGATTTATTCATAACAATTTTTATCATCCAATTTATTTCCTAAACTTATGTAATTTGCTCACGGTTGTCTGAGTACCATTTGTATTAATGAAAGCCACTTGGACATTATGATTAAAGAAAATCCTATTTAGCAAAATTTCATCTAAGCAATACTTAGATAAAGCTGTCGATCTACTCCTACATGTGTCTAAAGCTTTGATTTGTTGTCCAATCCGTCAACAGAGTTCATATACCTCAGTAATTCAACAAACGTAACCCTAAAATTTCGGCTATGAGATTGTAGTGCGATATCGCGTTATATTATTAAACAAATCGAATTTAGAATTTCTTTTATGTTTAAAGGATTCGACAACCTTAACTACCTTTACATTGCAGCCGATATAAAAAATAATTTATCTAGAAACCAGAAAGAAAATATATGATGAAAACCGCCTTACAACATAAAGTACAATCAAGCGTATTCACGATAAGTTTCAAAAAATTCATTTGTGTCATACAAAGGAAGGTATCATTATGTTTCTAGCTTTTTTTGCAGCGATATTGAATTCTTTTTAATATTTCATAGACAAATTAAGTTCTCTATATACGGTTTATATAGAAACATAGAGCGAGTTTTATCGGCTCTTCTGGGTTTGTCAATAGATTATTTATCAAAGTCAATAGTCAACAGATATAGGTTTGAGTACATTTACGAGTAATGTATAATAGTACGACACAAAATTGAAACCATATTCTAAAAGTAAAGTAACCCCAGGTAAATATGACATTATAAAAAGACAAATATAAAAAATGCCCAAATATTATGTATACTTATATAATTGCCGAATCTAAAAAATCGTGCAACGTTTTACAATTTAGTGTATTCATGAATCAAGAATACATAAATTGTAAAAGTTAAAACTCAATTATTTCGTTCAATGCATTTTTTTCTATCGATGTTTTGTAAGTCTTTGTCTATTTCCGGTAATTGTTTCGTACGCTAATTATAAAGAATTACATTTTGGATGGCCATTACTAAGGTCGTAAAGAGGAAGAAGTCATCAATATAAGTAAATACTTTGTGTCATTGTGAATATAAAGATTCCTCTAACAGTTTATACACAAAAAGCGACACACATGCATACTTCATAACTACAATCCCCTTCCCTTTCATAAATGTTACCTTCCGAATTAGACTATTTACCGAATTTGTTATACCATAAGCAAAACGACGGGTGCCACATGTGGAGCAGGATCTGCTCACCCTTCCGGAGCACCTGAGATCACCCCTAGTTTTTGGTGGGGTTCGTGTTGTTTATTCGTAAGTTTTCTATGGTGTGTCATGTGTACTATTGTTTGTCTGTTTGTCTTTTTTATTTTAATCCATGGCGTTGTCAACTCATTGGTTTTAATCTAATTTCATATAGCCTTTCATCTGTGATCTTTAAATTTTTCATATATTTGAATATTTGTATAGCATGCAATCTTTGTATGGTCATAAACTTGAAAATTTCTATAGCAATTTTATTTCCTTTTGATCATATAGCAAAGAATTCGTTAACACTTCATTAAGTAGCCAAAATCAGTTTTAAAAGTACATTTAATTTGTTTGAAATAAGTAAAAATAGCATATAAGTATAGTTTTTGTTATTGTAGAAGTACACCATTTAAAAATATACTTATTCTTATTTTACAACAATGTTGTATGTGTTGAGATAGGAATGGATATCAAGAAGAGGAGGTACATGTTATGGTTTATTTGACCCTGGAAATTCACATAAAATGAAACGCGGTATGCGTATATTACATTACACTTTTACACTTTTTTTAACTCTGAAAAATTAGCATACAGGCCGAGTTGGGATGATGAAATTTGACATTGACGACATTCCCCGTCAGAAGCGATATTTTTCCGTTTGTTTTGCAAAATATGATAATCTTACAATCACTCGACTCAAACTTATATGAAATAGAATGCATTTTAAATTCTGTAACAGTGATTAATATTTTCAGCAAACTGCAATGTTTATTTGAGTACATATTTTCAACATTTTGAAATATTTTAGATCTCAAGACCATAATTAAATAAATAAATAGGACAAGTTCCTAACCGATACCTTCTTCTTAATCTCTTATCAACTTGAGGGAACTCTTCGAAATGCGTCTTATAGTTTTTGTATGTAAAAGTAGGTGACTGGGATTGGTCTTCACTATTATAAAATAAATAGGACAAACTGTTCTTAATATTGAAGATAAAAATAACATAAACGATATTTTTTGTACACTTTGTAATGAACACATCGCTCAAAATGACTTCGATTGAAAGAAAAGATGTAAAATGCTAATTCTGAATAATGACAAGTAATTCTGTGGTAATGAGCAAGTCGTTATTGTATGTCATCTCTTAATCACTATTGAATGACCAGAAGCATCCTGTTGATTAAATTGGTGTCTTGTGAAACAAAGTATCTAGTTAACCTTAAACTTATTCCATTTAATGGTGGTGTAATTGAAATAATGACAAAAATATATAAATCAGTCTAGAAAATATACAGAATAACAACTCGCTTCCTGTGGTGAAGTATTATGCTATTTGATCAACATTCACTAAGTGCGTATCAATGCAATTCAATAAAACTCAATAAACTATTTAATCTAATTTGTTTTTCTTGTACCTATCTTTCAATTTAAAACAGATACATTTATTGCAACGCATTGCAGGATAGGTTACTGTAGTAATATTTATAAATATGCGTTTGTTTTCTCTCAATTGATAAACATATTTTTCTTGTAAACTTAAAAACAAAGCTCTTTTTTTGTTGCATTCATTGTTAAATCACATGTGCTGTTTATATTTTCAGATAAAATGAACTGATTTTAAAGAATCGACATCAGCCATGCCGGATAAACATTTTTTGGAGACGATTGAAGACTTTATGAAAATATTCAAAAATAATTCACAAAATTTATCAGCAGCTCATGCCTTTATTCTTCATACGGCTAATTTAACAGGCAACTCAAGTTCGAATACAAATGAACATAATGAATCTGGTGATATCTTAAGGAACGTTTTGCTTGTGTTAGCATATGGAACGTTGACGTTTATCTCCTTGTTTGGGAACAGTATCGTCTGCTATGTTATCATTCGAAACAAAAGGATGTACACAGTTACCAATTTCTTCATTGCTAACATGGCAATGTCAGACTTATTATTGACTTGTTTTAACGTTCCGTTTAATATAGCAAAGAACTTATTGACAGAATGGCCATTTGGGGACTTTCTCTGCCATTTTGTAAATTTATCGTTAATGGTATCAGTATATGTATCAACTTTTACACTTACATCGATAGCGTTAGACCGTCAAAGGGTAATTTTATACCCTTTGAAACCGCGAATAACTAAACCAGTTGGTTTAGGTATCCTGGCAGTTATATGGATAGTAGCCATTTTATTCTCTTTGCCTTATGGAATTTACAACAAAGTTCAAAGTGTAAATTGGTTGACAAAAGATGTACGCCGTTGTCGACAATCTTTTCCTGAGCCGGCGGAATTATTTGAACAGTGTTTGACTTTGATAACAATGATACTCCAATATATCATTCCACTTACAATTATTGCCATATCATATGGTAGAATCGTTAAAAAACTTTGGCTAAGAAGCAGTCTTGGTGCTGTTACCCAACAGCAACAAGTTTTACATGCTAGGGCCAAACGAAAGAGTATTAAACTTTTGATAACAGTCGTTGTTGTATTTGGATTGTGTTGGATGCCAATAAACCTGTATCACTTACTAACAGATTTTCATCCAAATGCTGCAATTTTTCATTATGACAGTACAACGTTTTTCATCTTGCACTGGATAGCGATAAGCAGCACGTGTTATAATCCTTTTGTATACTGTTGGTTGAATGAAACATTCAGAGCGGAAGTGAAATCTTGTTTTGCATGCTGTAAGCGGCATAGGCGTGTTCATCCGGGTGTCGAAATAGATGGAATACTACTACGTTCTGATAAGTTAAATAGTTATAGAAGTAAAACTTTTACAAGCATGGTGCGCTCAACGTCAAATTTTAGTTCGATTAAAATACATAAAATTGACAAGAGCGAACGAGAACAGGCTTTTTTAGCTCGCGATTCGACGCACTTAATTGAAAGAGACACATCTCCTGCGGCCCCAATGATAAAGATAGACGACAATCAGAACTCTACGTTACAATAGTTCATTGAAAACAAATCACTGAGATAAACAGGAGTAAGAAAAGTTCAGAAAGTTATAAAATTGAGGCAGTTTATGCTGAGTACATTTTTATGTGATATTTCAATAAAACAGAATATGTAATAAATGGCAATTTTGAAGAGTGAAAAGGCAGTTGAAATAAATTGTTTTCTAAAGATATATTGTGTTTGAATAGTACATACACTGATGTCTTGTTTTAATAAAATAATTTAGTCGATATTACTAATAATATAAGCCCGTGAGAGGTACTATCATCAAAACAGTTTATTCTATCTTCCATATTTTCTAAATAAATCTAAGGAGTCTATGTTTTCTATTATTTCTTTATTCAAAACTATTGCTAATTTACCCGAAGCTTCGCCGACATGATTAACTACAGCAGAATCAAAGAGTAAAACTAATTCTACTACAATAACAGTATACAAAGCGCTTCAGCTTGATGGATCAGACTTACGGAAGTCCCCCTTTCGGAAAATGTATTCGTTACCACCAATAGTTACTTCAAGTAAGAGTAATTGAAAGTGTTTGCTATAATTGAAAATGACAAATGCGATTAAATAAAACCTATTTTGCATATACTCCTTAAACCGTTTGCTTCCATGAATAATTTAACGTAGTTGTATTTGGCAAAACATTCGGAAATGGGGGTCCTCAATGTGCGTTAACTTCAAACTTTATTTGACATTTTTTACTTTTTTTTTTATTCAAATGTCACTTGTGGGTCTTTTGTTTTAGATGAAACGTGCGTCTAGCGTTCGAAATTTAAATCTTATTATCTCTGATGATTTTTTTTCAGTCGAAACTTCTGCGTTACAAGCTCCTGACTTGGAACAGGCAGATAAAGAATGTGTTGGGTCATACATGATTGTGATAGTTAAATCCTTCTATCCTGAATCAGTTATTTAACAGCACACCATTAGAATAAACTGTAAAAAGTAATAACAATTGGTTTTACTAAAAAGATCGGTACGATGCAAAACAATCACACATAACCAAAATAGACACATCGCACAGGAATTAGACTGAAATCTAGTTCAAAGTCAATAACAACTAATAGATAAATCATGTCCTCCCAGAATAAAATATCAATCAGTACATATCCACCGAAAAGACGTCACAAACACTCTGAGATAGTTTTTGACGCATGACCTTGTGCAATGCCAAAATATAGGTAACCAGTATCGAAGTGATCAAGAGGTACGTAAAGCAAAAACATATATTAAGTTTTAATTTTGCTGTGAAACAGCCCATACTTTTAGTACCAATTAAACATGCATGATGCACCCGTAAATGCTCCCTTTGGGGTTGATCAATATCACTTAGTATGTTTATTAAAACAAAGAACCAATGAGACTTGAACATTAGTATATCACTGAAATCTCTCGTTTATCATGTTTAATATTAATATATTAAGTATCGGAAAATCTGTAGATTTATAAAGTTCAAAATCCTAAACGGTTTGATGAATGATAGATTTGGTAATATTAGATTCAATGAAAACAATATAAGTATTACAAATAAATATACTTGTCTACCATCTACATTTGTGCAAAATAAAAAAAATATTATTAGATTGACGATATTCTCTTTTTTCAATGAAAGTTTATCACTGAATTTAGAAAGTTTGTTGAGGTTAATCATATAAAAATGTAGGATTTACAGGTTCTCACTACGTGACTGTCTATAGAAAAAAAAGGATTAGTGTAACCGTTTCAAAGGTTGCAATTCAGTACATATTGACAATGCAATTTCCCATAGGAATTCCTTTATCCCTCATGGAAGCTGTGCCACTTTTATTTTGCCGATGATTGGATCAATGTTCTTCATATTAGAAAAAAGGTAAAATCACAAAATTACTGAACTCCAAGGAAAACTCAAACCGGAAAGTCCCTAAATCAAAAGGCAAAATCAAAAGCTGAAACACATCAAGCGAATGGATAAAACTGTCATATTCCTGACTTGATACAGTTATTTTCTTATATAAAAAAGGGTGGATTCAACCTGGTTGTATAACTAGCTAAACTAGTCTCTTGTATGACGGTCGCATAAAATTATATTAAAAAGACAACGATGTGTGAATAAAACAAACAGACACAATAGGAAATGATAGCTTCAAAATAAATAACAATCCGTCATGAAAGATACTAATTTCAAACCAACAGATGCGCGTTTCGACAATAATGGTTCTTCGGTGATGATCGGGCGAAAATATCACAACTAACAAAATAAGTATGATAACAAAACAATAAGGTACAATAAATTATGAAAATTTGTCAAATATTCTATTTCATAGCCGATGATATAATATGTTAAAAAACAGAAATGACCCTACAGTGTGTTAATCTAAAACTCACACAATTATAATGCGTCTAAACATTTCATTTGATTTATTCTGTTGTATCAAATATTAATACAAATTAAAGATGTGGCTTTTATTTTGTGCTGCTATACTATGGATGTTAGCAATTGAATATCATCGTACTGCACTCACCGATGTTTTTTTCAAGGATGGATTATGATATTATCCATATGAATCACTTATTAACATAATTGTGTTGCTAATAAAATACATATTTAATGAGAATGTAATGATTCCACGGATACTCAGCAATAACAAACAGCGAACATTTTGTTTCATTATTCGAAGTATAATTCTATTGCTATAAACCAGAGACATATGATATATTGTAGTATCTGTATAAACTACAAACAAATGGATTCCACAGAATACCCAAGTATGTTAATTTTAGAATATCCAATAAGGTATAGCTAAAAATAACATAGCTATCATGTCTAAACATATCTTTCAAGAGGAATGACCTTAGAAGTCAGTTAACTTTAATAAGATTTTTTGCTAAAGATAATCAATATTATCTCAATTGTAACTTGTTCATTTACCGACGGCAACGGATTCTAAATATGGTTGAATAAGTCAAATAGTTATCAAGGGACCGAGATTTATGATTTAATACACCAGACGCGCGTTTCGTCTACATAAGACTCATCAGTGACGCTCAGGTCAAAATAGTTATATAGCCAAACAGTACGAAGTTGAAGAGCATTGAGGACCCAAAATTCCTTAAAGTTGTGCCAAATACGGGTAAGGTAATCAGATACTGAAAGTTGGTTAAAAACTAAATGTATAAATGATGTTCTCTCATATGAAAGTATCAATAATAAACAGTCTGACAAACGTTTTGCCATGTCAACATATAGGTAAACAGATAAGATTTAGTGTTTTGAGAAGTCATAAATGTACACATCCATTTAGTTATGTTTATCTATAACAATAAAATCGATTTCGATACCGATAAAAACCATAGTCAAAGTGTTTTAATGTGTGAAATCGATTAGCGTGTAGAATAGGTTTATTCGAAACCGATAAAAAGCATATTCAAAGATTTTTACTGTGTGAAATCGATAATCGTGTAGAATAGGTTTATTCGAAACCGATAAAAACCATATTCAAAGATTTTTACTGTGTGAAATCGATAATCGTGTAGAATAGGTTTATTCGAAAGATGAACAAGTATACATTGGTATCTATATAGTATATTTACGGTCATATATGATAGGATGTGATATCCCGTTATAAATAAGAATTCTTCAGGTACAGCAAAATTACATTACCAGATCTTTGTTTCTTTAAAATAATTAAGTAAGAGTTTTAAATAATTTGTTGTAACGAAATCCCGCAATCAATAATTTACCACTGATCATAAATTGAACTTTTAAACGCCACATCAGACACGAAAATAAGCGTAGAAGTTGTGAAATATACACACTGTAAGAAGGGACCGAAGAAACATTACTTTTCAGAAAGGAAACAGTAATATCAGGGAACTATAAATCCTCTCTTCTGTCATTTAGTTTATAGTTTCCCGTGTGAAACTACGATATTGAAATATAGAAAAAAATGTATTGCAAATTGTATTCGAATTATTAAAAACAACTTCCTTTGAAATTGAGTAAATTTTATAGACTTCAGAAATGAATATTAAAACTTTAATCATCTCATCACAGTAAGCATATTTAATATATGTTCCTTTTTAATTACAAAAGAGAGCTTTTTAATAAGTTGCAATCAGAGGTTCCATTTCTTTTATCTTCTGTTTGATAGGATTATGAGCAAGTATAGAGTACTGAGTTAAACTGTCATAATTGTCACATAAATTAAACGAAACATCAAAAGCATTTAATTCATACAAAACATCTAACGACACACAGTTTTGACACTGCAAAAAATAATGATTTCATTTTTTTTTTCATACGGTATATTACTCAATTCTTTGATAAAAGTAAGTGAACTAGTTAACAGCACAGCAAGACTTCCGTTTTGTGGTTTTGCAATGAAACATTGAAATATAGTTTTGCTGGCATGGCTATTTCTATGTATAGAAATTAGTGAGATGACTTGAAATGATTAATAGACAATAGTCGTTTATATATGTTCAAATCTGGTATACTAGTATCCATTTTGAATATATAAAATACATTCAATGATTTGAAAGTGATTTGTCTTACAATATATCGGCAAAATAGTAAAACATAATGGGCTTTGCACAAATGAGTTCGCATTATAGTTAACTGTTGACATATAATAATAAGATTAAAAAGTATTCTAAATTGTTGAAGTCTACAAATTTGATTATGAATTACCCTTTGGCACCATAATTTGTGCAAAATTGAATATCAGCTGAAACATTACAAGTACACATATTTTGTATATTTATATTTGAATTTGAAATCTTTTAACAAATCATATTTATAAGTAAGCATGGTAAAGGCCTACGATCATATCTAAATATAAACGGGTAAAAGTAATAAACCGGGCATTAATATGTAAGATTTTGGTATTTATCCAAAAGACAATTCGTTAAACAAAACCATTTCAAATTATAGATATATTGACCTGATATGTGATAGATTAATCTCTGTGGAACATATGATGCGTGTAATATGATATTAATATTGTACTTTGTATATTTTCGAATACAAGGGATCACCAAAAATGTTTTATCATACTTTTATCTTTGTATCTAATGTTTTCAAAACTGAACGTGACAAAATCTGTACAGGTATAAAAACACAACACATTTATAATCATTTTATTGGTTCATTTTAATATTTTCTCTACCCTGAATATTTGTCTTAACTTTTAACCATACTTCTTTTAATGCAATTGAATAAAAACAAAACAAAAAACATATTGAATGTCGAAACCACTGACTGGAATTGATGAACATAGCATCATGTATCAAACGTTGCAGTTTTCTTGTTGAAGGACATAAAACCACAATAAAATAGTAGTTTAACAGAATTTCGTTTATGAAGCAAATAAGCCTTAACAACTAATCCCCATACAGGTTGGGTGACAAAGTGTACATAAATTCCTTTCACAGATGTTAGACAAATTTGTGTGTAAGCAAGGAAATTCTAATAGGCACTTGATGAAGCTTTTGTGTTTTAGAGTATACATCTTGTTTTTATATTCAACTCTTTCGTGGCCTCTTTCGCGAGTTGGTGCTTTGATATATGAAGCCTTCATCTACAAATACAAGACTTGATTGTAAAAAAATTAAAATTGCCACATTATTTCATTCTCAAGTTCACAAGGGTAAATGAATAATGTACATAACAACTCCAATGAACCAAAGTAGTTTTGATAACAAATCCTGCTTCATTGTTAGCCTTTTATATATAAGTGTTTTCATTGTTTTCACAAAGAGCGATTTTGATGCAGACCATTTAATAAATTTGATGTTTGAACACGAAATCACAACTCTCAAATACAATTTTGTCGGATTGAAAGACCCATGACATAAGTTTTTGTTCTTCTTAATAATAATTAGATTGAGAATGGATACAGGGACATTTGTTTTGTTTTGTTTAATTCATTACGAATCGATAAAGTATAATTGACAAATGTAAAACGGTGATAGTTGATCGAAAAAATTTGATCTTAATGATAAACACCATCGTAGATATCAAGCTTAACATTTTGAACGCCAGAGGAACGTTTCGTGTACAAATAGTTCGTCAGTGAGACGCGTATCAAAAAGGTTAAAAGGTAAAATAAATAACGAAAATGTAGGGCATTTAGGACCCAAAGGAACAATCCATACAGAATCATGGAAGTCGTGAAAAAAAAATGAGATGAAAGACTGATTTCCATTTTTTTTTAATGTATATCTTTTAAAAATATTTGGTGCATTGAACTTTTAAAAAATATATATTTTCTAGCACTTTTGTTTACTGTTTCTTTCATCGCGGTTTGCTCTTTTCAATTGCTCTGTGTGGCTGAAGAATTTTTCTCGCGAGAGTTACATTGGTAAATAGTTAGAGTACATTTCTGACGATTTAGATATTATAATAGTTGATCTTTTAACAGAAAATCGATTTACAAGTGGTTTTTTTCATAGAAAAAAATCTGAATTTAAAACTGTATCCATATACCTTTCTTAAATGCCATGTATCAGATGACATGATACATTCTGTTTGTTAATTTTCAGTTCATAGAAACATGGCAATATGCTCTAACTGAGCTTGTGGATTCCTCATGCAAATTATATAATCCTTTAAAATTTCGGTGGATAAAGTTCATTCCAGAAAGGTATTCACTGAGGACATACGAACTTCTTTGTTTAATAATACAAATCAAAATGATGTATTCGTAATACGAAAAAAAAGAATAAAAAAAGAATCCTATATAAGTATTTTTCATTATTGATATAATATATAATTATTTTTAATGATACAATAAATTCAGTTGCTGTCTGCAAGAGCATCGGTGCAACGACGAAATGCTACCAGGACTACAGTTAAGAAAGAGTAAGGTGATTTATCATGTCTGCTGGGATTCCATTGATGTCTTAATAATCCAGGAGAAGACGACGTACTTATGTTATCTCCGGACTAATTTGATCATTAAAGTAATATCGCTGAATTACAAGCAAAAGAAACGACATTTCCTGGAAGTAGCAGATGTCAGGTCGTAGATAATTGACTTTGAGTGACAATAATAGCATTGATGTAATTGATAACAAGACATAGGTCGAAACAGTCGTGTGTCATTGAAACTTTACATGTATCTGTGTGCTTCGAATAATAAACCAATACAAAACATTTTTCATAACACGATTATTATCAACCGCGATTATATAAAACCGTCACACGTATTTACAATGTGATTTTAGCTAACACAATGATAGCCTTTAATGCCAGATTATTGTGACCAGGAGAATGTTGAATACTGATCGAGAAAAATAACCACTATGTGAATCAATGTTAATTAGACGTATTTCTTATAATGTATAGGCTGTAAACAAAGGTCAAAGAACATTCATCGGAGACAATGACTGTCAAAAATATATTGTCAACATTTAAAATAAATTCTAGTTGGAAAAAAATGAACAATAAACTGTGTCTCTAAGGACATTTCCTGACGCACAACAGTCATTCTTATTAAGTATTCGTTTCAATAAATTCGCCGAATTACAAAAGACCTTTATCAAATTATTAGTTATACCACAAGAAACTTATTGTTCACGAATGTCAAATAAAAGTAGGTGACAGTGTGCCCGTTATAATTATTGGGTTTTTTGTGTGTTTTTTGGGCGGAGGCAACTCTTTAAAACCAACAAACCAGGTGTTCTTTGTTAATGATTCAGTACCATTATAACTTGTCTCAAAATGCAATTAAAATACAACCAAAACACTGTAATCTTTCAGAATGTGTGCTGTTTGATCGATAGTTAAGGTAAAAATAACCAAATTACTGAAATGCAGAATTTGCCAAGTAATGTTAGTTGTCATGCAATAACGTTTCGAAAAAAAACATGACAAAATAACCAGAAGCAGTTGATAAATTTGCATATCACCTCGCTAATCACCACTTTGGAAAATATTGAATTCACATAAATTTAATCCTATATACATACTGTACAACTTATATATTTCTTTCGGACTGATATATCTATGATACACTTATTGTATTTTTAAAAGTGGTAAGGCTTGTATGCCTTGAATTGATTTTATACCAGGACCATATTTATAAAAACCTTTAATCTAGACTTAAATTCACATTATAGATTCATTCATATGTGTTCTTTTTAACGGGGCGCCAAATAAGACTCTCTCACAACAAAATCATTTTTGTCTTACAGAACTATGTGATACAGACTTCTTTTATGAGAACTTCAATTTTGTGATGACAAAATTAATTTTTGTAAACAAAATTCATTTCTGTAGACAAAATTCATTTTTTGTCAAAAAGGTATGCAAATATAAACTTATTTGCATACAAAATTGACTTTTGTTACCCGATATGGAAATAAAAACACAAAAGTAAATTCTGTGAGACAAAATTCAATTTTGTCAATTTTGTCTCACAAAGTCGATTTTGTGAAGACAAAGTTAATTTTGTGAGACAAAATTCATTTTTGTGACAACAAAATTCATTTTTGTGACAACAAAATTCATTTTTGTGACAACAGAATTCACTTTTGTGAGACAAAATTGACAAATTGAATTTTGTCTCAGTTTTGTGATACAAAACTCAATTTTGTCAATTCTTTTGTCAATTCTGTATCACAAAAGTCAATTTTGTCAATTTTGTGATAACAAAATTCATTTTTTGTGAGTACAAAATTCATTTTTTGTGAGTACAAAATTCATTTTTTGTGAGTACAAAATTCATTTTTTTGACGACAAAATTAACTTTTGTGAGACAAAATTGACAAAATTGAATTTTGTCTCGTCTCACAAAAGTCAATTTTGTTACTTTTGTTAGACAAAATTGAATTTTTGTCTCAATTTTTTGAGACAAAAATGAATTTTGTCAATTTTGTCTCACAAAAGTCAATTGTGTCTCACAAAAGTCAATTTTGTCTCACAAAAGTCTATTTTGTCTCACAAAAGTCAATTTTGTCCCACAAAAGTCAATTTTGTCTCTCAAAAGTCAATTTTGTCTCACAAAAGTCGATTTTGTATGCAAATTAGTTCACAGAATCCAAACTAAACTTATTTGCATACAAAAAATTCCAATTTTCAAATTAGGTAACAAAAGTCAAGTCTGTGTAACAAAAATGAATTTTGTCATGACGAAAGTGACTTTTGTCCACTGAAAGGTAATTTTGTATGACAACATTTTAAATTTGTAGTATGTTACAAATTATGTTAAACTTAACTCATTTTTGTTGAACAAAAGTCACTTTTGTCCGTACAAAATTGAATTTTGTGTACAATACCACAAAAGTCCCATTCGGCGCCCCGTACTGTTAGGATCCCAATAAGTTTAGGCGTATTCCTAAACACATGACAAAAAGACAAAAACGGCAATGAGATTAATTTTAAAATACTAAATGTAAGACAGTTCTATTTGCTGTTATTTTATGAATTGTCTTTAAGATACAAATTGATTAATAATGTCTTGTGAATTTGGCATCTGAGTACCATTTTGATTATTTTTCTAAAGCAGAAATAGATTAAAGCTTTTTGAAGTGTATTATGTTGATTCTACAGTTGTTGAATTCCGTTGTTTGGATGTTTTCTTTATGTTTTTTTTATCTTCCGTTTGACCAAATACAAGGAAATTGGTCATACTTCATTATTCTTATAATATGTTGAATCATTCGAAAGTGTAATAAATAAACTCATCATAAATACAATGGTTAACTTTGTATTTACGCCAGACGCGCGTTTTGTCTACAAAAGACGCATAAGTGATGCTCGAATCCAAAAAAGTTAAAAAGGCCAAATATACATTTGTAGTACGAAGTTGAAGAGCATTTAAGACTTGTATGTGTTATACAAGGCATAAACAGCCTTAGCCATAGTAGGACAGTACAATCTCTCTAAATCAAAACTTGATCTTTATTGCCATTTGATTAGATAATTTCCGTTTTTAATTTACCTTGGGGTTTATGATTTTTATGATTTTACTTTTTACATATATGACTGTGTCTTTATACTGCATTTATTTCGTCTTAGTTTGGTTAATTGCAACCATTTTAAATTTTTAAATTTTTTTTTAACATCCAGTTAAGAGCGAAATCGTTTTGACTTTGCCTTCATAATATGAATCTAATGTAGACGATCTACGCTGTTTGGCGTATGTGATTTCGCAAACTTCACTTTATAAGTTTACTCATGCTTAACCCTAAAATGAATAAAATGAGGAATTACTTACCAATTTATTTTGTTCTCTTGAAATATGGTTATATTTTCGTCAATGTTGCATGAGTTATTTCTCAAACAATGATATAATCTGTTTTTGTTTTCGATGCTGTTCAAAGAAAAAAATCATCAACTTCCTCATTAATGACACTTTTAGTGGCCTTGGTATCTTGTTTACGGGATCAATACATTAATTATTTAATTTATCTTTATTACGGTGTAAAAAGAAAAGCTTATTTTCCCCTGAATGCTCATTAAGAGTGTGTTCTAGTGTGTTGCAACGGAATGTTTTTGTCTCCTTTGTAAGATATCTTGAAGACAAATGGCATGGCAGATTAGACTGCTGTACAGTTAGTAGCAATGTCCTCAACGATTCATTGAACATTTTCCGTTATGACAAATTATTTAACCAATATCTACTTTAATTAGTTAGCAAACTACCCAATACATGCTCGCAGCGTTATGCTATATGTTCTGTAAACAAGCATGTATTACAACATATTCCATGTAATGAAATTTTAAAATAAATAAGGGACGAAAAATACCAGAGGGACAGTCAAACTCATTGCTCAAAAATAAACTGACAACGCAATGGCAAAATAAAAAGAAAAACAGGCACATATTAGTACAAAAGACACAACATATAAAACTAAAGCCAAAGCACCACTAACCCCACCAAAACTGGGGGTGATGTCAGGTGCTGCAGAAGGGTAAGCAGATCATGCTACACGTGTGGCACCCGTCGTGTTGCTTATGTTATTACAAATCCGGTAAATCGTCTAAATCGGTAAATCAAATTTGTGAAAAGGGAAAGGTATTGTATTAACATCATTAAGAACATATCCGATCTCATTTGTGAAATATCCCTCTCTTTATTCGTATAAATCGTTCACGAGTTTGGAGTTTGATTCCTTATTAAGTAATTTTGATACACTGTATATGCTTCTAAAAGAATGTTTTGAAACACTTCTTATGATATAAATAAGGTTCCAGTAATGAAGGCTCATATTTAAATTTGAAATAACCAAAACATTCGAAATTAACAGCCATACTGGTTTAATGTGGTACCTTACACTACAGGTAGATAACTCTGTAAAATCAGCTGAACGTTTTAATAACGTTGTGTTGTTAAGGAAATATTAAACTTCTAAATGATTAAAAAGAAGTGTTTCTCAAACTGCTATATAACCAGTGTAATATTTCAGATTAAAACGGTTGGTTCAAGTTTTTTGAAATTTTTATATTTTTGTCAAAGGGTCAAAGTAAATACTTTGTTAAAATTTTATGAAAATAAAACGCGCCAAATTAATTTTAGTTGAGGTGTTGAGTACCACCTAAAGGTCAAGGTTGTTGAATCGATTAAAGAAAAAAACCCTAAAAACTATAATGAAAATATTGGAAAAGTACCCCTCCGAATGTTTTTTTTTTTGCGCGCGCACGAGAAATGTAAGTTTCTGTTCATATGTAATTTGTTATGTCATCAGATTCCACTTTGTCAATTTTTAGCGTTGTGTAATTATTTTTACAAGATCATGGGTCAAAATTGTTAAAATTGTGTCTTTTAATTGCGACTCCTTCCAAAGTTTGCGAACTGAGTATCACTCCAAAACTTAACCAACATAACGTAGTACATTTGAATACATAAATACTTAAGAAAACACATAAATGGAGATTTTATTCATTTTTATTGTCAGTCAGAAACTGTGTTGATTAATGTTTTCAGTAGTATAATAAGATAATGCATATGAACAAATTCTGATAAAATACATCCAAATTATATAACGTATGTAGATAATCAAAGCATTAGTGCACACCATTACCAATTTATATACTTTATTAGTCTTTGTAGACGAAACGTGCGTCTGGTGTACAATATTTTAATTCTGGTATGTATGATGAGTTTGTTTTAGAAATAAACTAATCTAACTCTCCGATATTATTTATTGATGAGGTAATTTTACTTCATAAAACATGTTACTAAACTATGTTCATACAACTATTTAATAATAAAAAGGACTTCCATTTCTCAAACTAAGCACGTCTGTTTAATTGTCTACTATTTGAATTGATTTAACCTAACTTATGCAAAGAGAGCATTTCTCCAGATAACATAGTGATTTAGCTGAGTAGAAGCAGAATTCTATTTTATGAAATAATGACAGTGTTCGACATTATTCGTCTATACATTTCCGTATTGGGGTGGCATTGATTGATTGAAATGATATATTCAATTTATTCTGTCTCTCAATTTTTATCATAACAATCTATCCAGACCCAAAGTTGGAAACATACCAAAATTGACATATTAATACATAACTGCTAGCAAATTCTTAAATTAT
This sequence comes from Mytilus trossulus, assembly GCF_036588685.1. Lineage (NCBI taxonomy): Eukaryota > Metazoa > Mollusca > Bivalvia > Mytilida > Mytilidae > Mytilus > Mytilus trossulus. The sequence goes on from NC_086376.1 coordinate 87,730,250, forward strand.
TAAATGTCATTGCTCAATATTTCTATTACGTTGACTTCGTCATACTGTACGTTTTCATACACATTAGGATGATACACGGTGATATTGTGGTTGTATGCTCGCCTCAAATGCGGAAGACCTTGTATGTTCAAACACCGGCCACACCAAGCAAAAGACAAAGGCATTTGATACTTCTACACCAAACACTTTACATAAGAATAAATAGCAAGCAATGTTCAGCGGACAGCATCTTTGTCTGCTTTTTGAGTCGATATACTATATTCCACTTTATATAAAACACCAATGCATTATTTTGAAACGGTCTTATAATATGTCAACATAGAAAGACATACTAAAACATATCAATCGAAATGCAAACAAAGACACTTTTACAAAAAAACAAGTAAATGAAAAGGAGAGAATAAATTTGATCTATGCCACCATATAAATACAATATTCATAATACAAGTGAATGTCAAACAATGCAACATATGACAACTCTAACCTCGGGTAAAATGGCTTTTAATAAAATAACGTACACAAGAAGAGAAAGATATGATAATTGTGTTGTTAGTCTTCTCTTTAATTATAATTAATTAGTATTATATGTTCCTGTTATCTATTTTGAAATGAAAGATACATTTCGTTGAATATTATCTTTGAAATAAATAAAGGTGTTTGACATTTAAATCAAACGTGGAGTTTGTATATCACGTTTGCTATTTTAATTCGGTAAATTCCTTTTGAATAACGACGTATGATCATAAAAATACTACAAAACCAATTATATGAAAACATGGAAATACTTCTCTTCTACAGATAATTCTCTTAATCCTGAACTGCTTACTCCATCAAAAACTATTAATTTTCATCGCATTGACAAATTTCAAAGATCTTTTGAAAACTGCTTACCGATATGGAAATAGTTCTATGTCATTAAATTAATTAAAACATGTACAATTAGTTCTACAAGGATTAATTTCAAATAAACAAGATTTCCTTCATATAGATTTGACGTTCATATTTATTGACAAATAGTACAGAGGTTCTTAGATAGAACACATATAAAGGCCTTTTTGTTAACCTATCTACCCATAATTTGGAAACAAAAAAGGATTCAATTAAATCAATTGGTATGTTTTCTAATTAAACAGATTTGTACGCTTTAGGAAGACGAAATTACCAATAAGGTTTATATTTTCAATTAGTCTGTCACTGCCCCAAAACTTTGATTTAACAGATATGCCGCTTTAGTGAATAGTCTTGAAAGCTTAACATTATCCTTTGAAAAGTATTTATTTGAAATTCGACGCAACGCTTAACCAAATACTTGCAATGGTTTATACAGTGACAATGAAAAACTGGATTAATTCAATTTGGAACTTTACGACTTACGGTTCCATAATACGTATGTCTTTCATTTTCTATAACTCGCACCTGCCTTGGTAATAAGGAAGACGATGTAAAAAGAGGAATTCTCAAATCTATAGGTAGAAAATTGCAATGCGTTCGGTGATGTAACAATCTAGGAAAAGAGATCGAATGTGTGGTTACAACAATATGTGTGGTCGTCTGTAATACTTCCTAGTAGTCAGCTTCTTAATAAAAGAGGGACGAAAGATACCAAAGGGACAGTCAAACTCATAAATCTAAAACAAACTGACAACGCCATGGCTAAAAATGAAAAAGACAAATAGGAAAACAATAGTACACATGACACAACATAGAAAACTAAAGAATAAACAACACGAACCCCACCAAAAACTAGGGGTGATCTCAGGTGCTCTGGAAGGGTAAGCAGATTCTGCTCCACATGCAGCACCCGTCGTGTTGCTTATGTGATTACAAATCCGGTAAATAGTCTAATTCGGTAGGTCAAATTCATGAAAGGGAAGGGGATTGTAGGAACATATCCGATATCATTTGTGAAACGGTTATTCCATAACGGTCAACCAACTCGTGATGGCGTCCGTAAAATTTACGAAGGGATGATTTCAACTTCACCATATGGAACTCTTGATTTAATAGCTTCCTTGTGAGCAGTAACCCTCTATCAAGAAAATCATGATAGGAAATGCAAGCACGGGAATATCGTATCAATTGACAGATATATACCCCGTATGCAGGTGCTGCTGGAATGTTGCTACTTAGAAATGGAAAGTTCACAATTGGAAAGCTGAAATCATCTCTTTTGTTGTAAAGTTTTGTCTTCAACCGACCCTCATTGTCAATTTCTAGATGTAAGTCAAGATATGAAGCCGACTTAACTGTATCTGTAGTATCCTTTATCTCCAATTTGATGGGATAGATGCGTTCCACATAGTCACCAAATTTTGATTTTTTTAGTGTAAGAACGTCATCTATATAGCGGAAAGTAGAGTTAAAGGATATTGCTAACTTCTTATCTTTCTTCCTAAGAAGTTCCTGCATGAAGTCAGCCTCATAATAATAAAGAAACAAGTCAGCAAGAAGAGGGGCACAGTTTGTTCCCATTGGGATGTCGACAGTCTGTTGAAAAACACGTCCTCCGAACGTAACAAATATGTTGTTAATCAAGAAATCAAGCATCTTGATAATATCTGTTTCAGAGAATTTTTTGTTTGAATCCGAGTGATTCTTTACAAAGTAGGATTTATCCCTCCCTAAGACAAGATACTTGTATCTACGTTGGCCATTCTTTTTTATGAAGCAAAGTAATACCAACTCTTTTAATTTGTCTTTTAGTTTGAAATGTGGAATACTTGTGTAAAGAGTAGAGAAGTCAAATGTTTTAATACTGTTACAAGATGAAAATGAGTTATAGGTTTCGTAGAAAGATTCAACACTACGGCTTTGAACCATTATAGGCAGTCTCCTTTATTCAAGGAAATCAAAATAGGAAACGTAAGTTCTTGCATATCAAACTGAAAGATATAGATATAGAAAGAAATGTTATGAGTGCCAATGAGACAACTCTCCATCCAAATAACAATTAAAAAAATAAACCATTATAGGTCAATGTACGGCCTTCAACACGTAGCTTTGGCTCACACCGAACAAGCTATAAAGGGCCACAAAACTACTCGTGTAAAACCATTCAAACGGGAATACACCATATGTTTAATCATTCATTATGTTGTACTTGTATCTTACAACCTAGTCTTCAGCACTTCTGTGTAGACATGAGTGATCATTGATATGGTCACAACTATAAATTAACTATTATAAACCTATTTGAAATGTAAAGGCTTTTCTGCCTATGAAATAGATTACCTTAGCTGTATTTGGCAACACTTTTAGATATTTTTTTTGGGTCAAAACTCTCCAATTTGATACTTTATTTTGCCTTTTTTCAGATTCGAGCGTCACTGCTGAGTCTTTTGTAGACGAAACGCGCGTCTGTCGCAAACACAACATTTCAATCCTAGTGTATGATGAGTTTATTTACGTGAGATACTGGTTATCAATTGCTTACTTCTATTGGTTCACACTGGTTGCAACCATTATGTGTCCAATATATATCTTCAAACGTATTTAAAAGGTTTTGTCAGCCTTATTTTTCTGTCATTCGTTTTGTCTTATGTTGGATATGTGTCACTTTTAACGAGGAATAATATTAATAAGATTTAACTAATATAGATGTCAATATATGCTAATAAACCACAAATACTATTAGTTTAAGCAAGTATCAAGAACTTATTTGAAATAGATAATCATAATTAAATCACCTCAACTTCTTCAAACTAAATCATCTTGATTTTCCTTTTAACCAGATTTAATTAAATTGAAGTTTATAAAATTTGAATGTCACTTCTTAACAGAACAAGCATGTGGGAAATCAATGGTGAAGGATGGTTACGACATTGCAGACACTTTCAGCAGTTCTCTTTAATGGTTAAAAGCAGCAGCTGGTTCAAGCTATTCTATACCATGAAAAGCCTTACTGCATCATTGTATTCACTACAAACCAGTAAAAGTCTGCAATAGCCTAAATCTGTACTCAACTGTATTGATTTTTACTCGATCAGTCTGAATTGATCTGAATTTTACTCGACCTGTTCTCGACCTATTTTTTGCAGTCTTAACCATACTTGACCAAAGGTCTGAACATCACTTGACCAGTCTGAACCATATTTGACCAAATAACCACTACTTGTTTTTAAATTTAAACTTTTAAAACACATTTTTCTTTACTGACATGACAACATCCACAGCAAAATAAAGATATATTTAAAACCGAGTTTTCCATCCTTCCATAACCATGATTCTCAGATTTATCCAATAAAGATACATATAGTTAAATAAAATTATCTTATATAATAATTTAATCTTAAAGTTTTAGAGTTTTGAAAAAATATCTTTACCTAAAACTACTCATCAAATCAGTTTAGGCTATACTGAAGGTAATAAAACCTTATTTATGTGCTGCTTGTTCAGCATGTGTGGGTTTTTTTAATCTTAATTTTCCAAAATTCTTACGAAAAAAGTACATTGGTTTCATAGTTACGTGTGATAGTTATATAATTATCTTTTTAATAAGGCAACACCAGCTTACATACGCACTAAAATTTGTTTACCATATATTCGAAATATATCTATTATTATAATTTGGGATATATTTCAATGTATTCAAAATACATATAATATATATATAAGATTGAAAAAAGAATAAAATTGAAAAACAATAATAAAATTGTTCTTGTTAGTGGTGAAGTATAAATTGATACCCTGCTGATTGGGGCAAACTCATTTAACAGACCTAACCTGGTCAGAAAGTATACACGTATCATTCTAAATAACATTCAATAAAAAGGTTCACATCCTGTTTAACTTAAATCGCAAGGCCTTTAAGATTAATCTATATAAAAAATACATGAGTTTAACAAGAGGGCTTACTTCTTATCTGTAAAACACACTTGTACTGGGGTAATTAAACCTCATAAGAGTGCTTCTTGTATGCCTTTAGTGTCTTTAATTTTAACAAAAATATAAAATGTAAAAATGTAAAAATAAAAATACTTGAAATACAATTAAAGGTCATCATGGTTTTTTTATGAAAGTTCTTTAATCATAACATTAAATTCTTGGTTTTATACAACAAAGGTGTATTTTTTATTTATTACCTTGCTTTATATACTATTTTATATAGTGTATTAAAAAAATATTCACTGTATTATCAAAAACACTCAACTGACACTATAATTATATACTAGTTTTAAATTTTATTGATAAAAATGGTCCAGTAACCATAGTATAATACCAGTAGCTGGGCTTTCTTTTATTTTAAAGGTGATATATGTATATTTTAGTGTTGGGTTAATATGATGTTAAAGTAACAATGTATATCATGTTGCCTGTGAAATTTCGGTTTAAATGATATATATATATAGATCTAATACATTTTTGTTTTATTTAAAAGTGTTGTTCAAATTTCCAGCCAGGGGAAAAGATATCGTTAAAAACAGTTCCTAAATTGATTAAATACAGCAGATAGATACAAAAAATAGGTTAAGGTTGATTATGGCTTGGTCGAAAAGGGTTCAGACTAGGTCGAGTATGGTTCAGACTAGGTCGAACATGGGTCAGATTAGGTCGAGCATGGTTCAGACAAATATAAAATGGTTTAGTACTGGTCAAGTACAAGTTCAGACTATCAAGTATGGTTCAGACTACAGTCGAGTATTATCAAGTTAATTTCAGACCAATTCAGACTGGTTGAATAAAAATCAGTACAGTCGAGTACAGATATGGGCCATTTCAGACTTTTTCCTGGTTTGTAGTGATTCCTAACTTTTCAAAGTCACATTACAATGTTCCACTTTCAAAATGAGGTATGATAACATTCAAAAGTGTGACATTATAAACTTTTTGCAGACCCACTTTTCCACAGACTCGCATATAGGCATATAGAAATGAAAATAAAACAACAAAGAAATTCATTTGGATGTGAATTAACTGCAGAGAGACTTAAACATGAAAATAGTATTTTTAGATCGAATGTTTATATGTAATGTTATTTCTGAACTATTTCTGAACTATTTGATGGTCATTGTTATAATATTGTTCTTTTCTCTTTGTGTTGCATTTTAACGTTGAGTCGTTTGTGTTTTCTCTTATTTTTGAGATATTGAGATAAGACGTGGCACGGTACTTGTCTATCCCAAATTCATGTATTTGGTTTTCATGTTACATTTGTTATTCTCGTGGTGTTTTGTCTGATGATTGGTCTGTTTCTGTGTGTGTTGCGTTGTTCTCCTCTTATATTAAATGCGTTTCGCTCGGTTTTGGTTTGTTACCCCGATTTTGATTTTTGTCCATGGATTTATGAGTTTTGAACAGCGGTATACTACTATTGCCTTTATTTTGCATCTTTGATGCGAACCTTTATTTCACCTGTAAACTGTCGTTGTCATCAATCGGTGTCTATAGTTATTGAAAAGGTATAATAAAACGGATTTGAAGTGTTGCATCAAGATAATAATTTCGTTTTACAACGCAGGCTTACTATTACTTATTTATATTTTTCAAATTCCATGAAATATTTCTTTAGTCACGTTTCCAGGGGATTTTGAATTTTCAAAGGTGTAAAACTAGCTGACAATACAGTCTTACATTTTTAATTGCGATAAACAAATAATAATTTTGGGAATAATTAGTACATAAAGGTGATACCTGATTTATCAAATTTTAGATAAAATTGCACTTATGTTTTATGCAACGCACAGCATATTTTGTATCACACTAACTAACGAATGTTAGAGCTTCCAAACAGATTAAGTTTTTGAAAAAGTATTAGTTGTATGAAAATAGATTAACACAAGTAATAATTCTAGGAAAGATTTCCTGTGTGAAAATAAGTTTATCATCCTGTATTTAAATGCATTTCTGTAGTTGATATTTGATTTCAAATATTATTGATTTATAGAAAATACACTTTGTGGGGTATACGTCTTTAAGACGACAAAACAGTGACAGAAACAGATGCGGATCCAAAAATTTTGATAAGTTGTGCCCACTGACTGCTTAAGAGAGGGCCAATCCGGTCATGCTCCGGCGAATAACCAAATTTTTCCAAGAAAAGCCCCCTCCCCCTTTTCGCCTCTCAATCCGCCTCTACATGGTATATAGGGTATGCAATACTAGGCCTCTAATTTGTCTTAGGTTAAATGATGCTACAACCTAAGGTGTCCTCTAAGTAGACATACAAACATTAAATATATTCCACAGGACGTGAAGCAATAACAATCAATCATCCAATACTTCTATGATCTTATAATATAAGCAGGTGTGTTTTGATAAAATTTAAATTGAATTAATACATCATCAAAATACACGAACTTTAAAAATGAGTAATACCAAATCAGATCAGATTTTAAAATATCTTTAATTTTTTTAGTTAACTCTTCGTATCATCATGGCTGCATATTTGAGATTATATGCGGAACCACTCCATGTTTGCCATTGAATAAGCGCCTCTCCAGTCAGACCTTGCTTATTATTTGCGTAGGATAATGTGAAACACACATGATCACAGTTACTGAACCACCAACCACCGCCAACTCTTTTTTCCCATAATGCACAATTTTTCGGCCAAATATCATTGTCTTGGTCAGGTGTGCTGAACTTTTGTCCGTTATGCTGCCTGGCTGCAAAAGCATCACCTGAAATTGTAATGTAAAACACGTTTAATGTTGATTGTCAGAAATTTTGTAGTCTTCCTTTAATAATTAATTCATAAAGACCGATTAAGAACGTGTCACTAATCATAGACATGTCTTTGCTGATTTTACAACGTCATTAACATGATGAAGTTGTATCCTTCTGTTCATTATGACATATACTGTTGAAATGAAAATATATTAGAATATTACAAATCCTCGTGCATTATTTTATCGTTTTCACTGGCGGATCTAGAATTTTTCATAAATTGGGGGGGGGGGGGGGCTTAGAGAGGGCCCGCTCCGGTCATGCCTCAGCGATTTCCTATATAATCAACCAGTAAGGGGGATGGCCCCCTTGGCCCCTCTTAATCCACCTTTGGATCAGAAAAAATAGTTGGAAGACCTACATATTTTAAGTCAACATATAGTGTTAAAACTTAAAACGTACGATTCATGTTTCTTTTTCTGTTTCTATATACAATATGAACTCGAAATCTAAAGAACTCTGGCTCATTTGTAATCTTACAGATTTTTTAATTTTCTTACCAGCATTTCCAGAAAATCCACCAACTGTCAATGTATACTTCGAGGCAGCATCTCCAACTTTGAATGTTGAGTATTTAGCATACTTCTTTACTCCTTTAAAATTTTCCATATCGACCCTCATTTCAGTTTTTCCAATGGATGTCAGTATATTCAGATATTTGTTTCCTACAAGTATTTAGGAAAATTGACCACAATTACTTTGGAATTTAAAACATAGATCACTTTTATAAATGCTTTATTACTTTTAAAGTTACGAATATTAATTTGTATATCATTTTAATAGTAAACCATTTCATTTTAGATGTTCCTTGATATGTAGAATATTCAACTATTGAACCATACAAGAAACATACTCGCTCGTGCAAAATTGACCTTAGATGAATTGGCTTTCCTTTCATGTCCCTTTTAGTCAGATAACTCCTAATTAACACATGGCAAGAGTAAAATCTCTTTGTTCTTACTGTGCTATAATCTGGTAAATGCACAGCAAAGGTGTGAATTAACTACCTCAGATATGCTGCACAGTTCAAATCTATTTTTACCTTTAGGGGCGGTTCTTTGATTTTGAAAGGGGCGTTATTCTATCAATTTAAAATGAAAATCACCGAGTGTAGCGAGACTAAAGACAATATTGACGATTTTAAGTTAAAACACGATACTTCGTACAAACATCGTAGTTTCAAAATAGGAAAAAGAAAGGTTTCTCATTCCTTTATATTTTTTTTTTATCTAAGCTGGGACATAAACTATTTCTTATATTTTGTGGACAACGTAAATATAAATCAGTGTTTTAAAGTAAAAAAAGATAGTTAAAACAATTTTTGGTAATTTCTGCCAAAAAAGAATTGTATCTCAGAATATCCGAATAAAAGAAATCTGATTTGGATTAGTTTCAGGTTCAAAGGAATTTATAACGACTTTTTGAATATCTCTTCTATAAAGGGACTATTTTTGGATCGAATTTAATGAGAACCATATTTAAGTTTGTTTTAAACAGTGGGATAAACATCTTCCTCGGTTCTTTTTTTCTCTAAGCATATCATTGAGGGAAAGAATTTCAAAAGCAAATAATCTTATTTAAACTCAATAACCCTTGCAGTTATGTTTTTGTTTTCATTCATACACCGATTTGAAAGTACAGTTTTTCAAAGTCTTAATCGTCACCAATTAAATAAAATTTGGGAATTTATTTAACGGAAACAATTATAAAAAAATTATACCATTAAATCGCAATTTTAGAATGAGTCTAAATTAAAAAAAAAAAATTATTAACTTATTTGGCACAATTTTTGGAATTTTGGGTCCTAAATGCTCTTCAACTTTGTATTTGTTTGGTTTATAACTATTTTGATATGAGCGTCACTGATGAGTCTTATGAAGACGAAACGCGCACTAAATTATAATCCTGGTACCTTTGATCACTATTTACCGAAGTCATATTTCCTCCTTTCTTTACCCTACAAGAAACTTTCCTAGGATCCGTGGATTGCGGAAAGACGTCAACATTTCTAAAACGTTCACGTAAATTCTTTGAATTACTATGGCTTTTCTACTTCAGACATAGATTACCTTAGCTGTATTTGGCAAAATTTTAAGAATTTGGTCCTCAATGCTCTTCAACTTCGTACTTTATTTAGCCTTTTTAACTTTTTTGGGTTCGAGCGTCACTGATGAGTCTTTGGTAGGAGAAACGCGCGTCTGGCGTATATATAAAATTTAGTGGTGGTATCTGTGATGAGTTTATTTGAAGTCTATACAAAGAAGATAAGCGTTTAAAAAACTGATCATGACTGATACTATATTTGATTAAGCTTACCCAACCAAAATTCCCGGCTGAGGTCTCCGAAGCCATTTTCATATTCAACCCAGTTTTTATTAAAATTTTGAGAACCATCCATTCGTCTGACAAGAACCTTAAAAAGATAAATAGGACATATGAAAGAACAAAAGATGCCCATAAAAGTTTTGATATGTGATAACATAAGACGAAAAACAATATTTAAATGCAAAGTGTGTTTCAGATATGGGAACCTATATCAATATATAGCGATATTACTTATCAATACTAAAGCAATGTAGAAATATGATGAATAAGCAAGACTAAAAGGGTACAACATTACCAAAACAAACTTAAATCATGAATAAATGTTGAATGTTTCGGGTAACTAATATCCTTCATCATTTAGATGTCTTGACATGTGGTAGGAAAACTGAAATAAAAATCATGACAGTTATACAAAATTTCACGCTGGTATTTTTTCCAATATCGATGTTGATGTGTGGTCTGTAATAAGCGATGGTTAGGTTATGGAGATCAGATCGGGCATGCCAAAGTGATCTCAAATAACGACTACTAACTAATGCCCATTTTTACAAAGCTTCATTGATGATTACTTACAGTCCAGCGTCCTCCATCAGTCGTCATGTCACAATAAACCTTAAATCCTCGTCCTGCACTAGTTGGATAGATTCTATATACTCCACTGTGGTCATGTTTCGGATCCAAAGCTGAGCAGTCTTTCGGTTTCCGCACTAAAAATATATATAATGAGTAACGATGAAGTGTATCATTTAATTAGACATCAACCACACGACACAGAAATCAGAAAAAGGTTAGTTGCGAGGTGAACATAGATCTATAAAAAGTGTTTGTCACGTCTATACCATATAACCTCCACTCGACCATAATTTGTATGGCATACTACGATATACATGCAAATTGGAAACTTAAATACTTATACATTTGTTTGAACTAAAAACCTAAAACCTGGAATGAGGAATATTTTGAGCAATATGAATAGGGGTTCCGGCCGTAACGTCTTGGATTTGCATAAATCTAAATGCTTAATCACTCATGTATATAACTACAGACCTGCTGAATGGTGTGATATACAATTTTAGTAGAAAGATCAGTTATATTATAACATCCTTTTTTGTTGATATAAAGGTATAGATTGAACGCATGAAAACATAATGCCTAATAACAATTCAATTATTATGATCAAACCTGAAGGAGGAACCAGGTGTCTATTTTTTCCATTTGCCAAAATATTTAGTACTCTTTCTGCAGTTGCTCCATAGAAACAAACACCTATAAAATATGAGGCAAACTTTTTACATACGTAAATTTCTGATCAAATATGATCCAAATAGTATCGACTGTTCACTGTTATACAAAAGTCAAGACATATATTATTTTGAGAAAAAATTAAAGTAAAAAAAAGTAATACATATAACACTTAAATAAAGTTTCATGTCAGCTACTTTTATTATATCGCCAAGTTTGATTTACTCCAGTGTTTGATCTTTAGCATTCTTTAACAAACAAAAAAGAGGAAATGAAATTTTAGGTAAATAACCTCTAACCATATAACTTTAAATGTTTTAAAATATGGCCAATACAAATTCTTACATTGACGTCGATGATGTTTACGATCGATTTGTTCTATTGAAATTACATGCTTTTTTGTAAATGTTGTTAATTATAAAATTCATTCATAATTTTTAGACAACATTGGCCCTTCAGGAGTGTAAATACTAAATATTACCTGAATCTGATGTTGATGTAATCTTTGACCTGTTGATAACAGTATGCGATGCAACCAACACACTTAGAGAAGCAAACAAAATTGAAACCACAAACTGTTTGCCCATTTTGTTAGACGTATATGCAAATATACATGAGACACCAATGTATATATACTTTAAAAGCAATAGATATGATCGCGTGATATCAAAAAAGGCAACAGGTGGTAGCAAGGAAGTTCATAAAATCTAAAATATGATTATCCAAGAAATTTGCTTAATAAACAAAAAAATACCTTACGTTTTTGGCCGAGTTACAATGCTGGTTTATATTTGTCAATTCGGAAAGGCGGAGAAAATATGATACTTATTTTTTGTATAGGACTCCTACATGTGTCAACTGATATATCGTACCATACATTGGGACAAGGATTGTACACATATTGAATTGATTGTGGATTCTTATGAACTCTATTCTTGATGACCGGGGTATTGAGGTTTACTATGTCCATATATTTGGCTGTTCCTCCGTCCGTCTATCCGTATGTCCCGCAACTGGGTTTTTTCGTTCTCTTACTTTAGTTTGCTTCAACCAAATGACAGGAAACTTATAATCAATGCTTATGATTACATAACTCACGTCTAGTTTGAATTTGGGTGGACGCACGTTCATCGTTCACGAGTAATGTCCCTTTATTATATATGGAAAAATTACCGATTTGTTTTGCCGCACCTTTTCTTTAATTTAACTCAGCCAAATGTTACCAAAACTATATGAAATGTTTAATATTACAGATCGAGTTCTTATTTGTATGTTGTAACTTTCACTGTATTCGAGTAATGTTCCCTCATGAATTTTACTGAATGTGTTGTATATTTTCAATCGGGTGCATATGGGTCCCCAAAGACACATTCTTTTATTTTACTATTGTTTTAGGGTTTATATCGTCTCAGATTTTTCCGCTAAATTTACAAACCTAGTTACCAGTTTAATGTATTTTATCTTATTTCATAGTTTTCATCTTACAAACTTAGAAACTTCTGATGAATAGACTACAGTGTATCAGGAAATCTGGATTTTTTTAAAAGATGGTACCAGTTTTAATTTTGTGTAAACAACCAAGATCCTTTAAAATTACACAGAAATATTACATGTCTATGTAGATTTTCATTGTGCACCTTTCTTTATGGAGTTGTTTCCTTATATCTCCCCATTTTTAATACATCGGGAAAAATGAACAGCACAAACAAACCATACCGCCTACAAACACCTGATATCGTCCGAAATAAAAGACACACAAAAACAACAATAATAACAAATGAAAAATAACACATGGTCTTGATAGCAGAACTTTGTACTTTCTCATAATACGGTATGGTAAACCCAGATTAACGTGTTCCTTAACTATTCTTAAGGAAGCTGGCTTGTCATGTTTTGGACTTTTTGTCTGATTTTCGGAATCCTCAGGTTTTATCAATTTGAATGCCTTGAAAAAATTGGCCTGGTGACCCCCATTTTTCTTTTTGTAAATCTTTTACATGTATAGTGTTTAGCCATCTGTAAAAGTCTTATAACATTTTAATTACTTTTAAACAGTTTTTGAGAAGTTCAACTTGTCCATGATAAAGCTATGAAAAGTCAAGAGAGAATATTTTCCGGCCAAGATTGCAATAGCTTATATTTCGAAAACAAGCACGGCTCTTTGGATTCCTTTATTAATCCCCTATCAATTTAAACTAGTGTTTTGAAAAGTTAATTATTTTGAAACTGAGAAGCGAACTGATTGCTGTTTGTTTAACGTCCATTGGCAAGTATTTCGTGCATGTTCAGAGCAATGTTATTAATAATTATATTTGATCATTAACTAAAACATACAATGGAAAAAAAATGCACAATGCAGTTACTAACAGAGTTAATGGAAGAAAAAAATGATGGCATACAATTTTGGAAACAGAAACGAAAGTCTGTGGTATTTATAACCCAGTACCCAATTAAAAGTGGGATTTCGTGTAAGATTCCCTCCTTTGAACTCAACTTCCTTATAATGCATTTTAACAAATTATGTTTAACAAATCGTTCTCGCAAAAATGATGAAAGGGGAGCATTTTATACAAATGTATATGTATTTTGCTGGATAATTGTGCAACTGTAATGCTTAAATATTAGATAAACATATGCAGCATGTTTAGAAAACTCGACATTAGAAATGCAAATTAATTAAACGGATTTTTTTTATTATTCTTACTGAATTGTGAGATTGAAAGAAAGATCAGCAAGAGTGCGAATTTTTATATTCGTAGCAATATCGATAATTTTACGTCATACAATCTTGTCATAATAGCGACAAATATATACATGTCCAACAAGAAATAAGAAGCCTGTCGTGCTTATGCATGTCAAAGAACAATGGTTGTATACTCTTTTAGACGAATATTCCGACAGATAAATTCATGACCTGATTTATCAAAACACATTCAATTAGTTTCACAAGTTTATTTTTTATGAGATTATGCCAAACACATATTGAATTGAAGAGATAATTTGTAATGATAAAAGTGCACGTGCCAGAAAAAAGACAATGTAAAAGTAGTAGTAGAAACATTTGCTTCTAGCTTGGAGATGACATAAAGCGGAATTTATTAAAAACAATAAAATATGATATAATAATTATTAGGTTAACAGAGAGTGCGAACGTACTCTTGTTTGGAAACTATTAATACGACTTCAGTTTTCGACTTTTGTCTTTACAATATATCTATGTCACAAATGACCACGTGTATATATAATTTGACGTTCAATGAGATATCATCCGCATTTCATAGTTAACAGAGTTGAGAATGGAAACAGGGAATATTTAAAAAAAAAACTCGATCAGAGAGTAGAAAACTGCCCAAAGGGTCTGCAACACAGCGAAAAAAAGACATCACTGATTGCGAGTTACAGTGTATCACTGCATATGTGCATGACATTATTTGGTAGAATTACCGTTGAAAAAATGCCTTCTCTAATGGTGTAGGTGACATCACTCTCCATTGTTTTAATGTGGTTTGTGTTGCTCAATCAATCTGATTTGTTTTTGTCTTGTTTGTTTTCTCTCTTGGTCATGGAAAGTCTTATCACTTCGACTTGTGGTAATTAATTGCTCCTTCGCATACTAGTATTCTTAATTGTTTTTTGTTGTTGCTGAAAGTATCAATACTCAAATTGAGTCTAATCGGAATCTCCAAATTTATTCCAAATCATCTTTGCTTGTGGGGGTTGTGAAACTGCAAATAGTATATGATATTATATAGTCTAGACTAGCTGTTGGTGAATTAACTAGTAAACACATATTGCCTGGACTTTTTATGAGTGTTACTGCAGGTGTCTGCAGTTTGTCGTTTTTAAGACTAGATACCTTAGTATGTGAACTTTTGCATTCTTCACAATCATTTAAAGTTCAGATACTTGTCGTACGGGGCGCCGAATGGGACTCTTGTGGTTTTGTACTCAAAATTCAATTTTGTACGGACAAAAGTGACTTTTGTTCAACAAAAATGAGTTCAGTTTAACAAAATTTGTATCATACTACAAATTTGAAATTTTGTCATACAAAATTATCTATCAGCGGACAAAAGTCACTTTTGTCATGACAAAATTCATTTTTGTTACACCGACTTGACTTTTGTTACCTAATTTGAAAATTGAGCGACAAAAGTCAATTTTGTATTTAAATTAGTTTAGTTTGGTTTCTGTGAACTAATTTGCATACAAAATCGACTTTTGTTACACAAAATTGACTTTTGTTACACAAAATTGACTTTTGTTACACAAAATTGACTTTTGTTACACAAAATTGACTTTTGTTACACAAAATTGACTTTTGTTACACAAAATTGACTTTTGTTACACAAAATTGACTTTTGTTACACAAAATTGACTTTTGTCTCAACAAAATTGACAAAATTGACTTTTGTCTCAACAAAATTGACAAAATTGAATTTTGTCTCAACAAAATTGAATTTTGTCTCCACAAAATTGACAAAATTGAATTTTGTCTCCACAAAATTAACAAAATTGAATTTTGTCTCAACAAAATTGACAAAATTGAATTTTGTCTTAACAAAATTGACAAAATTGAATTTTGTCTCAACAAAATTAACAAAATTGAATTTTGTCTCAACAAAATTAACAAAATTGAATTTTGTCTCAACAAAATTGATTTTTGTCTCACGAAAGTCAATTTTGTCTCATAAAAGTCAATTTTGTTGTTACAAAATTGAATTTTGTCATCACAAAAATGAATTTTGTCGTCACAAAATTGACTTTTGTCTCAACAAAATTGACAAAATTGACTTTTGTCTCAACAAAATTGACTTTTGTCTCAACAAAATTGACTTTTGTCTCAACAAAATTAACAAAATTGACTTTTGTCTCAACAAAATTTACAAAACTGACTTTTGTCTCAACAAAATTAACAAAATTGACTTTTGTCTCAACAAAAATGACAAAATTGAATTTTGTCTCAACAAAAATGACAAAATTGAATTTTGTCTCACAAAAGTCAATTTTGTCTCACAAAAGTCAATTTTGTCTCACAAAAGTCAATTTTGTCTCACAAAAGTCAATTTTGTCTCACAAAAGTTAATTTTATTTCACAAAAGTCAATTTTGTCTCACAAAATTGAATCTTACCGTACACAATTGACTTTTGTGATTTAATTTCCATATCAGGTAACAAAAGTCAATTTTGTATGCAAATATGTTTATATTTGCATACCTTTAAGACAAAATTGACTTTTGTCATGACAAATATGAATTTTGTCTACAAAAATGAATTTTGTCATGACAAAAATGAATTTTGTCTACACAAATGAATTTTGTCATCACAAAATTGAAGTTCTCACAAAACAAGTCTGTAGCACATAGTTTTGTAAGACAAAAATGATTTTGTTATGACAGAATTGAATTTTGTACAAAACCACAAGAGTCCCATTCGGCGCCCCGTATGTCGTACATCGATAACTCCTATCATGAGCATATCAAAATCAGAGATCTATATATTTAATTAAATTGAATTCAACATGTACTATTTCATGTACATAATGATTCAAAATCGTATGATTTGCAGCATTTGTAATGTTAGCTTGTTCGTGGATTCCTGAACTCATTTGTATATGCGTGTTGAAATGGTGTTTTTGTATATGAAGTTTGAGTACTGATCGGTTTATTATCGTACAGGTTCTGAGTAAGAATATAAGGCATGATGATTTTTCTTTCTTTCAACGATGGTTGTGAAGAAATGTGTAATACGACATACAATAAGCCTCAGTAAAATAAGACTCTATCGCGGAGAAGGTAAAGATGAACATAAACTATGCGGTTAGTTTTCTCACTTGAATTGTTTTACATAGTTATTTCGAGGTCTTTTATAGCTATGTGGTATGGGGATAGTTGAAGGCCGTAGGGTGACCCATAGTTGTTAATTGCTGTGTCATCTTGGTCTCTTGTCGAGAGTTGTCCATACCACATCTTCTTTTTTATAAGCATGATGAGCAAGCTAAACTTGAAAAGAATTGAATAGAAAAAAACTTTGAAAAAAGTGGCTGGGTAAAAAAAATCTGTCCCGTAGTACCTTACAGATCATCATCCAGTTTTTATAATTATGGCTTTAAGTAGAAACTTAAATTTTCCTCTTTTAAGTGCATGAGAATTCAAGAAGCATTTGTTTAAACATTACCCAGTCAAAGGCTGATAACTCAAATATAGATGAGATTTATTTGAAGGTGGATGTCATCTTCTTTTTAATAGTATAGCTATAATTTTGAAGGATCTGCCAAAGAAGCCGTTTATTCTTTAGATCTCGTTGTGAGGTTGTATTGAATGTTTTGTTTAATATGTATGTGGAACAAAGCACTGATTATACGGGCTGGTACTTCTAAATTCTACGAGCCACAATACCGCTTAAAGTATAGATCACAATAACTACGTGAACAGTAAACACTGAGATATTTCTCCATATTTAAAAAAGACAATTTAATTTCTTTTAAAGTTAAGTATGTGGCGGATGTATTTGGTTGCAGCAGACGTCCTCGCTCATTGTCTTTTAAGAGATTTTAATAATCGGCAAACTGCTATTGCAACTGATATTAATAGTTGACTAAGAGATTGTATGCAATATACAAATTTACTCCGCAGTACTGCCCTTTTGTTATCATGTTTCGGACCCTACTTGTTTTGGACATTATATGTTCATTACTTACTCCGCCCGAAAATAAAATCAATTTCAAACTTTACAACAATGATTTAACGCATTGGTTTTTTTTTAAAGCTGTTTCAGTTCTTACGTTGAAATGTTTTCAATGAATTTCTTTATTTTTACAAAATATTACTATCATGCTATCACGCCTTTTGTATATTTTCTCTCGCTACTGTTTAAATGTGTAGTATTCTGTGTATCTTTGTATTTGGTATTTTCTTTGCTTTTTTATTTGCCATAAGACAGAGAATACGTATTACTCATATTGTAAAACACTCTCACCTCTCTGTAAGTTTAAGACAGCCCATAGCTGGAATTAGTTTTGAATTAATACAGTTTATGATAAACTAGTTTGCATATGCAGACCCTCATATACATGATGATGATGCTGCGGAATTTTTTTGGGAAATCATAGATGTGATAATTTTAAACATAACATGCATTTAAGTGATCATAATTTTGAAAATGCAGTGGCTATTTTGTCGGACGGTTCTGATTTAAATATTCTAAATTAAGCCGGCAAAATAGCATATTTCTTTAGAAATAGCTTTTTTACCGGCACCAGCAATACAGTGAATTGGCTATTTTGCAGATTTTTTGTATAAAAGAGTGAAATTTAATACATTTACTTTTGAAAAGTACTATAAAAATGTAAAATGTCAACAGAAAAGAATATGGGTACGGGATTTTCACGCTGCATTGAAGTCCCATTGGTGGCCTTCTGCTGTTATCTGCTCTTTGGTCGAGTTGTTGTCTCTTTGACACATTCCACATTTCCATTCTCAATTTTATGTCTAGAAAAGAGCAATTGATAGCAATGAGTCGATTTATCTGCAGGTGGACTATCATCCCTCGAGGTTATAAGCAGCTCAGTTATCCGTACTTTAAAACGGATATCACAGGCCTGTAGTAGTTTACTATGCAGATATCGATTTAAACCTCTGCTCACTGTTGGACTATTTTATGTGGTGCTGTTGTCGAGTGTTTTATGATTTCGTGACTTCAGAATGTGTATTGTAAGCGCATTCTAATGATGTATGAATCCGTCTGTGAATGTTCCCGTTTCGGAACCGCAACCCATTTTCTGCTCATAGACATTCTGAAACGTACGATAAATCAAACACATTTGTCTTTAGTGTTAAAATTAGTTTATATGTTATAATAAATGATTATTTACTTTTAAACATATTTATCTATAGTAGATTTGTAAACAAGTTTTGTAACTGATATCAATCTCTTTCAACTTTGCGGGTGCAAGTGCTGCCTTATAGCGGCATTAGCCTTATCTTTTTCGAAATCTAAAAGGGTGTCTTTAACGTGCAAGAGATATAGCTCTCTCTTAACACGGGTCAGTCATTTATCATACCCTTCCGACTATCATCGTTTCCTCAAGACCATCCTCGCAAATGGTGCCAAGGGAGAGCCGAAAATTGAGTTCCTGCAATTTTCATCCCAGACGGGAATCGAACTAGGAACCTTTGTGTTAGTAGTCCGGTGCACTAACCACATTAGCTCTCTAATTTTTTTTAAGCGGTGAGTTGTTGTTGGACATGCAAGGGTCTTTTCGGCGTACCGGGCATCAGCTGATTGTGTGATACTCTTTTAACATTAATACGTGGGCCTCAAATGATTTTAAATCGAGTATAAATGCAATAAAATTTAAGTTTTTCTGTCTTTAAATGTATAAATAATGTACCAAACTAATTACAGGATAAAGAAAATTTTCTTTCTTTTATTCTTATATATCAGCTGCATTTGTACTCGGCTTGACTGGCTGCAGCTCGCATTATACCTGTTCAAATACAGTTGATTTGACCATATAAGAGCCATTCTATTGACGAGGGCAGCACGTGCCTCCACATTGTTTGTAAATGTCATCATTGAATGCCTCCATAATATACTCATTTCTTTATAGTTGTTACTTGACCAGTTCGATGTTCAAGAAAGAGTGAACCACGTCTACTAATTTGCTGCATCAGATGAAATGTTAGCCTTATACTGACCAATCAGCGCGTGATGGCAACCATTCAGGATTTGGATTTACATTTGCTCCGTTTTGACTTTATATATTCTTCGACGTTTGTTTAAGTTTTGGACTTTAAAATATTTTTGTCTCGAGCATCACTGAAGAGATGTGTTTTGTTGAAATGCGCATCTGATTAGGTATAAAATATGTACATTGTACCGTGATTGTTACTACAAAGAGATTATCTCAATAGCAGAACAGCAAACCATTGTCTAAGTCAGCAGGCTGACCCTATATTTAGAATTATATGTGATGACAGCAAGCTATCTAGTAATGTATGACTTAAGAGATATAAACTCCAAACACATGTGCTTCTGGCATATTGCAACATATGAACGGAAAAATCAGTTTATTAAAGAAGTAAGTCAACATGTATAAAGGAAAACAATTCAGCGTTCTATAAGTTGGGGAGACACAAGCTAAACAGTGTCGACATGTATTTGGCCATTCGAGTTAATTTCTGACAGGTAGGGATGGATGGGGATTTATTTTTATAGGTATCAGAAAAAACATTATGAAAAACTGGCAATCAGATATAAAAATTAAGACCTATCAGATGTTGATTGTCTGTTCATATTGGGTGGATGGGCTTTCATGGGAAAAATATGACCTACTGCTGTAAGACCCTCAGATGTTTTTTACGTATAATTGTACGTGTCAGATGAAGAAAAAAAATAACCCCCCTAAGATGAATAAATTGTTCACCCCTCAGAAACGTTAACAGACTATATGTTTCTTTATATCATCAATATATCATTGGTTTGATCAAGTGTTCAGTCTTAAAAACAATCAACATAACACAAAATTAAGATGTAATGTAAACGTGTATATCACTTATATATAGCAAAATGAAAAGCTTAAACAACTGTGACATATTTCACCTGAAACAGGCATTTCCTTATGTACAAAATTATGGGTAAAAGCCTGATTATAAAGCTAGTTAAACCTGTCACTTGAATGACAGTGGCAGAAGTCAGCGTGAAAAAAAAAGTCAAGAGTCGGCACATTTTTTGTATTCGAAATTATTTTGAATCATTTCGAATTAGATATAATTTCATAAAGGTGAATATTTAATACTTCATTTCCAACTTATATAAGGCTAGTAGGTTTTTGTCAGTTGAATTTTTTCAATAGATAAAGTTTAATTTACACAAGTAGATGAAATTCTTTAGACTTCAAATACTTGTGTTATATATGCGTAAAATTTTAAACCTTTTTTTAAAACAAAATACATCAGAAAGGTTGAATCATTGGTAAGCATTGCTAACCATGTACGTTTTGAATAAATGTATTTTATATTTTTTCCATACATAAGTTATACATTCATATTAATTACACAGATTGAGTTTGCGTATAAAATGTTCACAATATTCTACAGTAGATAAAATACATCAAAAGTCCCCAAAAACACACTACAATCTACACAATAATATATATACATCACCTTTAAGAAAAAGTTTTAGGAGTTTATGTGATTCCCGCGGTTTTTGTATGATGCCTTCATCTGCCTCTTCTTAATCGATTTGAGAGAGTGGAACCTCGTTAAAATACGTTCGCCTTGATGTTGTTTTAGTCATATTTGTTTTTCCCTATTTTTTTCGAAAATATTACCCAATCACAATTTTAAAATTAAATCTCAACTGATTCTGATGCTTATGTAACCTTTTACCAGGCAATAATAGTATGTGCTACAGCTAACACACTCAGAGAAGCGAAAGGGTTGCCCATTTTTGAAGACGTATATGCAAACATACATGAGATACCAATATATATATATACTTTAGAAGCAATAGATATAATTGCGTTATATAACAAAGGCAACAGGTGATAGCAAGGAAGTTCATAAAATCAAAACTCTCTAATTTTCCAAGAATTCTATTAAATATGAAAATCATTACTGAACATTTAGGCCTAGTTGCAAGAGTTGTCAAACGATTTATATAATGGTTATGTTAAGTTGGCGGAGGAAAGTACCTATTTTGTGTACTAGACTCCTACTAATTTCAACTAAGATATCGTACCATGCAAGAATTTCACACATACTAAATTGCTTAAGGATTTTATGTTCCTGGTGTTAGATGACAGTGCAAATGGTAGCTCCCTTACTAGCAAATTTACCGTGTATACACTTTTATTAATGTAATGCAGTTGTATTGTCGTTTTAAGACAAGATTATGTAGTATGTGGACTTTTGTATTCTACACAATCTGATAAGAACTCAAATATAGGTCGTAAATCGCTAAGGTATCTTATGAGCAGATAAAAGTGTTCGTGGATATATATATATGTGTATCTGTTGTCTCTTGTTACGGTCTCATCTTGAAAATATACACGGGTCTTGTAAAACTGATCAACATGATCAAGGTATTAATATAAAAAGAAGATGTGGTATGATTGCCAATGAGACAACTATTCACAAAAGACCAAAATGACACAGACATTAACAACTATAGGTCACCGTACTGCCTTCAAAAATGAGCTAAGTCCATACCTCATAGTCAGCTATAAAAGGCCCCGATAAGACAATGTAAAACAATTCAAACGAGAAAACTAACGGCCTTATTTATGTAAAAAATGAACGAAAAACAAATATGCAACACATAAACAAACGACAACCACTGAATTACAGGCTCCTGACTTGGGACATGCACATACATAAATAATGTGGCGGGGTTAAACATGTTAGCGGGATCCAAACCCTCCCCCTAACCTGGGACAGTAGTATAACAGTACAACATAAGAACGAACTATAAAAATTAGTTGAAAAAGGCTTAATTCATCGGATGGACAAAAATACAAGTGGACGTGGCCGGGTACTTATACATCCCGTCACACAAAAAAACAGATCTTAGAGTACTCGCAGTTATCTAACAGCTAGTTCAAAGCCACTAACAACTAATAAAAAAAAATCATCTTAGACTAAACCAAGTTCGCTTTACATCGCTGTTTATGCATGAAAATCGTTTAAATAAAGTAAAATGCAAAATCAGATCAGATTATTTTTTATTTTCTCAGAATAAATTAAACTCTTCGAATCATCATGGCAGCATACTTCAGGGAAAATCCTGAGCCGCCCCATACTTCCCATTGTATAAGACTTTCTCCAGTAAGACCTTCCTTATTATTTGCATAGGATAATGTGAAGCAGGCACTATCACAGCTGTTGAACCACCAACCAGCACCAAGTCGTTGGCCACTTGTTGCACAGTGGTTCTGATTATTATCATTGTCTTGGTCAGGTGTTGAGAATTTATTGTTGTTGTGATGTGCTAAACCATCAGCTAAAATAATAAAATTTCAATGATTAGATTTAATTTTGATGGCAGATATTTTGTAGTTTCCGTTTAATAAATCAAATAAATGAATAGGTTTTTGAATTTTCGGAGCTTAAAAACTGTTGTTGTAACCTTCTATTCATAATGACATATGTTAAAATAAAAATATATTAAAATGTTACAAAAACCTAGGAATTCTTTTATTGTTTTCACTTTTATGATATTGTTAACAATAAGTTTGTTTATCAAATTGTTTTGCCGACATCGTGGGTAGAAAATTAAAAAAATATATACATATATATACGCACAAAACAGGGTTGATAATATTAAAAAGTTGAAAAACCTTCACATTTTAATAATCAATATTCGAGATTGTGAAACCTAAAACGTACGATTAATGTTTATATATCTGGTTTTCATGTAATTTTAAAACTCAAAATCTAGAAGTCTAGCTCCTTTGTATGCTTGTTGATTTTTAATCTGCTTACCAACATTTCCAGAAAATCCTCCAAGTGTCAGTGTATATTTCGAGGCAGCATCTCCAACTTTGAATGTTGAGTATTTGGCATACTTCTTTTCTCCTTTAAAATTTTCAATGTCGACTCTCATTTCAGTTGTTTTTCCAGTTGATGTTAGTATATTCAGATATTTGTTTCCTATAAATAGTTAAGAAAATTTACAAATAATACTGTGTTTTACAATGTTTTAACTTTTTCGAAAAACTAAGGATTTTTTTATCCCAGGAAAAGATTACCTTAGTCGTATTTGGCACAACTTTTTGGAATTTTGAGTCCTCAATGCTCTTCAACTTTGCACTTGTTTGGCTTTATAACTATTTTGATCTGAGCGTCACTGATGAGTCTTATATAGACGAAACGCGCGTCTGGAGTATTAAATTATAATCCTGGTACCTTTGATAACTAATTATAATGCTTTTAAACATCCATTATTTAACAGATGCTTCACTATTTCACCTACTTTATCTGTTGAAATTCATTGAAAGATCCCTTAAAAAGTATTATTCATTCTATTTTTAGATGAAAATGAATAAATAAAGGCAACAGTAGTGTACTGCTGTTCAAAAGTCATAAATTGATTGAGAGAAAACAAATCTGGGTTACAAACTAAAACCTAGGAAAAAACATCTTCTACATGAGGAAAACAACAAAACAATAGAATCACTGAAGAGCAACAAAAACAAACGCTAACATACATAGAAAATATTACACTTTTAAAGTTGAATAATATTTTAGTCGAAACACAATTCAAATGTTCCAAATGTAGAATCTCCAACTATTGAACCCTAAACAAACACACACTCGCTCGTGCAAAATTGACCTTAAAAGAATTTTGCTCTTCTGTTCGTGTCCCTTTCGGTATCAAGTTTCTGATGTTTCTGCATATTTATGCATCCCCGACTTTCAAGTGAGTGTATTTAAGGGAAAACTAGCTACGAGGTAAATAAATAAAATATAATTGTTGATGTTCAATCATTAAA
This sequence comes from Mytilus trossulus, assembly GCF_036588685.1. Lineage (NCBI taxonomy): Eukaryota > Metazoa > Mollusca > Bivalvia > Mytilida > Mytilidae > Mytilus > Mytilus trossulus. The sequence continues at coordinate 87,754,977 of NC_086376.1, forward strand.
GAAAATGAAATGTAGCCAGTTTGGTTCAATTTTGTCAAAATAAACTATGGCAATCATACCACATCTTCTTCTTTTTCGTGAACCATTGTTGATGAAATTTTCACTTGCAAGTAAATAATTTGACCTCATTTGGAGTCTATATAAAGAAACGGATTAACTCAGACTTACCCAACCAAAATTCCCGGTTGAGGTCTCCAAAGCCATTTTCATATTCAACCCAGTTTTTATTGAAATTCTCAGAACCATCCATTCGTCTGACAAGAACCTTAAAAATATAAATAAGATGTATAAAAAAACCTCATAAAAATTCATTGTTTATAATTGTGTACGCCAGACGAGCGTTTCATCATCAGACTTCTTCAACATGTGTTAAAATACGATGAAAAGTTTAAATAAAAAAATCACAACAAAGTCACCATATTGAGAGACCCTAAGAGACGTATTAATGTAGAATAAAAAGCTCTTAAAATATTCAATCAATAAAATCAAGTATCTTTTTAAAGGATTTTATTTGCTAAGTCTAAATAGCAGACATTTTTTCAATTGATGCTATTATTGGTAAGGAGTTTAGTCCGTCCACTCGTTTCTTTACGTGTTCTCTTCTCTGAACGATTTTTTTTTTTAGATAAGACATCTGGTTAACCTGAAAGTGTATAGCTGAAATATAAATGATTTAAAAGTGTTTTGTATATATCATACATATTTTAAAATCGTTATTGTCAATAACTTACAGTCCAGCGTCCTCCATCAGTAGTCATATCACAATAAACATTGAACCTCGTTCTGAAGTGGGATATATTCTATAGACTCCACTACGGTCATATTTAGGGTCCAAATCTGAACAGTCTTTCGGTCTTCGCACTGTATTTTAAAATAAATATATGATAAGATAAATATATCAATTGAGTAATGTCGAAACATTTAATTCAAATAGACAGCAGCCCAAACAAAACATCGCAAGAATTTCTGAATTTATACTATTAGATAAACGCATGAAAACAGTTATAACAATTCAATTATTGTGTTCATACCTGAAGGAACAAGGTGACTGTATTCTCCATATGCCAAAATATCTAGTATTCTTTGTGCAGATGCTCCATAGAAACAAATACCTATAAAATATGTGAAAACTCTTTTTTAAACAGCATTAAATATATGAGTCTGAGTGCATAATATCTACTAAGACAGTGTTAAAGAGCAGTCTAGACATATTTTTTTGTTTACATTAATTTGTCTTCAAAATGTTTTCGTTCTTAAATAATGGTAGGTTCTCACGGTCAGCTGATTTTTGTTGTTGTCAAGTTCAATTTACCCCACTTAAACACATGTTTCGCTGTGAATATTATTTCAAACATCCATTAAAAAAAGCAACAGAGAAACAGAAATCGGAGATAAGTTACTCAAACCATATTAATAAACTAAAACAAAGGATATCTGGTATCCATCCTTGACACGAAATTAAACATGCACAGATAATAACACATAGAAAGCAAAGGAACTACGCTGTTATTGTGGTTCTTCGTCTCAAAGTTACTGTGAGACCTTTGACAAGAAGTTAAAATTTTTAAAAAAATCACCTCACTAAAAGTATAGCACCTGTTTGAACGGAATTCTTAACAAAATGATTATGTATTTAATATATGAATCGCCTATACAAATTTTGACATTGACGCCTATAGTGTTCAGATGTTACTGTCCTGTTGTTTTGTTGGCGATACTTTATCACAGCTGTAAATAAGAATATTCACAGTTTAAAAAAAAATATAATAACGGTAAACCATCAGGAATGTATAAATCAAAATTTTCTTACCTGAATCTGATCCTGATGTAACCTTTGACCGGTCGATAATAGTATGAGATGCAACTAACATACTTAGAGAAGCTAAAAATATTGAAACAAAAAAATGTTTGTCCATTTTTTCAGACGTACATGTATATGCAAACATACATGAGATACCAATTTATATACAATATATATATATGATTGCGTGACATAACAAAGGTAACAGGTGGTAGCAAGGAACTTCATAGAATCAGAACTGTCTGAATTTCCAAGAAAGTCGTTGAAACAAAAATCAATAGTGAACATTTTGGTCGTGTTGCAAGAGTTGCAAAACCTGTTTATATTTATACTGGTGAAAGTTTGTACATAGTTTGTGTACTGGACTCCTACAGACTAAAATACCCTACCACACAAGGCTTACATATTTTTGTATGTCCCTAAAGCTAGCTAGGTTGCAGAGGTATTAAGCATGTCCGTCTGTCCACCCACAACTAGTTTCTGTCTAACTTTAGTTTGCCTCAACCAACTAATATGCAATTTATAAACATTGCTTACGATTACCAATCACTGCATCTGTTGCCTATGAGGACATTCTTATTTTGTTTTCATATTTGTCAAGACTGTTGATCTAAATCAGTTTCATCTAAATTTACAAACCACGGTACCAGTTTTGTGTATTTTATTTAATTTTGTAGTTTTCATTGTTGGAACCTAGAAAATATGCCTTGATTAAAACACATTTTAAAGTTGTACACAGAAAACCGATAGTGCAGGACACTTATTCAAATGATGATACCAATTTTGTGTAATCGACCAAGATCTATGTCTTGCATATCAATGCTAATCGAGCATCTTTCTTTGTGGAGAACATTTATAATTTATATTTACATACATTTTTACCTATTCATTAGATATAATTATTATCCATTGATTAGGAAATGTTCTGTGCAAGACGGATAAATGCAGGAGTCTTTTAATATGTTTAATTTTACATTGATCTATTTGATGTAAATGTTATTTCACTATATAAAAAGGTTATGTAGCTACTGATCCCATAAAGTGCCAAAGTTGAAGTGTGTGATATTTATGCGCGCATCTTAACATCTAGTGCGGTTGAAATGAACGTAACAGGAACAATAAAACAAAATCATCGGATAGTAAAACAAACAACAAAACCCACAATCCCTCGTCCGAAAAAAAAAAGACGCACAAAGATCAAATTAAACAATTAACACAGGGTCTTGATAGCCTTACTTCGTGTACTTTCTCATCATTTGGTAGGGTAAACCAGTCAAACGTGTTATCTAACTATTCTTAATTGGTTGATTGCTATTTGCTTAAGTAATTACCAAAAAAAAGATAAAAAGATAAAAAGACGACACATAATTTGGACAACATAATCTTTTGAAAACAAAGTTGAGGGTTTAAAAAATGTCCCAACCCGAAGTACCTGTGTCCATGATCATGTTGGAGTTCCTCGCCCAGATTTTAAGTAGAAATTAATAAATTGCTTCTCATGTGATGAAGAATTCAAGCAGCATCCTTAAAACCAGTACATGTTAAAACACGACACAGTCGAAGGCTGACAACTCAAAAATAGATAAGTTTTATTTGCAGGTGGATGTCTTCTTCTTTTATTAGTACAGCTATGATTTCGAAGCACAGGCACTCGTCTCAGAAAAAAAATTCCCTATATATCTTTATATAATGTATATAAGGGAAAAACAAAATCTGAGACGAGTGCCTGTGTTTCGAAGGATCTACCAAGGGCGCCGTGTATACTTAAGACCTCGTTATCAGGGTGCATTGAATGTACGTGCATGTTTGTTGAATATTTATGTGGAACATAGTACTACTGATTGGACTGTCCTAGTACTTTTTGTTCACTTCTAAATTCTACGAACGACAATTTCGCTAAATGTTTACATAACAATAACTGCGTTAATCTAGGAAACAGATATTTCATCTAGATTTCATAAAAAAAGACAATTTCAGATTTTTTTTAAGTTGCCGCCGTCCCAAAAGAATTGAAAACAATACAACTTCAAATGAACAGTTTGTGGCGCATGCAATAACGTTGCAGGAGACTTTCCTGGCTTGACAATGCATTCGCTCTTTACCCGTTTAGAATTTCTGGTGTGTATATTCAAAATGAGTTTAAAAGATTTTAATATTCGTCAAACTAGTATTACGACTAATAGTTGACTAAGCCAGGATATGCAACATAAAAAAAAGTAAAAAATAACAAAAATACTGAAGTATGAAGAAAATTAAAAAGTCCCTAATCATATGGCAACATCAAAAGTACAAACACATCAAACGAATGGATAACAACTGTCATATTCCTGACTTTGTACATGCATTTTCTTATGTAGTAAATGGTGGATTGAACCTGATTTTATAGCTAGCTATACCTCTCACTTGTATGTAAGTCGCATCAAATTCCATTATATTGACAACGATGACGGCGAACAAAACAAATATGCATAATACTAGTAGGTAAAAATGTCAAAAATAGGGATAAACGGTCAACCTTGTGTCTAGTACTCAGTATTGTCACTTTTTTTCATCATATTTCGGACCCTTTTGTTTTTGGGCATTATATGCTCATTAATTACTGCATCCGATAATAGATAAGAATTTCAAACTCTACATCTTCTGATTATACACATTGGATTTTAACAAAAATAGCTGTTTCAGTTGTTGGTCGTTGAAAAGTTTCAAAAGTTCAATGTTTTGCCTCATATTTACAAAATGTTTTACATATTTTCTCTCACTTCTGTTCAAACGTATAGTATTCTGTGTATCTTTGAATTTGGTCTTTTTCTTAGTTTTTGTATTTTCCATAAGACAAAGAATACGTATTACTCATTGTAGGGAAAAAACACAAAAAGTATGAAGGAAAATATCTTTTATTGCTATTCTTCATCTCAAAGTCACAGTGAGGCATTCAACACGGAGCAGAGAAAAAACTCTCACCTCACTGTAAGTTCAAGACAGTCCCTAGCTAGCATGCACCGGTTTTGATTGAATTCATATCTTGATGATAAACTTGTGACTAGTTTACATATTCTGACCTTCTTATACATGATGATGATGTCGCGAAATGTATTGGAACATTATATATATACTATTCCCAGTGGGACAGAAGGATAATGGGGCAGCAAACTACTGTCATTATCATGTTGTATACTGAAATAAAAGCAAGAACACATCAAGTTGAATAAAAGTTTTCAAACATACCATGTATTTAAGTGATCGTAACTTAAAAAAAAAAGGGCAATAGCTATTTTGCCGGCTCTGATTAAAATCTGTCCAGCACCAGTAATATAGTGAATTTGTTATTTTGCAGATTCTTTGTAAAAAATGAAATTTATTATTCACTTTTGAAAAGTAGTATAAAAATGTGAACTGTCAACATGAAAGAATCAAATAACTACTTATCATGCTTATATATCAAAAAGAAGTTAAATAGGATAACCGCTAACAATTTTCGAGATACATATATAGGCTTAATCGATTAAAAACATCAGTCAAAGCGTTTATTAAAATTTAGCAAGGATAAAAAGAAAAATATTGAGCACCAATTTGTTGCAAGGAGATCATATCAAACATGTAGGTCAAAATACGTCAGTCTCAATAAATGGTACATGTATGACTATGCATAAGAATACAATCTCAGATTTGTTATCTGGATGTTATTGATAAAAAAAAAATTAAATGTAAAATTTGATTATAAATTATTATACAATAAGGGACTTATCATTTTTTATCTGGGAGGGGGGCTGGTCAAAATACAGGGTGATCAAGTTTTTTTTTCTGTATGTAGGAAAGGTTTTTTTTAATTCAAAGTGGGGTGATCAATATTTTTTTACACATGGAAAAAAGTATTTCACATACTTCAAGAGCCCGGACAAATGTCAAGAAAAACATTTTAACAGTCAAATAAAAATATATTTTAAACACCATTCATATACATAAGTAAGGCATCACAAAACTTTGTATTGTAGAACTACTAGGAAGCTGCACAATCCGAATAATTCAGTCATTATACATGTATTTTACTCACTTAGATCGCTAAATTAACAAGCATTACTGCCAACTTTTGTTTTAATCAGCTTAATAGTTTGAGAGAAATTAAGTATAAATAAAATCTATAGCGATTTGTGCAAAAATTAGCATCATGAAAAACAATAAATTCTCCAATAAATGATAAAATATTCATCTAATCTGCATGCATTTAGTTGAATACTGATACACACGATGATTCTGAGATGATGAACACCACTAATGTATTTTCTGTTGTTTTCATTACAAGATCCTTTTTTGTCCATTTATACCTCATTGGCGGATCCAAGGGGGGTCCAGGGGTTGAAAACCCCCCTTTTTTGTTGACGATCAATGCATTTGAATGTGAGCATTTGGGATCCCCTTTTTAAAACGACTGGATACCCGCCTGTACCTCTAACTCCCTCAAAATTTGAAATCTGAAAGCATGAACTATCCATATTAAAGTTTAGCGACTCAATTGAGATTTCGGTAAGGCCTTAAGTGAAACTGAAATTTAAGAAGCATTCAAAAGAGGGAAATATAAAAGATTCCTTCAAGTTATTAAATAAAGTGTTGTTTCTGTTTCCAAAAGTTATTTTTTTGTTATTTTATAGCATCAAGTGTTTTTTAATAGCACTATACAGGAAAAAAGAAGAAAAAAAGTCAGACAAAACTACTGAAAGCACTGGCTTGCCGCCTACCTATTTATTTTCATAGAAGAGGCCTCATGAAAGAGTCCTATTTCAAGACAATCTTCCCTCAAATATATTTTTGAACTCAATACACTGAGAATATTTTATTTTCAATATTTTCGTGAAAAAAACCGGCAGAAGTTTTTTGCATGTTTAAATTTTGGCATGTTTAATAGAGGGGGGTCCAAAGTTTTTTAATGCTTTTACTGGGGAGATCAAATAAAAATAGTGAAATATAATGGTGGGATAAAAATATTTTGAATGTTTGATTTTAAAATGACCAGTAAAATAGTCACTGCCTAAAAAACGAAAGATGACAAGATTAGGACTGTTTAACTTTTGGGTCGCTAATTGAAAATAAAAACATTAAAGACCGTAGTGGTACATAATTCATTTTTTTATTTTTGCGGTCGTCAACACATTTTATTAAAAAATTCCGAGGAGTACCGAACAGTTGTTTATATGTATAAATAACTCAAATTGCCGGCATTTAAATGGCGCATTTCAACTGCGTCAGGCAGTTGTGAAATCCACAGCCATCCGACACGAAAACTAACTGAAAATAAAGAAAGGGTTGTAAATTATATGAAAGCAACATGTATTTACCAGAAGAAGGTTAGCATCATTAAACTTACATCACACCTGAAGTACATATACCTTTTTCAAACAATAACAATGCAATTTTTTTCAATCTTTCTAAACTGTAAATCAGTTATTATGATCATATCAAAGTATGAAAAAAATAAATCACGAGTAGATTTTATTAAAGTTGTATTTACAGTTTACAGGGGAAAGGTCCTTGTGATAATTTTGATATTTGCCTACCATGGCAAAAATAATTTCAAAGGACGAGAGAGCTACGTTTTCGCAGCTAAAAAGCACTCATCAGTAGTCGGTATCAAAACTAAAGCATTCTCTGAACTGACAATTAAAACATCTTTAACAATACTTGATAAGGGAAAATGAAACAGTCATTCCTAAGCTTGTAAAGTCATTTTTCCAACTTTAATGGTATGTAAATACTGTTTGCGTTGTTGTCATTTGGTAGACTAGTCCAAATAATTATGAAGTCTCGAAAGGCTATTGTATGTATGTATGTATATGTAGATGGGATGGGATTGTCCTTGTAAATATTAAACATTGTAAATATGTTAGTAACACATCTCCATTAATTCCGATAGGGAGTGTACATGGATTCCACTATACCCTTGCAGCTTTCGAGGGGTTCTTCGGATATCGGAGGAATCTACAGTACATACATACATGTACTCAAGATTCCGCCAATTTAGACGCACCCCTTGATTGATGCAAGGGTACATTGGATCCATGTACACTCCCTAAGAATTAATGGAGATGTCCTTTACAATATTATCCCACCACCAGAACAATCCCCAACCAACACTGCCCAAGGGAGCATGTAGGACACCCGGAAGTCTGTTATTATGGTGGAGGAAGCCGAAGTACTCCGAGAGAACCACGAGCCACTCGGTGGAAACAGACAAACCAGAGAGATATATCAGAAGATTGATCTCCAGGTCGAAGAAGGGGACAACTTTGACCAACCGAGGCCCCCAAAGTACCCATTCTAGTTTAAACTCCGGTCTGGGTACCAGAGAAGTGTGTGAGAGGGTGAAAATTACCCTTCTAAAGTACTGATATTTTTAACTACCCAAGTGAGAATCGAACTCGGGACCTTCAGCACTGTAGCCATCAGTCTTAACCACTAGACCACGAACTCACATAATATTTTTTTTTCTTTCTTTGAGGCCTTACACCTAACAGTGAGGGGTCAAAGAAAAATTTATAATAGCCTTTCAAGACATCATAATTATTTAGACTATTGGTCAACATCATTTTTATCAAATCTCCAGACTAAAAGCCTTCATTTATTCCCTTAACTGTAAACATGACAATATTTCCCTTATGAACTGTTTAAACAACTTTAATTAAATCTACTTGGTCTTCAAATATAAAATTCAACAAAATGACCTTAAGAGCTACATATTCATGCAGATACTTTTTTCTGTTCTATCAACTGTCAATATCAACATGATCAAGACTCATTCTCTACAAACAACATGAACAACCAAAACAATTATACTTGACAAGTGAAAATCAAACAATCCAAAACTAAAAAAAATGTCAGGATTTCATAATAATTGAATAAAATAATGTTATGTACATCCTATTTTACACAACCAAAATGGCAAATTTGATATGGTTCTGTGTTGGAAAATCCTAATTGATGTTATAAATAAAGTATATTCTGTAAGTTTAGGTGAACAAACTCTGCCTTAATCTTCATGACATTTTTATTCATGATTCATTAAGTCAAAATAATTAATAAAACATTAAAGAAAACTTGTAAACATTTTTAGTGTGTCATTTTATTTTGAAACAATATGAAAAGCTTATTAATAGTAAAACACAAATGAACCTAGGGAGCAAACATGATTTTGGGGAACAGACCCAGATTTGTGTTTAGAGAGGGAGACTCCAACTCATGCTACAGGTTTGTTGGCAGACCTGTATGAATATTTCTTAGTCAAACATCAGCATTCGTTATGAGAAATCCACACCTAGAGAGTACACATGTATATTGACTGAACCTATTTGTGTGTACTATATATTAATAATCACCACTTATTAACAAAAGATGTATTTTGTAGATGTGCATGAGGCAGAGGAGGACACTGATGAAATTACCCCAGATTTATGGCAGGAAGCCTGTTGGATTGTCATCAGTTCCTACTTTGATGAGAAAGGTTTGGTGCGACAGCAGTTAGATTCCTTTGATGAGTTCATTCAGATGTCAGTACAGAGAATCGTAGAGGATTCACCACAGATAGATTTACAGGCTGAAGCACAACATAAATCTGGTGGTGTAGAAACTCCAGTAAGTAAATACAATACGATACGAAAGGAAATTTGAAACATTTAATAATGTAATTTTGTCACAGTTAGAATTTAATATAAGTTTAGTAAGAGTACTCTTAGCAGCTTATATCATGTATATACAACGTACATGATATATCTTTTATAATCTGTGACCTGCATCAACAGATAAGCAATCAACATGAATAAAATGTTTTGAAAAACATCATAACATTGTTTTCTTGTGCAATTTTTCTGGATACTTATTTATCTTTATGTGTTTATACATGTACATTGTTTTAAACAAACATTAATACATATTTATAGTAGGGTCCGACTCCATAATAAAAATTTAATTGTAAATTTAAATCAAAAAAAGCAATTTGATGACAATTTTTAAATAAATATGTTATATTTTGCAGCCTAGATACTTGTTAAAATTTGAACAGATTTATCTGTCTAAACCTACACATTGGGAAAAAGATGGTGCTCCTAGTCCTATGATGCCAAATGAGGCACGTCTTAGGAATCTTACGTAAGTTAGAATTTGTAAAAATTACTGCAATACATCACAATAAATTTTTGTAATATTTATTGTACAAGTTTATTGTTGTGTTGAAGTGAAAATATAACCTTAATAAATTACCATGCTTAAGAAAAAGTATTCTCTTTCATCTCACATTATTAATTTAAATTTTTAAAATTACACATGTATTTTGATTTTTATGTTTTGTGCAGGCAATTATTAGTTCATGGGTGTAACCTTATAGATTTCCAAATAAACATTGTGTTACTGGTTCCTTCTGATAAAACAGAAAAAATGTATGTAACAGTATGACACAGAACTCAATTAATACTAAAACTTTCATGTATTCAGTAATAAAATTCTTTATTGTATATTTTATAGGTACTCAGCACCTTTGTATGTTGACATTACTAAAACAGTTGTCAAGGAACATGAGAATCCAGTTGAGACACAACATCAGAAAACTTTTATTGGCAAGATTCCAATCATGTTGAGATCAACCTACTGTCTGTTAAATGCACTGACTGATCGTGATTTGACAGAGTTAAACGAATGTCCTCTTGATCCTGGAGGGTACTTCATCATTAATGGATCAGAGAAAGTGCTCATTGCTCAGGAGAAAATGGCAACCAATACTGGTAAATAAGTGAAGAATGATCCAAATGGATTTATTAATTATCTCTACAACAAAAGTAGATTTATGTTATCCATCATGAATCTAAGAAAACACTCATACCATGCATACTGATCAGTTGGAATTTGGAATTTAGTTTTAAACAGATTCTTTGTAAAATAGATTTGATGTGAAGATTCAACTTTAAGTATCTGAAAGTATTGGATTTGATTTCATGGTTAAGCATTTCATTTAAATCATTCACTTGAACGAACTTTTTTTCATCTTGTGATATCTCATATTGAGCAGAATATGCATATATATTACTTTGCTATTTCTATTTCAGTATATGTGTTCCAGCAAAAAGACTCCAAATATGCATATAAAACAGAGATCCGTTCCTGTTTAGAACATTCTTCAAGACCAACCAGTACTTTGTGGGTTAACATGATGGCTAGAGGAGGTGGTGTAAGTTCTTAAAAAAATATGACATTTTGTCTAGATCTTCACTGTGAAATGCAGTAACATGAAATAGTAAAAGTTGCTTCCCTTTCACTGTATGTTTACTCTACTTATGAAGTGCAAGTTTGTAAACAGAAATGTGTTGATCCTTGGAACAAATATTTCAATGTCAATTAAGTGCCTTTCTTTATTTAATTTTAAAAGTCTGACAAATCTTTCAGAATATACAGTTTCCTTCGGTAGTATTAGATACTGTATAATCTTTGTTAAGATAGAGATCTAAGGAAATAAGAAATTGGAGGATATGGCCTTGACCCAAGCACACATTTTATACCTGAGGAGAACTGTATAGCAATAACAATAATAGTGCAAAAGTTATTTATAGTATAACTAATCGGCGTATTTTAATATCAAAAATAAGATAACACGTGACCGAACGACGCATGGATTAAAGGAGTGCGCAGCACGAGTTTAATCCATAGCGGCGTTCGGTCACAAGTTATCTTATTTTTGATATTCAAATACGTCGATTAGTTATAATTTTTGTTTCATTGGCTAATGGCCTTTTTCTTTATAAAATTAATGTAGAAAATGTAAGGAACTATAAGTTTTTCCTACGCATTCACAATTTGTTTTGATGCGACGTTATCGACGTCTTGACAACGCCTTTTTGTTGTATGACGTCAGAGAGTGAAATAACCACGTTTATTTCACATGTGAAATTATTGGTTTTTATCTAACTGAGAAATCAATGTAATTCATTGCAACCAATGTAATAAATATTTCTAATAAGGATATTTTCTATGATCGCTGATTATTCCCTTACATACATGTATATTATGATTTGCATATGTTAAAGCAGTATTTTTATTGATTTGATGTTATGGTTTGTTTTATGTTTTTTTCAGGGAGCTAAGAAGAGTGCTATAGGACAAAGAATCATTGGAATTCTACCGTACATTAAACAGGAGATACCCATCATCATTGTATTCAGAGCCCTAGGCTTCGTATCTGATAGAGATATCCTAGAACATATTATATATGACTTTGATGATCCAGAAATGATGGAAATGGTAAGTGCAAACACAGGTTTTACTGTTTTTTGAGCACTTGTGTTCCTCAAACATACATGTACAATGGTCACTAACCAGTCTGTGGCACATCACTTATGCTGGTCTATTGCAGCATGAACAAATTTTCAGACTTCAAATTTCCTATGCATACAATTTTCATCAAAAATTGAAAACAACACATTTAATGATTTTATTCCTCCGAAACTCTGTTCTGGATTTACCTTCATCAGGCATCAAACTTCATACTGGATACATGTAATGAATGTTTTCGAAGAAGTTATTTTATGATATTTTTGAGATGTTTACTAGATTTTTTTAGTCACAATTCAAATTTTAGATTACAGAATTTATCATTTCATATTTAACCAATACAAAAATTTCTGCATTAAGCACTGATTTAGTAGAAATATTTTGCACATTTACTTTTTGTTAACAAAAAACACAAACTTTTAAGCAACCATAAATGCATTTAAATTCATATTAAAAAGAGTTAAACTGGATACATGTTTTTATGAGACAAGAATTATCAATGGTATTTGTTAACTTTTTAAAATCCTAGTTGCCTATATAACAATGCATTTTTTTTGTTAAAAATATGATTATTTTTCCAGGTCAAACCATCTTTAGATGAAGCCTTTGTTATACAAGAACAGAACGTTGCTCTGAATTTTATTGGTGCTCGTGGTGCTCGACCTGGTGTGACCAAAGAAAAGCGTATCAAATATGCTAGAGAAATTCTACAGAAAGAAATGTTACCTCATGTTGGTGTCAGTGATTATTGTGAAACAAAGAAAGCTTACTTCTTGGGGTAAGATACACATGATAAACTATTTCAGGAATTGACTGAGTATCTTTGATGATTGTATATCTGATTTGTTCTCTTCATCCAATTGATTACAATCTTTTTAATATAAACCTAATGATACACTGTCAAAAAATGCAACTTGCATATGCTTTTCTTTTGTATGAAAGCGTAACGTGAAATCACGATATTTTGTAATTAAAAGATATATTTGAATAAAATAAATTTAGAAGGGGTCATATCCTCACATGACAATAGTTAAATTCTAATTAGAGTTTTGATGTGTCTGACGATATTGTTCTAAAATTAGATAGATAACAAAAGTTTTGGATGTAAATAAAATTTATGAAAAAGCTTAAATTATATTTAAAAATTGCTTTTTGATTTATGCCATTTTATAATCTCTAAAAGGTACATGGTTCACAGACTGTTATTAGCTGCCATTGGACGGAGAGAAGTAGACGACAGAGATCACTATGGAAACAAACGTCTGGATCTGGCAGGACCATTGTTAGCTTTCTTGTTTAGAGGGTAGGTATATAATTTCCTTAACACACATTTGCTCATTGAAAAAAATATTTTGCTCTACTCTTTACTCGAATTCAAATTGCTATTAAAAAAAAAAGCATCAGTTTCTATAATTTCTACATTTTATATCCTTTATTATATTCTATGACCATGACTAAATACAGAGATTCAATATAGCTAAATAAAATATCGACAAAGACTGCTACCCACAAAGAGCCTTTGATATTACTATACCTGTGATACTCCTGCTCTGGCCTGATGAGCCTTTTTCTGGTCTCCCCAGTTCTATGACTATAAAATTAAATAAGGCATTTACCACAGGGATCACACTACTTCAGAATCTTAGAAAGAAATGGCTTCTCTTTTTGAGACTGATTTATAACACAGTGTAATGATATAAGCCAATTTCAAAATCAACTGCGCATCACATTATGCTAATAAAAATATGTCCTGAGCCTATAGAAAGAGTCTATAGCTATGGTCAGAAACTGAACTGCACAGGTTAAACAGGTTTAAAGTGCATTTAAGTCTGTACAAATCTATTATATTGGGGTAAAATTTGTGTTCAAATGAAATTACAAGTAGTAGTGGAGACTTAAAAATTTAAAAAAAAGTTGCATTCAAACTAATCTGAATGTAAATTTAGCAACGGTAAAGTATATTACCATAATTGATTAAACCTTATCTTGTAGATTATTCCGTAACCTGATGAAAGAAGTCAGGATGTATGCACAAAAGTTCATTGACAGAGGAAAAGATTTTAATTTGGAACTTGCCATAAAAACCAGAATTATTACAGACGGTCTTAAATACTCTCTGGCTACAGGGAACTGGGGAGACCAGAAAAAGGCTCATCAGGCCAGAGCAGGAGTATCACAGGTATAGTAATATTGAAGGCTCTTTGTGGGTAGCAGTCTTTGTCAATACCTTTGATCCATATTATATCCATTGGCATAAATACTCTTTCCATAATTACTATACACTTATTCTCTTATCATATAACATTTTATGAGCTAACTTGATCCCTGCATCTTTGAACTGGTAAAGAAATGGTGATTGCTTGCTTGACATTTTCAAACCCTTATCTGAATCCAACCCTTACAAAATATATTTTATTATTTAGAAACAGTTATGAGGAAGTTAATCCCATTACAATATTCATCCCTTCGCTTAACATTCACACTTAGATTTTATACCAAACAGATGCAGAAATGATGTCAAACAACTTCATCTAAAACCAAAAACTTTGAAGGAATCAGTGTATTGCACCATATTTCCATGTTTTAATTTAAACAATAACTTTTGACAGCAGAGCAAAGTGTGTTTAATGGCTGAAAAATTTCCAATGAAAAGTAGTCTTTAAATTGTTTGGAGAAAAAATGAACTTGAATCACTGTTCAAAAACTTTTATTAGTCTTAAATGAATGTATTTAAAAATTTGTTTTACATTTTAAAATGATCTTATTTTAATATATTTGTGGTAATTGCATTACAGGTGTTGAACAGATTGACATTTGCATCCACCCTGTCTCATTTACGACGTCTTAATTCTCCAATTGGTAGAGATGGTAAATTAGCTCGTCCTCGACAGTTACACAATACACAGTGGGGTATGATATGTCCTGCTGAAACTCCAGAGGTAAATTTTTCTTACATTCTATTTCCTTTACAGTAAAACAAAATTCTCATTGTAACATACAACTTAAATGAATAGGTAATCATGTAAATCAAAACGATGACAATTTCAAATATATTATATACCTCATGGTGAATCATATACTGTAGCTACTTGAATTGAATGAGAGTTTACTGTTAGTTGAATATTTGAAATATTGCTGATATGCATAGAATATACTGTAATCCAACTAAATCTGGGGATTGATTTATTTTTGAAGTTTTTTGGCAGTAAATGCAAAACAAATAAAAAATTGTTGTGACCTTTTCATAATTGAATATAATTTGTCAACTAAGTTTAAAAATTGTGAAAATAAATCTCTGCAAGACTTAGGTTAACTAGAATGAATTTATTGTACTAAAATTTGTTGTTATCAGTAACTTATCTAAATGTTATAGCCATAAATATTCATCTGTGACTCTTTGGATGAATAATGATGAAATGAAAATTATAATATAAATGATTTTATACACAATTATCCCTCAATCATTTAATGTATTTAACTATATTTGTATAATTATACAGGGTGCGGCTGTAGGTTTGGTGAAGAATTTAGCATTGATGGCATATATTTCTGTAGGATCTCAGCCTTCACCCATATTGGAGTTTTTGGAAGAATGGAGTATGGAAAATCTGGAAGAAGTTGCTCCTTCTGCCATCCAGGAGTAAGATTCTTTGATAATTATACCCCCCCTTTAAAAAAGGGGTATATATACCCCCCGCTTTAAAAAAGGGGGGTATACTGTTTTACCTCTGTCTGTCCTTCCGTCAGTCCGTCCCATGAATATTTTTAGTCGCATTTTTCTCAGGAACTACAATACAAGGATTTCTGAAATTTGGTTTCAGGGTTTATCTAAGTCAGCTATACAGTGTGATGCGTTTTCAGATTGATCACTTGACAACTTCCTGTTTACCGAACACTTGTATGATTTTACACATGATAGCCAAGTTGAAAATTTTCGTCACATTTTTCTCAGGAACTACAATACAAGGATTTCTGAAATTTGGTTTCAGGATTTATATAAGTCAGCTATACCGTGTGATGCGTTTTCATATTCATCACTCTACAACTTCCTGTTAACCGAACACTTGCATATTGGATGATTTTACACATGATAGCCAAGTTAAAAATTTTCGTCACATTTTTCTCAGGAACTACAATACAAGGATTTCTGAAATTTGGTTTCAGGATTTATATAAATCAGCTATACCGTGTGATGCGTTTTCAGATTCATCACTTGTCAACTTCCTGTTTACAGAACACTTGCATATTTTTACACTATTGATATTATCCACTTACGGCGGGGTATCATCAGTGAGCAGTAGCTCGCAATTTCAATTGTTTGACATTAAGATTTTTATCTACGCTCTTGGTTTAAAACCTTTGATAATTCAGTGTTTAAATTAATAACAATGAATATTATGTGAATGATTATTCTCAGCTCACCATTTGTAGAAACTTAGCTTGAAACCAAATTTCATTTGCCATTATGATGCATCCAAACAGTGAGTTACATTGCTTTACATTTCAAAGACAACATATTTATTAAGTGTGGTAAAAGGAAAAAAATCCTAAAGATTTTGATTTGTTTTTTAGTGCTTGCAAGATATTTGTAAATGGTTGTTGGGTGGGGATACACAGAGATCCAGAACAGTTGATGAGCACACTTAGAAAACTCAGAAGAGAAATGGACATCATAGTATCGGAGGTAGGGTTTTGGATTATTTATTTATCAAATATTTATTAAGTAATTATCTGGTTTTCAGGCAAGAAGTGATATGGAAAATCAAATTTTATTATAGAAAAAATGAACAGAAAAATTGTTAGATACAAAATGCAACATTTACTTTAGTATTTCATGTTTTTTTCATGACACAAATAAGTAAGGTTATACAATGTGTAAGTTCATATCATATCAGCTACACAATAATTGAGAGTATAGTGGGAAAAAAACTGTTTTATGACTACCGACCAATTTAAAACTAGAGTTGCTTCCCTTATCAAAACTAATGCAGGGAAAATAAAAAATAAAATAAATTTGTTTTTTTAATTTTATTTTCAATAAACATTACCCGAGTCGATTTAACAGCAATAAGTGAGTTAGTTGATTGATTTATTAACCTCATTAAAATTAACATATTAAATTCTTAAACATGTTAAAAGGGGAAATGTTTATTCATAGCCTAATATTTGTTATCTACAACTTGAAAATTTCTGGTAAATAAAGAAGAATGAGGAACTCTAGTGTGATTGAATATAATTATTGACTTTATAGCTGACTGGAATAAATTGTATTTTGCAGGTATCAATGATCAGAGATATTCAGGACAGAGAAATCAGAATCTATACAGATGCAGGAAGAATATGTCGTCCATTACTTATTGTTGAAAATCAGAAACTTTTGTTAAAAAACAGTCATATCAAACAATTAAAACAGAAAGAATACAATAACTACAGTTGGCAAGATCTGGTAGCTAGTGGTGTAGTGGAATACATTGATCCTCTGGAGGAGGAGTCTATCATGTTGGCCATGACCCCTGATGATCTGGCGGAGAAAGAAGAGGGGCAATATTGTTCTACATATACACATTGTGAAATTCATCCAGCCATGATTCTTGGTGTCTGTGCTTCTATTATTCCATTCCCTGATCACAATCAGGTATTTAAGATAGATGAAATTGCCAATCTGATTTACATAGAATTATTTTGTCCAAGCTTTGCTAAAAAGCATCTGACAATGATCCTTTCTACTTTCTTTATTCATAATTATCACATCAACCAATGAAATTCATGCTTCCAAATATATGAAATTGTATTTTATTATGACTAAAACTTGATTATTCTGAAGTTATCTTTAAAACAAAAAGTAGAATGAAGCATTGTCAATTCTTTGAAAATTAAGCTATTCATTGTTCTGTATATATTTAAAGGAGATTGTCATATTGGACATATTACCTTTCCATGTTAGACTTAAGAATGCATTATTATTGTGATCAACTTTTCAGTTACACAGAAATTGGAAAGAATGTTATTAATTTTGATATTTTTCAAATGTTTATATTTTTCCTTGTCCAGATATGTAGTTCTCATATCACATGTATCAGGTTTTCTTAAAATAAATCAATCAGTTGAATTACCAAACTGCAAGCAGGCATACATAGGTTCACAATAAAATAATCTTAAGTTTAGAAGGAAAGACCTGACCTCATTCTTTTTAGATTGAAAAATAGAAGAGTAAAAAAACAGTATTTTACACTAATTTTTGAAAAATCCTTTTTCTGATTTTGTAATAACCACTTTCTTGTATTCACTCTTCACATTTTCAAATTCTTAAAAAAAGAAAATTTATATTTAGACTTTAATTTTTATTTTAGTCTCCCCGTAATACCTACCAAAGTGCTATGGGTAAGCAAGCTATGGGAGTCTACATCACAAACTTCCACGTCAGAATGGACACCTTGGCCCATGGTCTCCTGTACCCACAGAAACCTCTAGTCACTACCAGATCTATGGAGTATCTCAGATTCAGAGAATTGCCAGCCGGTAAGTTGCATTAAGAATATCAGTACAGTAAAAAAAAGGATGATATACAAAGTAAAAACATACCTCAAAAAAGATCAAAAGAAAGTGGATAAACAGATTAGGCTTCACGTTGTCAAGTGCCAAAAAAATGTGTTCTGAGCAACTTATTCTTATTATTTATTTTCTAAGCGTCTTGTATATTAATGAAACTGGGTTGATTGTTTATTTCATGAAAGTGTACGCATATTTTCCAGCTTTTCCATTTTAACATATTTCATTTTCTAAGACACATTGATAAGCTAACAAATACATTGTAAATTCCTCAAACAAACTTAGGAATGCCTGCTGACTTTGCTTTATCCTTAAAACTGGATTCAAACACTATCTGAAACATTGGGAAAATGGAATGTTATTAGTGTTTTTGTCTAGAAATTCCAGTGACATCAGTAAAAATTGTGAAGAATCTTTCAAAAGTTTAATTTGAGTCATTTTCCTTAGATAATTCTTCAACTGAACTTGAATTTGTCGTTACATTTCAATTTGATAGCTAAAACTGATTGCCTGCAAAAATGAAGTCAACCTGACACATTTTCTTCAGATAGCATACAAGTAAAGTTAATTGTCATTGTTTTTATTCTCACTTTGAATTATTTCCAGGTATTAACTCTGTAGTAGCCATTGCCTCTTACACTGGATACAATCAGGAAGATTCTGTCATCTTAAATTCTTCTGCTATCGATAGAGGATATTTCAGGTAAGTGTGGTTAAACTGAACTTATCATATATCCAATTAAAATCTGTTTATACATATATGGACTATATTTTAAAAAGGATTAGTGTAGTATTTGTATACATTTATAAAAATTCCCTAGGGGGGGATTTCATTTCTTAAAAAGCATAATTATAATGCAACATCATGCAATGTGCATTTTGATTGAAAAACATCAACAATTTTCATGGCATCAATTAAAATTGATGATATAGAAACGTATTATGCACAAGAAGAACAAGTTATAACAGATTTTAAATGTGTCATTTTAGGTAGTATTACAGTACAATAATTTATTTAAAGCTCAGACAGCATCAGTTGGTGATTTGATGGGCCCAAATACATATTTTCTAGCTCCGCTAAAGTGTTGCAGGTAAACATAATTTGTGACCATTAAATCACCAATTGATGTCGTTTGTGTTTAAATATATAACAGTTATCTACAAAAAAAGTGAATTGATTTTGTATAGAATTGTTTCCACTTTTTATACGACCGCAAAATTTGAAAATTTTTTCGTCGTATATTGCTATCATACTGGCGTCGTCGTCGTCCGAATACTTTTAGTTTTCGCACTCTAACTTTAGTAAAAGTGAATAGAAATCTATGAAATTTTAACACAAGGTTTATGACCACAAAAGGAAGGTTGGTATTGATTTTGGGAGTTTTGGTCCCAACATTTTAGGAATTAGGGGCCAAAAAGGGCCCAAATAAGCATTTTCTTGGTTTTCGCACTATAACTTTAGTTTAAGCTAATAGAAATATATGAAATTTTGACACAAGGTTTATGACCACAAAAGAAAGGTTGGGATTGATTTTGGGAGTTTTGGTTTCAACAGTTTAGGAATTAGGGGCCAAAAAAGGGCCGAAATAAGCATTTTTCTTGGTTTTTTATACGACCGCAAATTTTGAAAAAATTTTCGTCGTATATTGCTATCACGTTGGCGTCGTCGTCGTCGTCGTCGTCCGAATACTTTTAGTTTTCGCACTCTAACTTTAGTAAAAGTGAATAGAAATCTATGAAATTTTAACACAAGGTTTATGACCATAAAAAGAAGGCTGGTATTGATTTTGGGAGTTTTGGTCCCAACATTTTAGGAATTAGGGGCCAAAAAGGGCCCAAATAAGCATTTTCTTGGTTTTCGCACTATAACTTTAGTTTAAGTTAATAGAAATCTATGAAATTTTGACACAAGGTTTATAACCACAAAATAAAGGTTGGGATTGATTTTATGAGTTTTATTTTCAACAGTTTAGGAATTAGGGGCCAAAAAAGGGCCCAAATAAGCATTATTCTTGGTTTTCGCACAATAACTTTAGTTAAAGTAAATAGAAATCAATGAAATTTAAACACAATGTTTATGACCACAAAAGGAAGGTTGGTATTGATTTTGGGAGTTTCGGTCCCAACAGTGTAGGAATAAGGGGCCAAAAAGGGACACAAATAAGCATTTTTCTTGGTTTTTGCACCATAGCGTTAGTATAAGTAAATAGAAATCTATGAAATTCAAACACAAGGTTTATGACTATAAAAGGAAGGTTGGTATAGATTTTGGAAGTTTTGGTCCCAACAGTTAAGGAAAAAGGGGCCCAAAGGGTCCAAAATTAAACTTTGTTTGATTTCATCAAAATTGAATAATTGGGGTTCTTTAATATGCCGAATCTAACTGTGTATGTAGATTCTTAATTTTTGGTCCCGTTTTCAAATTGGTCTACATTAAGGTCCAAAGGGTCCAAAATTAAACTTAGTTTGATTTTAACAAAAAATGAAACCTTGGGGTTCTTTGATATGCTGAATCTAAAAATGTACTTAGATTTTTGATTATTGGCCCAGTTTTCAAGTTGGTCCAAATCGGGGTCCAAAATTAAACATTGTTTGATTTCATCAAAAATTGAATAATTGGGGTTCTTTGATATGCCAAATCTAACTGTGTATGTAGATTCTTAATTTTTGGTCCAGTTTTAAAATTGGTCTAAATTAAAGTGCAAAGGGTCCAAAATTAAACTAAGTTTGATTTTAACAAAAAATAAATTCTTGGGCCTCTTTGATATGCTGAATCTAAACATGTACTTAGATTTTTGATTATGGGCCCAGTTTTCAAGTTGGTCCAAATCAGGATCTAAAATTATTATATTAAGTATTGTGCAATAGCAAGTCTTTTCAATTGCACAGTATTGTGCAATGGCAAGAAATATCTAATTTCACAATATTGTGAAATAGCAAATTTTTTTTTTAATTAAGAGTTATCTTTCTTTGTCCAGTATAGTAAGCAAGAAATATCTGCAAGAATTTTTTTTAATTGGAGTTATCTTTCTTTGTCCAGAATCAACTTAAATCTTTGTTATATACAATATACAATGTATATTCACTTT
This sequence comes from Mytilus trossulus, assembly GCF_036588685.1. Lineage (NCBI taxonomy): Eukaryota > Metazoa > Mollusca > Bivalvia > Mytilida > Mytilidae > Mytilus > Mytilus trossulus. The sequence goes on from NC_086376.1 coordinate 87,776,718, forward strand.
TTACTACCAACTGATAAATTTAAATAATCTTTACCATTCAGTGATAACAAGCAGGTTTTTTTACATCTTAATATTTTATGATGTATTTAAATGAGTAGTTATTGTTTCAAACTCCATAAGAATATTTTAATTGAGATTAGTTTTGGAATAAGGGAAAGGGGGATGTGATTAAAAAATTGGGTTAAATTTTTCTCATTTGAAATTTCATAAATAAAAAGAAAATTTCTTCAAACATTTTTTTGAGAGGATTAATATTCAACAGCATAGTGAATTGCTCTAAGAGAAAACAAAAATTTTAAGTTCATTAGAACACATTCATTCTGTGTCAGAAACCTATGCTGTGTCAACTATTTAATCACAATCCAAATTTAGAGCTGAATCCAGCTTGAATGTTGTGTCCATACTTGCCCCAACCGTTCAGGGTTCAACCTCTGCGGTCGTATAAAGCTACGCCCTGCGGAGCATCTGGTTCTAATACTACAATTAAAAAAAAAATACTTTAATCAATTATTTTACAGGTCTTTCTTCTTCCGTTCTTACAAGGATTCTGAGGCTAAGAAAGGTTTGGACCAAGAAGAAATATTTGAAAAGCCAACTCGAGAGAATGTTCAAGGTATGTTTGTTTTCTCTATCATTTTGATAGACACAGCTAGGACTTTTCTGTTTTAACATAAGTATACCAAGTTTAAACCCCTCGTAGTCATTTCTATCAACCCTGAAACTCTGCATAGTTTACATTTTAAAGTGCAGGTGTTTGAATTTCAAGATTTGTATAAAAACTATCAAAATTACTAGCAGGCGAGACATATGTTTTTGTAATCAGTTTATTTGATGTATTTATTGTCATGTCGTCAACATGTAATAAGGGAAAATTATAAAACAAGTATATTTTCTTAGATAAGTACTAAATTTCAACATTGTAATTCAAGAAATTTTAAAAGTTTCTATGGTAGGAAATGGTACCTTTATTATTGTACATATTTATGTAAAGATTAATTTGTACAAAAACTGTCAAATAACTAATATTTAATTTGAAAAGAAGAATACTATCATCTTCAAAATGTCATGCTGGATGCTGTATACATTAATTATATTTTCTTTAGGGATGAGACCAGCAATTTATGATAAACTTGATGAAGATGGGATTATCTCCCCTGGTGTGAGAGTTTCTGGTGATGATGTACTGATTGGTAAAACACTGACCATGCCAGCTAGTGAAGATGAGGTAATAGAAAAATGACTTGATTAAAATGATGTAATAATAAAATGATTATTGATATAAAAAAAAGTATTATTTTGATTAAAGTCTTCTTGTGTAAATTCTCTACAAATATATTTGGAACTTTGAACTTGGCAATTTTGATATAACCATGAGAAAAACAGAAACTTCCACTTTGAAAAATCTTGTCGCCTTCAATATTTATCTAAACTAAATGGTAAACATCTGAATTTGGAAATTTGTCTCCAATGAATAAATGTCATTTTTAGAGCGTAAATGTTGAAAATGCATATTCTGTATAATGTACATTAAATAAATTAAGTTATAGTTTTAAATTGCAGTTCTTAAATGAACTTTATTAACTTTATTTACAATAATATTTGTTTTTGTACATTTCAGCTTGAAGGAACAGCAAAGAAATTTACCAAGAGAGATGCCAGTGTGTTTATGAGAAGAAGTGAGACGGGAATTATTGACCAGGTAATCATTGTGTACAGTCTTATTTTATATGAAAACTAATATTTCAAAGATGTGTACTGTAGAAAAAAATTTCCATTGAAGAACTATCAGTATTAACCCTTGCTTTATAGCAGGGAAGTTTACTTCATGGACAACATTAAATAGTGGAGATCGTTGTTGGATGTAGAAATGTTTCTTCATCATGTCCTAATCTCCATATAGCCTTTGGCATTCCCTAGATATTCTAACTTCTAAATATTGATAACTTGTATGTCATTTAAAAGCAACTTTTAATTGTGAAAGTAAATGCTGGTTTGAACAGTTAAGTTTGATCATATGAAACTTAAATCAGACAAGCTGTTTATTTCAATTTTGTTTTTAAGAAATCAGTTATACATGTTATATCAGGCAAGTTGTTTTATTTCAATTTTAATAAATCACTTTAATCAGGCAAGTTGTTTATTTCAATCTTAGTTTGAAGAGATCACTTTAATCATAAAAAAGTTTAAAGTGCAGTTTGTGTATTATTTCAGGTAATGGTGACATTAAACCAAGAAGGTTATAAGTTCTGTAAGATTAGAGTGAGAACAGTAAAGACACCACAGATAGGAGATAAGTTTGCTAGTCGTCACGGACAGAAAGGAACATGTGGTATAACATACAGGCAGGAGGTAGGTTTATTAGTTTAGGTTTCAAAAATTGAAATACAGCTAATCATGCTAATGAAACAGACAAGATGTGGTGTATCAATTCATTTCACAAAATCACTTTACCCACATGAAAGACTAATCAGCAAAAGAACGGTTCATTAATTGCCCTTTATTGATCTAGCAGTCACAGAGAGAAAATACTCTCATCTCATAACAAGTTCAAGGCATTAAAGTTGAAAACAATTTATGAAAAATATGTATTTTTAAAAAGGTTTTCTGAGATTATAACATTGGTGAAGTAAACATGGCAAAGCTGATGGTTTTCAAATTTCAAAGCAATAACTTATGAATAGAGGCGCAACCAATTCTTATCAAATTTTAATATGACGTTACAGATGTCAAAATTGCACTCAAATTCAAGATTCATATTGAAGAGTTTCACTTTTGTATTTGAAGAGTTAGGCTCCTTGCAATTGATAGGTTGGAAATGCACTTTATTGTTTAATATGTTTTTTTCTGAATTATGTTGTCATTGACTAAATAAAATACACATTAAGCAATATACTTTCTTTTTCCTTATAAAGATAAAAGGATCTTGTCATGAAGTTACAATTTTCACTGACACAACATAATAAAGCATCAATTAAACTATCAAATAATTATATTTCAGGACATGCCATTCACATGTGAAGGAATAACCCCAGATATTATCATCAATCCCCATGCTATTCCCAGTAGAATGACCATTGGCCATTTAATTGAGTGTGTCCAGGGTAAAGTGGCTGCTAACAAGGGGGAGATAGGTGATGCTACACCATTTAACGATGCTGTCAATGTACAGAAGGTATCTAACCTCTTACATCAGTATGGATACCATCTCAGAGGAAACGAGGTAAGTTAAAGATGATAATGTTTGATAGCCCTTAGAAAGGTTTTATATTTTGAAACCTATCAAGATGCAAATGGGTACTTTAGTGCAAAATATACTTTTAAAACTGAAATTTTAAACTATCTGTCAGATTTATTTTGTTGAAAGCATTTACTCAGATTTATTAAGGCATGTCTAATGAAAAGTTATTATAATATACTGTGTTTGTAATAAAAACTTCATTGACACTTTGTAGGTGATGTATAATGGTTTCACAGGTCGTAAGCTAAACTCCCAGATTTTCTTGGGTCCTACATACTACCAGAGATTGAAACATATGGTGGACGACAAGATCCATTCTCGAGCTAGAGGTCCATTACAGATACTTAACAGACAACCTATGGAAGGAAGAGCTAGGTTAGTTTATAATCTAAAATAGAAACAGGATATCTATCCATGACGCAAAATCAGTACATGCACAATAATAAAAACACAGTCTTGTGTACATATATTGACAGGACCTGTACTTAGCACACAAAAAACAAAATAAAACCTTGATTATAAATTGGATTGCATTGTTTATATGTAGCATATAATGGAACTCAACAATCAAACTCACATTTGTGTAAATTAATAAATGCTCACAATAATTTCGGATTTCACAGTATCTATTTTTGGTGAATTTAACATGGATTAAACATTTCATCTCTTAACATTTTATATGTCCCTGATATTATTTTAAATTTTATGCAGTAATAAGTCACTATAGTTAGGATTACTGATGGGATTATCACTTTAAAACTGATTGCATTTAATTCATCAAATAAATTGTTTTGTAGGGATGGAGGTTTACGTTTTGGTGAAATGGAACGTGACTGTCAGATAGCTCATGGAGCTGCTCAGTTTTTGAGAGAGAGACTCTTTGAAGCCTCAGATCCATACAGAGTCCATGTGTGTAACTTCTGTGGACTTATTTCTATTGCTAACTTGAGGAATCAGACATTTGAATGCAGAGGTTGTAAGAATAAAACACATGTAAGTATTCCTTAAAAGAAAGTCTTGGTATTTGAATTAAAGAATGGATTGAAAAAAAAAGATACATAAAAAACTTAAAAGACAAAATTGTTGCCTGTAGTAAAAGTGTATATGTTGACTTGATTATGTAAGAAAATGTTTCACTAATTGTGAAGTTTCCCTTACAACAGATTTCACAGCATCTATCTACTTCTAAAACAATACAAACATAATATGCATTTGTACTGACATTTCATACATGAATTTCTGTCCTCTGGAAGTTACCATAAGGTAGTTAAGCTCAATAATAAACTTTAAGAATGTTCAGAAGTCAAGACAACTCATTATACAAGGAATAACTTTTATTTATCTATGTTATGGATGCTTGTCATAATCTACAGTCAGACAAAATATAAGATTGTATAAAAATGATAATGTAACAAATTTGTGTTGGTTTTGTAACCCATTATATGTTGTGTATTGTAAAACATGTACATTGTATAATTTGTATTGTAGATTTCACAGATCAGGATACCATATGCCTGTAAATTACTGTTCCAAGAACTTATGTCTATGAGTATAGCTCCAAGACTTATGGTAATTAGCTGAAGGACTTTGAAAGAGAATGACTTGGACAGAAGAACTGAGAAACAAATGTTATTGTGCTATTGTGGTTTACATTGCTTATATATACATTGTAACATAAAATCAGTAAATAACATGTATGTCATATGGTATATCCAAATGGTTATGCCCTGACAGTTTCTTCATTCATGTGGATAACTTCAAGAAATTTGAACATAGAGATAACAATGTATAGATACAAGCACTAGTACATATTCAACAAGGTTACAGCATGCTAAAACTGACATGCTGGTACAAATGTGAATGATGGATCTAGTGCTTTGTGTAAATAAGTATGGACTAGATGTTCATATAATGAACAGGATAGAGAGAGAGTTTTAATTATAAATATTGTAATATTTATGATTTGTCATCTGTATTTGATTTCATTAAAATTGCAGAGATAATATGATTTATTCTTTCATTTTGTAATACACCAATTACCTGTCTTGAAACATGGAGTACCCATATTTACAAGGTTATTGCTAATTCATCTACTACACTGTCTGTTATTTACAAAAACTTGCTTGTTTTGTTCATATTGAAATTGTTGTGGCCCATGAAAACAAGTTGTGACATAAAGAACGAGTTATGCAGGATACATACATGTAGTGTTGGTATCAATTGTATTCCGTCTCCATAGCATACTTGCGTTCACATGTCCCAAAGTTGGTTTCTGTTCTTTAACTTTAGTTTGTCTGGACAAAATGTTATGAAACTTGTACATAATGCTTATTAACACAAAATACAGATCAAGTATGAATTTTGGTTAGGTCACTGAGTTATGCCCCTGTACAAATGGAATAATTGCTGAATATTTCATACCCGTCATCTAATTAAAGTTTGCTTCTACCAAATTTTATGAAAGCTTTACACAATACTTATAACCACAAAACTCAGATCAAGTACAAATTTGAATAGAGTCGCTTCTACAATTCTTCAGTTATTTCCCTTTATATATGATATACAAGCGGGGGCATCCTCTGTTTTCCACGGAAACATTCCCCATTTTTCTTTCTAAAAACGGATTTTTCAGAATATTTGTGTAGACCTGCATTATAATTAAACTGATTTAATTTTTATTAAAAACAAAAAAAAAAACTATTCTCAGAGATATTCATGAGATCGAAAGTTCAATTTTATAACATATTCAGCTCAATAATAGTAGATCACTACGACCTTCATTTTATGTTTCTTATGAATTTGCATCATAGCAGAACATTATATTTCTGTCTCCACTTATACAAACAGCTATTCATGTGGCTTTTGGTAGCTCTACAATATAGATTAGCCAAAACTGGTGTCCATTTTCTTTGAACTAGTATGCATTGTTGTTTAGGGGCCAGCTTAAGCTGCCGACCAATGCCTAATTTTCTTGCTACATTAAAGACACATTAGTGGCACAACTATTACCCATTATCATAAAAAATATAATATACATGGATAAATTATTGACAGCAAAACAATGAGTCATGACTTGATGCCACATTTCAAAATGTGTTAATTTGTTAATCAACTTGTTATGGATATATTGTTTTTAAATTATTATTTTCTTCATTTTGGATTTAAAAAGGGTATAATTGATAGAAAGAAGCAAATAGCATTAAAGAACAGGTCAACACATGATCTACAAGAAACTAAATTTGAAAGATATCTTCAATAATGACTAGGTTATTGTCTTAAAATGACTTTATCAGTTTAACAGTTAATTCAGTGGTATTGAAATGGTGATTGTAAGTTGTAACATAGGTTACTATCATCCTATGATGGTGTGTGTAGTTCTGCATGTTATATATCTCTCCAATACAGAAAATACATAATCTAGAAACATTTAATCATAATATGATGGCAAAACCATACAGTATTTATAAGATTTCACACCAGTCATTAAGGTAAGTAACAGGACCAATAGGTTAATTATTTGATGTATATATGGACTGGTCGGTGTAGTATATGTACACTGACGGGCTTCATATATCTCCTTGACCTCTTCATGTTTCACTGATCATATCTTTGGTGATAAGTTCTATTCCTCGGATATTCACGATGAAAAGTCAACTATATTAAATGGAAATAGAAGTTGTACTTGTCAGGATGATTGGGGTAATCTAACCTAGACCTCAATTTAATGGTTCATTCGTTAACGTTATGTTATCGTTTTAGGTCCACTTTACAAGTTTATAAAGTCCGGTGCGTATCCAGGATTTCAGAAAAAGGGGCCTTGCAAACTTACATTTTGAGTGATACTTTTGATAAGTGTATGCACTAATAATATACGAAGCTCCAATTCGCCTCTGGAAGTGATGTCAATTTTATTGGGTTTACAAAATTATTTTTAGCTGTAGATTCTTAACTGGCAGGAAATATAACTTAGTATATAGTTAATGTTGGAGTTCAACGAGAAAATGCATGTAAACACTATCAAATAGCAAAAATTGACAAGACCACTCATTTAGCAATTTTATTGAATACAAATATGATATATTATTTTATATACAAATCTCTCTTTTCTCTCTCTCCCTCTCTCTCATTCTGTACATCTGTATACATGGATCTTCATAAGTAAGATTTGTCTTGCTGCGGTAACTTTTTATCAAATCCTTTCTGGTTGAGGAATTCCTGTAAAAGAATCAAAACAACCTGTTGATCCGAGACGAAATTTATAAAGTGAGGACATTGTCAAGATGAGGTTTAATCCCATTAAATGGGAAAATATTTAAAGAAGGTTTTTCTCTCTCTCTGATTATATCATAACCTTTCGCCAAACAACAAATATCCACTGAATATATTGAAAGGTCACGCCATTTTTATTTTCCAAAGAACAAGTGTAATGCTTCATTTAATCAAAATGGATTGTGTTAAGTTAATATAAAATACATCCAAACTCCACCGACGAAATATGAAAAAGAGTAAAATGTTCATAAGACACAGAAATAATCGGTTCAAATCTCTGGATGACTTCTTTTTTCCCCTATTTTTTTCTAATTTTATCCTACCCCGTTTGTTCTTTATTCTGAAACTTATCGCATACTCAAGACCCTCCTTTATCATGTCTTGCATCATACTCACCAGAGGAAGAGTAAAGTTGTATTTAGAGCTGAAATTCTCTTTCATGTTTTCTATATTTATAGAACAATGTTGTAGACCCACTTTATCATACCAATACCTGCCAACAAATATAACATTTTAAGATATGTTCATAGAACTGTAGCAGTTTAATATGACAAGGGCATAGCAGGTAAACATGTTGAAAGCTTGCGAAAAATGCCAAATGTGCATTTTCATCTTCTGTTAAAATTCAGACTCAGTTTTTAAATCACACTTACTCAAGTACTTTGGCAAAATAGTTATCTTTTGAATATAGATTAAAACATTGTATATAGAGGCATGATTTCCTGAAACAAAATATTAAAAAACAGTACTGTATACTTACTTTACATTCGTTTGTTTTAATGATGGGCCTCTCGCCTTTTTGTCCACCAAATGAAATTTCAAATATTCCCAGAGACTGCGTTCCAGCTAAAATAAAAACTTGTTTTTGTCAGTAAATGTATATAATACTAAAAAACGATATATAAAAAATCTAAGAATTCGCTATACATGTATCAATGTGAAATTACAAAGCAAGTTTATAGTAGAGTTTCAACCTTCCTGGTCATTGTTGTTCTTCTTTTCTACATTTTCCAAACACTGAACCATTCTAGCTACTCCCTAACGACTTGTAAAAAGAGCTTTTATAAATGAACATATATGTTTTGTCCTACCAATGGATAAAATCACGGTTCTACTTTAAAAGTTTGAAAAGATAATAAAAATAATCAAATAAGTTTACCAGTTTTATTGCTGTTCTCGTCATGACTTCCTCGGCCAGCAAAGTGTGGTACTTTAATTCTAGTCTTGATGCAATGTCTTTCTTCTGTTGGAATAGTTCTTTCAGATGTTTAATAGATTTCTCCTTTGCCTGTACTTGGTTGTTGCTTAGCTTGTCAAACAAGTAGTAAAAGTCGCATATGGCTACGTCGAGGCGTAATTTGTACTTTTCAACATCTCTTTGGACCAACCAACTTAGCTGTTAAAACAGACAAAAACATTTCCTATGAATAGACTTATAGTGAAAAACAAATGAAAAACAAACACATCATGCATTAGAATAGTATAAAATTACTGTCTTTTGATGAGATAAATGTGTGGTTTTATTGACTTTTGAAAAACTGATATTCACTTAGGCCAACAAAAGACAGTAATTGTTAGTATCTATCAACAAAGAAATCCGGTTCTAATTGTATAAAGGCGGGGAGGTTGTTCACTCTGAGATCATTTCGATCCAACACAACTATCAAGACGAAAATAGAATTGTAAAACATTTTGCTTTATCTGGTAAATAATGTAATACATCATTTGTTTTATGAAGCTTTATATTTCATATACGTCGAACACACGACAATTTTCTATTGTTGAAGACTCTATGCTGACATTTTTTTTTTGGGGGGGGGGGGAATAACAATTTTTACATTGACTTGATTATTCATGTATGTTAATGTTTTATTTCATCATATTTTTTCTTTCTTTCTGGGAGTAAACATTTCAACCTTTTTACTTACTTCTTGCTGTATAAGTAATCTATTATACATTCTTTTGTGCTGCTCTATACTTCTCTTCATTTCTTGAACCTTTGTGTGATATAAACAGACATTTTTCTTTTCTAAACTGAAAAATATATTAAAATCCATATATATTATAATATATTAGAATACATAGTACAGTGGGAATGACAAAACGAAAAGAGCTAGTTAGCCTGACTTATTTTCTGAAGTTAAAAAAAGTCGCAATATATATTAACTACAAATTAACGAAAACAAATAATTAGTATTTACAACAAACTTACGTTATAGGTAAAGCAGACATTATTTCTTTGATATTCGGAATACAAAACATATCTGTTGTCTTAACTGTTGGATATTGCATAATGATTTCCTTTGCAGGTTTTCGTGCGATGCCTTTTATCTCCATTGTCGTTAAGAAGTCGTTCATAGGGTGGCCGAAAACGTCACAATGTCAACGTCTTTTCGTTGGACGTTACATAAAGAAACCGATTGACGCTGTCGTGCTATGTATCACGAAAAATAAAAAAAAATAAGGTGTATAAAATCATGGCACTAATGCTGAGTTCATAAGTAATTCGAATTCGATTCGCATTAACTAATTCGAATTAGTTAAATTCGCATTCGAAACATTTTACGTCCTAACGTCAATACTAATTCGAATTAAAAAAGAAGAGTGTGTGAACGCGATTAGCGAATTCGATTCGCATTCGATTCGAAATCAATTCGAATTAAATGTCCGTGTGAACGAGACATTAGTCTCTACGCGTACATATAAAATCCGAAAGGAACATACATGTTCCTTTTGTATACTAGTAAAACAAAATAAAGAGATGTGGTATAATTGCCAATGGGAAAAATATCCACCAGATATCAAAGAAAGTGTTACTGTAGGCCTTCAACATTGAGCAAAACTTATACGATACTCTATAGTAATCCATATATATTGCTAGTGGTGGTGGTGTTGCCACAATATATCTGATACTGTGTTCGAATCCCTCTAAGGGAACAAACAAGCTACAATAACAAAGCAGATCTGATATTGTGGGAGACGTTATGTATCTATATACTGTACATGTAGGACTATTCACATGCTGTCATTACTAATTCCTCAGGAACTTATGGAAAAGGAACATCATAGCATGAACAAATACCGTCATACATTGCCAGTCATCCTCCAAAGCGTTCATGTGTACAGGAAGGTTTGGAAGCAACTTAACAAATCAATCAATGATATGGGCAAATTATTCGTTTTTCTCTCAACTCGAGGGGATTTGTTTCATTATTGCGACTTTGACAGAAGCTGTATTCGTTGTTTCCACTTCCATCGACCAAAGTTGTCATTTGACTGATGATTTGAGTTTATAAAAAAGCATACTATTGCTGACATAAACATTATTGTTTATATAAGTTATATTTTAAAACTCGTCTCTCATGAAACCATTTAAGCAATCAAATAATACAAGTGTTTTTGTAATTAAATGAAGAAACACTATTTTGCTGATTTTTGATAAAAGTGCAGTGCATAAAAACTGGTCAAAATGTTTCAAAACTGCCGAACTTTTGAAAAATATCCCCGCCATGCGACATAGGTTCAATTAACTTTGCCACTAGATATTTGAGAAATAATATTGATACTTTGATACAGGGAAATGTAGGAACAGTTTCCTAAACGTGTAATTTTATAGACATTGTATATGAAAAAAACTTTAAAAAAAATTATAGAGCTGTAACTGTGAAATAATCTGCAAGTTAAGACGTTGATTTTCCATTTTCGTCTACATTTAAATATACGTGATTGAAACAAAGTACACATATGTATATTCCATTTAGGATTTATATATGGACAACAAGATACCAGAACTAAAGATAGCACCACAAGGTCAACATAGATATAGAGAAATTACTTGTTTACTTTCATTTAAGATTGCTGTAATTTGAAGGATAATGATGAAAAAAATGATGTCGGTTTTAATTGCTACATGCATGGTGTTACCATTGATAATACAAGCAGTGGCAGATACGTGTCAGAGACCTAACAGACTAGAGACATCGTTTGATTTTACAAGTCTTGATGGGACCTGGTATGTTGTTCGTGGGCTGAACACACAGTATGATTGTTACGATTGTCGTAACATTACTTTTCTACCAATCTCTATACTGCCACAGGCCTTCATTGCTGAGGAACATTATATTTTAAAACTAAATGACTCAACCGAACATTTTGACGTCAAATCGAGTGTGTCGCAGTGGAACGCTTCAACTCCTGGGATAGTTCGATTCTATAGTTCAGCGTCAGATGCTACATTGGAATGGCGAGTACTTGATTACGCTCAAAACAACACCTATGTGTATGCATACTACTGTGGGACCTATAACTGGGGATATCAATTCGAAGGATCAGTTGTCCTTTCTAGAACGACATCAATATCGGAGGAAACTGTGTCAAAACTTGACCACATTGCAACCTCTTTAGGGTGGAATTGGAATAGTTACTGCAAACCGGACTTTATTTATCAATGTGATTAGATTGATGAGTAACTAAACTGTGCATACGGTTATCTAAAATTGCATACTTTTCAGTGATTTTCGTCTTTGGTGGAGAGTTGTCTCATTGACAATCATCCCACTTATTCGTATGTTTATATGAACGATTACAGTTGAATGAATGTACAAACAAAAATAGTTTTTCATTTTCAATATTTACATTTGTTTACTTCACTTAATACAGCCATATATAGACTCTTGAAAAAGTGCTTATAAAAGATGGTTTCCTTGTGTTTTTTTTTATGTTTGTAACATTGAAAAGATCGCAAAGGCAACCTGTTACTACGCAATTTATTTTAAATGATGTTGTAATTACGCATAGGAAAAATATATAGAAAAAAGGTGTTGTGTCCATTGCCATATCATTTGGTTGAGTATCAGAAAGAAATTTGTTGTTAAAACAATGTCATTTATCTATTATAATAACGTTCAGATAGAGAAACTCGAGAGCTATGGCACGTTGAATGGAAATGTAAAATTTTAGTCGAGAACTCCAGCTTTTTCCAAGATAAACTGGAACATGGGGCCTCTTCAATTCGATTAAATTTTCAATAATAATTATTGGCTCCCTTAATTTTCAAAACAAGTAGAGATATAAGAACATTTGAGATAACATAGTTCAACAAGAAAGTCACTCAGACCTTTATGTTATGTTCTTGTTTCGATAACATTTTCACAGCTCACACAATGAAAGTTTTATGGGTACTTTCATGCTTGATAAGTCTTTCTGCCATTTTTGCAGCAAATACTTGTCAAAGACCTAAAAGACTTGATAAATCTTTTGATATCGGTAGTCTTGACGGATCATGGTATCTTGTCAGAGGACTTAACCGAAATAATGATTGCTACGAATGTCATAACATCACATTCTATCCTGCACATCAGGGATTATTTTTTGCGGAGGAGTACTATATTGAGATAATGAACGCTACAACTATACACTATAAGATTGAATCTTCCTTAAATCAATGGAATTCGACAACTCCAGGAGTCATTCGGTTTGATAGTGATGATGTTAATTATTCATTAGAATGGAGAATTATAGACTTTGGTTTAAATGACGATTACGCGTATGTATATTATTGCGGGACATATTCTGGAGGTTTTCCATTCGAGGGATCTGTTATCCTTTCAAGAACTACAACTCTATCCAATGATACAATTACTAAGCTCGACAAAGTGGCAACTTCAATTGGATTGAATTTGGACAATTATTGCGAAATACGCTTTGATCGTTGTGACCAATCTAGCGAATTGTGAGATGTTAATTTATTAAATACATTAACGTGCAAAATATGAAATAAGAAAACTGATCATTCTAAAAAAACATTTTTAATATTTGGATACATGGATTATGTAGATAAGGCAATGTTATAATTACCGTCGAACTATTAGGCTGTCGAGAAAAAACAAGTTTCCTTACTTTATATGTCGGAAAACATTATAATATTATTATATCTGTCTCTGATTTATTTCTGAATTTTTGTTTTGTTTTTCTGACAACTTTGCTGGCAATGCATTTTTAATTCTTAATTAAAAAAATCCCAAGTAAGGTGTATACTCAAATAATTGACTATCTGTTAAAATAAGTGCCCATCTCCCCAAACAAATCACGGTAATGAAATGTTTCCACTTTCAAATGTTTAAAACACGCAATCTATAATACTGTTAGTTAATCTGGAGGTACATTATTCTAAAAGGACTCTGGTTAAACTGAAAACAAATAGTAGTGTTTCATCAATAAAAGTCCAAAAATACGCATGAAAAAGCAGCAACCATTCTATGAAGAAAGACCGAAAACAAAATATGCTTTCAACAGAAGGCTTGATTCAGATTTTAAATCGGTCAGGCAAAACACATACCTTGGTCGCATATAAGAAAGAGACAACGCTTTGAAGACAAGCACAACAGAACCAGTTCTTATGATAAATTTATTTCTAACTAGGATTATTTCATTGACACCATTTAATTCAGAGGAAATGTCTGAAAAATATTTGTTAATTGTTTATTCAACTGTTTCCATCAATGATACGTCTTGTCACATTAGCCGTCTAGATGGAACATGGTATTATGTAAGATGACTATTACGATTGCTACTGTGTAAAAAATAGTGCTTAAAAAATAGTGCTTAGAAAATAAACTCTTTTATGGCACCGCGGATAAATTATCATTTTGTGATTGGTTTAACGCCGTCACGTGGTGACCCCTATGATACCGTAGGGGTAACTAAATTATAGAGGGTGAATAAAATCCATTGGGGATTCGTCCTCTGGCCTCACCCCTATGTATCCGTATGGGGTCAGTAGCGAACCATATAACTTATAGTAAGTGTTTCCCTCAGTTAAAGTTTGTAACCCGGATTTGTTTTTTTCTCAATCGATTTATGAAATCCGAACAAAGTGCTTAGTAAGCACATTGAATCAATGTACACATGTTTTGAATATACGTGTTCAGGACTAAAAGACAAACTTTTGAGATAAAACACAATGTTTAACACAATCATAAACACATTGAGAACCTAATCAGATTCAGATCAGAACGTGTAAAAAGGGCATTAAAAGTGTGCTTAAAATTGTGTTCAAGATTTAAACACAATTTTTATAGTGTACGATTGTCAATATGAAATTTTATCCAGTTCATCACAGTTTATGTTTGGCATTCTGTTTTGAATAACTCAACCAAATATCTTATCATCAATTCAACAGTTACATACAATGGAATGCAACAACGCATGGAATCCTTCGGATCCAACATTTATTATGGAATGCCACTTTAGAATCGGGCATTAATTATATTATGAATGACTTGGTGACTTTGTTTATTAGTTTAAACATATTTATTTATAGTGGATTGGGAAACAAGTTTTGCAACTTATATTAATCCCTTTCCACTTTGTTTATAATTGATGCTATATCCATTTCAGGTATATGTTGTTCTGACAAGAACAATCAACCTTTTCAAACGATATTTAAATCAAATCTAAGATAAAATATGAAGCTTAAATCAAAAGACAAAATCAAAAGCTCAGGCACATCAAATGAATGGTTCACAACTGTCATATTCCTGAATTGGTTCATGCATTTCCTAATGAAGAACGTGGTGGATCAAACCTAATTTTATAGCTAGCTCCATCTCTTACTTGTATGACAGTCGCATCAAAATTCATTATATTGACTACGATTTGTGAACAAAACAAACAGACATAATAGGTAAAAATGTCACAAATAGGGTCACAGCAGTCAATATTGTGTTATAAGTTACAAATGTAATCACTGTGAAAACAAACAAATGTGTAGCAAAGAAGCACAAAAAAGCACAAAAACAAAGCACATTAGCAAAAATGAAAGACAAGAATACAAGAAATATCATAGAACAATAACACAATGTCGGGATGTATAAGTACAGAGTCACGTCAAATGGATATCACCATAAACAGATTAAACAGTAAAACTTATATTCATAAAGACAAAAAAAGAACACTATAACACATTTTGCAGATGATAAACAACGTTATTCTTGTATCGAAACACTGGAAAATGAAGGGGTAAATCCCCTTGGATACTAATAGTCCATAAACAGCAGAACCTACTCCATTATTAACAGACACATGACAGTGTGCAAGACATGCTTCAGGGAAAAAAAAGATAAGTAAGTAAAGTAAGAAACCTTATATATGTGTAAAACCCAAACAGAACTCAAGCAAAGCATACAAAAAAAAACCCAACATCAACTTACACGCATCATATCAATGGAAAGCATAGTGTTTGGATTACATTTCTTTAGTTCCTACAGCGATATATTTTCCATTCTCAATTTTGTAGATTCCAAATAAACAAGTATGACAAGAATAAAAGAGGGACGAAAGATACCAAAGGGACAGTCAAACTCATAAATCTAAAACAAACTGACAACGCCATGGCTAAAAATGAAAAAAGACAAACAGAAAAACAGAAAAACAGAAAAAAACAATAGTACACATGACACAACATAGAAAACTAAAGAATAAACAACACGACCCCCACTAAAGACTAGGGATGATCTCAGGTGCTCCGGAAGGGTAAGCAGATCCTGCTCCACATGCGGCACCCGTCGTGTTGCTTAGGTAGCAATACACAGTTAGGAGTTTAGTTTCGCATTATGGCCCCTGCGGATTTTTCAAATTGGAAAGTTATTGTGTAATAAAATTCATTTTTAGACAGATGAGTTCTAATATAGCCTTCAAAGATGGTTTATAAGAGCATCAAGATTATTTTTTTAACATGTTTTATGGGCTGTTTTCTGTTTGACAGTCCGTATTTTCATAGCTAGACCGGCCATCGGTCCAGAAATTAATGTACTGTTTACAAAGGGTAAGCGGAAGAAGGGATCCCGTAGACCGCCCTACGTCACGATTCATGAATTATGCATATTCTATTTATAGGCTATTTATAAACGATTCTGAAAATACTTATTCTAAAAATAGAATATTCTCAACATGTACAACTATTAAAAAAACCGACTCAAAATCATTAACTTTCATGTAACACGGTGAATTTGCTTTATTTATTTTTTATCACATGAAAAAAAAGGAAAATGTACCGCATTACAGTAGCATATATCATTGTGAAAATATATATATATACAGATTCCTTTTTAAAATACATATGATACATTTGATATAGATATGATAAACAGTAGTACTTTAAAAGTGCCTTAATTATGTTGTAAAGACCTGCAAATGTCACATGCACGTGGTCCAATGGCTTTGGATGTACTATGGAATTAATAATATTTGTATTATCCGTTTAAAAGAGTATTTTTATGTAGGCAAATTGAAAAAAAGATATAGCCTACACATTTTAAACATGTTACACGTACTAAATTAAGGCTTTACAGGAGTGTGAGAGGATGTTTAAACTGGTCTGCGTTTAAAGAAACGAATCTGTAATCTGACCCCCTGTTGTCTGACCATTCTACTATAGCGGGACGTTCTATAGGAACCATTTTTACTTGTTTACAATAAAGCTATGTGAGGGCGTTCTACATGATCCCCTGTTGTATGAACCCTGTATATTTACTACAGAACGTTCTATAGGATTCCTTATATTGTTTGTTTATCATGTATACACTAAAGGACGTTCTACAGGATCCCCTGGGCAGTCTACAGGATCCATTGTTGTCTCAATATTATACATATATATATATATATAGTATAGTATAGAACGTTCTAAAGGAACAAGTTTCTGGACAGGATTCTTCTGAAAAAGCTCATACCAAATTTATGAAATACATTCTTGGTGTAAACAGAAAGTCAAGTAATATAGCTGTAATGTCAGAGATTGGTAGATTTCCTTTGTATTTTACTATGATTTTATCAATGTAAAAATATTGCCATATATAAAATAAAAAAAAAGAAGATGTGGTATGATTGCCAATGAGACAACTATCCACAGAGACCAAAATGAAACAAATATTAACAACTATAGGTCACCATACGGCCTTCAACAACGAGCAAAGCCCATACCGCATAGTCAGCTATAAAAGGGCCCGATAAGACAATGTCTTTGTTCTTATTGCTCACTCAGTAAAGGTGAAGATGAATTTCATTTTTTATTAGAATGACCTCTTTATGATATTCAAAGGGACGATTTTTCCAAGACATTTCTAACAATTGTTATAATTTTATAAATTTAAAATCTTCTAAATTTTTATGGCTCTTGACCCAAAAACATGTTACTCTTATGGAAAAACTGGGCTGTTCTATTGGTGACTGTTTTGAATTAAGGAGATCAAGTATGAACTCTGACACTAAGTCAAGTAAACAATTTGAGAATAAATACATATATAATGTAATTTTATTAGTTTTTGGCTTGATTCTGACCAATGCTCATTTTCCAAATATATATGTGTACGCCTCTATTATTGCTGTTGTTACCAATTATGTAAATCAATTGTATCTGATTTTATGCCCTTTATGGGCACTGTAATTTTGGAGAAAAAATATATATAGGATCTCATATTGTTTGTTTATCATGTATCATACTAAAGGGCGTGTTCTCCAGATCCCCTGTTGTCTGAATATTATATATTAACTGTATAACGTTCTATAGGATACCCTATTGTTTGTTTTTGATGTATCTACTAGGCTAAGAGAACGTTCTAAAGAATCCCCTGTTGTTTGTTTATTATGTTTATACTAGAGGACTCTCTACAGGATCCCTTGGTCGGTCTTTGGGATCCCCTGTTTTCTCAACATTATATATAAACTATAGAACGTTCTATAGGATACCCTGTTGTTTGTTTCTAGTGTATCTACTAGGCTAAGAGAACGTTTTACAGGATCCCCTGTTTGTTTTTCAAGTGTATACTATAGGGCGTTCTACAGGATCCCATAGGCGGTCTACAGGATCCCTTGTTTTCTCAATATTATATATATACTATAAGACGCGTTCTACAGAATACCTGAGCGATCTACAGGATACCCTGTTTATAAAAATTATGCATTTAAGATAGTACTTTCAATAGGTTCCCCTGTTGTTTGCCTATCATGTATATACTATAAGGCTTTCTATAGAATCCCTTGGTTGGTCTACAGGATCTTCTCTTTTTCAACATTATATATCTACTATAAGACGTGCTATAGGGTCCCCTGTTGTTTGTTTAATATGTTTATACTATAGGGCGTTCTACAGTATCCCCTGGGTGGTCTACAGGATCCTCTTTTGTTAAAATATTTTGCATCTGAGATAGGAAATTCTATAGGTTCCCCTGTTATTTGTTTTTCAGGTAGATACTAAAGGGCTTTTAAGATCCCTTGGGCGGTCTGCAGGATCCCCTGTTTTCTCAACGTTATTTATTTACTATAAAACGTTCTACAGGTTCCCCTGTTGTTTGTTGTTCATCTTTATACTATAGGGCGTTCTACAGTATCCCCCGGGCGGTCTGCAGGATCCCCTGTTTTCTCAACATTAATTATCAACTATAAGACGTTCAATAGGATCCCCTTTTTTTGTTAATCAAGTATATACTAAAGGGCGTTCTACAGGATCCCTTGGGTGGTCTGCAGGATCCCCTGTTGTTTATTGTTCTTGTTTATACTATAGGGCGTTCTACAGTATCCCCTGGGCGGTCTGCAGGATCCCCTGTTTTCTTAACATTATTTATTTACTGTAAAACGATCTACAGAATTCCCTGTTGTTTGTTTTTCAAGCGTATACTATAGGGCGTTCTACAGGATCCCCTAGGCAGGATCCCCTGTTGCCTTAACATTATATATCTACTAAAGGACGTTCTATAAGACCCCCTGTTGTTTATTTTTGTTGTTCATGTTTATACTATAGGGCGTTCTACAGGATCCCCTAGGCGGTCTGCAGGATCCCCTGTTTTCTCAACATTAATTATCAACTATAAGACGTTCAATAGGATCCCCTTTTTTTGTTAATCAAGTATATACTAAAGGGCGTTCTACAGGATCCCTTGGGCGATCTGTAGGATCCCCTGTTGTTTATTGTTCGTGTTTATACTATAGGGCGTTCTACAGTATCCCCTGGGCGGTCTGCAGGATCCCCTGTTTTCTCAACATTATTTATTTACTGTAAGACGATCTTCAGGATTTCCTGTTGTTTGTTTTTCAAGCGTATACTATATGGCGTTCTACAGGATCCCCTAGGCGGTCTGCAGGATCCCCTGTTTTCTCAACATTATATATCTACTAAAGGACGTTCTATGGGGTCCTCTGTTGTTTGTTGTTCATCTTTATACTACAGGGCGTTCTACAGTATCCCCCGGGCGGTCTACAGGATCCCCTGTTTTCTCAACATTAATTATCAACTATAAGACGTTCAATAGGATCCCCTTTTTTTGTTAATCAAGTATATACTAAAGGGCGTTCTACAGGATCCCTTGGGTGGTCTGCAGGATCCCCTGTTGTTTATTGTTCTTGTTTATACTATAAGGCGTTCTACAGTATCCCCTGGGCGGTCTGCAGGATCCCCTGTTTTCTTAACATTATTTATTTACTGTAAAACGATCTACAGGATTCCCTGTTGTTTGTTTTTCAAGCGTATACTATAGGGCGTTCTACAGGATCCCCTAGGCAGGATCCCCTGTTGCCTTAACATTATATATCTACTAAAGGACGTTCTATAAGACCCCCTGTTGTTTATTTTTGTTGTTCATGTTTATACTATAGGGCGTTCTACAGGATCCCCTAGGCGGTCTGCAGGATCCCCTGTTTTCTCAACATTAATTATCAACTATAAGACGTTCAATAGGATCCCCTTTTTTTGTTAATCAAGTATATACTAAAGGGTGTTCTACAGGATCCCTTGGGCGATCTGCAGGATCCCCTGTTGTTTATTGTTCGTGTTTATACTATAGGGCGTTCTACAGTATCCCCTGGGCGGTCTGCAGGATCCCCTGTTTTCTCAACATTATTTATTAACTGTAAGACGATCTACAGGATTCCCTGTTGTTTGTTTCTAAAGCGTATACTATATGGCGTTCTACAGGATCCCCTAGGCGGTCTGCAGGATCCCCTGTTTTCTCAACATTATATATCTACTAAAGGACGTTCTATGGGGTCCTCTGTTGTTTGTTGTTCATCTTTATACTACAGGGCGTTCTACAGTATCCCCCGGGCGGTCTACAGGATCCCCTGTTTTCTCAACATTAATTATCAACTATAAGACGTTCTATCGGATCCCCTTTTTTTGTTAATCAAGTATATACTAAAGGGCGTTCTACAGGATCCTTTGGGCGGTCTGCAGGATCCCCTGTTGTTTATTGTTCGTGTTTATACTTTAGGGCGTTCTACAGTATCCCCTGGGTGTTCTGCAGGATCCCCTGTTGTCTTAACATTATATATCTACTATAGGACGTTCTATAAGACCCCCTGTTGTTTATTTTTGTTGTTCATGTTTATACTATAGGGCGTTCTACAGTTTCCCCTGGGCGGTCTACAGGATCCCCTGTTTTCTCAACATTAATTATATACTATAAGACGTTCTTTATGATCCCCTGTTGTCTTAACATCATATATCTACTATAGGACGTTCAGAAGACTGTTTTTCAAGGCTATACTATAGGGCGTTCTACATGATTCTATTGAACGGTCTACAGGGTCCCCTGTTGTTTATGAAAATTATGCATTTAAGATATGACATTCTAAAGGTTCCCCTGTTGTTTATTTATCATGTATATACTATAAGGCTTTCTACAGGACCACTTGGTTGTTCTGCAGGATCCCCTGTTTTCTCAACATTATATATGTACTATATGACGTTCTATGATCTCCCTGTTGTTTGTTGTTCGTGTTTATACTATAGGGCGTTCTACAGTATCCCCTGGGCGGTCTGCAGGATTCCCTGTTTTCTCAACATTATTTATTTACTATAAGACGTTCTACAGGTTCCCATGTTGTTTGTTTTTTCAAGTGTATTCTATATATAGGGCGTTCTACAGGATCCCCTAGGCGGTCTACAGGATCCCCTGTTTTCTTAACATTATATATCTACTATAGGACGTTCTATAGGGTCCCCTGTTGTTTGTTGTTTATGTTTATACTATAGGGCGTTCTACAGTATCCCCAGGGTGGTCTACATGATCCTCTTTTGTTAAAATAGTATGCATCTGAGATAAGAAATTCCATAGGTTCCCCTTTTTTTATAATCAAGTATATACTAAAGGGCGTTCTATAGGATCACTTGGGCGGTCTGCAGGATCCCCTGTTGTCTTAACATTATATATCTACTATAGGACGTTCTATAAGACCCCCTGTTGTTTATTTTTGTTGTTCATGTTTATACTATAGGGCGTTCTACAGTTTCCCCTGGGCGGTCTACAGGATACCCTGTTTTCTCAACATTAATTATATACTATAAGACGTTCTTTATGATCCCCTGTTGTCTTAACATCATATATCTACTATAGGACGTTCAGAAGACTGTTTTTCAAGGCTATACTATAGGGCGTTCTACATGATTCTATTGCACGGTCTACAGGGTCCCCTGTTGTTTATGAAAATTATGCATTTAAGATATGACATTCTAAAGGTTCCCCTGTTGTTTATTTATCATGTATATACTATAAGGCTTTCTACAGGACCACTTGGTTGTTCTGCAGGATCCCCTGTTTTCTCAACATTATATATGTACTATATGACGTTCTATGATCTCCCTGTTGTTTGTTGTTCGTGTTTATACTATAGGGCGTTCTACATGATTCTATTGCACGGTCTGCAGGATTCCCTGTTTTCTCAACATTATTTATTTACTATAAGACGTTCTACATGTTCCCGTGTTGTTTGTTTTTTCAAGTGTATTCTATATATAGGGCGTTCTACAGGATCCCCTAGGCGGTCTACAGGATCCCCTGTTTTCTTAACATTATATATCTACTATAGGACGTTCTATAGGGTCCCCTGTTGTTTGTTGTTTATGTTTATACTATAGGGCGTTCTACAGTATCCCCTGGGTGGTCTACATGATCCTCTTTTGTTAAAATAGTATGCATCTGAGATAAGAAATTCCATAGGTTCCCCTGTTATTTGTTTTTCAGGAAGATACTAAAGGGCGTTCTACAGGATCCCTTGGGCGGTCTACAGGGTCCCCTGTTGTTTATGAAAATTATGCATTTAAGATAGGACATTCTAAAGGTTCCCCTGTTGTTTAATTATCATGTATATACTATAAGTCTTTCTATAGGATCACTTGGTTGGTCTGTTGGTCTATAAGACGTTCTATATGATCCCCTGTTGTTTGTTGTTCATGTATATTTTATAGGGCGTTCTACAGTATCCCCTGGACGTTCTACATGATTCCCTGTGGGTTTTTTTCAAGTGTATACTATTGGGCGTTTCTACAGGATTCCGTAGGTGGTCTACAGGATCCCCTGTTTTCTCAACATTATACATCTACTATGGGATGTTCTATATAGGTTAGACTGTTGTTTGTTGTTCATGTTCTTACTATAAGGCGTTCTACAGTATCCTCTGGGCGGTCTGCGGGATACCCTCTTTTCTCAGCATTATTTATCTACTATACGACGTTCTATAGGATCCCCTGTTGTTTGTTGTTCATTCACTTGGCGGTCTACACAATCCCCTGTTGTCTGAACATTATACATTTACTAAAGGACGTCCTATAAGAGCCCCTATCGATTGTTTTTCATGTTTATACTACAGGTCGGTCTACAGGATCCTCTTTTGTTTAAAATTATCCATCTGAGATAGGAAATTCTGTAGGTCCCTCTGTAGTTTGTTTTTCATGTATATACTATAAGGCTTTTATGATCCCTTGAGCGGTCTGCAGGATCTCCTTTATTCTCAACGTTAAATATCTAAAATAGGATCCCCTGCTGGTGTTGTTCGTGTTTATTTTATAGGGCGTTCTACAGTATCCTATTTTGTCTGAACATTATATATCTACTATAAAACGTTTTATAGAATCCCATATATTGTTTGTTTATTATGTATATATTAAAGGGCGTTCTACAGGATCCCCTGTTGTCTGAACATTATATATCTACTATAGAACGTTCTATATGATCCCCTATTGTTTGTTTATCGTGTATATACTAAGGGGCGTTCTACAGGATCCCCTGGGCGGTCTACAGAATCCCCTGTTGTCTGAACATATATTTACTAAAGGACGCTATACAGGGTCCCCTGTTGTTTGAATATTATACATCTACTATGGGACGTTCTATATAGGTTAGACTGTTGTTTGTTTTTCATGTATATATTACAGGGCGTTCTACATGATCCCCTGAACATTCAAGGGTCGGTCTTCTGGATAGGTTAATAGTTGTGTATCTGCTATAGGGCGTTCCATGTAGAATCCCCAAAGGAAATTCTTTGGGATAACTGGGTCGGTCTATAGGAGCCTTGTTGTTTGTGCACCATGTATCTATTAGAGGGCGTTCTATAAGATCCCTTGTGGTTTAATAATTATGTATCTGATATAGGGCGTTCTATTGGATCCTTGGGGCGGTCTATAGGATCCCCTGTTGGTTGTTCATCATGTATCTATAACAGGTTATTCTATAGGATCCCCAGGTCGGTGAATATGATTCCTGTTGTTTGTTAAACATGTTTCTTCCAGAGGGTGTTTTATAAAATGCCAGGGTCGGTCTATATAGGAGCCCTGTGGTTTAATAGTTCTGTATCTGTATATGGCGTTCTATAGGATCCCCGGGGCGGTCTATAGGAACCCATTGTTTGGTTATCATGTATTCACTAGATTTATCTACTAGAGAGCGTTTTAATTGATCCCCTGTTGTGTCTTTAGGATAACCTGTTATGTTATAATCGTGTATCTGCTATATGATCCCCTGTTGTTTGTTCAACATGTTTCTTCTAGAGGGTGTTCCATAAACCCCAGGGTCGGTCTATAGGAGCCCTGTAGTTTTTTCATCATGTATCTATTAGAGGGCGTTATATATATGCTCCCATGGGCGGTCGATATGACCCCTGTGGTTTAATAGTTGTATATATGTATTGGACGTTCTATAGGATGCCCTGTTGGTTGTTAATCATGAATATATAACAGGTTGTTTTATAGGATCCCCTGGGCGGTCTATAAGACCCCGTATTGTTTAATAATCGCACATCTGCTATAGGGAATTCTTTGGGATCCCCGGGTCGGTCCATAGGATCCTCTGTTGTTTGTTCAACATGTTTCTTCTAGAGGGTGTTCCATAAAATCCCAGGGTCGGTCTATAGGAGCCCTGTAGTTTTTTCATCATGGATCTATTAGAGGGCGTTATATATATGATCCCATAAGCGTTCCATAGGATCCATTGTGGTTTAATAATTGTGTATCTGCTATAGGGCGTTCTATTGGATCCCCAGGGCGGTCTATAGGATCCCCTGTTGGTTGTGCATCATGTATCTATAATAGGTTGTTGTATTCGATCCCCCGGGCGGTCTATAGGATCCTGTTTTGTTTAATAATCGCGCATATTCTATAGTGCGTTCTATAGGATCCGCGGGTCTGTGTATAGAATCCCCTATTGCATTGTTTAATTACCTTGCATCTGCTATAGAGCGTTCTATGTTATCCCTTTCAAAGGGCGAGGGTGCATATTGTTATTGGTTGGTTTTTTTCTTTTTTTTTTCTTTTTCACCATAATTTTATTGTCCCGACAAGTTCTCGGAAAAGGATAGACACATTCATATTTATGGAATTATGGCATAATGTAAACCATTATATAAAGTTGTGCTTTTTAATAATGGGATGGTTCAAGATGGTCTCGCTTACTATAAACACTGGTCAACAGTTTTTTTTAATGTTTTTTGTATATAATTATAGTATTCCTGAGCATAGAACCATGATATTCAATATACAAAGTAGGTGTCAACAATTTGTATGATCCTCAGAACTACATGTACCTAGCAGTAGGTAGTTGTGTTTTTTTAGTATACATTTTATTTCAAAATTGCTGACGGTAACGTAGCAATGACAAGGTCACAGTGTGGGAACGGAACTGTACGGTTTTCTAATAAATTGGTCATTTGGGAAACTGTCAAGCGGGGCTCCGACATTTGCAAAATAACAAGTTTCTTGATGGAAACTTTGATGAACTCTTATGCAACTATAAAACGTTTCTGTTTCAAGTTTTGATATCTAAAACATTCTTTATCTAAATATGAACCAATAAAATGATAAGAAACATATATGCACCCAAACGTGTTCCTTAGAATGGTGGAGCTCCGTGTAAAACGATAAAAATTGTCACACAACAGCGATCAAAACTGTCAAATATACATCGAAAAATCAATGTTTGCTACCTGCATTTTCACATGTACCTTTTCTGATTTATAGTCTTACCTGTCTGAAAGTTTCAAAGCCATTGTCCCAGTAGAAATCCAAATATATGCATTTTCTCAATGTCGGATATTTTTATTGACTGTACAATCGCTTGCAAGTTTACTGTAATATCACTCGGAGCCTTCCTGTACAATCACTTTGAGCTTTCCTGTAGAATTGCTTGGCCAAATATATTATTGCATTGGTTGTTTCTTGCTGTCCTATTATAGTTATGCGTTTGCTTTTCTACATTGGCTCGAGGTATAAGGGAGGGTTGAGATCTCATAAACATGTTTAACCCCGCCGCATTTTTGCGCATGTCCCAAGTTAGGAGCCTCTGGTCTTTGTTAGTCTTGTATTATTTTAATTTTAGTTTCTTGTGTACAATTTGGAAATTAGTATGGCGTTCATTATCACTGAACTAGTATATAATGTGTAGGGGCCAGCTGAAGGACGCCTCCGAGTGCGGGTATTTCTCGTTACATTGAAGACTTGTTGGTGACCTTCTGCTGTTGTTTTTTCTATGGTCGGGTTGTTGTCTTTTTGATACATTCCCCATTAATTCCATTCTCAATTTTATCTATGGTATTTGAAGTGAAAATAGGCACAAAACCAGTCATTTTGACAATTAAGATTCTATCAAGGAACCCCTTTAAGGTGACTATATCAGAGGCAAAAACAAAATGTGTACAATAGATATAAAAAAAAGGTGTTGTATGATTGCAGAGAGACAACTTTCCAAAAAAGTCCAAAAAGACACAGAAACTACCAACTATATGTCACCGTGCGGTCGTCAACAATGAACAAAGCCCATACCGCATAGTCAGCTATAAAATGCCCCGAAATAACAATGCAAATCGAGAAAAACAAATACGTAACACCTAAGCAAACAACCACTGAATACGTATACAAGACAAAAGAAAAAGGACAGTACAAAATATGTTAAGAATCTAATCTCAAATAAAAATGAAAATAATCCTCGTACAAAAATAAATATTTATAAATACCGATAGGTGACTAGATTCTAAAAGAGTAATTAGCATATTTTGAATTTTACTTAATGTATATTATTTACCAGCAATTTAAAAAAAAGATAATAAATACATATTTGAACAATACAACAAAGATTTTTTTATTAAAGTATCGGGATATTGTAACTTGATAAAGGAATTCGAATGTGGAATGGTGGTAGCTAACCACTGATCCAAGAAAAGACACGTATATGTAAATAAACATGATATTAAAATGAAAAGATGTGGCATAATTTCAAATGAGATGTCTGTTTATTACAAGCTATAGCAACTGGTAGAAAAAGCTCATTTAAATCAAATTTTATCTAGGATGGGAGAGGACTTGATATCTGAAAGACAGAGAAAACACAAAATCCTTCAACATGATTTTTTTTATATCAATGTCATGATTCGGGAACCTTTCAATATTCTGCAACTATATAGCATCCGACAAAGGAACGAAACAGTTTTTGTTTTTAGTGAGAATAACATGTTATCAAACCTCATTTATATTTTCAATATAAAATTAAGGAGATGTGATATAATTATCAAATTTCAAAAAAATAAATAGATGTAAGCAGTTATAGTCGGATATAAAAGGTCCCGACATGAAAAATAAGAATCAATACCTTTCGAATTTAACTGACGGTCTAATTCATAATAAAACAATTTACGAGAAACATATATGACAGACATGAACCATGTAACGACAACCACTGAACTACGGGCTCTTGACTTGAAACAGGTACATAAAGAAATTGGCAGGACGTCCACAAAATAAAAAACAAATCGAAAAAAATGGGGTTTCAACCACCGAAATTCCCTCTCCCCGCATACCGGATACCGTCTAATGCAGGCTGCATCCATTCAAATAAAAGCTTCAAACATCAGTAACACTTTTGAGTGTGTAATTTAGTTTTAACAAAAATGATTACAATTACAAATAATTAACTGTAGTGTAAGTTATTAAATCGTATCAGAAAAGGAGAGAAAAATCATGTCCGACATAATAAAAATAACCAGGGATCCTATAGACCGCCCCGGGATCCTATATAACACCGTATAGCAGCTACACGATTATTAAACAAGAAGTGATCCTATAGACCCAACAGGGGATCATATAGAACGTTCTCTAGTAGATACATGATTAACAAACAACGGGATCCTATAGACAGTCCCGAGGATTCTATAGAATGCCCTCAAATAGATACATGAAAAACAAAGAACAGGGGAACCTATATAATTTCATATCTCAGATGCATATTTTTTTTAAATAACAGGGGATTCTGTAGACCGCCCAGGGGATCCTGTGGAACGCCCGATAGTATAAACATAAAAACAATCATCAGGGCATCCTGTAGACTGCCCAGGGGATCCAATAGAACGCCTTTTAATATATAAATAAACAATATAGGGGATCCTATAGAACGTCATATACAGTGGAGATCAGTTCTAACCTCTCATTAAATCTGTCAGAATCAGTCAGGAGAACTGTTCTAGGACAGTACGTAGAACTGTCAGTCTGACACCTTTTAGTCAGTTCTAGGTTAGAACTGTTCTAGCTAGAACTGATCCTGACAGTTCTACCCTAGAACTGATCCTGACAGTTCTTCCTAGAACTGACCAAATCTTTGGTCAGTTCTACTTCTAGAACAGTTCTGCGGTTAGAATTGATTACAAATTCTACGGCTAGAATTGATTTATAAATTCTACGGCTAGAATTGATTTATAAATGGCATGCCTTTATAAATTTTACGGCTAGAATTGATTTATAATTTTTAAGAAATCTTTGACTAAATATAAAGGCTTCGACAAAAAAAAGCGATTATTATTATAAAGAGTTTTGCTATTTTGCCGGTTTTATTTCAAATTTTTCGTCGACAAGAGAACATGTTTAACCTCGCCATATTCTGCATGTATATGTGACTGTTCCAAGTCAGGAGCCTGTTATTCAGTGATTTTCTTCTGTTGATGTATTACATAATTTATTTGTTTTTCTTTCATTTTTTGAACATAAATTAGGCCGTTAATATGGGAAGGGGGGGCATTATTATTTCAATTGTTGTACATTCCGGGAGTAAGGAAGGCTTGTTTTACATAACAACATTATCTGACCTTTAAAATGTAATACGTTGTTCCGGCGGATCCAGCAGTTTTAAAAGTAGGTGGGTAGGTGGGGGGTCCCCAATCCAGGAAAAAAAGGGGGGTCCAACTATATGTCCAGTCCTCATTCAAATGCCTTGATCCTCCAAAAAAGGTGTCCCCCTCTAGATCTGCCATTGATCCACTATAAACTTAAACTGACCATATTTGATTTTATCATATAAATCTATATACATTTAGCTGCACACTGCAGGAATCCAGTTTATTTTTAGGCAAGGATACCAATCATATTGGAAAACCTTAATGATTTCAAAATTTTATTTGCACTCAATTTATAATACTATCATGTCCTCTTTTAATTTAAAATATTAAATCTTAAACAAATGTGATATCTGTTTGCGAGTAGTTTTCATACCTGGGATGGACCAAAAAATACAAAAATCTTTTGACCGCATCAATCTAAACTGAGCTTATTTGCTCTTTCTTTCTGCAAATCTATGTAGCTGCACAGTAATTCAGTTATAATTTTAGGTCAAGAGGGACTGTAATATACAAGTTACAGCAATATTGGAAAACAATGACTTCAAAATTTTGTTAGCATGAATTTAAAGTGCCAGCATGTCCTCTTTTTATTCAAAGTATTGAATCAAAAACAAATATCAGTAGTTTTCATACTTCAGACTGAGTTGTGTAATAAAATCTTTTGACCGCATCAATCTAAACTGACCTTATTTGCTCTTTCTTCCTGCAAATCTATATAGCTGCACAGTAATTCAGTTATAATTTTAGGTCAAGAGGGACTGTAATATACAAGTTACAGCCATGACAGCTATATTGGAAAACAATGACCTCAAAATTTTGTTCACATAAATTTATAGTGCCAGCATGTCCTCTTTTTATTCAAAGTATTGAATCGTAAACAAATATCAGTAGTTTTCATACTTCAGACTGAGTAGGGTTATAAAATCTTTTGACCGCATCAATCTAAGCTGACTATACGGTATGGGCTCTGCTCATTGTTGAAGGCCGTACGGTGACCTATAATTGTTAATGTTTGTGTCATTTTGGTCTTTTGTGGATAGTTGTCTAATTGGCAATCATACCACATCTTCTTTTTTGTCTAAAACCGACCTTATTTGCTCTTTCTTTCTGCAAATCTATATAGCTGCACATTAATTCAGTTATAATTTTAGGTCAAGAGGGACTGTAATATACAAGTTACAGCAATATTGGAAAATAATGACCTCAAAATTTTGTTCACATAAATTTATAGTGCCAGCATGTCCTCTTTTTATTCAAAGTATTGAATCGTAAACAAATATCAGTAATTTTCATACTTCAGACTGAGTCAGGTTATAAAATCTTTTGACCGCATCAATCTAAGCTGACTATACGGTATGGGTTCGGCTCATTGTTGAAGGCCGTACAGGACCTATAATTGTTAATGTTTGTGTCATTTTGGTCTTTTGTGGATAGTTGTCTAATTGGCAATCATACCACATCTTCTTTTTTTATCTAAAACCGACCTTATTTGCTCTTTCTTTTTGCAAATCTATATAGCTGTACAGTAATTCAGTTATAATTTTAGGTCAAGAGGGACTGTAATATACAAGTTACAGCTATATTGGAAAACAATGACCTAAAAATTTTGTTCACATGAATTTAAAGTGCCAGCATGTCCTCTTTTTATTCAAAGTATTGAATCGTAAACAAATATCAGTAGTTTTCATACTTCAGACTGAGTTGTGTAATAAAATCTTTTGACTGCATCAACCAAAACTGACCATATTTACACTTTATTATGTAAATCTTAATATATAGATAATTATATAGCTGCAGAGTAAATCACTTATAAAATAGAGAAAGGAAATGGTGAAAGGTGTCAAAGTGACAACAACCCGACCAAAGAGCAGACAACAACCAATCACGATGGATTGTATAATTCAAATGACAGCATGTCCTCTTTATATATTCAAAATATTGAATTGCTAACAAATTTTAGTAGTTTCGATATACATGTATCAGACCGAGTTGTTTTAATAACAACATTATTTGACCGCATCAACCAAAACTAAAAATATATATATTTTATCATGTATTAAAATATATACATGTATGGCCTCATTGTAAACCAATAATATTTCTATGTCAGGACAGATATTGCATGATAAAGACAATACCAAATTTCAAAATCGATGAAGAAATAACATAAAAAAATTGGTGCACACTGAATAACGTGAGTAGCAGGTCTTAAAACAGTGTGCAAGCACCACATTTTTTTATGTTATTTCGAATAGACAGACATTTCTTATAATTTAATTCTAAATTCCAATTTAAACGTTGGCAAACCATGAAAAAACGTTGATGGAGATACGGTCACATGACTAAGTTTTTTCTATGGGCTGATAACAAAATAATGTCAGCCAATCAGAAGACCCGTTACATCCAAAATTAAATTATTAATAATGAATCGTCACAAAAGTGACTTTTTAAGTCAGTATAGTTCCAGATGGTTTTTTTTAAACAAAACTATTTATCGGCATCATCCAACACTCACATGACTGATTCATATACTTTATTTTAAAATGAAAAGTACATGTATGAGAAGTTTTCTTCTTGGAATAATTTGAAGGAGGAAAATGATTGGTTTTGTTTGTAGGCTTAAGTCCAGTGGCAAATGTTTCATTCATGTTCACATTGAGTATATTTTTCTGACGTTCCAACTTCCAGACACCCAGATTATCTGTACGAGATAATGCAAATGTAGCCTACATCACAGGAATCGGAAGCCTACATAGTTTTTTTTTTCGTTTAACAACACTTATTTCATTAAAATATCCCATAATTCATCCACTGTACAATTTTCGTTTGAACATTTGAAAAACGTAATCTTAAATCATGAATGTAAATCCAAGGCAAACAAGGTAATTTAAGAGTAAACTTCCATGAATTAAATGCAGTTTTATGAAGAGACTGTTAAAAACGGGGAACGAAGAAACGTAAACAATGATGTTTCCTTTGCAATCTTATAAAAATGTTTCTCCGATGTGAAGGATAACCTTCTATTTACTTCGATATTTGTACATGTAACGTTTGATCAGTAAAAAATATAGAAAATCTGCTATTATATAGCAAAGTAATAGACCACTTTCGAGTTCATCCGTCACCGGCAAAAACTCGTCAATTATGCACGCTTTTATGACGTCATTTACCAGATAGAGGGGGTCGCCTATATCCCTGCACTATTTACGTTCATCAAGCGTCTTAGTGATCGTCTTTGTGCAGGATAAACTAGAAATAATGGTTGCTCTGTAGGTACTTACTGACAATTCCCTAATGACAGCAGTGTTGATTGTCAATTTTGAGAATTCAATTTGCCGAATAATTCGTACAATATAGAATTATAGTTTTCCAACCACTCGCTCAACATTGGAAGGGAAGTGATGACGCCCCTAAACGCAGAAATGACGGTGATAAAGGCGCGTATATTTGACGAGTTTTTTCCGGAGACGGATGAACTCGAAAGTGGTCTATTGGAAGTGATTTATTTCTTCTAAATTCTAAAGTGCCCTTACTGCAGTGACGTCATTTAGAACTGTTCTACAGTCCTGACTGATTTAGTCAGTTCTGCTGACAGTTCTACGGTTAGAACTGATTTGGACAGTTCTACCTAGAACAGTTTTAGACAGTTCTACCCTAGAACTGATCCTGACAGTTCTACCTAGAACTGATCCTGACAGTTCTACCTAGAACTGATCCTGACAGTTCTACCTAGAACAGTTCTAGGGTAGAACTGTTCTAGCTAGAACTGTTCTAGGACAGGTTAGAACAGTTCTATGACAGATTATTCTGACAGTTCTAATGAGAGGTTAGACTGAGTGATCTCCACTGTAGTAGATTTATAATGTAAAGACAACAGGGAATCCTGTAGACCGCCCAGGATCCTATAGAACGTCCTTTAGTAGATATATAATGTTCAGACAACAAGGGATCCTGAAGACCACCTAGGGGATCCTGTATAACGCCATTTAGTATATACTTGATTAACAAACAAAAGGGGATCCTATAGAACGTCTTACAGTAGATATATTATTTTGAGAAAACAAGGGATCATGTAGACTGCCCAGGGGATTCTGTAGATCGCCCTATAGTATATACTTGAAAAACAAACAACAGGGGGCCCTATAGAACGTCTTATAAAAGATATATTATGTTGAGCAAACAGGGGATCCTATAGACCGTCCAGGGGATCCTGTAGAACGCCCTTTAGTATATAAATGAAAAACAAACAACAGGGGATACTTTGGAACGTCTTAAAGTAGATATATATATTTTTAAACAAACGGGAATCCTATAGACCGCCCACTGGATCCTGTAGAACGCCATTAAATATATATTTGATTAACAAAAAAATACGGGATCCTATAGAACATCTTATAGAAGATATATTATGTTCAGAC
This sequence comes from Mytilus trossulus, assembly GCF_036588685.1. Taxonomy (NCBI): domain Eukaryota; kingdom Metazoa; phylum Mollusca; class Bivalvia; order Mytilida; family Mytilidae; genus Mytilus; species Mytilus trossulus. The sequence continues at coordinate 87,810,060 of NC_086376.1, forward strand.
AACAGGGGAATCTGTAGAATGCCCTATAGAATATACTTGAAAAACAAACAACAGGGGGGGCTTATAGAACGTATTATAGTAGATCTATTATGATGAGAAAACAGGGGATCCTGTAGACCGCCCAGGGGATCTTGTAGAACGCCCTATAGTATATACTTGAAAAACAAACATCAGGGGATCCTGTAGAATGTCTTGTAGTAGATACATAATGTTGAGAAAGCAGAGGATCACACAGACCGACCAAGAGATTCCGTAGAAAGTCCTCTAGTAGATACATCAAAAATAAACAATAGGGTATCCTATAGAACGTTCTATAGTTTATATATAATGTTCAAACAAAAGGGAATCCTGTCGACTACCTAGGGGATCCTATTGAACGCCCTATAGAATATACATGATAAACAAACTACATGGGATCCTATAGAACGTCTTATAGTAGATAAATAATGATGAGAAAACAGGTGATTTTTAAGAACGCACTATTGTATAAACATGAAAAACAATCAACAGGGGGTCTTATAGTAGATATATAATGTAAAGATAACAGGGTGTCCTGTAGACCGCCCAAGGGATCCTGTTGATCGCCCTTTAGTATATACATGATTAACAAACAATAGGGGATTCTATAGAACGTCTTATAGTAGATATATCATGTTGAGCAAACAGGGGATCCTGTAGATCGTCCAGGGGATCATTTAGAACGCCCTTTAGTAGAAATATATTTTTAAATAAATGGGGATCCTATAGACCGCCCAGGGGATCCTGTAGAACGCCCTATAGTATAAACATAAAAAACAACCAACAGGGCATCCTGTAGACCGCCCAGGGGATCCGATGGAACGCCCTTTAGTATATAAACAATATAGGGGATCCTATAGAACGTCCTACAGTAGATATATAATGTAAAGACAATAGGGGATCCTGTAGACCGCCCAGGGGATCATGTAGAACGCCCTATAGTATTAACATAAAAAACAATCAACAGGGGGTCTTATAGAACGTCCTTTAGTAGATATATAATTTTCAGACAACAAGGGACCCTGAAGACCGCCCAGGGGATCCTGTAGAACGCCCTTTAGTATATACTTGATTAACAAAATATAGGGGATTTTTTAGAACGTCTTATGTAGATATATTATGTTGAACAAACAGGGGATCCTGTAGAACGTTCTATAGTTTTTATATAATGTTCAGACAAAAGGGGATCCTGTAGACTACCTAGGGGATCCCATCGAACACCCTCTAGAATATACATGATAAACGACAAGGGATCCTATAGAACGTCTTATAGTAGATAAATAATGATGAGAAAACAGGTGATACTTTAGAACGCCCTATTGTATAAACATGAAAAACAAACAAAAGGGGATCCTATAGAACGTCTTATAGTAGATATATTATTTTGAGAAAACAAGGGATCATGTAGACCGCCCAGGGGATCCTGTAGATCGCCCTATAGTATATACTTGAAAAACAAACAACAGGGGGCCCTATAGAACGTCTTATAGTAGATATAGTATGCTGAGCAAACAGGGGATCCTATAGACCGTCCAGGGGATCCTGTAGAACGCCCTTTAGTATATAAATGAAAAACAAACAACAGGGGATACTTTGGAACGTCTTATAGTAGATATATATTTTTTTAAACAAACAGGAATCCTATAGACCGCCCACTGGATCCTGTAGAACGCCCTTTGATATATACTTGATTAACAAAAAAATACGGGATCCTATAGAACATCTTATAGTAGATATATTATGTTCAGACAACAGGGGAATCTGTAGAATGTCCTATAGAATATACTTGAAAAACAAACAACAGGGGGCCTATAGAACGTCTTATAGTAGATCTATTATGATGAGAAAACAGGGGATCCTGTAGACCGCCCAGGGGATCTTGTAAAACGCCCTATAGTATATACTTGAAAAACAAACATCAGGGGATCCTGTAAAATGTCTTGTAGTAGATACATAATGTTGAGAAAGCAGAGGATCACACAGACCGACCAAGGGATCCCGTAGAAAGTCCTCTAGTAGATACATCAAAAATAAACAATAGGGTATCCTATAGAACGTTTTATAGTTTATATATAATGTTCAAACAAAAGGGAATCCTGTCGACTACCTAGGGGATCCTATTGAACGCCCTATAGAATATACATGATAAACAAACTACATGGGATCCTATAGAACGTCTTATAGTAGATAAATAATGATGAGAAAACAGGTGATTTTTAAGAACGCCCTATTGTATAAACATGAAAAACAATCAACAGGGGGTCTTATGAACGTCCTATAGTAGATATATAATGTAAAGATAACAGGGTGTCTTTTAGACCGCCCAAGGGATCCTGTTGATCGCCCTTTAGTATATACATGATTAACAAACAATAGCGGATTCTATAGAACGTCTTATAGTAGAAATATCATGTTGAGCAAACAGGGGATCATGTAGATGGTCCAGGGGATCATTTAGAACGCCCTTTAGTAGAAATACATTTTTAAATAAATGGGGATCATATAGACCGCCCAGGGGATCCTGTAGAACGCCCTATAGTATAAACATAAAAAAACAATCAACAGGGCATCCTGTAGACCGCCCAGGGGATCCGATGGAACGCCCTTTAGTATATAAATAATAAACAAACAATATAGGGGATCCTATAGAACGTCCCACAGTAGATATATAATGTAAAGACAATAAGGGATCCTGTAGACCGCCCAGGGGATCATGTAGAACGCCCTATAGTATAAACATGAAAAACAATCAACAGGGGGTCTTATAGAACGTCCTTTAGTAGATATATAATGTTCAGACAACAAGGGACCCTGAAGACCGTCCAGGGGATCCTATAGAACGCCCTTTAGTATATACTTGATTAACAAAATATAGGGGATTTTTCAGAACGTCTTATAGTAGATATATTATGTTGAACAAACAGGGGATCCTGTAGAACGTTCTATAGTTTTTATATAATGTTCAGACAAAAGAGGATCCTGTAGACTACCTAGGGGATCCCATCGAACACCCTCTAGAATATACATGATAAACGACAACAAGGGATCCTATAGAACGTCTTATAGTAGATAAATAATGATGAGAAAACAGGTGATCCTTTAGAACGCCCTATTGTATAAACATGAAAATTAAACAACAAGGGGTCTTATGAACGTCCTATAGTAGATATATAATGTTAAGACAGCAGTGTATTCTGTAGACCGCCCAAGGGATCTTTAGTATTTACATGATTAACAAACAGTAGGGGATTCTATAGAACGTCTTATAGTAGATATATCATGTTGAGCAAACAGGGGATGCTGTAGACCGCCCAGGGGATCCTGTAGAACGCCCTATAGTATATACTTGAAAAACAAACATCAGGGGATCCTGTAGAATGTCTTGTAGATACATAATGTTGAGAAAGCAGAGGATCACACAGACCGACAAAGGGATCCCGTAGAAAGTCGTCTAGTAGATACAACAAAAACAAACAATAGGGTATCCTATAGAACGTTCTATAGTTTATATATAATGTTCAAACAAAAGGGAATCCTGTAGACTACCTAGGGGATCCTATTGAACGCCCTTTAGAATATACATGATAAACAAACTACATGGGATCCTATAGAACGTCTTATAGTAGATAAATAATGATGAGAAAACAGGTGATTCTTTAGAACGCCCTATTGTATAAACATGAAAAACAATCTTATTAACGTCCTATAGTAGATATATAATGTAAAGATAACAGGGTATCCTGTAGACCGCCCGAGGGATCCTGCAGATCGCCCTTTAGTATACATGATTAACAAACAATATGGGATTCTATAGAACGTCTTATAGTAGATATATCATGTTGAGCAAACAGGGGATCCTGTAGACCGTCCAGAGGATCATTTAGAACGCCCTTTAGTATATAAATGAAAAACAAACAACAGGGGATACTTAAGAACGCCTTATAGTAGATATGTATTTTTTAATAAACGGGGATCCTATAGACCGCTCAGGGGATCCTGTATAACGCCCTATAGAATAAACATAAAAAACAATCAACAGGGCATCCTGTAGACCGCCCAGGGGATCCGATAGAACGCCCTTCAGTATATAAATAATATACAAACAATATATGGGATCCTATAGAACGTCCTATAGTAGATATATAAAGTAAAGACAACAGGGGATCCTGTAGAACGACCTATAGTATAAACATTAAAAACGGTCAATAGGGGGTCTTGTAGAAAGTCCTTTAGTAGATATATAATGTTCAGACAACAAGGGATCACAAAGACCGCCCAGGGGATCCTGTAGAACGTCCTTTAGTATATACTTGATTAACAAAAAATAGGGTATCCTATAGAACGTCTTACAGTAGATATTTATGTTCGGACAACAGGGGAATCTGTAGACCGCCCAGGGGATCCTGTAAAACGCCCTATAGTACATGTATATGCTTGAAAAACAAACAACAGGGGCCCTATAGAACGTCTTATAGTAAATATATTATGTTGAGAAAACAGGGGATCATGTAGACCGCCAAGGGGGTCCTGTAGAACGCCTTCCAGTACATCCTTGAAAAACAAACAACAAGGGATCCTATAGAACGTCTTATAGTAGATATATTATGTTGAGAAAACAGGGGATCCCGTAGACCGACCAGGGGATCCTGTAGAACGCCCTATAGTATATACTTGAAAAACAAACAACAGGGGGCCCTTTGAACGTCTGATAATAGATATATTATGTTTAGAAAACAGGGGATCCCATAGAGCGACCAGGGGATCCTGTAGAACGCCCTGTGGTATATACTTGAAAAACATACAAAAGGGGATCCTGTAGAACGTCTTGTAGTAGATACATAATGTTGGGAAAGCAGAGGATCACACAGACCGACCAAGGGATCCCGTAGAAAGTCGTCAGTTGATACATCAAAAACAAACAATAGGGTATCCTAAAGAACGTTCTATAGTTTATATATAATGTTCAGACAACAGGGGATCCTGTAGAACGTCCTTTAGTATATACATGATTAACAAACAATAGGGGATTCTATAGAACGTCTTATAGTAGATATATTATGTTGAGAAAACAGGGGATCCCGTAGACCGACCAGGGGATCCTGTAGAACGCCCTATAGTATATACTTGAAAAACAAACAACAGGGGGCCCTTTGAACGTCTGATAGTAGATATATTATGTTTAGAAAACAGGGGATCCCGTAGACCGACCAGGGGATCCTGTAGAACGCCCTGTAGTATATACTTGAAAAACATACAAAAGGGGATCCTGTAGAACGTCTTGTAGTAGATACATAATGTTGGGAAAGCAGAGGATCACACAGACCGACCAAGGGATCCCGTAGAAAGTCGTAAGTAGATACATCAAAAACAAACAATAGGGTATCCTAAAGAACGTTCTATAGTTTTTATATAATGTTCAGACAACAGGGGATCCTGTAGAACGTCCTTTAGTATATACATGATAAACAAACAATATAGGAGATCCTATAGAACTTTCTATAGTAGAAATATAAGGTTCAGACAACAGGGGATCATGTAGAACGCCCAGAAGAGCATGTAGAACGCCCTAATAGAACATGTAGCTTCATTGTAAACAATTAACAGGGGAAACAAAGACCAGCACCCCCAACCCCACCACTACCACCACCCCCTCACACCTCGTAAAAGAAATGTCTAAGAACGTGTAAGCTACATGGTTTTTTTTTCAATTTGCCTACATCAAAGTACTCTGTTACGCGGATAATAACAATTTTTATTAACTCCAATTATATTCAAAGCCATGGGATCACGTGCATGGGACATTTGCAAGTCTTTACAACATAATTAAGGCACCACTACTGTGTGTCATATATATGTGAAATATCATATATATCTTAAAAAGGAATATGTATTTGCTTAATGAGGGCACAATGATATATGCTACTGTAATGCGGAACATTTTCCTATTTAAGACACCATTTCACGTTGAACGTGAAATAGTTTCTGACATGAACGTTGCACGAAAAATAAAGACTTTTTGCATGGTGAACCTTTTGTGATTGAGTCACTGTCCTCGTGTATATATGAACTTTTTATTTTACTTGATATTCCCTATTTAGTGTGTACACATTTATGATACAAATAATTTACAGCTTTTAAAAAAGTATATAAAGATATTCTGAATTTTTAAAATGCAAATAAAGGAACAACATCATTGGCCTTACCGCCTTATCATTTCTTATCACGGAAACAAAATTAAATCAATTTCGTTCTTGACCATGTTGACGATCCCTGTCTAGTGTTTGATCAATTTTTTTTAAATACTGAGCACGCAAATAAGCATTTGAATCACGAAGCACGTATAAAAATTACATAAGCAGAACATGTTGAACACCTATAGCTGTTTTGCACGACTGAACGTGAAATAAAAAGGTAAAAACACGTTGAACGTGAAATAAAAAAAACGCGATCACGTTCCACGAAAATAACCCTCTACCACTCTCCATGAAAGTTAATGATTTTGCATCGTCTTTTTTAAGATAGTTTTATATGTTAAGAAAATTCTATTTTTAGCATTAGTATTTTCCGAATCATTTAAAAATAGCCTGTAAATAGAATATGCATAATTCATGAATCGTGACGTAGGGCGGTCTACGGGATCCCTTCTTCCGCTTACCTTTACAAACACTCTTTTTCTACACGAAGTTTTTGACCACAGGCACTTGTTTCTGTCAATGTGGGGTTTACTATCCATACCAGTACAAAAAAAACCACGTGATTTTTGTACAAAAAAAACACGTGATTTTTGTACAAAAAAAACACGTGATTTTTTTGTACTGATATGGATAGTAAACCCCACATTGACAGAAACAAGTGCCTGTGTTATTGACGCAATTTTACAAAAAAATGAGACGAAAGACATGATTTTCATTGGATTTGCTGAATGATATATGTATATAAACTGGTTTGCAAGCCAGTCTCAATACTCTTAGTACATATTGCTCAAATTAGAAGCTACAGGTTAATGTTCAAAAATCAAAGGTTTTAGTTTTTAACTCTAATGGTAAAACATATCTAAATGAGTTTTTTTATAATGATAATGTCATACAAACTGTCTCCAAATATTGCTTCTTGGGAATAATGTTAAAGTGTAATGGCAACTTTAACTTAGCTGTATCCTTACTAATGGAAAAAGCTAGGAAAGCATGTTTTAAGATTAAAAAACCAATTGGATTGGATAATCCTTGTAAACTTTTAGAAAAATTATTTGATTCATTAGTAAGCCCCATATTGCTGTATTGTAGTGAGATTTGGGGTGTAAAAATCAGTCATTCCCAAAAAATGGGTACAATTCGAATGTAGACACTGTTCAAAAATAAATTTCAACTGAGCGGAGAGAGAGTGCTGTTTTCTTTTGTGTCTATATCTAGTCTGTCATTTTTTTTAATTTTTACTTACACCATTTTAGTTGTTTTCAAGTTTTAGCATTTTTTGTAAGACAAGGTAAGTATGAACGTATCGGAGGTTAGTGTTGTATAAAGTCATCTTAAAAATTGCATTAGAGAAAAACACAAGGTTTAAATCAAGGCCCATGTGAAATGGGTTACATTTACCACCATAACAAACTGATTTATACGTATTATTCTGTATATATTGAGAGCAAATACCAATTTTAAGGTCTGAATTAATATAGCGTTTAAAAAATAATTCAAATTAGTAGTTTTCACAACTTATTTAGTAATGAATTTAAACTAATGAAATGTTATGCTGTATAATATTTTAGTTTCATAATACAGCTTTCCAGGAAAAACCCTATTATATATGTTTTGAATCACTTGTTTGTATTTTTTATGCTTGTATTAATCCACACCCCCATCTTTGTTACGGAGGTTAATACCAAACCAGTATCTAAATGCTGATACATAGTAACACTTAACTCTTTAATGCTAGCTTTTCTAAACAATTTATTGACATAACAAACTAATAAACTGTTTTCTATCAAGTTATATGTTTCTTTAAGTCAAATGGACTTGTTCTTGTCAAAATCTCCGTAACGATTCATGAACTTTCAGTCAAAAATATTTTTTACCTAAACCGAATAATGTTCAACTTAATTTTATTAGCTCTATACAGATAATGTCATCTTCATTCACACTATAATGTATATATTATACTCAACTATGAAGTTTTGGAGTCAAATAGTTTCATTTCAAAACTTTCTATCCTTCATAACGACATTTAAAACCTCCATAACGGACAATTCTAGTTCTTACCAACATCAAACATATAAATGAATGTAAATATTGGAATTAAATGACAAACAAGACAACAGAATTACACATTTTTTTTAGTAAATCCTTATCGAAGAAGGGTAGAGTCTTGTTAGAGAAAAAAACTTTTTTTCCTTAAATTTCTATCCTCCGTAACGTAAATCAATGATGTCGTCTATGATTGACATCACCTTTAGATATTTATCAGTGCTATTTGATGGACTGATTTGGTATCTATAACAATGTACAAGAATTTCAATTGGTATGACCGTGTTTACATGCATGTTTAGAATTTTTTATTTGCATAACCTCCGTTACATTGATGGGTCCTAAATAATCTTGAAAATGTTTGCTATAAACCGCTGTTAAAGTTATGATTGTCGTCATTATGATACAAGTTGTGTTGTAGACTATTTTAAATCTAAGAAAATGGCTGATATAACATGTATTAAACGTTATAATGTTGCTCCCATAAAAGGGAAAAACAAGTTAACCTACCTTTCTCAAAACAACATTTTTTTCTCAAAATCTGTATTTTGTTTGTCTGTTTCCTTTATAATAAATGCTGTCTGGTACAAAAATGACTTTCGGCAGTGTCAGCACCGCTGATACTGATAAAAAAAAGTCTGACAACTTAACTGTAAATAACTGCGTCACGGAGGTTATTTTAACGGAGGTTAGTTTTATTTGCATTATACATGGAAATATGTAACAATATTGTTGAGTTGCTGTCTCAAAACTGATTATTGAGAAGCTTTATGGGTGCTTTCAATGAAATAATCATCTTTTGATTTGTTCTTGGTAAGTGCGTTCCAGAATACGCGTTACGTAGGTTAGATTCTTATATGCGACAATCGAAAAAAAGAGAAAAAGAAGATTTTTTTTTATTTTTCGTTTCATTGCAATAAAAGTTAAAGGCAGGATTTTAATATTTGATGTATCAACTTTGCTTAAAGTCATTTTGGGCATGATATCCAATCATATAAATATGTTTTGACTGTACCTAAAGATACGTAACGGTAGGTTATACGTTTATCGGCGACATTGGTTTCAAGGGTAAATCAAAGTGTATATTTTAACTTTTGATTCTAAAATATGTTTGTGGATAAAAATCAATATAGTGTCAAATAAAAAATGCAAATCTAATCATGATTTAGATGAAATAAAGTATTTTAATTCACACCGATATTTGGAGTTTTTCTTGGCGACATTCGGAATTCGTGTGATTTCCGTATATTGAATAGAAAATCACACAAATATATTTACGATTTACATCACAAAAGAATATAATTTTATCTTAGTATACATATTAATCAGATAGAACACGAAAAAGATTATCTGTGACATATGTTAAGTTTGCATTTAGTGGTTATTTGCCGGCGACACTGTTATTTTGTAATTGTACCCATTTTTTGGGAATGACTGTGTAACTTTTGATAATTCGGGAGACAATTCCATTTTGGAAAAATTCCATATGAAATTCATAAAAGAAATTCTAGGTGTTCATTGTAAAGCAATTAATGCTGCTTGTAGAGCTGAACTTTGCAGGCACCGTTATGCTCAAAAATATCATTTTCTTGTATTAAGTTTTATGATCATATTTTAAGGTCTGAAAACGCACTTATATCCAAAGTTTTTCTGGCAACAGAAAAAAATAACCCCTGGACATATTTCCCCCCCTTTTTGCAATATTTTATAACAAATAAATGCAGATTGTTGTCATGGATACACCAAAAAGAAATTATATTTTACCATTTTATATACTGAAAATAAAATCGATGGAAGATTCTGATTACATACATATGCCCATATATGACACAAACAGTAAGCTTGATATTGCAAGAAAGCAATGAAAAGGGGATGGTAAAATTCATAAGGGCAAATTTTAGTATTTTTTCTTAACTGTTTATTGCTACCTTATGTGATTACAAATCCGGTAAATAGAATCATATTCAAAACAGTGTGGTCCTGGCCATTGATTGACGACCTAAATTATCCCATTTACTGGGACAGATTAGGTGAACGTTTGTCTGTAACGACCATTGCTCACTTCTTACTTATTATAGAATTTAAACTGTGGGGTCACCAAAGGTTCTTAACGCCTTTAATAATAAAATTATTCGAGAAATTATTCAGGAATAACCTTTATGTTTTGATTTATATTATTGATATAAATCAACACATCGTATTATTCCGGATTCGTTATTCGAATGGATTTTTTTAGGTGTTGAGAACCTTTGGTGACCCCACAGATTCAGTGTCTTTACCAAGTACATAGTGAGCAGTGATTGTTACCGACAAACGTTCACCTAATCTGTCCCAGTCAATGGGATAATTTAGGTCGTCAATCAATGGCCAGGACCACACTGTTTTGAATATGATTCTATTTACCGGATTTGTAATCACATAAGGTAGCAATAAACAGTTAAGAAAAAATACTAAAATCTAGTCTAATCTGGTAGGTCAAATTCATGAAAGGGAAGAGGATTGTAGTTACGACGTAAGGAACATATCCGATATCATTTGTGAAACGGTTATTCCATAACGGTCAACCAACTCGTGATGGCGTCCGTAAAATTTACGAAGGGATGATTTTAACTTCACCATTTGGAACGCTTGGTTTAATAGCTTCCTTGTGAGCAGTAACCCTCTATCAAGAAAATCATGATAGGAAATGCAAGCACGGGAATATCGTATCAATTGGGAGATATATACCCAAGAATAAACCGCGTAAACAGGTGAATGGATTACCATGGTAATTTGCAAAGTATACGAAAACTAACAGAGGACATATAGTTATATCTCATGTTGTGAGAAATGCACTTTCAAGTACAGTTGTTATTTATTTTTCTATTTGTCTTATAGTCTCGAATTTGCTATTTACAAACCAATTTTACTTTTAACTAATATATCCATTTCATTTAATATAAATATAAGAAGATGTGGTATGATAACCAACGAGACACCTCTGCATGAGAAACCAAAGTGCGACATACAAGTTAACAACTGTAGATCATTCTTACGGCCTTTAACAATGAGCAAAACTCAGGAAGCATAGTCGGCTTTATAAACCCATTTATGATCCACTGAAATATGTTGAAGTGCATAGCTGTTCCGATATATCATTACTGAACATGTGCTTACATTGGAAACGGTATATGATATATCATTAGCTACGGAAATCATTTCCTCTTCTATTATCCCCTTGATTTTTCAAACTAAACATTGAAGCACGAGAAAAAAAAAAACCAAACACAGACTTACTTCAAAACACAATCTTATAATGACTGATCTATCTGGTGGTCTTCTTATTTTGTATAATAGATCGCTTCAACAAATATTTTATTTCTTCCATACTTTTATTTGTAGAGACTATATAAACAGGATATATGATATCTTTACAAAAAATACGTCTTAAACAGTAAAAGTAATGCATACTAGTATCTAAAAAATGAAGGACAAGGTCTTTCAACAACCATTAACATACAAAACATAAAGACAACCACATAAAACTTAAAACTTGTTACACTTAAAACGGTTACATATGACATGGTTTAGTGTTTATATCTCTTTTCTTTTTTTCTTGAACACATTTAAGAATGAAATATTCTTCAAGAACGGACTGTAAATAAATTCAGAAGTAGCCCTTGCTTAATGAAAATGATAATACTCACAAAAACGCTGCAAAATATATACAACACAAAGTACTTTTACCGTTTCCATTAATACGAAAAGCATGCAAGCTTAAAAGCCGCATTTTACGCCTGTCCCAAGTCAGGAGCCTCAGACTTGTGTGAGTCTTGTTTGATTTTTAATTTAATTTAATTTATGTATATCGGAGTTAAGTATGGCGTCCATTATCACTGAACAAGTACACAGTTTTGATTAGGGACTAGCTGAAGCACGCCTCCTTCTTGCTGTGTGGAATACCAATTGGTCGCCTTTGTCTGTTTTCTTCTCTTTGGTCGGGTTGTTGTCTCTTTGACACATTTTAATTTTCAATTTTACAAATAAGCATACAGACAAAGCATATAAGAAAACATGAAAGACAAGAATACTAAAATCATGGAACAATAACAATATGACGGGATGTACAAGTACAGAGCCACGTCATATGTAACACAGAAAAAGAAAAAGGCATATATAGACAAAGCACACTTGGTAAAAAGGAAGTAAAGGTAGCAATACACAGTTAGGAAAAAAACTTAAAATTGACACTCATAATTTTTAAACACCCTCTTTCCCCTCCTGTCTAACAAAGAAGGCTTTATATGTATGTTATGCATGTATATACTTGTAGAAAGAAAATCTTCCATAGATTTGATTTCTAATGGTCATAAGGGTGAAATATAATCCCTTTTGGGTGTAACCATGGCAACCATCTGCATTTCTTAGATACAAAATATAGCAAAAAAGGGGGGTGAATATGTCACAAAAGTCTCCAAAATTTGGTCTAAAGGAAAATTTCAATGAATTACAGTGAAACCTTTCCTGAATCCATAGGTGTATATCTATCAAGTGGTCCAAAAAAAATCATATGCTTTCCTGCTCCTTTTTCCATAAAATTGAATTTCGAGCGCAAAATCTTTGTTGATAAACACTACAATAATTTATGGACCTATAAACGGTACGGATATGAAAATACGGACTGTCAATCATAGAAATGGCCTATAAAACATGTTAAAATCAATCTAAATGTTCATATAAACCCACTAAGAAGGCTATATTATTCTTCAATTATCTAAAAATCAATTTTATTGTACAAAAACTTTCATATTTAAAAAATTCATAATGCGAAACTAAACTTCTAACTGTGTATTGCTACCAAAGAAAGCAAAATTTATCATTGAACAAAATCACAATGACGGGATGTATAAGTATAATTGGCATCAAAGAGTTTGGCTGATTGACCAAAAGAAAATATTGGAGATAAGAGAAGTAACTATCTCTAGGTAAGTATTCTATCAGAATATCCCAAATTCTGAACTCTATGTCACACTTCTGGGATAAAACAAATGAATATGTATGGAACATCTTTGCTTTTTTTCCTTGTTGCTTGTTTGCCATTTTTTGCCACATCAGATACATGTAATCGGCCAAAACAACTTATATGTCTTTACAACCGAATATTAAAATTCAACAAAACATATCCTAATGAGAAGAATAAACACAAGAAAGATATTGGTTTTTAGACATCTAAACATTTAACGGGACTAATAGTGTTCTGTAGGTGACCAAATCTATCATGAAACCTGTCGTACTGACAAAAAACAAAAGAATATATACAATTAAGCATGTTAAAAAGAAAGAAAGCGAATAGTAAGGTTTGTTTCGCCTTTTTTTGTTGCACAGTTGATGGCCATTTACGTATTATTTGCATGTTGACACTATGTAGTTCAGTCTCACGAGGGAATCATAATTTTCAATTTTTTAAAGTAGCTTTATTTATTAGTTTTGACTATCTCATTAGCCTATATTGAAAAAAAAAAGAGCGAATGATATCAAATACTTAATTTACTTCAATATGAAATTTGTCTGAGGATTTCTTGAACAACATATTAAGGTATACGCTAAAGGTACATCCTGAAGGTTATACTTAGCCTAGATATAAATCTATGGTCTTATCTTCTCTTGACAATTTGTTCAAACAAATCTAGAGTTTTGACACGATTTATATAATCCTTGAACAATTTTTAACCTTCGCTATCTTATGTCCATGCCGTTTTCCTTGTGAGACGACGACAGGAACATTACCTTCTAGATATGTTATAACTGGTTCAAACTTTACAAGACCTTACCTTGTCTCGGCCGAGTACCGATGATCAAACCGAGACCTTTAGTCGTTTACTTCTGTTTCGTTTGGCCTCCGGTGGAGAGTTTTCTCATTGGCAATCAAAACACAACTCATTTCCATTATTTTGTATAAGTTATGAATATTTGTGATTTGTTTAAAAAACCAGGCTAGTTCACAAGATAATTGTCTACAAGAAAATATGTCGCCCTGCCCAGACTCTTAATTCTGACTCCTAGCCGACCATTCTTTGCTTTCACTCGTAAATACTGCGTGCTCAGTGGAGACGCAGCAATTATCAATTTGCTAGTCTTCGATTTTAACCGGTCAATGTTGTAACGACCTCTCGCACCCGAGGGGATCATGCTACCACAGGACAATCAAGTCGGCTTCAATCATAGTAAAAACCACACTTTCATCCCAACAACAAATACATTAAATTTTAAGTGCATGTTGTATCATTTGTTGAGTTTGATGGATTGTTATTTTAACAAATTGTCGGCATTCGAATGGGTTATAACCGCGAACTGCTACTACTAGTAATCCACTTGATGTTTGTTCTCAGATCGTGCAGAATTCATACAAAACCTTATCATAGAAAAAACTTGTGTGAAGTCCTTTATTCTGATATATTTATGATTGCCTATCACTTTAACAACCCTCATTTCAATCAGAAATTGCATCTCATTTATCGCATGGACCTTTAGTTTCAAGATACAAGCGAAACTATTAAAATCTGCTGCATTACTTGATCTTTTATTTTATATAAACACCAATGGACAACTAAAACTTAAGAGTTTATTATGAACCGGTGATGAATTCAAGTAGTTACATGCCTCTTTTCAAATTTTGGTTATACATCTCATGTTTATAATACGCGAACATCAATAATAGGAATTGTGTGTTCTGATAAGAAACCTGTCCTAATTTACTTATGAAGGACAACGACTGAAATATAGATAAAAACATTTAGAGCCGTGAATTGATAGTCTTAGACTTCTCTTGGACTGCATTGACTAAAGGTGTAGGGGAGGGTTGAGATCTCATAAACATGTTTAACCCCGCCGCATTTTTGCGCCTGTCCCAAGTGAGGAGACCCTGTCCTTTGTTAGTCTTGTATGATTTTAAATTTTAGTTTCTTGTGTACAATTTGGAGTTTAGTAGGCGTTCATTATCACTGAAGTAGTTTATATATATTTGTTTAGAGGCCAGCTGAAGGACGACTCCGGGTGTGGGAATTTCTCGCTGCATTGAAGACCTGTTGGTGGCTTTCTGCTGTTGTCTGCTCTATGGTAGGGTTGTTGTCTCTTTGACACATTCCCCATTTTCATTCTCAAATTTATTAAATATTGGTGTGGATGTGTATAGTGGATGATGCACGTATATCAACAGACACATATCCTGCCATACTCATGGAGGAGTTCCTGCAAATCCTTGGTTTTATTTTACATTGTATCTTAGAAGGATTAAAGATATTTGAACATGGGTTAACTACTGTTGCTTCTAACTTTGCATGCTTCATTATGCTAATTTGTCTGCATTTTATGAAGTATAAGTTTAATTAATTGCAAAGTACTGACAACTCATTTTATGAAGTGTAAGTTTATATAAATACAAAGTACTGACCAAGTCACAAGTACCTTTAACTTAAAGTCCACAAACAGATAATTATTCCGTGCTCACTGAAGTGTCAGAGGCAGACGATTTATACTATCACCGGACTGTGACCAGTGCTATAGTGACCAAATCTGTATGGACATTTATAAATTGTTCTGATCATTCCCGATATCAAAAGAGAAGCAACTGATATCAAGGGACATCAATCTCTTAAATCAAAAATAAACTGACAAATTCATGGGTAAAAAAGGAAAAGACCAGCAGAAAAACAATAGTATACAAAACACAATAAAGAACACTAAAGACTGAACAAAACATTTATTACTTGAAAATAGTTATCAAAGGTAACATAATATGATACGCCAGACGCAAGTTTCGTCTGCATAAAACTCATCAGTGACACTCAGATCAAAATAGTTAAAAAGCCAAACAAGTACCATGTTGCAGAGCATTGAGGACCGTGACTGATAAATCGCAACATAAGCATACCAATTAAATACAACTTCCAAGAAGCATATCTAGAATACCAATACAGTTTTCTTTAAATGAACCAAAGAAATATTTCATGAACCGTTCTCTTTAATAAAATGAACACCTTTAAATATATATATTTTCCGATGCGCTTTTCTGGATTTACCTTCATCATTGTTATACTAAATAGTTCAACATAGAGGTACAGGGGATGTTTGGGATCCCAGAAAACATGGTTTACCAGGCAACGTTTTGAGCCTGTCCTTAGTTAGAAACCTTTAGCCTTTGTTAGTTTTGTATGTTTTTTTTTTCATTTTGGTTTATTTATAAAGGTTTAGCGGAGGGTTAATATCTCACGATATTAACTTCCTCTGTGGTTTTAGTCTTCGGTTCATGCTTTAAATGATATTTGTTTTAATGAATCTTTTTGAATTGTTCAACTATATCTGTTGATTAAATCGCAATCTTCTTTATTAGTGAAAGTAAAGTTAATGCTTTTTTCACAATACCAATTCTCCTGAATGTTTCGCAAGTTGGAATATGAAATCAACTATTCAAACTGACAAACTAGTCGAATGTTTTAGCATTTTGCTTGTCATCGTTTCTAAGAATAAAGCAAGTGCAATGCAATAGAAAAAGAATAGCAGTTTAAACCATGCGTATCATTTTAGCACCAAAAGCTATAAGAACACTAGTTTAAAAACGTATGACTTGGATAAGTCGACCTGCATCATGACGAAAGTTATTGTTTCCAGATTGATTAATAAACTACTTGTTATTTGTTATAAATTCTTTTCCGTATGACATCCATTTTTTTTTTACATCAGTGCTCCGAATGAGTAGGTGTTACATTGAAATTGAGCAATAAACATAGTATAAATGGCGCTGCAATTGCTTCATACTTAAAAACTTTTCAAATATTAGTAGTCATGATCTAAAATCTTTACCTGTTTATCAGTTGGAGAGATAAATTCAAATTGCATCTTTGTAACTCATTAGATTTTAACGCTGGCGTACTAAATTATAATCCTCAGGTACCTTTGATAACTAATTAAGCCAATTGGTAATTTGAAAGGACACATCATTTTAAATATCCACTGCAATAGTGGTGTTTTAAATGCGTATACGAGTAAAGGCGACAGTAGTATACAAATGTGAAATAGTCATAAATCGAGTAGTCGAAAACAAATCCGGGTTACAAACTAAAACCAAGAAGGAAACAGTCAAACATCAAGAGGAAACAATAGAACAATAAATATACTACTCATTAACAGTAAATATTGTTCAAATAAGATAGATTCAATGCCTTTTATTTATTTTGTTCTCTACGAAATATATGCTTAGAATGTATATTTTCGATTTGAGTACGTTTATTTCACATCTAAATATAAATAAGTTTTTAATGAGAAAAGTGTGTGCTATTAAAAAATTAACTAGTAACAGTGGAAATACGAGACGCAATCTTACTTCATTTTACTCAGGTTTAAAAAAATATATAATTATTTACTAGAAAAATATTGATTTCGCGGTGAAAAATACATAATTTTATATTATGTTATCATATTATTTATGAAATGGAAGGCGACTAGGAAATTAATGTACTATTGAATGGTTGAAACTTTGATTCAGATGCTATAATGAAATTATCATAAAACTACAACACAGTCAATTCTAAAATTTACAATTGTTATAAGAAGGCTGGCAGTAACTGGTAAAATCGAGTCCAGCTTCGGTTGCAACACTTTGTAATCTGGTCAATGTGCTACTTGATAATGTTGTTGAGTTTGAATACACAACGGAACCTTCAAAGAAATAATCAGCGGATATAGAACCACAATAATAGGTAAAAATATAATCCTCTGCAAAATCTAGAACTCTCCACTCTGAAGTAGTCTTGTGTCCCATCTGAATGCTGCTGTATTTTAGGATTCCAGGTGCAGTTGCATTCCATTGTGTTACAGTATCGACAACTGTTCTATGTTTAATAGTTCCGTCTATTGCATTTACGTCAAAATGTTCTACCGCGGAAAATAGGCCCTGCTGAGCTCGAACAAAGGTTGTATTTTGACAGTTAAAACAATCGTAAATAGGATTTTTTCCTCGAACTATATACCAAGTGCCTTTTATGGTTTCGATGTCAAATGATGTTGCTACTTTAGTCGGACGATGACATGTGACCGGTGGCTTAGGGGGAGGAATTGCCATGCATTTGTAATCTGTGACGATACATTTCATAAAATTGTCAAAAATATCATTTTCGTAGGAATAAAGACAATCAAACTCACAGGTCTGATTCGTTCCACAACTAGTAATGCACAACATTGCATTTTTACAATCCGAATCTTCATAACAGTCCTTCATTTGGCTAGAACAATGTTCGACCATGCAAAACACATTCGGAATTGCTGCATGGAGTACAGGTAATACTGTAAGTCCGAGAAAATACACAAATATCCCGAACATCTTTAGCAGCAAGATGTAACGATCTTTATGTTGGCAAATATAAAGGCTGACTTCAACGAACCAATCTGATGTTCAAGTATTAAATAACTTTTCTAGATAGCCTCACATGAAGTGAACACCACTTATAAACGTTACCAAAGATAAATGACACTATTGATTAATCAAACTTTGGTACGTTCTCTATTGCAATTTGATTAAAGACTTTTCGTTTTAAATTTTCCCCGGAGTTTGGTATTCTTGACATTTACTTTTTTCTCTAGAAATATAAATGTTTGTTACCGGTGTTTTGCATAATTGTGTATGTTTATGAAGAAGTCTTCACGACTAAAATCCAAAATGAAATAACCTATAGAAATTTAAAGGTCAACATATATGCTTTGATACTAAACAGGTATATATACAATTTGTTAAGCTCCTCTTAATCATACGGAGGCTAAGGCAAATTCGAAAAAGAGAACAACAAAGAACTAAATCAACATCGAATTCTATAAATAACAACAACACAAGCCAACTATTGAATTGGGACAGGCATACTTGTTTTTGTTTGCTTGAATTGGTTTTTACTTTTCGCCACTGCAGGGCCTTTTAATAGTATTTAAAAGATATGGGTTTTGATAAATGTCGTACGGCGACCTACGGTTGCTAAATGTCGTACGGCGACCTATGGTTGCCAAATGTCGTACGGCGACCTTCGGTTTCTAAATGTCGTACGGCGACCTATGGTTTCTTAATGTCGTACGGCGACCTATGGTTGCTAAATGTCGTGCGGCGACCTATGGTTGCTAAATGTCGTGCGGCGACCTATGGTTGCTACATGTAAATGTCGTACGGCGACCTATGGTTGGTAAATGTCGGACGGCGACCTATGGTTGCTAAATGTCGTACGGCGACCTATGGTTGCTAAATATTGTACGGCGACCTACGGTTGTTAAATGTCGTACGGCGACCTATGTTTGCTAAATGTCGTACGGCGACCTATGGTTGCTAAATGTCGTATGGCGACCCGTGGTTGCTAACAGTTGTTTAGATTGGTCTTTGGTGGATAATTGTCTCATTGGCAATAATACCACATCTCCTTATTTCATATCAAAGCAAATTAAAACAGTTATCTGTCTGGAGAACTAATGGTTATACTAATATGTTCAATAAAAAACATGATGCAAAAACAAAAACCATGAAAAAAGCAATTTAAATAAATACGTGTTTACAACTGTATAATTTTCAATTATTATGTACATTAAAATTTTGAGATCCCATATTGACATTATTGTTTAATTGATAAATTTTTTATGACCAGGTCAGGAAGGTGGGCAGTTGCCAGTTTTTCAGTCGTTAGTTTGATTGATAAGTTTGAGTTTGCAATTTTTATGGATTTTGAATTTAATACAGAGTTCGGTACTTTTGTTATAAATTTTGTTACATAAATTATTTTCTTAAGCTGTTAGACTTTTATTGTAAGTAGGTGATTATTGAGTTATTCCACATTGTATAATCATTTAAGTTCTAAAAATTAAATGAATGGTAAAAAATTCATTTGATCTTAATCGAATGAGTTTACTGCTGCAACTTTGAAGTTATTGCACTTCCTTTTACTCCTTGTGATCGTTTGTCATAGGAAGATTAGGGATTGAAAGAAGGGTTGACCAGTGCATTTAACTTGATCGCAGTTGAAATTGCGCTTTCAACCAGTTTAAACTTATAGTAAGGGCTACTACGTGACCTGGTCCGGGTTCATTTTATACACCAATATATCGTTTCTATTGTAGGAGGAAGGGGTTCGTTATCATTTTCAAAACAGTTTTTTCTTTTTTAATTGTTATTCCTTTCTTCTCTGTTAGCGTGTACTAATTACATGTTTAATTGGCTTTAAATGAGAGGCAAAATGGTATACATTTCAGTCAAACTGTTTCTCCTAAAAAGAGTTTAGAGGTGGGAAAAATATTCGATGAAATTGAAATGGTTATCGTTTTTCTTACATAACTTTTGTAACAATTTATAACACTATGCATAACTTGCAGCTGTAATATAAATCCTTACTGCAAACATTCATCTGGTACTATAAACAGATGTAAAATAACAAAGACTTCCAATTGCAGGTCTTGCATGCTCGTTTCTGGCCGTTTTAGGGAATTAATATAATTAAGCTTTTACTTTTAGGAATTCAAAGAAAAAATATATATAAATATATTTTGATGAAATAAAGTATATAAATGCCAAATATTAATAAATTACTAAAGCAAAAAGGGTGAGGGAAATATTGATTTTATAAACCAATAGTTAAATATTTTTTTTATTTATACAGGTGTTAAAATAAAATGAACCAAAATATACATAAATGAAAAATTTACCAAACATATAGTCAGATATAATGGTGTTAGTATTGTATTAAAGCAAGTGACTTATATATTTAGGCACCAAAAATATGATGCGAGTTGCTAAAGCCAGACCATGCGGTAAGCAAATACGTATGGAATTCGCTGTGCCAAATATGACAGAATTTAGTTGCAAAGTAAGATGCAATATCCAAATAGGCCGACACATGTGTTTTTGAATTAAGAAAAACAATGGTATTGTTTTGTGTAAAATTAAAAAAGTGAAATAAAGTTAAAATTAAAAGAAGAAAAACCAAAGAATGCATGTCGAATTTTGAGTGCTTTGTTCTAGTCATCTGTAGTTGCATTATTTTAGATTCAGACCTGTTTAAAACACAGAAGAACTATCAACATGAAGACATAATGCCCAATAATTTCCTCTTTTTTTAACATTTTTTTACATATTTCATCGACCATTTAAAGCCATGACCGTTTCTGTGTTTTAATGCATTACATATGTTTGTTCGTATTCGTAAATTGACGTGTAATATAATAATAAAGAATGTTTTGATGTTGCTAATATGAGTTTGAAAATACTGATTTAGATAAAGGTTTACTGTAGGCTCACATGATTATACAGCGGTAGACTACTGTTGCCTTTATTTACTCCTGTTTATATTACAGTCCATTTTAAATCAAATGTCTATGTGTAATTATTAATTGAGATTTGAAACAGTTTTGAACCTTAAAACCATCATCACCAATCTCTTTTCGTTTAAAGATACAACATATATATAAAGTTTAAATTAGCAGGTTTCACTTCGCACAACTGTTATATGAAGGTTTGCAGAATGTGTTTAAATCAAGTCTAGCGCCGTTCGCCACTATTTTAAGCTTGGACAAGGTTTCATTTGATAGTGTCACTGATTTGGAATACACAACAGCTCCTTCATAAAAATAGTTTGAAGATATAGAACCGCAATAGTATGCAAATATGTAATCAGTTCCATAGTCCAAAACTCTCCACTCCGAATGCACTTCTAGTCCCATCTGTCTACTGTTATATTTTAGAATTCCTGGCGTTGTAGCATTCCACTGTACAATCGATTCAAATGTGGTTCGGTGTTTGATAGTTCCGTCTATAGCTTTTATGTCGTAGCGTTCTACCGCAGAAAATAATCCATCATGTGCTTGTATATAAGTTGTGTTCTGGCAGTTAAAACAATCATATATTTGGTTCATACCTAAAACAATAACCCAGCTTCCTACAAGACTTTCCATTTCAAACGTAGTCTGTATATTTGTTGGTCGATGGCATTTAACAGGGGGATTTAAAGGTGGAATCTCCATGCATCTATAATCCGTTACAATGCATTTCATAAAATTGTCAAATATTTCATTTTCGTAAGAAAAAAAGCAATTGAATACACAAGTCTGGTTTGATGTTCCACATTCAATCATACACACCATTGCGGTTTTACAATCCGAATCCTCATAGCAATCCTTCATTTGACTAGCACAATGTTCAAGCATACACAGAACATTTGGAATTGCTGCACGAACTACTGGAAAGCTTGCCACTACTAGTAGCAAAAACAATTTTTCTGCCATTTGTGTTGGAAGGGGTTGTTTCTTCAAGAAGGTAGTACTCAATAAACATGAGATATATGTACTAACCGTCAAGGACATTAACATTATCTTATTACGCTGGTGAAATACATAAACGTGAACTCTCTCTGAATGACATGTCTTAAATGTATGACAATTGCATGTCGTAAGGAACTTTCTTTTAAGCATTATATTTGATAAAAAGGCAAACGATCATAATTGTCAATTGTTAATAATCTTTAGAAAATGAATCACAGTCAGTTAATAAATATCATGGACATTTAGCCATTATTGTTTTCCTTGATCTTGTAGCTACCTAATAATGGGAAAAAGATTTATCGAACAGGCTACACATAAACGAATTGAATTCAAAAAGGTGCCAACCAGTGGAAATAAAATGCTAACTGACTTCCTGGTGAGCTCTTCAAATTCACAGCGGTACGCTGTCGTATCCATCGGAGTTTAACAGAGATGATAATGGGCTCAGTTACAAGAGTACGGTGTGTAAACGGAGAACATGTTAAAATATGTCATATGCATTTGTTTTGATTGTTCTCAACAAAACTGTAGGAAATTCTTTATTTGTAATGGTTTTAGTTATATCATAGACGTGTCTGATTTGTATTAGATGGTGTTTAGACAAGGGTTTAGTGTTAAGTGGAATGTAATATTACGGAATCAATACCTATTGTTGGATGGTTATTTCAATGTGTCATTCGTACCAGGAGCTTTGTCTTTATATTGTGTTTTGCTAATGCTCGAGATAATATTGATGATTCCATTTAAAACAGAATTATTATATTATTATTGTATTTGTCTAGAAACATAGTTGGATAATGAATAGTTAAATGCCATAAATGGAACGAGGCATTTTTTATGCATCTAACACATTTTAAAATGAATATTTTGCCAAATAATTGAAATATGCCGAACGACACACTATTTTCAAAAATATTGAATGACCAACTAATGATAGATTAGAGCAACATATAGTTGCTTTGAAGAGATAGCAACTCTTATCGCAATAGAAACTGAATTAAGATTAAAAATTCTAAATGTTTCTAAATGAAAATAAGCTATGTCGTTGCTTTATTAAATTGTGTCCACAGTTATATATTCGGGATTAAATCAAATATAAAAATGGTGACACAACCTTAAAATCTTCGCAGGAGATATGGGCTCATATTCAGTGATTAAATATTCAGATCCGATTTGCGAAGGGGATATAGATAGAGTACTGATGGAATATAAGCCAATATCTCCTGTCGAAGAACAATTATATTATACTGAAGTATTTTGATTTCAGTATTTATCACAATTTTGATCGTCGTTTTTGATTGTATGGCATATGGGTTCAACAGGTCCAAATCAATTTTCAGAAAGCAGCAATCATTACGTATTCGTCACTTTCCATATTTATAGTAGTATCTAACGTGAATAATTTTCTTTACCTACATGTACATGTCTTTGTAAATTTTAAGTCGAACTTCCTCAAAAGGGTTGTCAACACTCAGCTGTAATAAGATCTGTGAAAATTGATTTTGTTATT
The DNA here is from genome assembly GCF_036588685.1 of Mytilus trossulus. Lineage (NCBI taxonomy): Eukaryota > Metazoa > Mollusca > Bivalvia > Mytilida > Mytilidae > Mytilus > Mytilus trossulus. Next base: position 87,834,138 of record NC_086376.1, read on the forward strand.
AATTTTTTTTAACATAATTAGATAGTATTGTCATACAGCTATCAACTACATTGTATTACTATCCTACATTCTGTCGATACCAATATAAGGTACTGCGTACGATAATGTTATTTTTTCTCTCTGACTGATTATGACGTATTTTAATTTTTGGGTGTGTTTTGATTGGTTTTTACTTTTTAGTCTTGAATGCAGCAATTTTTCCTTTCTTTTATTGGCTTTGATGCGATCTTTTTAAGTACTAGTAACTGCAGGAACTCTCAGATCGGTGTCTTAATTTTAGTTGGTATTTTTTTAATGCTTTGAATCGACCTGTGGATCTGATAACTCTATATTTAAAAAGAAGATGTGGTATGATTGTCAATGAGTCAACTTCTGTATCCACAAGAGACCAAATGAAACAAATGACTATGTAAAAAAATTCAAATGATAAAAGCAAGGAGGTTATAACCTCCTTGATAAAACTAATGGCCTAGTTTATGAACGAAAAACAAATAAATAAAGGACAAGCACTCAATTACAGGCTCCTTGCTTGGGACAGGATAGAATCCGGCGGGGTTAAACATGTTAGCGGAACTCCAATCATCCCTTGAACCTGGGGCTGTGAACATGGGAACGAACAATAAAATTCAGTTGAAAAAGGCTTAACTCATCAGATGGATGAAAATACAAATACTACAAATACAAGTGGACGTGACCCGACACTTAAACCTCATAACAATAAAAAGACAATAAGTACAGATTGGATAATACATTTTTAATATATATTTTGTATAGTTTGTTTTTATTTTGTGATATTTCATCACTGTCCCAAGTTTGTGGAGCATTGGGTGAATATCAATTATGTGGTCATATTTATAAATTTCCTGAATATAAAACTTTGAATTTTCGAAAAACTAAGGATTTTCTTATCCCAGGAATAGATTACCTTCGCCGTATTTGGCACAACTTTTTGGAATTTTGTCATTTATGTAGACGAAACGCGCGCCTGGCGTACTAAATTACAATCCTGGTACCTTTGATAACTAATTAGATTATACATATACAACTATTTACACCACTGGGTCGATGCCACTGCTGGTGGACGTTTCGTCCTCGAGGGTATCACTAGCCCAGTAGTCAGCACTTCGGTGTTGACATGAATATCATTTATGAGGTAATTTTTATAAATTTCCTGAATATAAAACTTTGAATTGTCGAAAAACTAAGGATTTTCTTATCCCAGGAATAGATTACCTTCGCCGTATTTGGCACAACTTTTTGGAATTTTGGATCCTCAATGCTCTTCAACTTCGTACTTGTTTAACTTTTTATATATTTTGATATTAGCGTCACTGATGAGTCTTATGTAGACGAAACGCGCGCCTGGCGTACTAAATTACAATCCTGGTACCTTTGATAACTAATTAGATTATACATATACAACTATTTACACCACTGGGTCGATGCCACTGCTGGTGGACGTTTCGTCCTCGAGGGTATCACTAGCCCAGTAGTCAGCACTTCGGTGTTGACATGAATATCATTTATGAGGTAATTTTTATAAATTTCCTGCATATTAAACTTTGAATTTTCGAAAAACTAAGGATTTTCTTATCCCAGGAATAGAATACCTTAGCCGTTTTTGGCACAACTTTTTGGAATTTTGGATCCTCAATGCTCTTCAACTTCGTACTTGTTTGGCTTTATATATATTTTAATATGAGCGTCACTGATGAGTCTAATGTAGACGAAACGCGCGTCTGGCTTACTAAATTACAATCCTGGTACCTTTGATAACTAATTAGATTATACATATACAAAATGAAAAAAAGATATAACAAAAATAAAATAAAACACACACGCATAAACAAGAACTATATGCAATTAAGTTATCTGTATAATCATATCTGTTAAACGGCTGTCTAACTATTATTTGTATGAGTATGGTTCTTAACAAGAAAGGTTTTCTCATCAAACTTTTAAAGCATATATTTGAACAGGACGTAAAAATTTTAATAATCTTATGATACTGTGAAATGATAGTTGTTATGGCTTATGACATTCTAACAAACCTTGATTTAAAAAAAAATAAAACAAACACACTGATTGAAAGTGTTGGTTAAGTAATGTTCTAGGTAAAAAAGAAGAAGTGGTATGATTGCAAAGGAGAAAAGTCAAGAGACCAAATGACACAGAAATTAACATCAATAGGTCTCTATACAGCCTTCAACAATGAGCAAATACCATACCGCGTAGGCAGCTAGAAAGTCACCGAAATGTCAAATGTAAAACAATTCAAACAAGAAAACTAACGGCCTAATTTATATAACAAATGAAAGAAAACCAAATATGTAACACAACAATAAAAATAAACGACAACCACTGAATTACAGGTTCCTGACTTGAGACAGACAAAAGGTATTCTTTTAACAGTGAAAGTTTATAAAGGGCTTAAGAGGAAGTGAAAACAATATTTTATGATACAAATAGCTGTCACGGGCAGACTCCCCCCTAACACACCAATCAATGTATAACTGATATAAGTGCCATATACATAGTGCTTACCGACTGATTAAAGGGAGTTTACTACTAAAAAATCAACATCAGCAATATTTTTTTCTGGTTACCAATCCAATTATGTTACAATCGGAAACTCGATGCTGTATGACGTTTTGTTGTCTATGACTATACCATTGTGTTTTCATTTGTTATAGAAAGATGGTCCGATGTCAGTTAAAATATCACCCGCTGTAACAAAAAATACTGATACAAGAAAAAAGAACATAGAAATCAACACATTACAATAATACTATCAGAAAAGATTACTAATATCTAAAATGCACGTACACAAAGTACATGTATATAATAGGTTCCACAATAATTTAAATTTAAAGATAAACTAGAATAGGTCGTATAAAGCACTTGATTGACGCTTTGTATGTGTACAATAGAAATAGAATAACGATAATCGATTTTTAAAATTCGATATCGCAATGTTATGTAAGCAATGTACCAACCAAAGGGTTCTCATTAAGTATTCAAATCGAAGCACTTAGATTCAACTAATAGCATATTAATATGAATACATCATTTAACTCATTATTGCAAAAAATACGCATTATCCTACACAGTTTTCTTTAAAACCAAACAAAATTCAGCGTTTTGAATTGACTGTAAAGGATCTTAAATTAATTTGTATTAAAATAATATTACTGAAACCGGAAGTCACGTGGGTAGCCGAATTAGATCGAGCGTTCAACAATTTAAGCAGCAGACATTCAAACAGCAACTATCACGCAATTGTCTCTTGTCGTTAAATAAATTTTATTTTTAAGTTTGAAATCAAATTGAATTTTTCATATATGAATTCAAGAATGCTTATTCAATTTGATAAGAAAAGAATACATTTCTGAGTTGCATAGATGTAGAACAAGAAAAGTTACTGACCTTTACGTCTGCTGAGAAACAAAAGACAGTCACGTGTCGTCAAGTATCTCGAATTTCATGCCATGTTTAATTTTGTTCCAGTAAAAGCCTAAAATCGGTTTGAACAAGTTGTTTTCGTTGATACTATACAGTTTTCGTCTCTTGATCAAAATTTATATCTATAATATTATATTGTTTGAAAAAAAATGCATAGTAAAATTTGAATAATTTGAAAGGCATTCGTATACCCTTCATTCATAATCTTAGATATTTCAATAGAGCTAAGGTTGATCTCAATTTGATTTTATGCATATGTACTGAATATACATTGTAGTACCAAATTAGACCATTACTCCAATTTTACGTGGACATCTTACATTAACAAATCAAGTTTTATATTTGGATATATTTGATTGGTGTTTAATCACCTTTATGTGTAAATCAGTTTTATATATTATGAAAACATTAATCTTTCTGTCTTGTATTTAACATTTAACATACACCTAAAGAATGTGAAAACGTGTTAGAAAAGCAAATATTGTCTCATGTATATTAATAATTGTTCCTCGTGGCCTTGTTGCGAAATGATACACGGAATATTATTCATCTTCCGTAACTATGTGGGGGCTTATTTTTGACTTTGTAACAAATCCTCATTTAATTTGCTTTGGAAGGAATTTCAATTTCAAAGTTTCGACTCATGTTTCATTCGTGACTAAATTTCCTCTTTTAACGCCATCGAATTTGTAAAAAATCGAAGGAGGAAATTAATACATAATTCTAAAACAAATATCGTAAATAAAAATAACAAATGGTAAAAATGACAAATGATAATCAGGTAAAAATTATAATTGTTTAGTTATCTACTTTTGTTATTTGCTCTCTTTTCAAGTTTCGCTGTAATGATACTAGCAGAAATGGGTTTGAGATTTAAACTCTATTCTTATAATGAATAGCCATTACTGAAATCAAATCAAAACATCTATTGACAAGAAGGACAAACTTAATGCATTTATTAATAGGGAAGCATCGACCGCCATTTAACGTATACGGTCCAGCGTTTCTCATTGGTGTTAGGCGTTAGTACGTAATGAAGCCGAATTCCTATAAATATTGATGTTACGTTCAAAAACCAATTTCTGACTGTTAATCATTAAAACAACTTTAGAACATGCTTGCTACATCGTTCATAATGGGAAAATAATTGGAATTTCTTAACTATTTTAAAAACTTATCGTTAGTAGATAGTGTATGTGATAAGCGCAACAATTAAAAGTGAGTAAAACTTTATAATATTTTATTATGTCGTACTCATTATATTTTGAAATGGTTCTTAACATCTCTATGAATTTTAATCAGTATTATAGAAGGAACATGCTTCATAATTTAAATCATAACTTTTATTTTTCATTTAATCAGGAGGTAAAATAATATTCTTTTTAATATCAAATCATCGATATATTTTTTTCTTTTTTACTACTTGCAGACATTTATTTAAACTGTTATTGTTAGGCCTAAAATAACTGTTTTTGATTTAAATCACTAGTTTTTTTTAAAAATAATTCATATATATATATATGCATTTAAAGTGTAATGTAAACAAATCAAAATTAGAAATGTCATGTTTTTAAATTCGAACTAATCTATAAATTGAAGGATTACACTAGTTTCAAAATTTGTGCAAATATGACAAGAGTTATTCTGGAAAATGGTCAGAAAAAACAAACAAAAACTATTTAAATCGGACTTCCTGTCATTGTATTTTTTGCCTTAGTTTCGGAATGGTGTATTGCATTTAGAACCAAGTCCTGTTTGATAGACGTCAGTACTTAAACAAGACGAAAAAAGAAATATAAAAGTCGTTTTCATGTATGCTTTTGGGTAAAATCTATTTTACCTTGCATAGTGTAGAAACATTAAAAGACGTAGTAATTAGTTCTGTGAGGCATTCTTTTAAATGCGTTTTTTTTTCCACAATAGTATTTTACTATCCTTTATTCCAATTTTTTTTTTATATTTTTAACAATAGAGACGTTTCATTTTCCACATTGATTGCGTTTGCCATACGTTTATGCAATGCTTACAACTCAATGTTAATTATTTACAGCAACTGTATTATTATTAATCGCCTAGACAGAGTTGTTGGTGTTTAAAATCAGTGACACGACGGGTTTTAGTGGTGGAGTAGGAACAGGGTTTTGCCATTATTAGATTATCTTTGATTTATAATGTTTGAATGCCCTCTTACTATACCCCACATCTTTTTTGTGTACATTTAGGCAATCAAAGTCACCATCGGATTGTCATAGGTTTCATGTAACTTAACCTCTCATTTTCTTAATAGTGTTTGTTTTTTAATGGATCAAATGAATTCGTATTCTAATTACTGTGTCGTCTCTTGCCCCAGTTTGTCTATGTTGCCCTTTTAAGTGTTTTAACGTTGTATTTAAAATACTCATATTAAAAAAAAATGTTGGGAATTGATCATCTTTGCTTGATAAAAATAAAAACATGAAAGGTCAGCATAACCTTTAGCATATCATATCCGAGTAACTTTCAAAAACTTATTATTATGCAGAAAAACGAAACAAGTTCCACTACCACATACTTGTTTTATTTGATTATTCTTACCCTATTTGTTTTTGTTTTTTTTATTTTCACGTTATGAGGCATACTTTTAGTTTGCTTCAAATTTGTAAATATCTTATAAGAGTAAAATAAAAATCGATGTTAAGGAATAGGTATGGAAGGTTTTAAAGGTTATGATGCCTTTTCATGTAACAATTGAATGAAATCAGCTTAAGAGATACTTGTCAAATGGGGTTAAGGCTATCCTGCATAATATCTGGATGTTTTCAATATCTGGAAGTTACAGGTAACGTTCTCCTCAGCTATGATACTTCTGCTGCTTATATGCTACCATCCCAAATCATTTAGAATAATTTCTGACACCCAATATTTATCAAATTAAACTTTAACATTCCTGTTGAATATGACACATTTTTAACAGCATCTGTATATTTTAACTGCCATTTCTCTAAAAAGGTATATCGATTTCTTCCACTTTTAGGTTTAAAAGAACTGTTCACAGCTCAAGTTAAAATAGTGTAATATAAAGCGTTACTAAATTTAAAAATCAAAATCAAAAGTTGTCTTCAATTTTCTTTTATCACAAAATGAAAGATCAATTTAAAGTTGAATGTAGGCGGCCTGAACAAAAGCTTCTGTCTGTTATAATTTCTAGGCAGAATTTCTGGTTAGATAAATATTTTTTTGTCTATGGGTAAAATCTTAAATTGCGGGGGCGTTCAGTGTATGGTTATGTGGGATAATATATGAACACCCACGCTTAATCGATATGCAAATAATGTGTTTCGTATAGACAATAAGTCCAAATAATTAATCAATTTATTCAATTAAATTGAATATCTGAAAAAGGGCGTTAATTTGTGGCATCAACTAAATTTATCTATTTTAATAAAACACCCAAAAGAACAATTTCCAATTTAAAAATTGAGCATTTTTCATTTGTCTCCGAAAATGACTTAAATAATTCGAGATGCAATATTTACTAAATTCCTTTGAATTTATAGACCGAAATGCCAAATTGGACAACTATATAGAACCAATGAATAACTTTTGTTCTTTTTCTTGACTTCATGTTTGCAGATTCAAAGGTACAAGATTTTGGTACTGGCTCACACATCAGTTATTTATACATTTGTAGTTTCATGCAGAGTTAGAAGAAACTCTTATATTGGTTTATTATCAGTTTGATGTTGTTGCTAAATTTAAATATTTTTTCTTTATGAATCAATCTGATTGTGAATTATTAGTCAGTACCACACATGCTCTTATGTCTGTTGACAATTAAGACTTTTCTTTGTATTTCTTATTATGTTCTTACCCATCATATTATTTCATCATTATACTTCACCAACATTTGGTCTGTTACCGAGCATAGATATATCGAGAAATAACAATTACTCAGTCAATTATTTAGGCGGGTGGTTGTATATGATATTTGAAATTTCGATATGAGTGATATTTTTAAGGGTTTTCATAACCTAATTTACTCTTTGTCTAAAACTTCGTTATGACTCTCAAACAATGATTTCAGAAAGCTTGTGTTGAAATGTTCATTTCCGTATGATTTGTGCGATTCTGTATTGTATATTTTAATATTAAGACTACCCCAGTTTGAGCGTAGTACTACAAATGTACCTTGGTGGAAATTATCACAGGAACACTTGACAAGGACAAAGACTTCGGTAAAATGCGTTAATATCCCCTCTCCTGTGAATGTGCTACGACCAATAGTCCAGAAAATACTTTCCACCAAAATTTGTTCGACATGGTACTTTCATTTTCTAGATAAAACATTTTTGATAATGAACTTCAGTGCTATATGATATATAATAATTAAACTAAGATTGCAATTTCTTAAGTCAAAGCTAACTAAAACTGGTACAAAGTGAACTATTTTAAGACACGTTTTGTATTTAATGCTTCTGAATACTTACTTATTGGATAGTAATCTCATCCTATGCTTTTACCATGATCGTTTGTATTTCCTTGCGTTTAAAGATTAAGGAAGCTAGATACTTAAATTCATTTACTATAGATTTTGCCTTAATATTCCGGAATCAGTGTCTAAATGTATTTACATTTTAATTTAGTTAGAAAAAAGTATGTCACCATAATCATTTACGAGAAGAACGGGTTTCTGGGTACATTTTTTTGTTCATTTATAAAAGGAAATCGTATTTGGTGATCTTAACAAAGCCTTATCAATTTGTTTAACGAAAAAAGAGACGATTTCAACTTCTAAAGGGGTAGGTCCGGTAAGGGCCAATTTTGGCCTCAAATTTCAGGTTCATCTAACGAAAGATTTCGAACACTTTTTTAAATAAAGGCAACAGTAGTATACCGCTGTTCAAAACTCATAAATCCATGAACAAAAAAAAATCGGGGTAACAAACTAAAACTGAGGGAAACGCATTAAATATAAGAGAAGAACAACGACACAACATTAAAATGCAACACGCACAGAAACGGACTAAGCTTTAGACAAAATACTATGAGAATAACAAATATAACATCAAACCAAATACATGAATTTGGGTTAGATAAGTACCGTGACACGTCTTATAGTAATGCACAATTGATGACAACACTTACGTGTCTATTTTAGTCGATTCAATTAGTTTATGTGAAAGTTTGAGTCATTTCAAACACTCCGATTCAAGCTTAAATATGAAAAATCTATCAAATATGCCAAAAATCGTCATTTTACAGATGTTTTTTGTCACAAATGAAAGTGTCCGCATCCGTGTTCATCCACAACCTTTAAATATGTTTTGTATTATCATCAAATACAACTTACATTTCAATATTAAGAAGGAACACGAATGCGGCCACTTTCATTTAAGACGGAAACCGTCTTAAATTTAACTTAAATGGTAAAGTGTGAAGATGTCGGTAATTTAGCATGACTTAATGATGCTAGTACCCGATATATTTATTTTATATTGTTAAAAACAGCCCATATCGATGTAGCAGAAGCATACTACTTTCCAAAAAATAACTAAAAGTTTACATTTTAACAATTTTGTTAAACTGCTATATTTTGGGGCCAAAAAGGTGTCTTACTGAACCTACTCCTTGTCAAGCTTCTGTTTTTATGTAGTTTCATTCTAGTAGAATCTCCATATTCAATATATGTTTTACAGTTGGAACGATGAAGTCTCCCCTTTTGAATTTTGACTGATTTTGTCAGTCCTGATATGTTTCATCATCAGTATGAATGGGTCAAATATGTTGGGATTAGGAAATCATTTCCATATGTTTACAATCCCCCCTTTACCTAACTAGACCGTACGTTGGAAATTTAAACCACACTATAACAACACGAACTATCAAGCTACCATCAAAATGATGGTGTAAACATGAAAATAAATAAATGGATTACAATTGGAAAAGAAGGGCCAAAAATGTGTTTGCTTCTACAGGAAGGTAACTTAGGTATCACAGCTGTTGGTTAGACACTGCCTCTCAAGAAAAACAATTATCAGAAACAACACCCCTAGCAGGTTTCTAGAAAAAGAGGGACCAAAGATACCAAAGGGACAGTCAAACTCGTAAATCTAAAACAAACTGACAACGCCATGGCTAAAAATGAAAAAGACAAACAGAAAAACAATAGTACACGTGACACAACATAGAAAACTAAAGAATAAACAACACGAACCCCACCAAAAACTAGGGGTGATCTCAGGTGCTCCGGAAGGGTAAGCAGATACTGCTCCACATGCGGCACCCGTCGTGTTGCTTATGTGATTACAAATCCGGTAAAAAGTCTAATTCGGTAGAACACTCATCTTTAAAGTTAATATATATATATATATATATAAGTGGCCAGTAATTGTGAATATCCATTAAGTATTCAAATTCAGATCATCGACAGAAAGAACTAAGCTGTGTAATGAATTGATGAGTATATCAATCTCATCGATTTTGTTGTGTTTTTAAAATAAGAGCTGTTTGACTCTTTCATTTTTTGTCACTTTTTCGGATCTGTTTTATGACAGTCTTATATTTTGCATGCCTCCTGGGTACATTTAGTAATATTTTTTTCGACACTATTTATTAGACCACAAATCGATAAATTAACATGTTACCTATCCAACTTTTAACAGAAATATCATCACATAAAGTATCAAATGACAAATAAATGTATATTAACAAACAATCGAGAAGGAAAACACATTATTTCATTGGAAAATAAAATGTATAAACCATCATTTAATAGCCATAAAAAGTAGTAGTTCGAAATATTTAGATCAAGTCATAAAGTGTTGTTTGTTGTTTGATTTATTTTTGTCTTCTTTTAAATTTGTTTGTTTGCTTGTTTCTGCTATCTGTATTTTTCGTTTAGTTAATGAGTAAAATTATGGTAACGAACCTGTCGATGTCATATATAATTGTCTAATTGTCCATTTCAAAAGGACCAAACATTTGATTGGTACTTTTCGTGATCATAAACTGTATGACATGAGTTATCATTGATATGCTCATATTTAATAAATTAACTGTTAACAAAACGTTGACTTTTTGGAAAAACTAAGGCTTTTCTACCTCAGGCATAGATTATCTTAGCTGTATTAGGTAAAACGTTTAGGAATTTTTGGTCCTCAATGCTCTTCAACTTCGTACTTTATTTGGCCTTTTAAAACATTTTTTGATTCGAGCGTCACTGATTAGTCTTATGTAGACGAAACGCGCAAATGGCGTAAATATAAAATTTTAATCCTTGTATCTATGATGATTTTGTTTTATACATGTCGGTCGGTTTTGTGACATGCTAAGTACTTAAAAAATTAAACAATTTGATAATATATAAATGTGCATTCTCGTTAAGTGTATTTTATCATTTGATATCATTATCTACTCCGTATTCGTATTAAAATTTCGTTCATATCACATTTTCTTTTGCGCTTAAATAAATATTTTGATCCCTTTTTACTTCTTGTTTAGTGAATCTGTATCTTGGATATCAGTGATCTACTCAATATCTGGTAAAATTGTTTCATACAAATACCAAATTTTCATTTACACTACCAATATCTTTGCTGTACCCCTGTTTCCCTCCTCAGCAATATGAATTCATGAGAACCACAGCTGTCGCAATTACTGGAATACAAAAATCCTGCCTATAATATGCTTTGAGGTGCTACCATTATCCTGCAATCAATATTTCTATTGATATCTTTGTCTCAATCTAGACTAAGTATTCCATCTTGTTTAAAATCATAAACTGTTGACAGGTTCAATAATCAAGCACTTCTAGTTGAAGGATGGCTGCAAATTATTTTACATTTGATATCCTTAACTGTTTTATACAAACTGCGACACCCATTAGTTATAACAATGCATGTTTTAACTGACTTAAACATCAGAGTCTCATATTTCTGTCATCAGCGCAAAATGCAGACAGATTTTTGTAAAACACTTTAAAATTTAATATAAAACTGTTAAAAGTACATTTTAAAAAACCAGTAATTAGAACTTAATCACTGCAAAAAAATTAATGAAATACTAAAAAACAAAAGATCAAAGAGGAAGCACAGTTTTAAATAAATAAATCATTTAATCAATTGGAATGCTCCAAATACAACAGAATATAGTTGTGAAAAGGGAATGGTTTAAAATCGAACAACACAAGACTTCAAATCGTTGAAACCCTGACTCAGTGACTGTAATATTTTCATTGAAAAATGTAAAAGTGCATAGTTTCTGCTATCTGCTCTTTTCGCTTCAAATTTCCTCCTGAAGTACGTAGTTCATGTCACAACATAACGAGACCGTGTTCGTAAATAATTATTCTAGCAAAATATAATATACTTAAATGTTGTTTTTCGAACAAAGAAGCGTTTGAAGACCCATTGCAGACCCATTGGTGACCTTCGGCTGTTGTATGCTCTATGGTCGGGTTGTTGTCTTTTTGACACATTCCCCATTTCCATTCCCAATTGAATTTGATGTATTCGTCATGATGATATTACTATTATACTATAACGCATTAAAGAAGAGGTTGTGTGATTGCCAATGTGGCAACTATTAATAAGGGACCAAATTAAACAGAAATTAACAACTATAGATCACCTTACGGTCTTTAACAATGAGCTGATCTATACAGCATAGTGAGCTATAAAAGGCCCCGAAATGACAAATGTAAAACAATAAAAAAAATTTTTTTAAAATGACGGCCTAATTTAAGTACAAAAGTATGAACGAAAAACAAATATGTAACACAACAACATGTATTAAAACTTGGGTGTACATGAATGTGGTAAGCGTGGGATTTACCTTACTCTCTTGATATACAGATACATATAAACACTCAACTTGAGACTTGCCAGTGGTGCTGCAATAAAAAAAAATGAAAGCCAAATCAAATACAAGTTGAAGAGCATTGACTAAAATAACCTATAATCTTTATTCATATTTCAGTACTAAAGTTGGAAAAACTATAATTCATTTATATCCTAGTTAAAAGTATTACGTCGTAATGACGTTAACTGGATCACTTCACTTAAAAACTCGAAGCTATAAAACCATTATCGTGTAATTTCATACTTTCTTGATCAAACCGCAATGGTTATTTAAACATCAGATTTAAGCACTCAGAGTGCTATCGCTAAATGCTGTAGATGTTTCAGTTCACCGTGTTTGTTTTTCTTGTGTAAGTTTTGTTCGAAGGACGTAGAAACCAACATTTTCCATCAATATTCATACTTTTTAATGCAACTTCGTTTCGGTACGACAGCAATCTGCACCACAAAACATTATTCGACCATTTGTTACTCGCTATCAGAAATTGAAATCGATTGTAACACAAGAAGAATTTGTCCGTTATGTAAACAATTCCAGTACCCTAATCCTCTTTGATGAGATATGGAAATAGGAGATATGTATAGGCAAAATTAATACAAGGCTTTTCTAACGTACTTATATGCATAAATATGCATACGGTGTCTCGAAATATTACTTTATATGCGTAGAGGGCTAAATTGGTTAGGTTTTGTTTCGGAATATTATCAATACTTTTATATTAAGAGCTAAAGATGGCGAGTGGTCGTGTTAGCTTGATGACTTCCATTCTGTCATGTCAGCGATTCTTGATATTTAATGTAATTGAAAAGTAGAAAAGGAATTTTCCGGGAATATCTTGACAATTATTGTCGAAACAAAAGTTGTCTATCATAATAGTATAAACTAATAGTATAATTGTATTGTTTATATCAATACACTTATATCGTTATTCCGGCGTATTAGTTGTTTTACAACCAAACCTGGCTTAGACATGTGAGATCTATTTGAGATAACGTAAATCTGTGATTGCAAGGGCTGACTCTATATTCAACACAATTACTTTTTTAAAATGTTTTAATACATGTATAGAAAAGGGGAAATGTGCATATGTTATTGCTGGTCCAATTGACTAAACAAACGAATAATGAGGCAATTTTCACAGAAAATGCATTTGATCAACACGAATTAAACAAGAGTCGTAATTAGATTCTGAACTGATAAAGTTCAAAAGAATTCAGACTTTCGGTATAAGATAGTTAAAAAGAAACTAAAGAGTGAACTGTGTGATGCATATCATAATAAACTGTCCATCTGCTGTCCTTATACTATACTTACAGATATTGGTTCCAAATTGATATCTTAGGTTTGAAAAAAAGTATAGAAAAAATACCGAACTCCAAGATATTTTTTTAAAAAGGAGGAGGGGGTATCTTTAAAATCTGACAAAATCAAACACAAACTATATCAATCAACATTACGGATGGAATACAACACTAAATATTTAAAGCTTGCTAAAAGAATTTTTTTAAAGAATATAGTGGTTAAATCCATCATGTTTTACATAGGAACGTGTCTGTACTAAATAAAGGCAACAGTAGTATACCGTTATTCAAAACTCATAAATCGATAGAAAAAAAAACAAATCCGGGTTACAAACTAAAACTGAGGGAAACACACAAAATCCGATGAAAATAACAACGACACAACATTAAAATGTAACACACACATAAACGAACTAAGAATTAGACAAAATCCGATGAAAATAACAAATATAATATCAAAACTAAATACATGAATTTTGGATAGAAAAGTACCGTGACACGTAGTAATGTGAATTCGAACTCAAATGTAAGAGGAAACAAACGGCACAACAGAAACACAACGTTATGATGTAGCACACACAGAAACGAACTATAATTGTTCCTGACTTGGTACAGGACATTTTTTAAGTTAGAAATGTGACAGTTGTAATCCATTTGTTTGATGTGTTTGAGTTCTTGATTTTGGCATATGCTTAGACTTTTCGGTTAGAATTTTCTGGAGTACTTTTTACACCGGGTTTGATAGCTAGATTAACCTCTCACTTGTTTGATAGTTGTGTATAATTCTGTTATATCGACAAAGGAGAGGCTTTGAATTTATGACAAAATAAAACAACGGATGCAAGTGGATTACATATATACGTACAACGATCTATGATCATATGAACTATACAGGGGAATTCGGTTAACTATTGTTGAATATATTCAATAATACCTTAGATTTCAAGAGTTAATAGTATGTATGCTTCACGAGTTTGTTTGAGTCTATTTAAAGCAAAAATATTTAAAGCATTAATAGACTATAATGTTGAATTTTTCATTGATGAAGTTTATAATGACGTCATTACTTTAACCGATCGAAACGAATATTCCATTCATGTTTTATATCATCAAAATCCAGTTAATACACATATAATACAAACAAAGTATAAAACGATCTGAATGATTTTGATACGAACCGTTTCCTGTATATTTTTATCCAACAAGACACAACATCACACACTGATTTATATATTTGGAACACATGTTCGAACAGTAAGGTAATTTTTCTATTTCTCTGTAGTAGGGATTATTTCTTAAAAATAGAAGATTAAAGGCCAACTTTGTCGTAATACTATAAATGCACCAGAATTAGAACCACAGACATGTGTCTTTTAGTAGTTCTCGTTTTTAACAGATTTTTATCCTTTCGAATTAGCAATTCATAAACGGCATTAATTTGACTAGTGGGCGATACGGCAAGTTTAAAATGCAAGGTAGAATTATGCTTATCCTTTTGGAATACTTATATCGATATTTGTGTAGATTAGAGTGAAAAAAAATTCACAAACTTGGTGTTGTGTTGACTGTTGAAATGTAAAGCTGTTTTCTTTTGGATATCTCTTCGACTGTTTCGATTGTTATACATCCTCGGCTTTAAATATTCGTCTTTGAGCGCTCCTGGTAAAGGGAAATGCAGAAAAGCACATCGGACTCATAAAGTAATTTTTGTTTTAATTTCTGCAAAACTAAAACCACTAATTTGCCTGTCATATCTTCATGTTCTTGGCTTACACCAGTGACTTTGTCAATGGTTACTTTTAATCCAAACACCATACATGCTTAGTATTTTCTGGAATTTGTTGTTGATGGTTGATATATTAGTCTCTATTAAATTTATTCACTACTTTTCTTGACTCAGGACAAATTAGACCTATGCATATTGTATAGACAATAAATAATGACTGCATGATTACCTGTAGATTGTGATTTGTCTTGCAATGGTTTGTTACACAAATCTAACTACTAGTATTTAAAAAAAATGATACAAGAAGCTCAGGGTCGCAATTAACATCTATATATTGATTTAACGGTTTTATTCCCTTACCGTAACAAGCCAAACTATATTTGAAGAATAATAATTTTTTAAAAACTTTATCAGGTCCGCTGCTGGTGGACTTTCAGTTCTTTGGGTACCATCAGCTTATTCTTTAAAGCTTGGGTCCTGATTGAATGATTTTATTTGTGAATTTTCAGTTAAAGTATTTTACAATTTTACTTATACTTAAGTAGCGACTTCCTTTATCGAAGATTGATTTCGGCCGTTTTGGTTGCCAATTTTTGGTTTTAATGCTCACTGATGCTCTTCTCAAACTTTTGATTCGTAAGCGTACTTGATGGAACATGAAGATCTGGTTTAAAATGTAAGAAAAGACTGGACTATTGAAAGGTAAATACATGTGCTTTAAATCGATAAGGATCTGATATATGTGCTGTAAGTCGTTAATGATCTGGTACATTTGCTGTAAATCGTTTAGAGTCTGATACGTGTGCTGCAAGTCAATAGGGGTCTGATACATTTGCTGCAAGTCAATAGGGGTCTGATACATTTGCTGCAAGTCAATAGGGATCTGATACATGTGCTATACGTCCATTCTGACCTGATCCATGTGCTGAAGTCGATAGGGATCTGATACATGTGCTATACGTCCATTCTGACCTGATCCATGTGCTGAAGTCGATAGGGATCCGATACATGTGCTATACGTCCATTCTGACCTGATCCATGAGCTGAACTTCGATAGGGATCTGATGCTTTGTTGTGCTAATCGATAGGAGTCTGATGCATGTATGTGCTGATATGTGAATTTAGATCAACAAAGAATTATTATTTGCCTTTTGTCGTGTTTGCAATTGACGTCAGCTGTATAAGAATCGAACTTTTCATTCATGATTTTTTTCTCAATCTGAGAAAGCCGTTAATCAGTAACTATCATTTAACTTTTAACAATACATTATACCAAGTTTATTTGTATGGGATATTTAGATGTGAACTAACGACTTCTTTCTTTGTGGTAAATCAAACCAATTGTTTATTGAGCATGATTTAAATCAGAGCAGAGAAAATGAGAATAGCAGATACCAAAAATTAATAACATTAGAAAAATAACCAGAGACCAGAAATGCAATAACCACTACAAGATCATTACTCTTTATTGAAGGAATATCAGATCTATTAAATTCGAAGAACTGTGTAAATAGGACTCCAAATAAACAAAACAGATTAATCAGCACTTTAGCTATATATTTTTTTACGATGTTAGCTTAGAGAGTGTTCGTGTTGCAAGAAACGATATGAAGCTCATAGAAACAGTGGGCGTTTTTTTTTTATAACTGAGAATAAAATCACTCCTTTTCAAACACAGGAAATTAAAACTATGAACAAACTCATGATAGATGACTAAACAGAAGTCTGATCGGCGTGTGGAAGAAGTTTTTGATGAAGCATTTTTGTTATGGCAGACAAACATAAAACAAATAGTTTTGTCCTTTACTGATGGTTACAGAATTCGAAAGCTCAGTATATAATACTGTTATGTTTGAACTATTATATCTTTTGGTAGAGCGGGGTAACATTATGATTTCCCAATATTGAAGTGAAGGTCTTGTGCTCCGTTATCCATTGCCAGTGTTAGGCGAAATAAAAATATAAGTGTGGCTCCAGTTACCCTACCTATCCTTCCTTTTACTCTTAATAAAAGTCTATTCTAAAGATTTTGTTTGTCATGTTTCATTAAGCACTGTTAAAGCCATAATGTTGCACCAGAGACTCAATGCAAACAAGCACATAGAATAAAGAATCCGTACCTACCCTCCATACTTGTTCTAAAATGTAGAAAAAACAAATATTTTGTTTTGCCTAATAAAAATTTGTTTGTGGGAAAGCGAAAATGAGTTAAGATATGAAAACTAAAAGAAAATCAGATTTTTTTTGTTAAACCACTTTTTTTATTTGTATCTATGCGATTAAATTCAATTCAATGTTTATTACAGTCTCATCTCTCAACAAATACAAGTAACCTTTATACACTGTAAAATAACACTAAATAAAACGAGAGCCATTCTAAACAGAATTATAATATAATATTAAAATGCATAGATATAAGACACTTAACAATATGAACTAAAATACTATTTACAATATATAAAATGGTTTTGGCACACAAATGTATCACATTTACATAACACTAATTTATTTTATTAAAGTGTCACATACTTGTCTACAGATTTTTTTTACAGATTCTATAATATTTTATTTTTATGCAATGTCATTGCACAATAATAAAATAAGACAAATATCCAGCTTAGCTTGGCTTTATGGGACACTATATATACAAATATAATAACTATTTAACAAATACAAATTATAAAATAAAACATGAATGAAATGAATTAAAAATACAAAAATTACATCTGAGAATAAAAATACTAACTTTTGGTTATCATCTAAAGAATCAAAATTTTCATTAAAAGTTTAAGCAACATAATATAAATGGTTTCTAAAATCGTCATAAAGAGGACATCTCAGTCAATAATTAAAGGCAACAGTGGTATACCACTGTTCAAACTCATAAATCCATGGACAAAAAACAAAATCGGGGTAACAAACTAAAACCGCGAGGGAAATGCATTAAAATAAGAGGAGAACAACGACACAACACTAAAATGTAACACACACGGAAACGGACCAAGCTTCAGACAAAATCCCACGAAAACCATGCGCTTCATCTTCAATAAAAACGTCACATATATGGCACACTCTGTTTTCTAAAACAAAATTTTCATATGTCTTTGTTTCAATCCTTAGGGCAGCAATACCACATCTAAATTTGGCATACTTGAGCACTTCTGTAACTGAAGGTTAAAGCTATTTTGCAGTATTTCTCCGGTTCAAAAATTTATTTAAACAATCTGTACGTTCGTAGCTTCTTGCCACCTCTACCCGATATAGATTTATCAGAATGTAAAACAGCATAAAAATTATCAACATGCATGTGTGTACAGAGGTTTTAAAGAACAAAACAGTTTTGTTTTGTTTAACTTTTCAAAATCTTTTAAGAAATTGCATTTTAGGCTTTGTTAATAAATTCTGGTCATTTTTAAATTGTATGAATCAAGGTAGATATGGGGTACATATAAATATAAAACCTATTTTTTTTTTATAAGATTCAATAAGAAAAAAACCCTGCAAAAACAGTTTTAGATCTATAGGTATCTGTGCTGTCTCTAATCCTTTTGTAAATTTACATTTGGAAAATAAAAATGTCTATGTCATCGTGACATAGTCTTGACACCTTACTGTAAATGTATTTTACAAAACAGCTGACATGACGCTATCGTATATTTGCTAGTTGACTTGCCACGAGTCGATGACGCTATCGTATATTTGCTAGTTGACTTGCCACGAGTCGTTCTATCTAATGTTTGATTTATCTGATTTGATTTAAAATCAGTAGAGAAATAAAATTTCCATAATAAAGACATTATTCTGAATCGAAAACACAATCCATGAATATTGGCTGGCGGGATCTTGGAGAAAATAATCTCTAATCAAACAGAGACCATCTTTATCTTGAAGCAAATTGCTTCCAAAACAGGATTGAATTATTTATCCATGTGTATTTTATAAATGACAATAGAGAACGGTGTTGTCATTTACTCTTCCGGTAATTAATTAATTCATTACGAACAAGCACTCCTGCTCTTCTTCTGAAATGAACATCTCTAAGAGACTGGAGTTTTCTGTCAACACATTGATCACACCATTACTGCTGCATTGTCCTTTTATATTTATAATCTCTAAACAAATTGTTGAAGGAAGTCGTCAGGCGGAAATAAGAGTATTCTGGAGACGATATTTGACAAATTATTTATAGTAATCTAATGCACTTTGGTTGACATTTGTAGAAATAGAAGAAAAAAATATCCTGTGTAAATTTGATAATCTATATATAAGGATTTGACGATTTATTAGTACAAAAGATGGTTTGAAATGTCTTTATGAGTGAAATCCTTCTAGTGGGAGTATGACGACACTTTCGATAAATTCGCACTGATTTTAAAAAAGTTTGTCTTACAAAACTAAGGAACCAAACTTCCTGCAAAGTCATTTAACTTAAAAAGGTTTTATTTTATTTATATATAGTAAGACGTGATTCTTTTTCTGTAAAAAAAAATCCTTGAGAATTAGACGCGTCTCTGTTGAGCATCAGCATTTGAGAGGTACACCAAGTTTGGACCATTCGGGTTAATTTTTGCCTAATCAATTGCAGCAGCTGAATACTGTATATACAATGTACGCACAATAGAATTATTAAGATTGCGTGTTTCATCTCAGGAATAAACAATTATAGCTACTTGATATCACGAAAACATTGCTGATACCTTATTTTGATTTTATTATTAAGTTTTCCACATGAAATTATGTGATGTATACTTGAAGAGAAGTAAAAATTAGTATTAAAATACATTTTATTTGAAAACAACATTTTGTCCAAACGTAATGCAACCCAATCGCACTTCAGCGAAAGGTCCATCGCACTTCGGCGGAGACTATCGCACTTTGAACAGCGTGATCATCGTTCTTCAGCGTCCACATCGCACCTCCGAGTCCTACATATACAAAACTAAAAAAATGTTCAATCATTATATTTGACATCCTTTATATTTTCTCCTATCTTAAACCATAAAAAAACTTGCATATAAAAAAACACGGGTCAAAAGAATTTCGGTATAGAATCCGTAAACATGAAGATATTTGCAGTTATTATTGCACGAAGAACACAAACATAAAACAGCAATACATATCAATTACGCAAAGATTGGATGGTTGTTCATTTTCTTCTTTTTTTTATATGTGTCGTTTTAATTGAAATAATTGATCTGATGCAGAGTTGTTAATAACTGGGTTACAAACAATAGTCTGCTATTATTATAAAGTATATCGATATATGATGTAAATTTACATTTTTATGAGGTTATTAGATAAAATTTTGCTCGTGTTAATATAAACAGATTGTATACCAATGTCCATTTACAACCAAACACGATTCAGCTTATAACAGTTTTATTATGCAATTTCTCATATTTCCTTTTATTCAAACAAATAAAAAAAACTATAGATATTTGACCGTTTTTGTTTTCACCAGTCATTTATTCATGTGTTGATTTAATGAATTAAATCACTGATAGTTGTAACAATCAGCGGCAAACAAGATCTCTATTGTTAGTGTAAATTGACAGGACAAATTTGTAAACAAAACCAATAAAATCAATTGAAAGCTTTGGTGTTCTGATTTGATGGCTGATAGTAATGACTTCGAGTATTCTGTAAAGATCTCATTTTGTTTGTCATGAAATGATTCCTAGACCGTAAAAACAATACAAACTGAGTGTCTGTCTGGGTATAGTAAACAGATTGGTCGACCGAAACCAAGTTTACAGAACGCACTTGTAAACCTATAAAGCGTTCATGGTATCATTATTGCTAAAATGCATTTGAACATGACATAAAAGGAAAAGTTAACTTAGTATGGGGATGTCTTTACAACAGTTTCTAAAAGAACATATAAATGTTAACGTTAAAATGATAATTGTTAAAAAAAAAAAATTTGCCATTCAAAATCTTACTCATTCACATATTTTGTTTTGTTTTGAAACAATTTAGAATATAAAAAAGCTGTTTGAATCTTATTAAAATTTAACGAAAATAATCTTCGGATACTTTGAAGAATTTTATGAATGGAAATAAAAATACAGAAAAAAAATGTAAGAATCAATGCCTTCGGATCTGTTATATATTAAACATTTTGAAATTTACAATGTTTGCATTCTTTATTGCACTTATTAATGTATGTGCCTTTACTTTTATTGTCAAACATTAACAGGTATTTGAAATTCAGTCGCTTTTAAAATCATATGCTATGGAGTGGTTTTCCAGAAATGGAAGTGAAACGTGCGTTTTGTTCCCTATTTACGTGCACTTTAAAGGCATGTTTCACTCTGGAAGTAAAAAACAATTTATTTTTTATTTTTAAACATTCGAATTCAGCGAGATGTAAATGCATACAAAATTCACGAAAATGTAAAATGCCAACGATTTCATCTACATCGCCTTAATCTATAATAGTTTTAATTGAAATACATCATTGAACAAGACAATCTCAAAGCAGTTGAATATTTAATTATAGTAAATTAAATTTAGACAAAGCTTAACACTCATTTATGCTAATTTTAAACTTTAAATATAAATATTCAATGCTACATTTTCATGAATATTTTTGTCGCTGAATGCTTATTTTCCAAACATATTTCCATAAAATGCCTCAGTATGTTTATGTGGAAGAAAAAGAGCTATATATGATAAAAACAATCTGAGCATGAAACGGTGTGCATAAAATTGTAAGTTGCTGAGGAATTTACTTTAATTGATTTTACTTGTCGCAACCAACGAATCGTAAAAACTGTTAGTATATTTGTAAAGCTATCCCACAAGAAACAAAGCAGGTGAAATTTATATATATGTCAGAAACTGTTAATAAGATGACGTTAATAAAGGTGTAAAAAGGAATATTGATACGGAAACTGATCATAAGTTATTGCATCCGTCATATTGATATTATACCATCATACCAACTGGTAAGTTTTCTTATGATTGCATTTTATTATATTTATCCTAAAACGTTAGTTTAAACTTATTTATTTAAAGTGGATTAGGAAACAAGTTTTGCACATTTTATTTATCTCTTTCCACTTTGCGGGTTCGAGTGCTGCCTTGTAGCGGTACTAGCCTGCTCTTTTTCGAAATCTACAAGGGTTTCTTTAACTTGCAAGCAATATAGCTCTCTCTCTTAACTCGGGTCAGCCATTTATCATCCCCTTCTGACGGACAACCATCGTTACCACAGTTTACGTGATCTAAACATGCATAGTCTACTTCCAGACCATACTCGCAAATGGTGTCAAGGGATAGCCAAAATTCAGTTCCTTCAACCCGGAACAGGAATCGAACCAGGAACCTTTGTGTTAGTAGTCCGATGCAGTAACCACTACACTATTTAAGGTGGTACCTAACACTACAGGGAGATAACTCTTTAAAATCAGCTAAACGTTTTAATGACGTTGTGTTGTAAAGGGAATATTAAGCTTCTCAATGATCAAAATTGGTGTTTGTCAAACTGCTATATAACCAGTGTAATTTTTCTGACAAAACGGTTGGTACAAAATTTTTGAAATTTTCATATTTTTGTTAAAGGGTCAAAGTAAGTACTTTGATAAAATTTTATGAAAATTAAACGAGCCAAATTAATTTTAGTGCAAGTGTTGGGTACCACCTTAACTTGCGAGTTAAAGAGTCGTAAGAGTATCATTCATGTTTACGTAATCTTTTTTGAATTTTTTTTTCTTTTTTTTTATATCTGAAAAACTTGACCTCTACGGGGGGACTTTAAAGGGCCACGATCGAACAGCCGAATGTACGTGATCTAAACATGCATAGTCTACTTCCATATATAATAGCGTCTATCATTTAAAAGTAGAGGTATTTTTAATAATTGTTTACGCATCGTGAAATGCATAAATCACAGAAAATTACTCCTGCATTATTACCGGAAATAAAAAACCTTTAATAGTGCAACAATTTAAACATTGTGCAAAACCTGTAAGCGATAACACTGCACTGAGTTCTTTACAAGTTTAAGACATCTCAGTTGCAACCGCTAATATAGACGATTTTTTTCTAAAATGTGCATTTTATACTGCTGTGCTAAATTGATTATTGTTTAACGTTGTGTAGATTTATTTAAAAAAGTATATAACCACTAGAATATGCTATGTGTGACCTTATGTTAGTAAACCTTAGTATCAAACCAACAACCATATAATATGCTACGCATTCCATATTAAGTCGTGTGAAGTTGACAATTTGAAATTATGTTATTATATCAGTAAGGCATTTAACGGAATACAAAATTCCAGATAAAAGAAACAAGTAAACAAGCAAAAGTAACCAAAAAAAAAAAAGAATCACGAAGACGAAATCTAATATTTCAAAAAATAAAAAAAAATTAGTATGGGTCTTAGATAGAAGGTTACAATTTTTCAATGAAAATATGTGTTCTCAATTTTGTCTATTAGTTACGAGTAATATATATTTATTTGTCATTTGATCCTTTATGTGAGGATATTCCTGTTAAATATTGGATAGTTAACATGTTAATTTATCGATTTGTGGTCTGATAAATATTGTTAGGAAAACTATAAGTGAAAGTGTTGTAACCAGCAAACGACTGTCGTAAAACAGACCAGAGAAAATGTTAATAAATGGAATAAAGGAGTAAAAATGTAGGTTTTTATTAAAAATGATGTTCTATACGCGTGTCATAGTGCAGTTATAGTAATTTGGTTTCTTTTTCAATTATATTGTAGATTTTTAAATACCGTTTGGCCTCTCATAAATACTGCCTATTAATTTCAAATATATTCATAGACGAGACTTCTTGAAATATTATATGAATGTTGTTCTTGAAAAATGTGTCTTCGTGAAAGGAAGTGTCCTAAAAACAGATGACAATTTGAAGAAATGAAAGCAAGTGACCATCACATTTTTTGCAAAAAGCGTTTCACCAGCTTTTATTTCGTATATATTTTATACAAAACAGCATTCAATTCTATAGAATGCATAACAGTAATTGTTTATATTAACGTTCAGTAAGATGTCTATATGTCTTGTTTTGTTTTGCACTAACTTGATTTCCCATTGACATTTACATCACATCTCCTTAAAAGTGTTAATTTGTGTCTCATCTGGTATTATCATACATATTGCAATGAAATCTTGACATATTCACTGATTAATAATATTGATGCATGAACAAAACTTCAACTTCAATGTATTCGTTTCCAAATACAGTGTACTATGAACGCATAAAGATGTGATGATTATTAAACCAACTTAGTTCGGCAAATGATGTTGTTGAATATTTTGGGCCATGGTGGCTGAGTGATCTAAGCAGTTCGAAAATTATTTCGCTAGCATGTCACCATTGAGGTTGTAAGTTCGAGCTCTGCACTGGACAGGTGCGTTCGACTCTCGTCTTAAATGACCATGTTAGTCATTTTTCCTATACCGACATTCTGTGGTCCTCTGTCTTCTTTCACAAATAAAGATAAATTTCTAGTTTCATTGGAGTGAGAGAACAAAATAATGACAAGAATGTCCAACCTTTTTTGAGTAATCTCTAAATTGTTTAATTTATAATTACGTCAGCGACAAAAATAATAATTTGAAGCAAGAAATCCTTGATGTTTTTGAGTAAAACAGATTTCCTTTGATCTTTAAGCGATCAATCTCCAATACAATGGTCTCCCATCGTCATTAACATCGATTAACAATTTGCTAAATGTGAGGGTGTCCGAGTACAAACTCGATATTGCACCCAAACTCTTCAAGTGACTTCCGGTTGTTCATTGCGTTTTGTAGGATGGACATAAGCGACCTTCTGCGTCAATACCGTCAGAGAATTAAATACTTGTATCAATAAACTAATGTAACATGCCGTTATTTGACTTCTGTATTCAATATGGAAACATTTACATTAAAAAGATTAATCAATAAGTCAATTAGCTTGCGAATATTAAGATACTTTTCTATGAGCCAATACTAGCGTAACAAACAAGCTTAATCTCATTAAATGGCGGTTTTGGTATTTGATGTATTCTAAGTAAATGTTCATCGTTCAAACGACGCGACAACTAAATATATGTAGCTTCTAACATTTACTTGGGAAAAAAACTTGGTTTATCGTCATTTTTGAAATAACAAAGAAATATTGCAGACTACTAATATGTGTTTCCATCTGTCAACAACAGAGTATAATAAATTAAGATGGTTAAAGTAAAATCCAATAGTTTATAAAACATTCATGGAGCTATAATTTTACGTCAACACGATAAACTGACAAAATTATGAAGTATTATGAGCCAATGAAGCATTATGCATATGAAAATAACATACAAAAAAGCAATAACAAAATACAATACCATGGCCAAAATTAAACAATAAGACAGCCCACAAACCATTACAAAGAAAAAGCTAAAAACTTAGCAATACAATAGTCAATAAGAACCAGAAGAACACTAACATGTCCCAGAGTGGTCAGCAACTTCTCTACTGAAAATGGGTATAAAAATAAGAATTAAGATGGTTTATTTGCTAATGAAACAATTCCAACAAAGAGACACACTGACACAGAAATAAACATCTGTAGGTCATTCAACCTTCAAAAATGTGCAAATGTTATACTGCATAATCAGCTGTAAAAAGCCCTGAAATTTTGTTCACACATTGTTGCAAATATAATGGTACTTTATGCGACTTTCATACAAGTGAGAGGTTTAGCTAGCCTTAAAATCAGGTTTAATCCACCGTCTTCTACATAAAAATGGTAATTTGGTTATTTCAACATTTTACCTTTTCCCATTTTATCGTTCCCACAACGAATTAGTCACAAATAAATAAACAAAAAACGGTGTAACATAAAATAATTATTTTGTTTTGTACTTTTCAGGACAAAAGGACTGAAAATAGAACAATCATGATTATCAAAGACATTGTATCGCCTGCCAAAATGTCTGACTGCCTAACAAGATGTCGTCAGTCTCGGAAATTAGTTTTAGTAATAGTATTCATAGCTCTATTCTTAGATAATATGCTTCTGACTACTGTAGGTGAGTAATTTCACAATTGTAGAAAGAATATGAATGGTTATGAATATTTTTCTATACTGAAATATAATATTGTTAGATATTTATATGATATATTTTCATATTTTAAACAATTTGACTAATAAAATATCTGCATTATTTAAAACGTACGAGTACATATAGAAGGGCTTTCCATCAAACCCATATTTCCGATCACTATTACCAAAGTAATGTAATGTATAGCAGTGCTTAACAGCCAGTAAGTCAACATTAGCCAAAGTGTGGTTTCCCCAAACCAACTAGCAGTGCTTAACAGACAGTAAGTCAACATTAGCTAAAGTGTAGGTTTTCTCCAATTGACTAGCAGTGCTTAACAGCCAGTAAGTCAACATTAGCTAAAGTGTAGGTTTTCCCCAACCGGAAGTAACTGTATATTCTCTAGCATTCAATGATAATGAAAATTATCGCATTTATAAGTACAATAATAAAGATACTTTATTTTGACTCCAATTTTCATAATGTATTATTAAAGATACAATTTGTGTTTTAAGCATACGACAAAAAGATGAATTTCAGCGCATCATGTCACGTTAATAACACCTTTAAACTTTCTGTTCATGTATATTTATAAAAATAGGTAAATATTGTATGATTGCCAATGAGGCAAATATCCACCCGAGTTCAGTTGCAGTACATGAAACCAATTATAGACAACCGAACGGCCTTCAACAATGGAAAGAACATACAGTATAGTCGGCTTACAGGCTTTTTACGCAATTCCTCTAACCCAATATGGAACTTTTGGCGAATGACATTTTGGACAAATAGCCTTCAAGGTTCATTTGAAATAATGCCACTCGATAATTTGTTAAATAAAATTTCATTATGTTCTACAGTATTTGAAACACACTTTAATACAATAGAAAGGACATAAACCAGTAGTAAACTAATGAACACGAATCCTTTACTGCAAATATATGTATTTTCCAGTAGTTGAGCATGACACTTTATGATTATGTGAAGTGTTTCTTACACATTAACAGTTCTATGACTGATTTGATTTTGTTTGCCTTCTTTGTATTTTTTGTTGTTGTTTTGTTTAGGAATGGAGTTGTCGTGTGTGTCTATCTACTACTCTTTGTTTTAGATTCAACCCCTGGATCTTCTCGTTTCAACCGTTTACAATACACTTTGGTTCTTTAGTGGCACTGTCGTGACTATAACTACTTACTATGTGTGTTATCATATCTGTGCATGAAGGTCATCGACGGCACGTAAACATGAATAAATAATCGATAAGTCTAACCTTTTAAGTTGGAAAACATATTTTTTCACAAGCTTGAACGATATAATGTAGAAAACGATACTTTTTTCGTATTTTTTGTTCTTGGTTTTGAACTAGACCAGTAACTGAGAATACTTTTAGATCTGTCAATCAGGGTTGTTTTTATTGTTGTGAGGATGTATAAGTACATAGCCACATCTTTTCTGTGTTTTTGTAACTTGCTTTTCTGCTTTAAATTGATGTTATGATTTAAGCCAATTCAACTGATTTTTATAGTTTCTTCATATGTTGTGCTATTAAACCACTGTTCAAAGTTAGAACGGATATTTAGGTGCTCACAAACATGTTTAATACCGCCACATTATGTATGTGACTGTCCCAAAGCCGTTAGTTTTCTCGATTGAATTGTTTTACATTTGTCATGTCCAGGCTATTTATAGCTGACTGTGCAATACATGTATGTATTATGTTCATTGTTGAGGGCCATTCTGTAACCTAAAATTGTTTTAACCGATTGTGTCATTTTGTCTCTGATGAAGTGTTATCTTATTAGCAATTATATCACATATTCTATGCTTATATTTAGATATATATTTTATTTTTCAGTACCAATTGTGCCAAATTTTCTACGTAAATTAGATTACCCATATGAAGTTCAGAATGTGACTACATATTACACAAAAAATATTACTGAAATGTGTTCAAATAAATCTTTAAATATGTTTCAAACTGTGACAAAAAATTACAATGCTTACACAGCTTCGGAGTATATATGTGAGAATATTACAATTACACCAATAAATGTGACAAGTTATGAGACTATGACAGTTCCAACAATTCGTAAAGCGGAACTAGCAAACGAGAACGTCAAAGTCGGCCTAATGTTTGCATCGAAGGCAATTGTACAGTTGATTACAAATCCGTTTATAGGACCTTTAACGAACAGGTATATTTAATATTTATGCAATTAATCTGATTGGTTAGGTTGATCAATAATTTGGTAAATTGTAATTGCCATTTTTGTAATTTTGCTGTCAGAGCTTTATCAATGTTTTTAAATATGCACATTAAAAGGACATTATGTTTAGAAAATACCAACATAATTCATAATCAAGTGTAGATTTTATACTGTTTTAATGGAAAAGTAATAATATTTTTTTATAATAAGTTGTCATTAAATTACACACCTAATGATTTTGCAGTAACTAAACTGCCAGATTGTATTAGCTATAAAATGATATATGGCATAATTTGTTGCTTATGAACTTACAGTAATGAATGCTTTTTTTTCAGAATTGGTTACACTATTCCACTTTTTACTGGTTTCTTTGTTATGTTTGTATCTACCATAAGTAAGTACATAAAATGTATGAAATTCAGTATTTTCTTTGTGTGAGCACGCTTGTCATATCACTCGTTTACATGGTAACAGTTGCTTATCTAGAAAGGCATACGTATCAATTGAGCCCAGAGTTTCAATTCTATTACATCACGTCAAACAGAACAAAATTATACCCTCATGTTTCAAGTGTTAATGATGATTTTAAAATATGAATATAAATGTCCAGGATCAGAAACATTATTCAAATCTGGGACCCAATCGCAATTTTTTTTGCGATAACAACAACACAATGCAAACTTTGACTGCGTACTATTGAAGGCAGATGAGAAAATGCCTGTAACAAGTCGGGAATTTGACAGTTGTTTTCCATTCGTTTGATGTTTTTGAACTTTGCATTTTGATACTTTCCGTTTTGAATTTTGCTTTGAGTTCGTTTTTATTTTGTTATTTTTCTTTTTACTAGCAGTATTATTTAATGATTAGCATTCAAAAACTTTGGTCTTTAAATAAAGATAACACCAGTTCCAAAAAAAATTGCTATAATTTACTGTTTTCCGCCAATTTTCTTAAATTTGAGGGTTACAGTAATCTCTAAGCTATAGTATGAAATTAATTAAAACATTAGGGAAAGACATTCAGTCTGCAAAATATATTTATGCCCATTTAAGCTTATGATCCTTGATATTTTTTTAACATCATCGAAAAGCAATAATAGAAAACCATGCTACTGAATATAAGAACCAACGAGAATATAGTAACTTAATGGTGATGCTCGCGACTATGACGAATAAAAAATTACATCTAAAGTATTCTCATGAATAATGGATGCTAATTAAGATAGCAAATTTAAGGGAAACCAGGCGTTATTGCTCGTAGAGGATATCTTGAAGAATTATAAATCAAGTTCAATGACTCTTCTTATCTGAAATATGTGTATACAAGATGTAATCTTACACAACCTAACAGAACGGATATCGTTTATAAATACATGACAAAAATAATCACAACGCACTGCAAATAATATTGAATCTACTGAATATAATGTCGAAAGTACTGAACATAATGAAAAATGCACTGAATATAACGTCAGAAGTACCGAACATAATTTAAATACCACTGCATATAATATTGAAACTGGGCTACTGAACATAATAACCAATGCTCCGAACATAATGTCAAAACTACTAAACATAATATAAAAATGACTGAACAGTATGTCAAAACTACTGAACATAATATGAAAATTAGTGAACATAATGTCAAAACTACTAAACATAATATGAAAATTACTGAACATAATATGAAAATTACTGAACATAATGTCAAAACTACTAAACATTATATGAAAATTACTGAACATTATGTCAAAACTACTGAACAGTATGTCAAAACTACTGAACATAATATGAAAATTTCTGAACATAATATAGATGTTACTGAACATAAGGCATAAAGCACCGAACATATTAAACAACCAAAATCAGGAGACAGTCATGGCGTTCCATAGGACTCAATATGAAAAGATGAGCAATTGAACGGCACTGTTGCTGCTGTTCCTCATCGATATTGTTGGTCTCTATCTTCACTAAAGACATTTATTGTCGAAAAGCTCATACGATGCAGTAAATTTAATACCGTTAATGTTATAATAGTAACATCGAGGCCTTCAGATGCAAATTCTTACATCAATTTATTATAAGGTTAAAATGGGCCTTACATGAAGCACCGTAAGCTTTCGATATATGACGACCACGTCACATTTGTTCACTGAGAAACGCAGATATCGACAAAACAATACTTTACTTTTTATTTTTTGTGTTCGATGTAGAACACATTTTAAATTGTGCCTGTTAAAGGAAACTAATAAATACTGCTATATAAGTTTCTCTAATTCTATGGAAATTTATCCCTTTCCGAACCCATTGTATACAAAAATTTAATCAACGTGTGGTTAACTGTGATGTCAACAGATCATTGGATGATTTTAAGGGTCATGACCTTTTTAGCTATCTTGATGATTCAAAATATGCTATAACAGGTGTTAATGAAATTGACAACTTCGTCCAATGTGAAAGGCACCCGAAGGGGTTTTTCGATTAACAAAACAAGTAAATGTTTTTAATCATTAGAGAAACAGATTCTTACATAGTTACTTGTGGATTATCGGATTTATCCAATCTCGATAGTTAAATTATAAATTTTAAAGTCCTCGCCGAGGCGGCTCGGACTTTAAAATTGATAATTTAACGATCTCTATTGGATAAATCCGATAATCCACTGGTACCAATGTAAGAATCTATATTACTCGGCGATCTCAATCTATAAACTAAAGAAACAATGTTAAGCTACGGCCGTACGATGACCTATAGTTTTTACTGATTTCTGTGTGATTTTGTCTGTTGTGGAGAGTTTCCTCCTTGGCAATCATACCACATATCCTTATTTTTATATTAAGACAAAAGCGTGGCATATAAGTGTTAGCTAACTTGGTAGGAAATTACGGACGTGAAGGGCACTCAATTTGTTTGACTGGACTGGAATATATTATAGAATTCTATTACATTACCTTAGAAATAAGTTAAATTCGAGATATTGAATACAAATTTGGTACTTTACATTCTGATATAAGATGCAGCTATATTTATAGCTTTACGGAGACATGTAATTTCAAACATTGGAATGAAAATGTTGAACTGTAATAGTAAAATTAACGGTACTTATTTTCTTGCACCAGATGCGCATTTCGACAATACACGTCTCTTCAGTGATGCTCGTGGCCAAACTATTTGAAATCCAAAGCTTATATAAAAGATGAAGAGCTATTATCCAAAAGGTCCCAAAAGTATAGCCAAATTCGTGAAAGGAATCAGAGCTTTGCATGAGGGAGATACATTCCTTAATTTATAAGAATTTCTAATA
This sequence comes from Mytilus trossulus, assembly GCF_036588685.1. Lineage (NCBI taxonomy): Eukaryota > Metazoa > Mollusca > Bivalvia > Mytilida > Mytilidae > Mytilus > Mytilus trossulus. Next base: position 87,866,026 of record NC_086376.1, read on the forward strand.
TATTGTAACAGCAAATTTTAATAACACAAAAAATCCGTATTTTCATGCCAGTACCGAAGTACTGGCTACTAGGCTGGTGATACCCTCGGGGACTAATAGTCCACCAGCAGAGGCATCGACCCAGTGGTAGTAATAAAATTAACGGTACCAATTTTCTTGCACCAGATGCGCATTTCGACAATACATGTCTCTTCAGTGATGCTCGTGGCCAAAATATTTGAAATCCAAAGCTTATATAAAAGATGAAGAGCTTTTATCCAAAAGGTCCAAAAAGTATAGCCAAATCCGTGAAAGGAATCAGAGCTTTGCATGAGGGAGATACATTCCTTAATTTATAAGAATTTCTAATACACTGTAACAGCAAATTTTAGTAACACAAACAATCCGTATTTTCATGCCAGTACCAAAGTACTGGCTACTGGGCTGGTGATACCCTCGGGGACTAATAGTCCACCAGCAGAGGCATCGACCCAGTGGTAGTAATAAAATTAACGGTACCAATTTTCTTGCACCAGATGCGCATTTCGACAATACATGTCTTTTCGGTGATGCTCGTGGCCAAAATATTTGAAATCCAAAGCTTATATAAAAGATGAAGAGCTTTTATCCAATAAACGTCGGACGATTTAAGGCAAAGCATTTTTGACAGTTTCAGCTAAACTTGAATACTGACAGAAACAACAAGCAAGCATAAGGAATAAAAAAAAAATATGGCAAGCAAAAATACCATCACTTAAAAAATGTTAAAATAGACTAAACAATGGTTGTACACTTAACGATATTGATATGCTTAAACGCCTTAAAAATAAGATAGTTTGATGCATAACGACCGAGTCATGTCAAGAATCATACGACCAAAACAATATGAAAAGCACAAAGACGAATATTTGAAAAATTATACAGTAGAGTAAATAAAACGTAACAAAAATAACACTGTAGTTTATAAAATGTTTATAATGCTGATCTAAATTATTATTTCTTTTTCAGTATTTGCATTTGGGGAGAATTATACTATTTTATTTATAGCCAGAGCCGTCCAAGGAATAGGTTCTTCTTGTTCAAGTGTAGCAGGTAATTTGTCTTGTATTTTTTATTTATTGTATTTGCAACACTAAGTTTAGCATTTAATCTTGCAGCATGATATACCTACATGTATAATACTTATACAATTTCTAGAGAACGATTTATACTTGACACATAAAAAAGAAAGTGTATTAGTATTGCCTATGAAACAACTCTCCACAAGAGATACCTGCTCATGCCGTAAAGACGCCTGTCTATTGCTGAAGACCGTTTGGTTTATACATTGTATCTTTCCTTTACTTCTGTAAGTGTATACTTGTATATATTCTCAATTATGTGTTATTCCTTTCGCTTTAGGTATGGGAATGTTAGCCGATCGATATCCTGATGATAGAGAACGTGGAAATGCGATGGGTATAGCTTTAGGGGGTTTAGCAATGGGAGTTTTAGGTAAGTTTCTTAACGAATACACTATGTAGTGAGTGATTTTGCTGTTTAGAAAAAGACTGAATGATTTTTGTAATTTAAAGGAAACAGATTCAAAAATAATATTGAATAAAAAGAAAGTACATATTTCAAAACAAGAAATAATTATAATAGCACTTGAATTGCAGTTTTTTTGTGTCTGTTCGAATAGGCTATTAAATTCCATTATCTATTCTTTTTTTAAGTGGGACCAACGTTTGGTGGATTTATGTACGAGTTTGCAGGGAAAGAAGCACCGTTTGTAGTTTTAGCAGCACTTGCACTTATAGACGGTGGTATGTATCATTCTCTTTTAAATCTATCGTGCTAATTATATATTTTATCTGCCTACCCTCTGCCTTGTCTGTGGGTTGGACACTTTCCTTTTGCACTGTAGGTTGTGGGATTAGCCAGACATAAGTAAGCCACAACAATAATTTTTTGAATGTAAACAGAAAGGTTCACATTTAGATGTCATGATAAAACATCCGATTGTGGCAACTTATCTGTAAATGGACGATTAAATTGTTACTTGGTTCGTTTATAATCTGATTCAGCGCTGATGTCTAAATACTATTTAACAACAGGCTTTATATAGATATTTCACGTACCCTCTAATTCCAGCGGCAGTCCTGCCCTTAATCTTAGTCTACCCACTTACCAATGGTATCTAGTATACAAGAGGTATTTCTGCACAAATACATGTAATTCTGATTTTCGTTCATTTTTACAGCATTTGTTAATTTATGCTCCTTTTTGAACGAGGTCACACATTTACCTCAGATCTAAGTTTATAAGGATATATGCATTTACCTTTGAATGCAAGAGTTACAAAGATGTTTTACTCCCCCTATCCGCGAACTACCGAGTACCGATTAACATTATATATTTATCCTCGCTTCAGTTCCGAAGGATAAAGGATTAGAACAAACCCTTCTAAAGCATAACACATTACAGACCTACTCCCAAGAGTCTGACAGAATAACTACTTACAGGAACCTGATCCCTTATCCTTAATAATTATTGGGGACTTCTCAGAGTAAAATGGTGATAAATAAATTTATAGGAACTGTTTCATTTATTTGATTGCATTTTATCGGAGATATTTGATTTCTGATTATTGATTTACCCGTTGGTCTTCAGACAGATCACATTAGAGATTCTCTTGATCTACAAATTCACTAATAAACAGTTAAAATATTACTTCCGATTTAGAAAAGATTGCTTTTAATTCTGATCGGTAATTGCATTTTCCTCGATCTTTTCAAACGAAATATGTTGCATAAATCTTAAAATTCAATGCACGTCATCTAATATGTGACATTTGAAATAAGGACATTTTGCTGTTGAGTCGCCTTAACCTTTATCGGGTTTTATCGAACAACTTTGTTCTAATGACAGGCTAACGTAGTTAATGGTGATTGGATGACAGTGCAAAATGAAAAATGCAAATTTCTAATTGATTTAATCGTATTTTTACTCTCGAAATTCTTCATTTTGACATAAAAAATATGACCCTGAAAAAAAACCTTCCGACTTGTTATCAAATTAATTTATCATCAATAATGTCCTTTGAAACGACTTTAATGTTAGTTTTTTACATGTAAATACATATAGATATATAATTGATAAATTCATATTACTTTGTGAATTGTCACAAAAATCCCTCGTGATACATTTTACTTATAAGCAAACTTAACATTAATATTTTAAAATTGTCTATTATATATTGTTACACGTTACAAAAGAGGTTGACATATCCTTGATATTTGAAGTGTTTTATTTGACAAACATACCCTCGAAGCTTATTCTAATGTACTTATACAATACCCATACTATTCTGTCGAAAGAACTATTCATTGCTATAACATCTTAAAAAATGATCAATATTTCACTAAACGATAAAGCATATCTTTTAAATTATGTGATTGTTTTTTTAACTGTCTTCCTGTCACGCCACCATTCAAACAACAAATGGAAGTTTTTAACTTCTTTGACTGGCTATACAGCCCAACTGTCGGCCACCATTCCAGTTTACGTTAGGGTTAATCGCTTCCACGGTATTCAATTGCTTATCGTTATTTGGGGTTTCAATAGTGTTGAACTTCCTTTGATTCAGGTTATTTCACGTTATTTGGGGTTTCAATAGTGTTGAACATTCAATTTTATTTTTATATTATAGTGTTACAGATGTTTGCATTGAAGCCGTCAGTAAAACCAGAGTCACACGAAGGCGAGTCATTGGGAACACTCATAAAAGACCCGTATATTCTCATTGCTGCTGGTACGTATCTGTACTTACATTAAGTACATACTGATGGTGATGAAGAAATGAAGAAAAACTTTATATAAACACACAACTCCCTAATATGAATCCACCATTTTCATTATTTGGGGGGGAAATTGAGAATGATATTGTTGCATCTTATATACTAATCTATAAGCGATGGAGGGTCATAGAATGTATACTTATATATATAGTTATATGTATTTTTTTAGTGAAATAACAAAAGGAAAACAAACAAATTACTTTCTAATAAAACTAATTTGATACACAACTTACATTTGCACAAAACGTTTTAAATTAAAGGACACACACGAGACTACTATAATACGTGTCATAGAAGTCTCAGGACACACAGTAACACTTACTTAGTTCTAGATTGGAGACAATGAATTATAACCTAGACTCATTTAAGTAAAGAGATCATGTGACATATTCTGAAAAATCACATGTTCTCAATAACATTATTCCGAAAAAGTATTCTGATTAGGATAAATGCAAGTATGTTTGTTCCTTTAAATAGGTTCTATAACATTTGCCAACATGGGTATTGCAATGATGGAACCGTCGTTACCAATATGGATGTACGAGACCATGGATGCACCTGAGTGGCAACAAGGTTTGTGTCTTATCTTTTATCATGGTTAAACAATGCAGTTTCTCGATCATTGCAGCGCGCACTTTTTTATTTGACAATGTTCTGTATAGTCTTTTGACGTCGACAATCAAAATACTTATTTCAGTGACGCACATTGTATTCCTTTATTTGAATATTGCCACTTTGGTAAGCACATGACATTATCACAATAGGAACGTTCAGTAGGACCTAGAAATCCTCAGGCTGGATCTGTCTATATTAACTTTTATTCGACACACTTTAAACAAACTATAATTTATAAAACTTTGTTTTGAATTTTAGGTGCTGCTTTTTTACCTGCTAGTATTTCATATTTAATAGGAACAAATATATTTGGGCCATTGGGCCACAAAATAGGAAGGTAAGAACATATTTACATAGTTTTTCAATAAATTTATTTGATTAAAAAGATTTTAAAGCAACCCATCCCTTAAACAATACTTGCACCCAGTCAACTGTCTCTAGCTACAAAAAGAATAAGTTTTGACAATGATAAATAAAAAAAAACACAATATAAACAGTTTGATGATTAGGAATTGAAAGATAATCAGAAGGAAATAATATAATATATGATAAGCTGATTTTATATCTTCAATTATCGCTTAACTGAAATAACTGTTTACATGTATTGCCGAATACGGATATCGTTCAGAACAAAAGAACCGTAACTCTTGGAATTATTTAGAATTTTAAACTAATCTTTATTATCTTTTTTATTTCAGGTGGTTATCATCATTAATCGGAATGGTTATCATAGGAGTATCATTAATATTTGTAAGCTTTAAAATTTACTCATATAATCAGGATTTGCAGTAATTTAAAAAAAAATATCAAAATGTCGAAAACCAGATTGAAAATGCGTCACAAAAACATTTTTTTTTCTCCAATTTTTATTTTAGAATTGTTGCTGAGACTAGTTTAACAATATCTCATTGATATTTGTAAAAATGACGCCTCAAACCAAATACAAGCTTCATGAAAAACATTTTGCACGTTATAGTAAACCAGGGTCTTAAGTCGTTGTTTAAGTTGAGGAGACAATACAATCAAAACGTATATGATGAAATAATGAATGTCTTGTTCTTTTAAAAAGTATAAAAATTATGGAGAGTTTTGAAAAAGACAATGACAAAAAAACAATTTAATTTATTATCTAATGAATACGAGAATAATCTAATACATGTATATCTGAGTCTCACTACCATTTTATATATGTTATGACTGGAATCCAGTCTTTTGAATCAACCGAGGTTGTCATCATCATTCAGACATGGACATGACTTTGAATACAATTTTAAAAATGATTATGAAAGGGCTGCTTAACGTCCAGTGGCAAATTAATATGAACTTCAGGCAACAACATGTCAATGAAGAATTGAATGCATTATTTTGAAAATTTATTGGGTTGTAAAATCGTTGTATGAAGAACAGAAGCGCTTCATTCTAAAACTGTACGAATGGTCAACGCTTTTACAACCTTTAGATATTACTCAATACTTTTAATCACATGTTTTTGATATGCTCATGAAATCACAATTTCTGTCAAGTGTTATGTACCTGTGAAGCCACGACTTCCCACACTCGATGCGAACTGGCTACCTCGAGACAACCGATGCGGTCCCAAAGTTTGATGACGCTAACGTTATGTTGAAAAAAGACATCGATTTTTTTTTTATGTGATTTTCATTTTATTTTGTAGATACCTTTCTCTACAAACATTTATCATTTAATAGCACCAAATTTTGGATTAGGATTTGCAATAGGTAAGTAAAGTATATGGTGTAACAATGACTATGATTTTATGACAAAATCATTAATTGAGGTTCAGTTTTCTTTCTAAATAATCCTTTTTGATCAACAACAAAGGTTTTGAATCTATTTCTCTAATTCCTAGCTCAGGTTTAATTTTTTTTTATAGATTCAATTGTTGTAACATATTTATATTGAGTTGCCCAAAGATCAATTTCAAGAATTCATGATTTGATGTACTTAGTTTAGTTACCTTAAAACTTTAGTTAAATGCGTTGAGCGAACTTTTAAGCATAAAAAACCATACGTGCGAATACTTAAACCGCAAACATTTATAAAAGACTAACACGACGGATGCCTCCAGAAGAGTTGAAACTGTTTTATACACGATTTTTGTTATGGTTTGTGACGTGTAATCGTCAGTGTTCTGTGTAGTGTTTGAAAACCGGTTGTTTCGAACATGTTTTTTTGCAGTGATGTTTTTTATTTATTTATTATATTTTCAAATGATTATATAGTTCCCTTTGTATCTTATCTCATTCTTTAAAACACTTGAAAGGTGACATTTTTAGATATATAATATCGTCATATTACCTTATATTTTGACTTAGAGAATTTCTGCTGTATACCTAATTAAATATGATGTTTAAGAATCGTGATAAATATTGTCTTAATATTTGATTATTAATTATCCTTTAGGAATGGTAGACTCCACAATGATGCCTCACATGGCATACCTAGTAGACAATTATTGTCTTAATAATAGAATATTAATTATCCTTTAGGAATGGTAGACTCCACAATGATGCCTCACATGGCATACCTAGTAGATCTAAGACACGTGTCTGTTTACGGCAGTGTTTATGCCATTGCAGATGTCGCTTTCTGCCTTGGATTTGCAGTTGGTACGTATGCTACTTAAAACAAGTTTAAAATACAATCAAAAACCCTTTATTTACCCAGGATCCAAAGACTGTGATTGAAAGAATAAAGACAATATGAAGAAAAACAAGAGTTTAATAGACAACACAAGTCCTATTTAGACTGTTGATCCCTTATAGAAGGGCTTAATTAAGATGTGAGGTGTTGGTGATAAAAACAAATAATATCAAACATTAGAGCAAACCATCTAATCGTTATGATACCTGGTTGTACAGATTTTGATTGGTATATTATGACCGCTGCATGAATGAATATACTAAAATCAACTGCAAATGCAAACAATGTGAACGAAAAAGGCATGATTGATTCTCGTTATTTGAAAAATCTTTGGAAAAAAAACCCTACCAATATATAAAGAAGATGTGGTATGATTGTCAATGAGACAACTCTCCACAAGATAACAAATGACACAGACATTAACAACTATAGGTCACCTTAACAATGAGCAGAGTTCATACCGCATACTAGTAGTCAGCTATAAAAGACCCCGAAATGACAAACCTAATACTATTCAAACGAGAAAACTAACGGACAAATTTACTGCCATGCTCACTGTAGAAGGAAGAAAATCGAACAAAACCAAACGAATGAAGATGGCTGAATCTCTTCGAATCCAACATTCGAATCATACTCTCTTGATTATGTACTATTTATTTACTGATATTTTCTGCTAAAGCTTATTTTTGAATCATCCGAAAGCCTGTATAACCGTTTGTAACGTCTATGGGTGTCCGGGACGAATTAGATATAAAAGTATCACACCATTGTATTTTCAAATATTCTGCATTATCGCTATTTTGCGCATTTTTCCTTTGATCTTTTTTTTTATGAAAATTTTTCATATCATGCTTCTCGCTTGAGATGTAAGATTATCGCTAGAAACTAAGGAGGTATAAGGCGTTGCTAAGGAAATTGACATGAAATCGACATCGTCGTCATAGGAAAAATAGGGATTAAACAGATTATCATTGGTCATTTCGACTCGATTGCTTTTAGCTTTTGCCGTCCCGGTTCAAGCGAGAAAATCAATCTCGATGAGGTGATCAACGATAATCTATAAGCCTAGGTACTTATAGACTTTCATAGACTTTACACACTCTGTAAATTTTAATGTAATCGAGTCAATATTTCTAGTAAAATACGTATTTTTTTTTATTGGTTTGTAGGTCCAGCGTTAAGTGGAACCATAGTCACGAATATGGGATTTGGTTGGTAAGTTTTTGAAACCTAAAATAATATTGTTTTGGAAGTTTGGAAAACACTGAAATCATTGCAGTGCAGTTATAACCCTGTGTTGATTTTAATTATCCACCTACAATAGAAGGGATATTGATTTTGGTTTGTATGTCCGTCTCTCTAACCCGTATATGTTACACAGATTTTGTTAACAGCAGTTTAAAGTTTTGGTCTAAGGTGCTTTGTTGTCACATCAACTTGATCAAAATTATGAAATTAAAAAAGAGGGACTAAAGATAAAGATACCAAAGGGACAGTCAAACTCATAAATCTAAAACAAACTGACAACGCCATGGCTAAAAATGAAAAAGACAAACAGACAAACAATAGTCAACATGACACAACATAGAAAACTAAAGTATAAACAACAAAAACTAGGGGTGATTAAACGATACGACACATTAGGGTATTGACCTAGATTTCTTAGTTCACTGAACATGTAAATGTGATAGTACTTGGGAGAATTGTGTCCTTAAAAAAAATCATCCAAGATACCAGGCTAATAATATTGTGCACCAAACGCATTTCAATTGCAAAATACTGATCAACATATTAAAGGGCTCGGATGCCAAAAACTAAAATTAATCTTTATTTTATTGTGTGCTTAAAGCTTATATGCTGATTGGTATAGATCTATAACAAGGACTTCATTCAGTACTAAGATTTAAATGCATATCTTTATTTCAATATTAATGGTAATATTCCAACTTTCATTTCTGTTTTTAATGTGTGGACAGTTTAGAAATTTTGTGCAATATCTGCCACTGGACGTTAAGCAAACAACAATCAATCAATCAATCAATCTGTGCCAAACCAATTCTTGTTGAAACATATACATTTGTGTATATTTATATATATATTAGAAATATGAATTCCATTTTTTTTTATAAAAAATATTTTTTTCTGATATTTACTTATTTATTGTAGGATGTTGTGGATTATAGCAATATTAAATTTGCTTTATGCACCATTGTTATTTTTTATTCGAAACCCTCCAGGAAAAGAAGAAAAAATGGTGAGATATAAAATTTTACGTTATAATGAAATTAAAGTTTTTTAATTATGGAAAACATTATATCTAAGAAAAATGAATGATATATATATATTGAATAAAAAAACCGCTTATTAAGAATATTATTTTAAACACTGAAACAGCTTTTGCATGGAATTGGTGAAATTTTAACTGCGTAAAATAATATTGACTTTATTGTGCCCATTTTCGAACTTTGATTGAGTACTTAAAAATGACAATTGCACGGGTATCAAAACGATAAAACATTTTATAACGATAGAAGTGGTTGTTTCATTACTATACATTTACCTTAGCTTACTAAGAATTTACTTGAAGAATAGTGTCTTGATGGGCGCTCTTGTGAATTCAACTTTATCAGGAACGCTCATTCTACACAAAAATTGAAGCCAATGCTGTATACGTATCTAAACACGTGAAGAGCTGCATGCTCAAAATGGTTTAAAAAGTCACCAAATCCTCTTAAGGTCAAATTCACCTGAGGAAGTTGCGAAATATAAATTCATGTCTTTTTTTAATTATTTATCAACTGAGAATTAATTTGCAAAATTATGCGTTAATTCATGCCAGTTCCGAAACCGCAACTACTGAGCCGATAACATTGAAAACTCCAGCATTAGCTCTATTAACCAAAGTTATTGTTAAATATAGAAAATTATGGTCTACACGTAAATTTGTTGCGTATAGAACGCTTTTCTGATTTTACCGTCACCATGAACGCCTGGGACATGGCACATTTATAGAGTGATATTTTTATTTGGTCTATATTCACAATCACATATTTTACTAGAATTAAGTCTTTGCTGATAATGTTTCTTTTTTCTTTTTCAGTCACTGATATTAAATGACAAATGTCCAGTTCAGTATGTAACTTATAACCAGACAGATAAAAGTAATGTCACGTCTGATGATGACCAAGAATACGATGATTATTGATGTTCAAGAATAACTGATAAACATGATTACTGATGTTCAAGAATTACTGATTAACATGATTACTGATGTTCAAGAATAACTGATAAAACATGATTACTGATGTTCAAGAATTACTGATTAACATTATTACTGATGTTCAAGAATTACAGTTACTGATAAACATGATTACTGATATTAAAAAAATACTGATAAAATTGAATACTAATGTTCAAAGATTACTGAGAAACATTAATACTGGTGTTCAAAGATTAATGATTTACAAAGATTACTGATGTTCAAAAATTATGAAATTGATTAGCGATGTTCAAAGATTTTCCGATGAAATTTATTCCTGTGTATATGTCTCATTCACTTCAAAAGATTTCCAAAATATGAAGTAGCATGCAGTTTAGTAAAATAGAACTGTTGTGGGAATAAATGTGTAACATACACCATACACCAGAAAGCTTAAGTAATATTATTTTTTTGGATACAGAATGAATAAATGAGACTGGTCAATTCAAATGAAAATGAAGATAAAATGTTAACATATAATTATTTTCATTTATGCATGAGCCATTCGCTTGTTCATACAAGTGAATGTTAAACCTCTGATGGTTGTTTTGGTTCTAAGAAGAAATTAATACTTTATATTTTTTGAGATCTTAAGTTAATTGAGAGTTTATTTTCTGTTATATTTTAAAGAAGAAGAGATTTAAAAAATATCGGTCAGCCTCGATTAAAGCATTAAAATATTTATGAAAGCCTATTTTTGGAAGTTTATCATCTCATAAGTATTATTATATTTATAAAGCAGAAGATTATTTACAAAATGATGTATATCTTAAACAGTTCAAAGTTTCCCCCTAAATAACAAAGATTTAAAACGTGTTTGACAAATAAGGTCTATCGTTATATGGTAGACGTTTGGAGCAATTTCTCCGACTTGGTTTCTGCCTCTTTGGTGCATACGCCATATCTCTTCTATACACAACACAAAAAAGTCATGTAAAATGTGAAATATGAAAAAAAGGGACAATCATTTCCGCTTTTCTTACAGTAATTTTTTTTAACAGTAAAACGATTAGAATTATGGGAGAGCCGAATACATAAGATGGGTTAATAAAAAGTTGTGTAGTAAAAAGCGTAATTGTTGTGCAATGAAAGGTTACTGAAGTCACTCGCGTAACAATGTGTGTTTTAACTGTCCTGTGTATTATGCAGAAAACAAGTTCTTAACTATATGTATTATTATACAGTATTAACTACTGGAGATTTATAGGGTAAACATCTTTTTGACTGTAATTGTTTGATAAATAAAATTAACACATTAAAATATGAAGACTTATGGATGAGCTGTACTATTTGTTATGTAAGTTTATCATTTAAATATTTAGAATTATGTAAATTACTGTTGAATAAAATGACTACCATGCATTGAATTTTAAGTTGTTTCTTTTTGTTATGAATTATTATCTTTTTGTCACTCTCTACCTGAGAACATTTGTCATTGTCTTTGTACACGACACAAGTTCAAAGGTCAAGGCGGTATAAAGCTACTGTTAAGTAAAATGTAATGAAATGGTGTTAAATAGAATAGAGAGGATATATGGGTATACCTGAGCGCTCCATAAAAAATACCAGTATATGCACTGCAAAAACACAAAATAACAAACACAAAAAAAAAAGCAAAGGAACAGCACTTTTATTGCTGTTCTTCATCTCAAAGTCATTGGCTTGTTATTGAGACAACTCTCCATCAATATGGTCCTTTAATGTCTGCCACTATTTCATTTCACATTTTATTGTTATACTCATGCAGAGGTATTTAAGCAGTCGTTGAAGGTCCTTGATCTGCAACTATTGGTTTTGGTTTTAAGACCGTTTCTGCTTTCTTTTGTATATTTGATGGCGGGGGATTAGTGACCGTTTCTGTTTTCTTTTCTTTATTTGATTGCGGAGGTTCTGTGACCGTTTCTTCTTTCTTTTGTTTATTTGATTGCGGAGGTTCTGTGACCGTTTCTGCTTTATTTTGTATATTTGATGGCGAAGGAATTGTGACCGTTTCTTCTTTCTTTTGTATATTTGACGACGGAGGATTTGTGACCGTTTCTGCTTTCTTTAGTATATTTGATGACGGAGGATTTGTGACCGTTTCTTCTTTCTTTTGTATATTTGATGGTGGTGGTGTTTGCCTCTGACGTCTGGATTTTTTCGTGCTTGTTTGAACAGTTTCCTTTGTTGTCACCGTTTTAAGAGGAACTTTGCTACTATCCACGGAACTTTCACTTTTCACTGGAATTTTACTTTCCACCTTTTCAGTACTCTTTGCAACCTTCTTCGCTAGCCCTGATTGGTCAGGTTTTGGAAGATCCGAATTAACATTTTTAACACCTGTTTCGGTTCCTTGATCCGTTGATCTAGATTTTGAAGCCACAAGTGTTTCGGTATTAGGCAAGTCAGGTTGGTTTTCAGACAGATTATCTGGTACGTTTTCTACTCTTGTTTTTCTAGTTTCAGTATTTATAAGGTCAGGATCTGCTTTTGTTATTTCTTTGTTTGTTTTCTGACCTTTAGATACGCCAGTTTTGCTCTTGAGTATTGTCTTTTCTTGCCCTGTAGATTTTGGTGGAATTTTGGTCATCACTGTATCTGATGGGACAAGTGGGTCTTTCGGAACAACCGTCTCCGGCTCTGTCGGGTCAACCGGTGATTTTGTACTTGGTTTATCTATTCTTTTAAATATAGGCGGATCTTTAGGTTCAAAGCTTGGAATTCTCATTTTATCAATAATTCCATTCGTAGATTTAAATTGTATAGTGCCAAAGTTTATCAGCATTGCAGCAATTCCATCAGTTTCAAAGAAAAATTCATCTTCACTAGATTTTGGATATAGGATAAGATCAGTATAGCCATATTCAGCGATTAGTTTATTTTTATTGTTTGCTTCATCAAGTATAAACACATCAATTTTCCCGTATGCCGGGTTTTCATAAATTCCTAAATAATCATCTAATTTTCTCTTTGGCATTAAATTCTTGTTTATAGTTGGTTTACTTCTCTTTGGTTTGACCGGTAGCCATGGCTCTGGGAAGGAGCATATTGATGTGGTATTCAACCATGGAGTAACACCCAAATACATATCTGCTAGATACTGGTGTAAACTGTACCGGTACAGGAAGTCTTCGTCGTCACCTGTCATGGCAGTATATATTCCGACATTCATATCGGGAAAGAGAGTTATCATATTCTTGTAACCCCATGATGAACCAGTATGTGTTATTATATTGTAACCTGAAAAATATCAAATGTTTCCAGTTTACAGTTTTCTCGATTTACCTATATGAAATGTCTATGTCACAAATTGATATCATCAACTACCATATCATGAACACTAGATACCTCTTATTATCAAATTTTAACTTATCGGGAGCAAAAGGATGGATGTCATCAGTAGCATAAGTAATGCTTAGATCCTTTCTCAGCAATCGAGTATACCATCGGCTTAAATATTAATTTGTTTTGCTTTATTTAGTTTTTTCGTTTTGAAGTGCTTTGTTTAAATATTTTGGTCTTTGTTTAACATACTGTATATGTAGTATAATTCTAAATATCCAGACAGTATACTCTTTTAGTGGTAATACATACTTACAAATTTACATTTCATACAATATAAAACAAAATATATTACTTGCTTTTGATGGTTAAAGCTTATTCTTTGCTTTAATTGTTCCAAATATTTAAACTTAGAGATTTAACTTTTTGCATAATTCTCGGCATTTTGTTTTAATTGTTTCACGTTTTGTCGTGTCGGAGCTTTTTAATAAATAGCGGTTTGGGGTTTGCTCGTGTTTAAAGGTCATACGATGACTAATTACAATTGTTTACATCCTAGTACTTTGCAAGGTCTCTGTGGGAAAAGTTTCTCATTGACAATCATACCACTTCACCTTATTTGAACATGCAATCGAAAGCTTGTATTTCATTTAACCGTCTTTACAATTACATGCAATACATGCACATAAATTATCGAAAAAAATAAGTACGAAAACTTCCTGATAATTCGCGTTACTTTACCTCTATAATGTCCTGTTCTCCATCCTAAAGCATATCCAGTTTGACTAAATGTTTCTGGTACATTTGGTTTCGTATAATATTTAGACAATGAAGACTTGGCTAACACATTCTCTGGTCTATGAGTATCTTCTAGTGCATCTTCTGACATTACTCGGCGGCCATCTTGATTCTTTCCATGACTCAATTGAAACATCATCCACTTTGCCATGTCTACTGCGCTGCTAAGAATACAGTTCGCACCACATAAGTCGCTCCATCTCCTACGATATAAAAACCAAATTCAAAACATAGATGGTTTACATTACGGAGACATTAAATAAACAACAGAAGCAAATAAAAAAATTATAAAAAAGTACATGTATATTTTCCTGTTACAATCATTTAACACTAGTCATTTTGGGTCTCTTTATAGCTTGCTGTTCGGTGTGAACCAACTTTGAAGGCTCTGTGTTAGAGGCCGTACTTTGACATTTGACGGTTTACTTTTACAAATTGTGACTCGGATGGAGAGTTGTCTCATTGGCACTCATACCACATCTTCTTATGTATATATATATATATATTATCAAGTCATGTGCGGTACAGAATAAAATATAAGGAACTATGACCGTTTTTGTATCATAGATTTTGGGAGTATGACAACATTTCTCTTTTTAAGTAATTTGAAGTATATTGTAGGTGTATATTTTACACTTTTAAATTTTCTGAACAGAGGAAATATTGATGATTTTTTTCTTACTAATAATAACAATTAATAATTTCAATGTTAGCTGCAAAATAAAAAATGTAATTTAGATTCGTATTTTGTTGAATTCTCTATTTTCGGCGAAAAACGTTTTAGAAAGACTTAATAACACAAAAAAAGTCATGTAAATCGCGTGATTTTAAACACAGAAATGGATTATTTACGTTACCTTGACAATTCAAAAGGGACCGGATGTAGCTCTCCATAGACATCGAGGTAACCTTGGGCTAGGTCAATTAAACTTTCATTTGCAGTGGTAAAAAAGTCGGAATCTGTCATTCCCAGTTTTTGAAAGAAATGGTTCTGTATTAAATTTTCAAATGTTGCTTTGCCAATTTTTTCAGCAAGTCTTGCAGCCTGTCCATACATAATATTACTGTAGTAGAAACTGTCTCTGAATCTTCCTCTTGGTTTTAGCTCCATCAGACGTCTGTTCGATACAATGAAATACAACAAGTAAGAAAACAATTATTGTATGGCTCAAAATAAAATACAATACTTAATAAAAACATATTTAAATATAGTTAAGATGCACAAGGCGGTTGCGTTTACTCTAGAAAATAATTACGGGTGTTACAGAGCTTGACTATTCACGATGTTTCACACGGTCGGTATTTACAAAAAGTTCATTCCAGTGTTTTATTTGGCTGCCAGATTTAATCATTTGAAGAATTCAAAGTGGTATTATATATAATCGTTTAGAAAATTGACCAAAACACTCGACCATTTCATGTGCGTACACTTCAAAAACTGCTCCATTTGATTTTTTTTAAATTCTTATGGTTCAATAAAAAGCCATCTTTCGTATGTACTTCTGGCATCAGAAACATAATGTCCGGAACCAAGGCAAACCATCTGAGAGCTTTTTTTCTGTACAATATAGAAATGTAGCTTTTAAAAAAGAAGGATAACGGAAGTTAGCAATTTTACATATCACTGACATATCGTTTAAATAAATGTTCCTTAATATATATAAGAGGGAAGAAGATACCAGAAGGACAGTCAAACACATCAATCGAAAATAATTTGACAAAGCCAGGCGAAAAATGGAAGAAGACAAACAGATAAACAAAAAAACACATGACACATCATAAAAAACTAAAGAACAAGCAACACGAACCCCACCAAAAACTAGGGGTGATATATATATATATTGCACATGCACACATTTACTACACTTTACGTCCTTGAATTGTGTAGATCCTCACACTGACAGCGACTAGAAAATAATTTATCATGTTTACATGACTTTGTATAATTATCAAATCAGCAAAAATATCAAAGCTTACCTGATTAAATTCTTCCTATTCAATGTACTATCAAATCGTATAAAATTATGCATTGGTATCCCCATTCTGTGTGACAGAAGGTCCCTGATGGTAGCGAATTTAGACCTAAGATATCCATCAAAGACCGGGTAGTTTTTATAAAACTCTGCTACTCGGCTATTCAAACTGTAGCTGTAATAAATAAAGCAAATTCTTTAAGCATACTGATCAATAAGCAGAAGAAATCTCTTCGTATTATGTGAGTATTATAATAAAACATCTAAGATATTCTGAACTAGGTATTAGTGCTTTTCTAAAAAAAAAATCTCATCTTTTATAACATACTTGTAGATTAAATTATTTTAGTTATGTTTAGGACTAATTTTGGCATTGCTATTCACAACACATAACAGTTTTCTTGTTCTGAATATGCATTTAATTTGCAGTTGGACGTTTAATAGACATCCGTCATCATCGTCTTATCATGAGTGACTACCTGGTCTACGTAATTTTATAAAAAAAAAAAAATTATGCTTTTAAAATAAAAAAACCCGGCCTCATTGTACCAGGTTGGGCAGCTTCTTTTTCTTTAGACCGACATACATATTGTATATAATTAATTGTTTGAGCTTTCAGTTAAAAAATATGACTATACAAGTCAACTAACAATCACGCTTTATAATAACAACGTACAATACCGTGTATACTGTCAGCAAAGTTCATGTTTTTTTTAATTTACACCATTTCTATTAAAAGTAAAATGACCCCGGGAATAGTCATACATTTTAGGTCACAATATAATTTACTTGTTAACACATTAAACAAGACATATCGCCAATAACCAGTTTGTTATGAAACGGCTGTCAAGAGAATAGCGGGGGAAAGGGAAAGGAAATGACAAATATCATTTGAATTCGCGTCACAACTATTTTTGTTCAACTTGAACTTGTTTGTCTCAATGCAACAGTTTGCTTTTGATAATGATATTACAGTACAACCGACATACATACATGTATAGGGAAGACGGTACTATTTATTCTGATATAGGCGACAATACTTACATTTTCTAAATTAACCACTTTTTATAATAAAAACCTGAATAAAACAGTTACGTGTGGTGTTAGTACTTCAAAAATTGAAGCCAAATAGTCTCATGGCCAACTTCCAAAGGAGTTTGCCTTTATGTTAGCCATGCCCGCCGTCATTTTACACCTACTTTATGAAACTTTGGAAGTCTTTTCAAATAATTATCAAGGTTTCAAATTTAATATTGTAATAAAATCACGGCAGTTACCCATAGGTCAGTTAAAAAATATATTGTACCATTACACCCAATCACAGCCTTGTTTTCCTTCACCTGCCTTAGGTACACAAAAGGCCAAGCTAATGATGGGAAAATGTAATTGTACCGTTTTCCCTATATGTGTCCTCCTTTATATTATCATGGAAGTATACATCATGTATAAACCTTCTATGATACTTATACTTCCGTGATACAACTTATATACTTGATATACAGAAATGAAAGATACTACACAACACTATTTGCGTGATATATTTTTGATAAAATATAATAATAAATATATTCAAACTTGAAATAAAAACCCACCAGATTCCTGAACTCGGAAATGAAATAGTACTTTTTTCAAATTATACGAAAACACTTCAAATCATATATATCTTGATTAAAATGTAAAATAATATCACGAGACCTACTATAACTTATTTGTTTCGTTGAAAAATGTCTTCGAATATATTTCCATCCCCGGGTTAAGGATTAAGGATAACTGGATAAAGGTAACGGCCCGTGGATAGTTTCGATTTAAGGTTTGCAAGTTAAAAAGCAATGTGGAATCAGACACCCCAGTGCAACTTAAAACTGGCTGTGTAACTCGAATATTACAATCCCTATTCGTGCCTGATTTTCTCCCGCGCGAATGCAATGATCGTAGATCAGCCGAATTTAACGACTGTATTATTCTGGTCACTGTTTGAGCCGGTTTTATCCAGACATAACATTCATAGAATGAAGTGTCTACGTGATCAACAAAAATATGTCTTTTGCAGGTGCAATTGGGATTTCCTCAAATCAAATGAAAAATATATGTTGAAGTTACACATATGACTAAAAGTAGGCGAGGGATATATGTCAATGAGAAACAAATACATGTCACCATAAGGTTCTTTCAATATTTTTTCCCGCTGATAGTTCTTTGCTGACTTAACTACATCAACAAACAAAACAACGACTTTGAACCCTGTTTCACAAAAGTATGTTGAAAAAAGTCTTTTTGGCTAGAGGTATAGGGGAGGGTTGAGATCTCATAAACATAATTAACCCCGTCGCATTTTTACGCCTATCCCAAGTCAGGAGCCTCTGGCTTTTGTTAGTCTTGATTTTTTTTATAATTTTAGTTTCTTTTGTACGATTTGGAGTTTAGTATGGCGTTCATTATCACTGAACTAGACTAAGTATATATTTGTTTAGGGGCCAGCTGAAGGACGCCTCGCTACATTGAAGACCTGTTGGTGACCTTCTGCTGTTGTCTTTTTTATGGTCGGGTTGTTGTCTCTTTGACACATTCCACATTTCCATTCTTAATTTTATTTAAATAATTGTGATTCAATTGGTTCAAACTTCAAATAATTTGTCAGTGCATATTTTTTCGTAACTTTAATTCTAAAGATAATTAAACTTACTTTCTATTCTGGTCAGTAAGTTTTGCCAAGAGTGCACTAGTAAACCCCTTCGTCAATGATGCTATTCCAAAAAGTGTGGTATTTGTTACTGGTTCCTTGGTTTTCAAAGAGTTCACACCAAACCCATCAGCATACACAATCTTTCCATTCTTCACAATAGAGACAGATAAAGCTGGATTGTTTTTACGACAGGCAAAAGAATCTTTTATCGTTTGATGCACTATTTTAGTGTCCGGTAATTTAACTATTTTAGTGTCCGGTAATTTTACTATTTTAGTGTCCGGTATTTCAACTGCACATAATGAAAACTTGAGAAGAAATCCAGCTAAAAAACTCACAGACAAAGCAACGTCCTTCATCGCCTTATCTTTAGATGTCTTACTTATCCTCAAAGGTCTTAGTTTAATTGTAACTATAATATATGTATATTTAATGGTATAATTTATATTCGTCAAATTTCGTCATTTGTCATGTTTCGTATTTAAAATAATTCATAAACAATTGTTGTTTTACTAGATTAATATCCTTAAGCCTTTTGATGGACATATACTTTTCTTGCCTGAGGGAACTTATGATAAAGATGTATTTCAGGACTATCAAACGATTAACTGGATACTTTTAGAATAGTATAATGGTAATAAATAAGAGTTGTTTGTTTACCGTTGTTAAAACTCGTAAACCATTTTGAATAAACAAACAAAGAGAACATAACATGCGTTGGAATCGCATGGACTCAAAATGAGTTCAGACCGGGTGTACAATCTACAATACAAGACCAACTGACAGACAAACTCGGCAAATTCGTTATATTGTCTATTGTTATATCGTTAATCTCATACTAAGGGTGACTAGTGTCTATACATACTTTGGTATGTTTTGGTCTTTTGGTCTCCCTCCGACAGACAGTAAAGTCCTTGTCTTAGTTGGACCTACGTTTGTGGAGTATATAAATCGATAAACAAATATGATACAAGTATACTGTGCAAGAGCTGTATAGCCAGTCAAGGTCGTTAACTATTTCCATTTGTTTTACAAGTATTCAGCAAAAAACGAAGGCCACTGAATCAAAATTTCTCGACTTGCCTTGCTTTAATAGTATCCTTGGCGTCAAATTAAATAATTTGTGACAAACGAGATACACACAATCGTAAACTGTAATACTTTGTACTGTATAAAATTATGTACTCTGATGTTATGTTTCGATATATCTTTCGTTTTAATATGGAGTGGGCTTTATTTTACAACATGGGACGACAATGCTTATTTTCATACCATAACAACAATAAAAATACCAAATAATACTAACAGAAAACATGTTTTGACATGATAAAAAATAAAGATGAAATACTCCAATGGCAGGGTTGCGCAGAATATTTTTTAACCATGCGAAAATGCTCCAAACTGAACTTTTAAATTATTTAAATATAATAAATGTAAAAATTCCTCAAATAATTCCATAATAACAAGTGCACAACTTTATTAGGCAAAGTTTGGTTTTTTTCCTGCTTTTGGTTCTTTGTGTTTTCAGTCAAAAAAAAAGTAGGTACAATCGTTCTGTGGAGTTACTGTGATCTTGAAAATTGTAGAAGGAATTGATTACATACATTAGGTACCCTTTTCACTGACCGTCCTCACAATACCATAACTCGGTTTTAGACCTCGTCTTATCCGGACCAAACATTCATGTTTTTAGATACTTACAAAATAAATGTTTGGTTTTTTTTCTCTTCAATATCAACATTTGTAAGGACATCAAGTGGATGTGTTTTTATTGTCTGAATGTGACATTTTGACCTATATTGAATAATTCATACAAAAGAGACATTGCAATACACGATAATATTTGAAATTGGAAACTCAAGGTTGTTGCTACAATGTACCAAGTTTGATTGATGATTATCGTCGGCTCAAGTTCAGTGGCAACTATTTCATACACATTCACAAGGATTTGTTTCTCACTATACAAATCCTTGACATTCAGGATCAGATGAAGTCAAGAACACATTCAATAAATAGTTACTGTAAATGAAATATGTAACGACCGAGATGAAGGATGGACATTTAAATTGCCATTACAAGAGGTACATTTGGTGTAAATAAAAAAAATTCTAGCAACATAAATCCTATGAACTCATTAAAAGGGTTTTTGCAAGTATTTTATATTTAAAGAGCAGACACCGTGATACTCACTGCATGTTGGATCGGATTAAACGTCCCCAGTCTCTCTTATTCTATTTATTCATGGTAAAAGCTAAGCAGTTATCCATCTTTAACACACAACGTAACACTATCAAATCCAAGAGAGGACCATATCATTCCTGGTGGCTGTCTGGTACAAATCAAATGTGTATGCATTCTTAATCCAAGTTAAACCCTTAAGTATGAAGAATTTGACAACAAAAGACATCGTCTGCTCACATGCTTTTTTTTTTTTTATCAAAACCAATTGATTTTTTTTTTTTTTGTGTACATCTTGCTTTGTGGCAGGAGAAAAAGTATTGACTAGAACTAAGCTTGGAGGCTTTGAAGACCGATAAACAGTCATAGTTTCAAACAGTTATTTATTTATGTTACATGTACCAATTGCGTTCATCCTTAGCTTGTGAAATCATATCTTATCTGATTGGTCTATATACAATAAGTAGATGTGTATAGATATAGGAAGATGTGGTATGAGTGCCAATGAGACAACTCTCCATCCAAATAACAATTTATAAAAATAAACCATTATAGGTCAATGTATGGCCTTGAACACGGAACCTTGGCTCACATGGAAAAGCAGCTATAAAGAGCCCCCAAAATACTAGTGTAAAACCATTCAAACGAGAAAACCAACGGTCTTATTTATATTAAAACGTGAAACACGTTCATGTATGAACTACATAAACAGACGACAACTACTGTATATCAGATTCCGGACTTATGACAGGTGCAAACATTTGCAGCGGGATTAAACTTTTAATGGTACCAAACCTTCTCCCTTTTCTGAAACAATAGAAATACATCACAACATAGAAAAACACAGTATAAAATATCAATCGGAAGGCTTAACTTATGTCTGTTTTTATCACTAGTGAGGTGCTTGGCTAGCTATAAAACCAGGTTTAATCCACAATTTTCGACAGAAAGAAATTTCTGTATCAAGTAAGGAATATGACAGTTTTTTTTCATTCGTTTGTTGTAGTTGAGCTTTTGATTTTAACGTGTAGTTAATTGTAAGTAAAAACATATAGCCCAGGCATTGTGGTTCATTTGTATAAGGGAAAAAAAATATTTGTTTCACTGAATGTAGTATAATCTTTTATGCCATTTTTATATAATATATAAAAAAGAAGATAGGATATGCTTACCAATGAGACAACTCTCCACAAGATACCAAAATGACACAGAAATTAACAACTATAGTTCATCGTATGGCCTTAAATAATGAGCAAAGCCCAAATCGCATAGTCAGCTATAAAAGACTCCGAAATGACAATGTGAAACAATTCAAACGAGAAAACTAACGGCCTAATTCATGTACATAAATGAACAAAAACAAACATGCAACACATAAACAAACGACAACCACTGACTGATTACTGGCTCCTGACTTGGGACAGGCACATACATACAGAACATATTTAAGAAAAAAACAGACGAACATAAAGTTTCATCTTTCACAGCTATTTATTGCAATAAATATCCAGAAAAATAGGTATTGGTGTTAGCATGAGCTTTCTGGGATCCACCTCGATGTTCCACATACACTCGGTCCCCTTTCTTTAGATTCATTAGAACTGTTGAGGTTTGAGAGTTCCACGATCCCCCACTGCTTGTGTTTCCCAAAGTGTATGGAGTGCCGTTTAATGTAATCTGATAGTAAAACACGTGGGTTGCGTATCCGACAATAGTACATGATATCTGGTAAATTCCCTGCGACGGTGCTGTAAACATACCAGTCGTTGGATTGTAGTGGTTCCCTTTGTTAATCTTTACATCTTGAAACTTGATCACTTCCGTACCGGATGAAGTAAGATCACTCCTCAAGAATGCAAAAAAGGCTGGTTTGTCGACATTTTCTGAAAAAGAATATATCGTATTCATCAAAATCAGTTTATAATGTTAATTTATGGTGTAACGGTGATGACATGATAAATACCAACAAGGAGCGAAAATAAATACCAATTGAAACCTAAACAATTGACGCTATGCATACAAGAGATTTTTTTTCATTTCATAACTAAATCTTTTTTCATTATCATAAAGTGAAAAGAACGCCAGATTGCTTTAATTACTTAAGCTTTAATAAACCAATACTTGGCTTAAATTCTAAAATAAGAACACATTATGTGTTTTTGATAGAATCCGCATATAATTTTAATGGTCGTTATACTATTAACAGAAAGCATCAACCTTCATCATGAATAATAGTTTTTATAATAACCTTGAAAAAATGCTACTCGAGATATTTCAATTTAACGGTACCCTAACAACATAAAGGTGAAGAGGGTAACAATCCGATCCAGGATCAAGCTTAGAATAACTCACTTGATATCAGCATACACATCGTATTTTTAAGAAGAATACACAATTACCTTGTTTACATGGTCCCTTTGTAGCCAGCAATGTTCGAAGTAGGTCTTCACTGATACAAGATGCCGTTATGCCTACAATAAAGACAAATGATTAATAACAATGTCAAACTTTCATACAAAAACATTGAACTGAAACAATGGAATAATTATGAAATGTCAAATTACTTACCAATGTCAATTGATAAACAGACAAGAGAAAAAACCAATCTTCTATTAAACATTTTAATTTTACTGAAGACAGTTGTTTTAACGGTATCAGAAAATACAGCCTGTAACACAGTTTAATACTGAATACTACATGTATTATAGACAAAATTCCACGAATATGTAATAAAGATACCACAATGTGTTACACTGAAATGTAATGTACCTTGTAATACTAGAACCATTAGATTTCCTAGAATAATATGAGGGACGACAAAATAAGTAACTAAAGGGTCACTGTACCATGTTTATTTTTTATTGTGTAATTTTTTTTATATGGTGTTTTATTTATTATGCGTGACTTCAATTCAATAGTTTCATCACGAAACTACCCGGAAACCCAACACCAGTTTTGAACTCAATACTTAACGAAATTACGAAACAAAATATGTAATGATTCAAAAGGAATAAATTTGCAAATGAAGCATATCTCAAAATCCAAAAAAATACAATGCATACACTCTAATATCCACGTTAGCTATTGTGAAATCTTTAGTTAGCTTCTTTAGTTCAATCGAGAACTTTGAAGTTGAATAAAAGTCCTTTTAAGCATAGGACATTTATGTTTAAATTGTAGGGGATGTAAATTGGTAATAATTCAGATCAGTCGTAGAGTATTTATTTAACTCTAATTGTTTACACACTGTCTTTGCATGAGAGATTAAGCATATATTAATTTACTTTTTCATTTGGCTTTGTGCCCCGGTTTGTGCCTTGACAAATATAATCGAACTGTGATTTGAAAACACTTATAAAAATTTGAACAAGTTCTTTCAAGCAGAAATAAAACGAAGGCACACAACATCAAGAAAAGTAAAAGTTTAAAAAAAACCAGAATGAAATAAAGGAAAAACTTATAAACTGAAAAATATCAATAATGAAATTAATTATGTCGCTATTATGAAAATTTCATTTGCATTTGCCCTTTGCCTATACGAATACACAATGTTTTTATTGGCATGTATACACTCGCCAAGCGTTGAACAATGTAATTATGTCAATGATAATATATTGATCTGTATTTCTTCTTTCATTTTAAACGATCGATTCGTTTTTCGAAAATCGTATAGTATATGCACTTGACACAGTGGTTTAATATTTAGAGTCTAATGGAGAATAAACAAAATATCGATCTCCAAGTTTTTTTAAAAGTTTTCCCATTTCCATGTTTAGCCAACTCAGTCACGTCCTTGCTTAATGCTGTATTATTTTGTGTTATTGTCAATTCCTCCTATTTTTAAAATAAATATATTTTCAGCTTTGCCTAACTATGGAAGGTATGCACCTGCTACTAGTTGGTGAAAGATTTTATCTCCATTTATTTTTTACATTTTCATTTTTTTAATAATATTCAGGGTCCTATTGTTTTAGGAGCATTCTTTGCAGCCCCGGATATGCAAGCCTTTGATCAATTTCTACTTAGTACCAAAAGAAGGGCAAAAGATACCAGAGGAACAGTCAAACTAATAAACCAAAAATAAACTGACAACGCCATGGCTAAAAATGAAAAGGACAAACAGACAAATAATATTTCACAAGAAACAACATAGAAAACTAAAGGCTAAGCAACACGAACCCAACCGAAATCTGGGGGTGATCTCAGGTGCTCCGGTAGGGTAAACAGATTCTGCTCCATATGTGTCACCCGTCGTGTTGCTCATGTTATTACAAACCCTGTACATAGTCTAATTCGGTGGAATTGCAATTAAGACGTAAGAAACATATCCGATATATCTGTGAAACGGTTACTCCATAACAGTCAACAAACTCGTGATAGAGTCCGTAAAATTTACGAAGGGATGACTTCAACTTTACCATTTGGAACTCTTTGTTTAATAGCTCCCGTGTGAGCAGCAACTTTCTATCAAGTAACTTATGATAGGACATACAAGTGCGGAAATATCGTATCAATTGGGAGATATATACTCCGTATACAGGCGCTGCTCGAATATTGCTATATAGAAATGAAAAGTTCACAATTGGGAAGCTGAAATCATCTTGTTTGTCGTAAAGTTTTGTTGTTAACCGACCCTATTGTCAATTTATAGGTGTAATTCAAGATATGAGACACACTTAACTGTATCTGTTGTATCCTTTATCTCTAGTTTGATGGAATAGATGCGTTCAACATAATCACCAAATTTTGAAATTTTTAGTGAGAGAACATCATCTATATAGCGGAAAGGAAAGTCAAAGGATACTGTTAACTTCTTATATTTCACCCTAAGAAGAAGTTCCTGTATGAAATCAGCCTCATAATGATTAGGAAACAAGTCGACAAGAAGAGGGACACAATTGGTTCTCATTGGGTGCCGACAGTGTGTTGAAAAACACGTCCTCCAAACGTAACAAATATGTTGTCAATCAAGAAATCAAGCATCTTGATAATGTCAGTATTAGAGTTTTTTGTTTGTAAGAATCCATGTGATCCTTAACCAAATATGATTTATCCCTCCCTAAGACAAGATACTTGTATCTACGTTGACCATTCTTTTTTATGAAACAAAGCAATACCAACTCTTTTCAATTTGTCTTTTAGTTTGGAATGGGGAATACTTGTGTAAAGTGTAGAAAAGTCTTATGTTTTTATACTATTGCAAGATAAAAGAGTCTTATATTGTATGAACTCTAAAAGATCTTTGGGTGTTTTTTTGTATCCACATCTGATTCACGCCACTTCTAGAATAGGCAGTTTCACAATAACTTCTAAGCCCGGATTTGATCGCTGATAAAATAGATGTTAATAATTTAGAAAGAGATTTTTTGGAGCAATTGGAAGGACACTTATGTAGTTTAGGTATCCAATACAGTGATGGAAGACCCAGTTCTCCCATCTTCGGTTGCAAGTCCAAAGGAACATAAAACAAACCAATGATTATCCAGGATTTCCTCTTTGGTAATTGTCATTAGGGTATATGTTGAGTTTCCAAGTGAATTGCCAATATCTAATTCATGTATCAAGCAGTTTATGTTGCTTGGGGCTTTATCTGCGTGGACAACAATATAGTTGTCATGGAGGTAGAACAAGTGTTTTGCAACATTTCAATGTACCAGTTTGAAATTTGATTTTCAGTTTGCCAAAATTGTAACATCATATTGGTGACATCCAATTTTAAAAAAACACGTTTAGTTACTGTTTCATGACTTTTCGTACACTATAGGACTATTTCTTGGAACATTTGAAAATAATGGTATATAAGTAAATGAATATATATTGCTGAATGTGAAGTTAAAGGATAATGCTTGGATCTTTTTCACAATTCCGAAAAGCTCCTGTATAAGTGTGGCGAAAATAAATAAAAGAACAAGTCAACAAGAAGAGGAAACAATAAATGCCATACAAATAACGAGTATTTGTTGAAAAACACGCCATTCAAATGTAACAAATTTTACATCATCAACCAATACAGCAAGCTTCTTGTTGATGTCAGAGCCAGAGATTGTTTATTTTGAATCAAAGATTTTTTATACAAAGTAAGTTTCTAAGTGAGCAACTCATTGTGATGAAGTAAAGTTGGTCTAGGTGTTCCTATCTGCCATTTAGTTAAAAGTGTAAGAAGGTAGATAATTCAAATGTTGAATGTTATTGCAAGAAGAGAGAGACATAGTGTAAACTGAGAGATTTTTCGAAACTTTTAGTATCCGCCTTTCCTTCTAACTGCCCCCTAGATAAGTTAGTTCCACAATTACTCGCAAGATCGGCATTAATTTCTGATACAATTGATGTAAATACTTTGAAAAGATGTTTCGCGGAGCGCTTGTTGGACCTGCAAATGTACCGTTGTTTGGAAGGACACTTTTGTAATTTTTTTTGAGTTTCGTATTGAATTTTCAATTAAATTTTTCTGTATTAATCATTATAAGTGCTGTTATTTACACAAATACGGTTTTGTTCGTTTTTTTTTTTTTTTTTTATCTTGCTGACAACTATATATTTGTCATTAATATAAGACGTTGAGCAATATCAAATTTTTGAAGTGAGATGTAACATGATTGATAATAATATCCACGTTTTCTTTTTTCGTGTTTAGCCCATTGCTTCACAGAATTGTATATTGGTTCTTTGATTAACATATTATGAAGAAAAATTGTGTTGACAATGTTCAGTTGACCAGTATAACAATGACATGCAGGATTAAATATAAATGAATGGGATACTTCTAAGTGCACAGGAGGTTAAGACTTGAAGTAGTCAACATTGAATCCTGCAACAAGTGTTTATCAAATTTAAAACTAACTTAAGTAGAAATAGGTGTGGTTTAGGTTAAAGATATGCTAAGAAAGATGTAGTCTTCATTGATAACATCGAAACCTGTGTTTGTAAAGGATAGTGTAAGGAAGGATTGTTTCTCTGTGACATCTATCTCTCCAAACGTAAACTTTTTGTTCAGATTATGAAGTTGTGAAAGAGGTAGTGAATATAGCTTCATGAGATGTGATGAATACTAAAAAGGTTCTGCATAAATGACAAAACGTCATCAATATAAACATCAGGTTAATACGATGTTCGTATTTTTTTCTACACCGAGAAACAGAGTTAAACATTGCAATCGTATAATATATAAGGAAAAGATGTTACAAAATGAATGGTGAAAAGATATAATACATAACAACAACTTTTGTCATTGCAATCTTTTTTAAGTGTTGCGAACCAACAAAGAACAATATGTATGAATCAGTATATAATAAAAAAATTTGTCCTGCT
Source organism: Mytilus trossulus (assembly GCF_036588685.1). Taxonomy (NCBI): domain Eukaryota; kingdom Metazoa; phylum Mollusca; class Bivalvia; order Mytilida; family Mytilidae; genus Mytilus; species Mytilus trossulus. The sequence continues at coordinate 87,894,583 of NC_086376.1, forward strand.
CTTTATGAAAATGCAAAGCATCTATTCTTCACTGCAGCCCTAAAAAACATTTTCAAAGCATATGCAATCTTTGGTAAGAAGTATAAATGTTGGTTATTGTTGCATGACAATAAGTCGGGCAATATAAGGAGCATGTACTTGCATCTACTTTTCTATCATCTGTCATCATAACGAGATCCTAACAAATTATATTCTCTATCGCATTTGTACTATATAAATGTTATTTGAATAACTACCAATATTAATATACATTGTAGTTTACATAGAGTGTGAATACCAACATACAATCGATTAACATTTTCGTCTAAAAGAAAGAAAATAGCTTAATTAACAATTGCATGAAGGCTTCAAGGCATGGGTCTCTAACATGTAATATGTAATTTAAGTATGATATACCAAGAATAATAATTCGATAAAAAGAAAAGTGATAGCGTTAAATATAGCATAGATCATTTAAATGTGCCCTTTAATCTAGATTCAATTTTATCATAAGGAGTGCAAATTATGCATTGCGTATTTCTATTGTTATCTTAAATGTAAACTGCATTTTATGGAAGTCAAAAATGTCCTTGACACACATAACGTATCAGTATTTACGTCTTTACATCCCTTTTTTGTTTGTTTAGCTGCCATGGTAGAGATTATTGAGATCTATAGAAATTATTCGAATCAAACTAGTGAGAGGTAAGTCCAGAATACTAACGTTTTATAACTATACAGTTTTATTCTTTGTTAAAGCGGCCATTAGGAAAATTTCACACAACGAAGACAATATCAATTTTTAATATGATTTTGTGCATGCATATTGTTGATAATTATCCATTATCTATTTTCTTACCGAAAGAATTTGAATAAATAAGGAATGATAATATATGTGATGAAGGGATCTTGTTTACCATACACTATTGTGAGTTATATAGATTATGTATACCCTTTGCATTCTTTGATTCGAATGTATAAAATAAACCCCTTTTATATACATTTCTATTTTGTACGGGTATTTAAATTCAAAATAAATGCATTCATGGAATATTTATTTGCAGACAATCAGAAAACAAAACCCAACTTTTACGTTGCCTAGAAACAGAAATGCTAGCGAAATTCTAAATTGAAGGGGTAAGTTAGAATATACCTTGAAGACCAATTGCAAGAGTATGTCATATATATATATAGTAATGAATTATGTAAAAATAAAAGTACGATATTTTTTTTATTGAGTTCCAAAAGCAAGCTGTATGTTGTATTAACAACTCTCGTCACTTGAAATAAAATGTTGGAAAAGAAAACAAGTGACAAAATTGTCAAAAGACTAAGATAATAGAAAGATTTGACAACAGGGTGCTAAAATATAAAAATAATATATTAAAAATTATAATGACCAAAAAGATAAAAGAACGAAAATTAAAACAAAATAAAGATAACAGAAATATAGAACCACCATCCAGACATGACTCTTATTCATATTATCATATTATGACGTACTTACTCAAGATTGATTGGGTGGTACATATACAATTATAGGTTTCATTGTGTGTGGGACAGTGATTCCACTTGATATAAACTCGACTTTTTTAATTTCGTTATAATGATAAACCTGTACTTAGCTCAAGAGTTATTCAACATATTTCTTTTATGGTAAACATTCTCATGGTGTAAAATTAAACAAATTTACATATTGAAGAAATAATCTTTTGCACACACCAGTTCCGGTGTAAAACTTTAATATATTGATATTAAAACTGTCTGTACACATCAGAATGTTTTAAATGCAATTTGACAAACAGAAGCGTTTAATTCTAAAATTATTAAAACAAAATCACATATCTATGTTGCTATTCACAAAATTTACATGTTAGTCATCAATGAACTAACAAATAGCCAATAGAAATGTCTCAATATGGTTCTTTAATGCTGGAAAAAACATTCGAATTAAATACTAGTGAATACATTTTTCGTATCACACTCCGTGCCGTATGAAACTAGAAACATATCTTCATGCGAAAAAAAGCCAAAAGGCAACAACCATAAGAGAATACTTTCTTTGTAAAAATTAGCAATTCATATAATAGAAAAAAAAATCGAAATGAAATAAGCTTTTATCAAAAGAATGAGCTATATTGATAAATGCACAAAGCACAAAAAGTTGGTCCATGTCAAGGTTACCTTATCAAATGATGAAAAAAGAGAAATAAGTAGGATTGCTCTTAACTCAAATACATGTATACCATCAAAAGAACAAACGATGAAGATGCGAACAATACCAGGTAACAGTTTGTCCGATTTTGTTTTGACCCATGATTTTGTCCTCTGCTGGTGGACTATTAGTCCCCGAGGGTATCACCAGCCCAGTAGCCAGTACTTCGGTACTGGCATGAAAATACGGATTTTTTGTGTTATTAAAATTTGCTGTTACAAAGTATTAAAAATTATTATAAATTAAGGAATGTATCTCCCTCATGCAAAGCTCTGATACTTTTCACGAATTTGGCTATACTTTTTGGACCTTTTGGATTATAGCTCTTCATCTTTTATATAAGCTTTGGACTTCAAATATTTTGGCCACGAGCATCACTGAAGAGACATGTTTTGTCGAAATGCGCATCTGGTGCAACAAAATTGGTACCGTTGATTTTTTTTTACTACCACTGGGTCGATGCCTCTGCTGGTGGACTATAAGTCCTCGAGGGTATCACCAGCCCAGTAGCCAGTACTTCGGTACTGGCATGAAAATACGGATTTTTTTGTGTTATTAAAATTTGCTGTTACAAAGTATTAAAAATTATTATAAATTAAGGAATGTATCTCCCTCATGCAAATCTGATTCTTTTCACGAATTTGGCTATACTTTTTGGACCTTTTGGATTATAGCTGAGCTTCATCTTTTATATAAGCTTTGGACTTCAAATATTTTGGCCACGAGCATCACTGAAGAGACATGTTTTGTCGAAATGCGCATCTGGTGCAACAAAATTGGTACCGTTGATTTTTTTTTTTGAAATCAGGGTTGGTGAAAAAAGGAAGCAAAAGATACCAGAAGGACACGCAAACTCATAGATCAACGCCACATGGCTAAAAAGGAAAAGGACAATTAAAATAGAGCAACAATAGTGCACACGAAACAAGATAGAAGCTAAAGACTAATTAGCCACACGAACCCTTCCATTAACTTGGATCATATTGTGACACTTCTAACACATGTCATGTGTCGTATTGTGAACTTTTTGTCAGCGCCACTTCAACAGTAAACATGTTCAATATAACTATGATGATTTGTGCTTTCTAGACATAAACTATTATTTTCAGAAACATATACAAGATGGCTTCATACAGTAAAACAAAGGACCCAATAAGGCGATGTCCAATAAAGCGACCTCCAATACTAAAGCATCTTCAAAATATAATGAGAGAATACCCAGAAGATATTCAAATTCTCCATGTATGTTGTTAAATATTAATTGTTTTATTTCTGCATTCCTCCTAAAAGAGCACAAATGGTAACATCTTCAAAGAAACGTACTCTAATTCATAAAGGTACTAATAATCGAAATTATCTTTCTACGTCTCGAGCTGATATTGAGTCTCGGGGATGATTTGGAAATGACCATGTATTTATCTATATTTATCATATACTTAGCATTAATATGATAGCTTTTGCATATGTGTAACGAACGGAAGTACACAAGCCATAATTTCCCACCCAGGCTGATAACCCATATTAGCCGGTCTGACAACCCATATCAAGGGCGCCTCGTGTAAAAACCTATAACAGTGCTTGATTATTTGCCTTACATAAAACTATTGTCGGAAGTATATGATAAAGCAAATGATACATGGCCTTTTCCATATCAGCCTGGGTATCATCCCTCAACCCATATCAGCACCTCGACACCGTCTCGGGCAGATATGGTGGTTTCGGGATGATACCCAGGCTGATATGAAAAAGGTCACGTATTAATCTCTCTCTTTATAAAGTATATACCATTAAAGAGTGCCGTATACAATGTTTAAGTATACTAGTCAACAAAAGAAACGATACACGACTTTGAAATAAAATTTATCAAAAAGTATTAAATATAAAAAAAAAATGAGATACACTATTTTAAAATGCTTTCAGTTGCAATGTATTCACATGTGATAATGAAAATCAAAACTTGTCGGAAAGCATCTAAATTCAGTGTAAACGATCGTAGGGTGTAAATTAGTTTTGCGGAAAGTTGAATAAAAAATCGACACATAATTTTCTAAGTTCTAAATAAAATTTCAAATTTGTTTAAAAATATTCAATATGCTAATCAAGTAATGTTCATGTTGTAAGTAATGGGTTGAAATATTGTTTTTTTCAAATTTTTGGGAAAAAAAGTGTTTTTTGAAATCTCAAAAAATGCAAAAATATTTTTTTTTATTTTCGTCTCAAATCAATGCTTTAGATATGAAAACAACACACAGTAAATTTGGAACCTTTCGGATAAGTTTTAAGATTGTTACATACTGTCTATGGTAAATCAGTTGATAATGTATACATTTCAACGATTTCTCGTGGGGACAAACTATCATATGCTTAACAAATAAACGAAGAAATTGTATGATTTTTAAAAACAACTTGATGGCAAACACTGTCTTTACCTTTAAATAAGAGGTTGGCATCATTATTTGGAACTTCTTTTTTTTAAATTGTCGTTTTATGTAAATTTTGTAAAAAAACAAAAAATCGCGAAAAAAACGTCACGAAAGGAAAAAAAATAAAAAATTTTAACGGATTTATATTTCCATAATATTTAAGTATTACTTCCTTCAATATTGGTCCATTGAATGGAAAACTTTATCTTTAATTTGAAAAAAAGTCTTGTATCGTTTCTTTTGTTGACCAGTATATATTAAATTAACTGGTAGTTCGAATCTAGTCGTCCTGATCTAGATGTATTAGTCGTAGGTTTATATGTTAAAGTTCTTGAGTTCGAATCCTAGCAGAGACACTAATTTTTTTCTACTTAAATTTTGAAAATAAGTCTTTTCCGTAAAATAATTCTAAGTTTTATTGTGGATGAGGCATTCCCGCCAAAATGTTACAAAACAAAGAAACTCAAGCTAAAGTGATCTGGACAGGGTGATTCGGCTCAGATGATCCTTTGTAGAACAAAGGACGGAACAGGCAAAGATGACATATGTTATATCTTTTTTAAATTTTTACATTTTGGAAGCTCTCCGATTACGTTTTGGGTTTCAAATTCGTCAACCCGAGTTTTTTTCAATTTCGTTTTGGGTCGGTTAACCGAGTGTTTTGTTTCGAACTAATTTGATAAGTTTCATTTGTACCAAACGTGCATATGTCGTACATAATTATAAGCCTGGTATATTTCAAGAGTTTTCACAACCATTAGTTCGATGACGCTGGTACAGTAGCATCATTTTTGTCCTAGAGGGTATCACCAGTCCAGTTAAGTCGTTATATATATATATATATATAATAAAAAGAAGAAAAAAAATATGTCAAAGAGAAAACAAATATTCTAAACACTAAGCTTTTTATTATTCTAGGCGTACTTGGCTTCACCAAGATTTGGCGAAAACAATAGACACTTGAAATTTATTTTCAAACAATTAAACTTTTTGTTTGTTTTGGCTTTGAAACTGATTTGATTTGAACGCAATGTATTCGTCTGATCAAGACTAATCACACGTAAATCATTCAGATAATAAGTCATGTGCTAGTATCTTTAATACGTTTGCAATTTCTGAGAGCAATGCTGAACATATTTTTCTATACCAAATAACGGTCGATTTTTATTATCAGTCATTATATCAGCTCAAGGGGACATACATAAAGTCTTTTAAATAGCATGACTTTTGGATTTGAATTATAATTGATCATTCGCTATACTTTCAGGAGCTCGTACAGAATGCAGAAGATGCTAAAGCGACAGTGATGAAGATCATGTATGACCAACGTCATATAAATCCACCGGGCGCAATAGGACAGTTCTTAAAGGTACTTATATATATAAAAAATATGAAATAGGAAGTGCTTTCTCTCTCATACTGATATTGTGTGTTTAAATAATAACAAATTGATACAGACATTATATATTTCAATCATAACAGTTGTGAAAGAAAATTCAGGAAATCACATCCAGAATATTTGCTGGATATCAAATGAAAATCCAAGTTGACATAAAGTTTATCAATTTAATAAACGATCAAGCAGGAAAATAAACGATGTAAATATATTGAGTCGGGTGTTAATTCCAAAATCTTAATATAAATAATTTTGAAGAAGTATATATAAAAAAAAAGGAATTACGTGTTACTATAAATTACACTCTGGCGTGTTTAAATTAAATGAGTAGTCTTTGACACGCAGATTATGATATGAAGTCCATTATCGCAACAGTAGAAAATTACATTTTAAATCAAGAGACAAATATGTAGGAGCTTTCGAGCCTTTAAGACAATTACAAGGTATAGTAATTAAAGCCAAAAAGATAATAGCTCAATTATTACATTACAATAAAACATGAAAACCAACATTAACAATCTTTAGATAGCAGAAAACTTTAGTATATTTTTTAAATATCGGTACAAGTCTCTAAAATACGTTCATTTTGCATTATAAAAATAAGTAAGAGAATTAGCCGTTAATATTAATTGCTAGCTTTATAAATATTTTGTTTTGAGCGTCACTGATGAGTCTTATGCAGACGAAACGCGAGTCTGGCGTACTAAATTATAATCCTGGTACCTTGATATATATCAAAGCCCCATTCCTAAATAATGTAGGAACACCATACGCCATCTAGGCAAAGCATGATCAATCTCGCATCAATCATGCTAATAGAAGAATATACAGTATTCAATTTCCGACAGGTGTACAACAAAATTACAAATTATAGTTATTTAATTTACATGAAAATAATAAAATCATTCTATTTATAATAATTTAAAGATAAAATAAGAAAAAACATCTGATTCCTGGTCCAAGGTCATATGTCCAACAAAGCACTGAAAGAATCATTTCTCTGCTGTTTAGCTCTTTCGCATACTTCTGAATATGGCCATGCTGCCCATTCACCATCCATGATATGACTGACCATTTTAATTTCAGTCACCTGCTCTATGTATATATAATGATGGTGTGTTTGATGAAGATGATTGGGATGGAATTAAAAGTGTTTGCCTCAGTCATAAAGAGGAAAAAACCGACAAAATTGGACGATTTGGACAGGGATTTAAATCTGTTTTCCACCTTGCAGGTATGATCACCTATTTTGGAAGAAATTCAATCAGTAGTTTTTCAGTAAATAAAAGAGATAAAGGTATTATTTTTTATCGATTTTCAGATATTATTCATCGAGCACAAGTTTTATGCAAAATGTAATCAAAATCTGTGACATAGCCAATTAATTGTCCCTTGACCTTTTGGTGTCTGCTCATTGAGTATTTCCCGTTTGATTGATACAAGTTAAAAAAAATCTACAACTTTTTTTACCATTTTATTTAAAACGTAACGTATAGTATTTACTTTCTGTGAAGTTGTTCTTATCCTGTCGTATATAGTAGACTTAAAAACGGTATTCATTTTGCTCATGATTCTCAAATTTGTTTTTAAATTACGGCTTAAATGAATATGTTGGAAGGTTTTAGTGTTTCGCAACTTACACAAACAATGCAAGATACCCACAAGTCTTCGAAAAGTACAAATGTTTTCTATCACTTGTATAATTGAGCCAGTTCATACGAAAAGGTACAAAAAGTCCTAGTAACGTTTGCGTGTCTGTCGCATCATCCATCCGACCTCAGATCAGACGAGAGTACCCGCTGAATTTAAGCATATCACTAAGCGGAGGAAAGCTTTTGGTAAAACTTTACAGGACACGTTATCAAAGTTTGTCATAGTATTTTTGAAAAACAATTTTATCCGAAAAAAAGTAAATTAATGTAAACATTCATGAGATTGTCAATTCTATCCCGAATTTGTCAACTAAAACATAAAAAGACATATAAATATCTAAAATTTTCGTAATTCAGCAAGTGTAAAATCAATTGTTCCCGGACTAAAGCTATACCGACCAGAAACTTTAAAATGTATGTCACTAAAGAGACAAAAGTCAAGAATTTCAGTCAGTTCTACAGGTTTAAAGAAAGTTAGACAACATTAAAACATGAGGGAAAATACAAAAACTATGATATCTTATGTTTTAGAAATTAAAATTTAAGTTAAGTTAAGTTTTTGTTATTATATAATCCAACCTTAGTTGTACGGGATTCGAACCGTTGCCCGGTTTGATTGCATTGCTATCCACATCGTTAGTGGGAGCCTTATTCCACTGCTACCGGGGTTAACATTATCAATTGGCAAATCAAGCCATTTAAACTGTACTTTGAAAATGATTGAAAAATATGAAATAATTCACTAAAAATCTTTATTAAACTAAAGGGGGGGGGGGGGTCTCAACACAGGTGCGTGTAGCTCACAGCTTGATGATATGAGGAAAAATAAATGTGTCACAAGTCTACTACCAATATAATTATGCACACTTTTTAGAATTTCGTAAATTTTTCCTTTTTGTAGCTTTTCGCATGGATTGGCTCATATAATTAACACATAGCTCAGAGGGTGATGGAGCAGATTGGTACCCCTAGAAAACATTTTCAACCGCGGCGAACCCAAGATTGACAATGCTTTTTTATTTTTTTATTTAGACATTCAAATAATATAATGAGAATAAAAACGTAGAATTTTAGCATGGTTTTTAATAACTTGATGTAAATTAAATTCATTGTCCTTTAAATTGTCGATATTTGATTGGTCTAGACGAGAGCGTAACATTTAAAAAAAATTGTCACCCGCTCAGCCATGTGGTAGAGTAAATTAACACCCTCGTATTAGCCAATCAAAATATGGTATTTCAACGTATATATTATTTTATTTACACAGATACCCCCGTAGTTGTCAGTGGAGACACTATGTTGATCATCAATCCTTTAGATGTCGACAGAGAATGTGGTACGGTATTCTTATACGAGATTGAACACATCAGTAAGACTGGGATATTTAAATCGTTTGATTTTGATGAAAATGCTATCAGAAATAATTGTTACCCCGCAACTCTATTCTGGTTTCCGTTAAGATCACAAGAAAGTGAGTTATCGAACAATATTTGTACGGACGTGAAAATGAAACACCTTTTGTCACTGTTTGAAGAAGATGCAGCTATTGTGTTACTTTTTATGAATACCTCAGCAGAATTGAAATACATAATCCTACACAGTTATCGGATCCTGTCATACATATCCAAATATGTTTTGCAAAAAATAAAAGATCTGATTTACAATCGTTCTGGAGAAGTATGGCAAGGAGTTCAGAAACTGAAGACAAAAAGAATGAAACATTTTCCATCGTTATTGACGCCGAAACACAAATATCGTCAACTTCATTTCTTGAAATAGATAATTGGACTATATGCCACTATCATGCTAGTCTTTCTGATATGTCAGTTGAATTAGGGACACTGGCAAGTGACAAAGAAGTTGCGTGTCTCCCTTATGTTGGTGTGGCATATAAGAAATCGTCGACAGCTTGTCATACAGGCCGAGTTTTTAACTTTCTGCCGTTGCCAGCTTCCTGCAAAACTTATCTTCCTGTTCACGTAAATGGAAACTTTGCTTTAAGTCAGAATCGCAGACATTTGAAATTATCCGACGGACGATCTGCCGATAAATTCATAAAATGGAACAAAGGTTTAATTGAAGAAGTGTTGTCCGAATCGTACATGACTTTGGTGGATCATCTCATTGAAAATAGCCATAAAAATAAAAATACAGATGAACTAATTAATGACGTTTATAAGTGCTTACCCAATTTGGACATAACAGAGGAAATATGGCAGACTCTAGTAGACAGGATCTACTTGAAAGTAATTGAGAAAGCAGTTTTCTATTCCGATCTTGGCCAGAATGGCAGGTGGGTGACAAAAAATAAAGCCATCGCATGTGATGTAGACGGATTGTTGAACTCTTCCTCTGAACAAAGACAAATAATCAAAACACCAGTTAAAGATGTTTTGCTTAATCTGAATAAACCTGTAGTGGAGGTTCGACAACACATGATGGTGTTGGTCAATAAGGGAAATTTGAGACAGATTACGCCTTGTGAGTTAGTTACAATGGTAAGAAATAGTCCGCTTTCATATTTAAATCTGCAACGGAAAAATAAGGTTGCCCTTCTAAATTATTTAATTTGCGACCCACGAAAAGAGTTCCAAGGATTGGAACTGCTACCATTGCATGGTATCCAGTTTACAACTTTTCACGAAAAAGCAGAAAAAGTATTTGTGCACAGATCTGAAGAAGTTAAGCTATTTCTTGGTGAAAAACAAAGATTTATCTCACAAGACCTGCCTGACGAATTATTTAAAGATCTGAGATCAATGGCACTAAAAAGTAAGCATATAAAGTAATGACATGATAATTATGAGGATATGTAATTTTGCTTGAGGTAATGTAGAAAACGGAACATTTTGATATATTGTGTTTATTATCTTTTGACGTCCAACATCTCACATACATATATACATTTTGTATTTCAATTTAAATTGGTAAAGTTGGTAAGAGGTCATTTGATAAATATACATAGATATGCCTTTTTCCAAAAAGACATCGATATTGTCTGTTGTAAATATCTAGAACATTGTTCAGAATATGATACCGATTGCCGATATATGGTGTGACGTTGTCAGTTTATTTTAGATTTATGAGTTTGACTGTCCTTCTGGAATCATTTGCCCTTTTTCCATAACGGTCTCCTTTTTCCATAACAGTCTCTTGGTAAATACTCCACAACCTTTTTATACTTGGGATGAATTTAAGTTAGTGCATAGTGTAAAGACGCATGTTAATTGTTAGGTATTGATAAAAGATAATACCTTCGATATTGCTCATCATTAGGTCTTTCCACCTTTCCGTGGAAAGACCTGTTGATTTTGTTCTAATTATTATTTTTGTTTCTTCCGCCTGATTTTTCTTGCGTAGTTTTGTTATTTTATAAAATGTCGCTTAGATATTTGGAGTATGATATCGTATAGTTTATACGCTTTTAAAATTGACAACCGCGAAACCAAATACTTTAAGTTGTAAGAGTTGTCCTCCCAAACACTGTTTTATTGTGACCACTACTCCTTCCCAACCGTAAAAGATTACGACAAATTTATTTTACCAAATTGCTCGTTACATCTCAAGGATTAGGATATTCATTTGGACCGACGCTTTCCAGAGACTCCATATGAGAGTTATTTCCCCTTATGCATTTGATATTCACAATATGCGTTTCTAACTGGTAAACCATAAGTGATAGAGACCTATTTTTTTTATTTAAGGTCATTGGTCCAGAAAAAATTAAAATAAGGTCAAGGTCATTCTAATTTTGATTTTGGCTTATTTTAATAAAACGTATATTATGTCGACAAATTGTTTTTACTAAATATTTAGTTGTAACTTGTCGTAGCTTATAAATTTTGGTAAAAAGGGAGTTTTCACCCCTTTTGCATTTAGAATTATGTGTAAAGTGATATAACTCATTAAGCATTCATATTAAGGACCTAGGGTATTTTGATTTAAGGTCCTTGGTTTGTGACCTTGTAATTGAGGTGAAGGCCATAGGTTAAAAGGATTTTTCTTGATTTTGACCGTTGCTCTAAATTCATATTTTTACATTATAAAGCCATAGGAGCTGACATTTTATACTGATTTGTAATATTTTGATATCAAAATAGATCTTTACTGGTGGAAAGACCTTCAATTGTCCTCTGAAACATTGATTTTTTATTGTCTTTGTTTTTGTTTTAGTTGCTGTCTCAGTCACTTATTCTCTTTGATTTCTCTTTGTCAACTTTAACAGTTTCATAATATATACCTTTCTTATACATGTAAAGTTCCAAATTACTTTAAAACGATTGTCATCTCACTCGAAGTTTACTTCCGATAACTTCAATTTCAATTAGGCAGCAACCATTTGATTTTCGGGGGGGGGGATTGTTTTTTTTGGAAAAAAAAGTTTGTTTCCAGTTTTTGGAGAAAAAAATAATTTGTTTTTGATTCTGAGAAAAAAAAAATGTTTGTTTAACCCTCAGCTGCCACTATATGTAATGCTAAAATTTAAAGAAAAAAAATGTTTTCGACTTGTCGTGAAAAAATTGTCCAGAAAAAAACCCTAATAGCCCCCCCCCCCCCCAAAGAAAATCAAATGGTTGCTGCCTTAGCATACTTGGCTTCAGTTTATGAATTACTGACATGCTAAATACAGGAGATTAGCAGCTTAAATAAACGTGATTTTTTTTAAAAGTTATAATATTTTTTTTTTTTTTTATTTCTATCACAATTCAACTTTTACATTAGTTTGAGATATAAGTTATGTTGATCTGTATTATACATTTTTTATCGCTTTTATCTGTATTTTTCCTTTATGTATTTTTGTGATAATTTTCATATCACTCGTGTAGAGTGAGAATGAAAATTATCGCTAGTTTCCAAGGTCCTTAGCAACCGCGTATTAACCTAATTCATGCGCTAAAGTGTCGGCCAATCAGAAAAGATTACCCGGAACTATACAAAAAAATGTTATCGGATGACTGCGCTGAAATGTGATTTCTCGTTTTAATATTTTACCGTGAATTTCGACGTTAAATAATTTATTGGAAGTAATAAAAGTAATCAAATCAGGTTTTAACAAATAAAAAATGTCTTTTTACACATTAGTCTACTTCAAATCATCGTAGGTCTGTTTGCATGTACATTTCTTCATACATGTATATTTCTTCGTCTGCTTTGAAAATACATTAAATATTCAACCGTTTACTTCATTGATCTTCATTTTGATACCAAATTACAGCTTATCAACAGTGAAAATGGTTTTCGTCATATTTGAACACGCCGGATGGTCAGATGAGACATCTTTTTTCAATGAATGAACTACCTGAGCGACTACATATTTATATCAAATAAGCCTACGTCAAAAAAAAATAGTACCACAAAAGAAAATGCATTATCATCGTATAAGATATTTTTATTACTGAAATTTAAATAAAATGATATTCGAAATACAAATAATAGCGATAAATAGATTATTTATGTTTTTTTAAACTCGATGCATTTTCTCATATAAGTATCAGTTAAACGTGACCAACTTCTTAATATTAGTCAGACCGTACGCGTACGGTCCGACCGTATGCGTATTTTGAAAATGTACGCATACGGTCCAGACCGCACGCGTACGGTCCAAATACTCATACGGTCTGGAACATATATACTAGTCAAAATTAAAAACAACGTACTAAGCTATATATATAGGAAAATAAATAAAGCTAAAATTGTTATTCATAGCGTGATTTTTTTTTAATATCTTTTCAATATTTATGTAAAAGAAATAGATTTCGGAGTTATTCATGTAACTAAAACTTATAGAGTAAGGCTTCTGGTCACTTATCAGTCTTCCTTCCCTTCTTGACGTTCTTTAGTAATAGACCTTCCAGTAATAGTTTAAAATCAAGACCGAGAGTTCATAATCTCTCTTCAAAAGGATCCAAATATATTTCATGATCGAAAAAATATAAAAGGAATAACAGACGCTTCTCCTTTCTTTTGAAAATATTGGTGTAACACATTGGTGTAAAACATTGGTTAATAATTACTTGACTCTTATATCTATAAATGTAGACATTCCACATACTTTGGATTCATTTTTTTGGTGTGTATTAATTTGCATGGATTAAGGAACACTTGGATATTTAATTTCGTGGTTTTGACGAAGGATGCATACAAGACTATAGAAAATTTGTCATTCATTGAATATTTGATTTTGTGGTTCAACTGTACCAACGAAATCCACAAAAGTTGGTATTCAAATCCAAAGTATATTGGTATATTTCAAAAATAATTAAGGAGTTATTGAAAAGGTTAATGAAACGTCGATTTCAAACATTAAAAATAAACTCAATGTCTCCAAATTTTTTTTTTAGGTCCGTAGAGCGGCTGTTGGTAGTCATATTGAAGAATGATATAATGAATGAAAAAAAAGGAGATGTGGTATGATTCCCAATGAGACAACTCTCCACAAGAGTGCAGGTTCAATTGGAATGATAACGATAATAAGGTTCAAATTTCATAGTCGATACACTAGTTAAAATGCATAATAAGATTAACGTATCAATTTTGTTTTTGCGCCAGATTCACACTTTTATATTAAATGTCTCATCATTGAGACAAAAAGATTTAAAAATCCAATACTTATTTAAAAAATGAAAAGCTTAAAAATTAAAAGGGCACGGAATCGGAACTTTGATGGAAATATAATCCTTTATTTATAATAAGATAATTTGCAAAGTTTGAAAAAGCAAAACCAAAATACTGGTTTCTGGGGGGTTGATACCCAATAGTTGGCACCAACAGTCCACAAGCAGCGGTATCAAACCAGTTATAGAATTCTGACAAGAACATTAGATGCAACGATGCTTACTGTTTTTGTGTTAATCAGGAACCAATTCACAATGTATAGTAGGGACCATACAATTGTCAGAAAGGAATGAAACTTAGACCTATAAATGTAAATTTCTGTGTCATTTTGTCTCTTGTGGAGAGTTATCTCATAGGGAATCAATCATACCACATCTTCGTTTTATATTTTATAATATCATTCTTCTATATGACTACCACCAATACCACAACAAAGGGTTTGAGACATGGAGTTAATATTAGATTCACATGGATATGCAAAGAAAATGTTTCCTTTTTTGTTTCGTAAAACCATAAATAAAATAGTACACAATAAGGGTAAAAGAAGAAAGAAGATATTGTCCGTTTTATCATAAATATATTATGGGGAAAAAAACGTCATGTTTGTCTCGTCAGATTCAATTAAAGCAAAGGGTCATCATATAAATATTACAAAACTTGGTATAATTCAATAGAATTAAATCAGATCTAAATGTCAAAATAATAGTATAAAATGAAAAGTGGGGAGTATCACTCTGAAGCAAACTTCAAAAATAAAAAAAATAAACATTATTTGATACGGGATAGCACATCCTTACTTTTAATTTTTACGGAAATGTTGTTAACCATGTCCGATAATTTAAAAATGATCCATGTAAACTGATCGCTCCTTCAAATAAACTTATTCTAAAAGGTTACCAATTTAACACTGTAATGAGATCATTGAATATTGTTTTTATTGGTATAAATATTGATGTTGTTATCAGTAAATTGAAAGCAAACTAAATATTACTAGTATGTGACATACATATACACATTCATGGATTTACAATCTGTCGATACCTGGAACTTGGTATTGTACAAGCTCATGTTTTCTCTGACTGTTTATGACGTCTTTAACTAAATCTATTTGATTTTTTATTAGTTGTTAGTGGCTTTGAACTAGCTGTCAGATAACTGCGAGTACTCTCAGATCTGTTCCTAATGTCTTTTTGTTGTCGGGATGTACAAGTACCCGACCACGTTCACTTGTATTTAGTACATCTGATGAGTTGGGCCATTTTGAACTGATTTTTATATTTTTTTCTTATGTTGTATTGTTATATCACTGTATCAGGTTAGGGGAGGGTTGGGATCCCGTTAACATGTTTAACTCCGCCACATTATTTATGTATGTGCCTGTCCCAAGTTAGGAGCCTATAATTCAGTGGTTGTCGTTTGTTTATGTGTCACATATTTGTTGTCCGTTCATTTTTCACATAAATAAGGCCGTTAGTTTTCTCGTTTGAATTGTTTTACATTGTCATATCGGGATCTTTTGTAGTAGACTATGCGGTATGGGCTTTGCTCATTGTTAAAGGCCGTACGGTGACTTATAGTTGTTAATGTCTGTGTCATTTTTGTCTCTTGTACACAGTTATCTCATTGGCAATCATACCACATCTTCTTTTTTATATATGAGCAAACAAGCATTCTACCTTTTCTTAAACGCACAAGGGACTTTATCCGTAATACATACGAATGAGAAGATGTCGGGTTAAAGGCAATAATACACCAATCCAACGATACAAAACAAGATCTTAAATGCAACATAGAGTTAACAACAATACATATACAAATAAGCAATATATCGGTTCCGAGTCTTTTAAAGTTGTGAAAAAATATTAAAAAACTAAATAAAAAGTCTGCAGTTAAAACTTAAGTTTCCTGATAGCGAAATAACATGAAGATATACCAAACTACAATTACAAACGGGCTTTATAAATATTGACAGAAAAATGAAAAATGTTGAATCAATCATCTAGTTTTGTGTAATACTCATATTTAGTCATGCTACCAAGCTCTTGTTTTAAATGATATAACACATGACAAATGACATCTTCACCTCATTTAGACGTTTCATAACTGTAAAAGGGTTAATATTCAAGAAAACGTTTACAACTTCTAGAAAATTAAGACCGTTGCGGTGCCGTAGGGTAAATTAAGAAATCCTACGTAGATTGATTAAATGAATTCTGGATGGTTACATCAAAATAATTATGTAAATTATTCCTTAAAGCGATTTTCACAATCAGAATGTGTATTAGAAAAAAATATATGTATTTTTTTTATTTTAACTTCAATTTTACTCTTAAATTGAATTTTATACATGCTTAAGTGTTTTGTCAATTACAGGAATGTTTCAATTGTCAATTCTTGGGCCAGAATCCATTTCGTCTATGCTTGTACATATTTTTCGTCACTTTTGCAACATTTCTAACAACGGGAAATACATACCAAAATATGAAGCATCGCCTCTCAATAAAGGGTGGATCACTGCGGTGTGGAAAATGCTATCTAACTATAAATGTTCGATGATGAAAATTTTTGACAAAATACCATTAATACCACAACTTTCCGCTGACGAAACAAGAATAGAACATTTTTACGCCCTGAAAGGTGAATATATTCTGAAAGAGTATAAAGGCAAAGGGTTTAGTAGGTCTAAACCACTACCAGTTGCAATTATAGAAATGCTTGAAGCTGAAAATATTGAAATTCTAAGCCCAAATTCAATCATCGATGATGCTGATATTATCGGAAGTTATGTCAAATATCCCACAGAAGGGTGTATATTAGAACTTTGTGAACAACGTCCGGGTCTGAAGAAGAAATATGTTACTTATATTGGAGTCACCGGAAGTATGTATCAACCTATGGATACTACCGCCATTCCGTTTGGACAGCGAGAGGCACTTGTAACTCGACTCAAAGGTATATTACAAAATTATCCAGAAAAGCACTCAGTCTTGAAAGAAATTCTGCAAAATGCTGATGACGCAGGTGCCTCAGAGGTACATTTTTTGTACGATATGCGTCAACATCAAACTGAAACAATATTTAGTGATAATTGGAAAGTCCTTCAGGGACCTTCTTTGTGCGTTTTCAATGATGCATGTTTTACCGAGAATGATATGGAAGGAATACACAATCTTGGTGTTGGAAGTAAAACCGGGGATCCAATGAAGACAGGGCAATTTGGAATTGGCTTCAACGCAGTTTATCACATTACAGATGCCCCAGCCTTTATGTCTAAAGGTGACAGTGCTGCTTTAGGTGGGATGTATTGTGTTCTTGATCCACATTGTCGATATACACCTACTGCAAGATTTGATAATCCAGGTATGTTAATGAAACTACAGAAACTCATAGAAATATACCCTGATGTGTTTAATACTTTCCTAACTACCACAAAGCTTACACGTGAGCATGGTACTTGGTTTCGTTTGCCCTTGAGAAATGCGGAAATGGCTAGAAGCTCTGAAATCAGAAAAATACCCTTTACACAGACTGACATGGAAAGACTATTTGTAGAAATGAGCTGTGACATTGAAGAAAATTTGCTCTTTCTACTTAACATTAAAAAAATAACTTTATCGCGTGTAAATCAGCAAGGAACACATTTCATTTTGAACAGAGTAGAACTTTCACATCCCCTAGATACACAAAGGATTCACCTTAATTTTAAGAAACGTTTTAAAGAATATAATGATATGATTAAGCAATCTTCCATTGACCTAAACTCGATTTACATCGAGGAGTTTCGATATTTTCACAAAATAAAAAAAATACAAGATAAAGAATCAATATGGTTGGCTGTCCAAACATTAGGTTTTAGCGAACCAAAAAAGATAGACCCTCGATTGAAATCAAGTCTTCAAAAGAAAGAAATTACTATTATACCACGAGGTGGTGTCGCTATTCGGATATGGCCAACAGCAGGCCATAACGAACTTAAATCAAAAGCATTTTGTTTACTACCATTGGATATAGAAACTGGACTAACTGGTCACGTGAATGGACATTTTTGTGTTGATATGTCAAGAAATAAGCTGTGGGGTTCTGATGTAGACTTTGATAGCAATGTTCGTGGTATTTGGAACTTAGATCTAATTCGTTTTAACATAGCTTACGCTTACGCAAGTTGTATGGAGTACATGAAAGAAACGTTCTCTCTCAACATAGAGTCTCAGTATAATATTGGACACTACTTAAAATACATTCCAGTTTTCAATGAGGCAAAACGTTTTTTTTGGAGAGAACTAATCTACTACCTTTTTCTTCAATGCAAAACACGAAGACTGGAAATATTTCCGATCTGCCCATCTAGATCATATGCTAAATCCTATTTGTATGAAGACTTGCAAACAACGAAGTGGGCAAGTCGGCAAATTAAAGGAGAAATGCCTGTATTAATTGACGATCTCTCTGACCAAATAAACTACGAGGACGCTTGTAGTTTTCGAACAACTTGTGTTGAATTAGGGATGAAGTTGAGTTGCTCACCAAGGTTGGTGAAAGATACTTTGATAAATGTATGTACTTTTCATCATGCAAAATATACCAATCAGTCTGTTTCTTACCATATTTCAACTACACCAACTTGCATATGCATTGAGAGTATATCACCGATTGCCACATTAGATTTTTTCAAATCATATAAGCTAAACGTACCAGGAAGATTTGAAAAAGACAGGTTCAATACTTTAAAACTAGTTGACCAGATTAAACAAGTATTGAAATATTGCTCAAGAGAAAATAAATGGGACATATTTTGTGGTGCGCCTTTGCTGTTAAATCAGTTGAGTGATATTTTAGAAATTAAAGACAGAAATGATCTTATATTGACGGAATTTTGTGATTTACTTCCGGAGTCTCCAGAAAAATTCGTACACAAATCACTTTTAGACAGTTTCAATATATACAGAGACCATTTTCTTGTTTTGAGTATAGTCAAATTTGCAGAACTTTTACCAAAATCATTAGAAATAAGTCAATATAAACTTAATAGACCGCGTCGTCTGGTAGAAAGTGATTATCGTCAGTGGTTCAATGATTTTTGGACATATATCGATTCTGAACGTTTGCCTCTTACGGATCTAGCTCAGTGGTGTTTATTGCCGGTAACTGTAATGTCTACGGAGTGGCTCTTCCCCGTTAACATGTGTCACTTGACAATTGACATCAACTCTTTCATGGTCAACACGAAACTGTATTCAGTTTTATCGGCAATGTCTCTACCTACATCATATATCAAGTCTAGAGTGTTGTTTGATCTGCAAGCAAAATACCATGATATAGATACAACACTGACATGTCTCCATTACTGGCGAAAACGAATTAATCCCGAATCGGAATTAACGAGCGAACACTGCATGGTTGTTCTTATGTACCTCATTAAAGACATCTGTATCGACAACCGAGAAAAAATTCAGAAATTAAAAGATTTGCCTTTGTTTCCAACATTAGATAGGGGCAATATATCTGTGACAGGAAAGAGACTTTTAATATTTGATAATACAATCAAAGTACCGACAAATGGATTGATAGGTTTGTTTGATAATTTAAACATACTAGTGCTGCAAGATTTTACAGGTCTTCATGTTTCAGTTTTATATAAACTACTCCAATGTGAGATCATAAATGCTGGAACTTTGTACGGTAATTTCATTCTTAAACATTTCAATTACATATCAGAGGAGAGGGATAGAATTGTTCACTTGGAATTTATCAGGGATAACCTTCTGCATGACCAACATTTACGTCCTCTTTTACCCTCATCAAGCATGATTTACAATGGAAATAGTTTTCGAAAGGTCAGTGATTTTTTTGACGGAACAAATGATATATTTTTAACCATGTGTACAACATCTGAATTTCTACCTCGTCCATCTAACAACATAATCTGGAGAAATTTCATGGTCGCTGCTGGTATGAAAATTCAGATGTCTGAGGATATCATTCTCCAATTTGCGAAAAGAATTGCAGATTCAGTGTTACAAAACGAGACATACTCTCGAAGTGAGGTGATTGTGAAAGAATTCCTAAATTATGTACATACTTGTTCAATGCATGTTGATTTTTTATCTGAATTGTCCGAAATAAAATTTATAGCAGTAGGGGAAAATGAAGACCGTTACGAAAAAATTCATCCGTCGTACAAAACCAGCCTTAGACTAGTTTCATACAAAACTGCTATTTCCAATCATTGTCTGAATATAGGATGGACTTCAGCCGACATCCTACCAAGTTATGCCATGCCATATAATAGCAAAATTGAAAAACAATTGAATATTAGGATACCTGATTTTCAAACTGTAGTAAAACATGCTACAAATATATGCTTGAAGCTAGTTAAGACTTGTGGAGAACATTATCAGGATTTTATTAGAGACGTTTTGAGCGCTCTATACGATTATTTCTACAAGCATCTGGATGAAATCGATAATCTTCACTTCATTCCTCTTGTGCATGTTAGAAAATACAAGACATTTGTTAGAGCTAACCAGTTAATCGTAAATTTGGTAGAAAATGATGAGATTGCTCCTTATTTGGTTAAATTGCCAATTGAATATGGAACTTACCATGAACTATTTACAAAACTTGGTATGCGAACTGATCCAAGTATAAATTCGTACTGTAAAGTATTAGAACAAATTTACCGTCATACCGGAGAGAGACATCTAAGCACTAAAGAAATTGACCATACGAAAAAAGCAATACAGGGACTAATGAAGTCATTACAAAATCTAGAAAGTTCTTTAGCTGACATTGAAGTTAACGTTTTGTACTTGTTGTCAGAAAAAAATGTTTTAATGCAATCAAATAATTTATATTATGACAGCTTAGAAATTCCTCGAGAAAATTTGAAAGGAAACGCTTACTTATGTTTTATGGCAAAACTAGATTGTCTCGGCTTAAACGTAGCCGAGTTACCGGATTTGTTCTCGATGTTGCCAGAAAAACACCGCCCAATATCAATAAAGTCAATCCTTACTGAAAAATTAACATCGTTTTCTACAAAAGAGAGTCAAACTGTCTTAGATCTTCAGGAATGTCTCACAAGTGACACTTTTATCACAGCTGTTTTTAGATTTGTTAAACATGACCAGCAGTTGTTTAAAAAAGAATTCAGTACAAATACAATGAAAACAGTCTTTGCAAGGCTAAGACGTATACGCCTAATATCAGTATCAGAGTTGAAAATATCATTGGTAGATGGAAATGGGCTAGAGTGCTCGACCACAGAAAAAGTGTGCTTCTACTTGGAACCCGATGATTTGATGTATATTGATGACAGAACCTTAAGTACAAATGATTGGTTACAATCTTATGATGTTCAACTTGAGGAAGTGATTCGTACTATTTGCAATTATAAGGTTTTGCGTGGAAGTTTACTAAAAATTCTTTATAATATGCATGCTCAATTACATATGATTCAAGACAGATTGACAAAAATCGGAATGCCTTTTATTGAAGATGCAGTTATAAATGAAGCATGGCTACCTAGGTCAGGTTCCTTTGTCCCAGTAGACCTGTATTCATGTATTCGTAAGGCATTACATCCCATTAAAGTCAAAGAATATGCAGTGATGGAATATCCAACAAACAATTTCGACGTGGAGGAAGATGTTCAATATATATATGTAATTATTAAAGGTATTACAAATAAATCTGGAATATTGTTTTACAGTGTTTATGCCGGTGATAAGTTGAATGAATTAGAATCCATTCATCAGGACAAAATTCTTGAAATTCATACAGGATGTTCTGAGAATGAAACCAATCAGGATAGTAAAAAGTCGTCTTCATCATCGTTATCTTCGTATCGTTCGAGTTACCAAAGCACTTCCAATTCTGCAAGAAGTTTTCATCGAAGCGGAAATTCAAATCCTCAAATCCAATTGGGACGTAAGTTGCTCGATCAAGCAATATATGATTACCAGACAGGTATAGTTACCTTCGATGGGATTGAGAGCGACCCCTTCAAGGGTTATAACTGGGTTTGCATTCAGTGTCAACAGGTAATTATCTAACAACAATAATTTCTCGATTTTAATACATGATTACTGAGGCCAAATATTATTTAATAATCAGCGGAATCACACATACATGTAAATTATTATGCGAAGAATCATACATGGATTTAAATTTTACTCTCTAATATAATAAAAGAAGATGTGGTACGATTCCCAATGAGACAACTCTCCACAAGAGATTAAGTAAAATGACAGATATTATCAAATATAGGTAACCGTACGGACTTCAAAAATGGGCAGAGCCCATACTACATAGTTAGCTATAAAAGGCCCCAAAATTACAATGTAAAACAATCCAAACGAGATAACTAATGGCCTTATTTATGTACAAAAAATGAACTCAGATATTGCTTCCTATATTTAAACTCAATGTTTGTTGTAATTTCACAAATTCTCAATATATTGTTTTATTACAGGCTGCAGAAAAGGCAATTAAAGGTGCAAGATATGCCACAAATGCTGACATGTTTGTGCTTTCACACAGTCTGATTGCTAATCTACCCGAGGGTGATAGTAAACTGAGAGATTTAGCCCTACAATTAGACAACATCTGTGGCAACATTAATCGTATGAGATATCCCGACTGCCAAGGCATTCCAGCAGAAAAATATTGAAGAGCACTAGCTAAAACAGCTCTGCAAATATCAGAGGAAATTGTTAATTATGTGTCAGAGAAATATTTTCCGGAATAGAATTTCCATGGTTTGAAACTTAAACTACGAATGAACAGTATTATATGTGTTTGTAATTTCTATTAAAAAATCATATTTGAATGTTTGATGATATAAATAAAAGTAATAACTTTACGAAGTGCCTTTAAAAAAGACAACACATTATATGGCTAGACAATTTTTATTAAATTTGAAAATAGAAGGAACAACATTCCTCACACAAGTATTAATGTACATGTGTGTCTCTCGTATCGTCATTTTCAGTAACGAAACGTGTACTTAGTTGTGTAAGGACTGGAATCCGAAATCGTTTATCAAATGTTTAGTAAGAGATGTGTGTAATTGTGTTTATGCAAAACTCGGTTAAATTATTTTTGACAGAAAAATGTTGCCTACCGCGAGCTCTTTGCCGGGATATTCTTATTTCAAAATTTAAGGAGATAGACTTTACTTCTTTTATCAACTGTTGAGCAAATTATAGACATGTGTTTTAAATAACAAACTGACAATAAAAAAATAAATGAATCTACATGTAATCGAATTTGTCAAAACCAACAAATTTTGGAAAGCGGTCATGGAACTTTGTTAATTGCTAGTATCTAGATATAGGAAGATGTGGTGTGAGTGCCATTTAAGAATATTTCAAAGTAATTGAAATTTTCTTTTATAACAGATTGATCATAAGCCTTTTGACACTGTTAGGAAAAAGTTAAATAAATTACTGTGTAATGGAATGTATTACAGTAACAATTGTATATGCACAGTTATTACATCTATATTGTTTGTCCTCCATTTATTGGTTTTATGCATTTTTGCCATTTCTAATATCATTGTATCAGTAGTATTTTTGAAATAATTTTGAATATTTTCCCAGTTCATTATGTAAATGAATTTACTTGTATAACAGATAACATAGAAAATCTGCTTAGTTTTAACATTACTGTATATATATATGCCATAATGATCAACAGACCATTAAATCAATTGAATATTTGTTTATGTTTGATAATTTATGTATTGTAAGCAAAATAAATAAATTGTTAGTTATCGCCAAACGAATAATGCTAGTTGATGGTATGAACGAACATTTGTATCTCAACATTTGAAATTCTTGGTTTGATGGATTCATTAAAAATTGTAAACCATATAAAAAGAATACTGTAAACCAACTTATTTTCGCGAGCGATTTATTTTTGCGACTTTCGCGAGTAGAAAAATAACGCGAATATAAATCGTCGC
This sequence comes from Mytilus trossulus, assembly GCF_036588685.1. Taxonomy (NCBI): domain Eukaryota; kingdom Metazoa; phylum Mollusca; class Bivalvia; order Mytilida; family Mytilidae; genus Mytilus; species Mytilus trossulus. The sequence continues at coordinate 87,918,830 of NC_086376.1, forward strand.
GAAAATGTAAAGCTTGGATCTTTTATTTATAAACTACATCAGGTAAATTACAAAATCGCGAAATTAAATTGGCGAGAAGTGGACAAGAAAGGCTGAAACGCGAAATAAAGTATCCGCGAAAATAAGTTGGTTTACAGTAAGCTATTATGACAATATCGGTAAACGAATCAAGTGTATAAGTTGACAAATTGATCCCTCTGTCTACAAATGTGAATTTTAAACTAATATTCTATTGGCAAACATATACCTAATTATATTGATTGCAAGATTTTTAATACTTTATTTTGTTATATATCAAATTAAAGTATATGTACCAATGTGTTTTGATTGTTGTTTAACGAATAATATAATAACAATAGCTTATCTTGTCTTGCTTATCTGGTACAAACTATCACTCGTGGTATCATGATCTCATTATTGTTTTGCCTCTCTTATTTTTTTTTTATAATTGATACAAAAACTTTACAATAAATAATGAAAATCAAACCTTTCCAATCAACGAAAAACATTGAAGACAACTGCAGTACTCCTAGCTTGGTGCAAAAATTTCCCGATAAAAATGGTTGGTTAAACCCGGCTTTTATAGCTCACTTGTACAACAGTTGTTAATAGTTCCGTTGAATTGACAAAATTGGTTTGGTTACTCAAACAAGCATACTTGGTAAATGGGACATAATCTGGGATACAGCAAACACAATTGTCTAAAAATACACAATAGATGTACAACAGCAACTTACTGAGAAATAAAAACAAACATACAAATTAAAACAAACATACAAATTAAAACAAACATACAAATAAAAACAAACATACAAATTAAAAAAAAACATACAAATTAAAAAAAAGCAACCCAAAGACGAGAATAAAAAGGCTAAAAAAAAAATAATATTATTACCGAAAGAAACTTAAAAACAAAATGTTCCTGAAGAAATGGCAAAATCAAAAGCTCAAACGATTGGAATACAACTGTTATATTCCTGATGAATTGGCAACGGTGTTTTCTTGTGTAGACAATAGTGGATTAATATTGTTTGGTATCTAGCTTAACCTCTTTCTTGTGTGGTAGTCACTTACAATTCCATTAGATTAACAACAATGTGTAAGCAAAGATTCAGACTAAATAGTTAAACTTACATGTAACAGTGACAGTGATAGAAAAAAATCAAAATGAGTAAATACCAATATTAATATTCAATGGCAAACAAAATAGAAACAACACTGTTATATAAAGGCAACAGTAGTATACCCCTGTTCAAAACTCGTAAATCTGTGGACAAAAAACCACAATCGGGGTAACAAACTAAAACCTTTGTGACTGAATAGCTGCTTAAAACCAACCTGCACTAGGAATGCATGTTCGAATTATGTGCCTCGAAATGATACGGATGAAGCTGTATCTATGGTTTATTGTCGAGCCTGCGACTTTTGTTGCAGAAAGCTTGACATAGGGATAGTGTTCCGGCGGCGGCATTAGCTAACTTCTTAAAAGCTTTATATTTTAGAAGGTAGAAGACCTGGACGCTTCATACTTTGTATATAGATGCCTCGTGTTACGAACTTTCCGTCAGTCACATGTCCAATGCCATTGACCTCATTTTCATGGTTCAGTGTCTACTTGAAAAAAAAGTTCAGATTTTTTGTAATGTTAAATTCTATCTTATAAGTAATTGAATATCTATATTTGGTATGTGCGTACCTAGCAAGGTCATCATGCCCGTCAGATAGTTTTCACTTGACCTCGACCTCATTTCATGGATCAGTGAACAAGGTTAAGTTTTGGTGGTCAAGTCCATATCTCAGATACTATAAGCAATATGTCTAGTATATTCAGTGTATGGAAGGACTGTTAGGTGTACATGTCCAACTGACAGGTGTCATCTGACCTTGACCTCATTTTGATGGTTCAGGGGTTAAAGTTGAGTTTTTGTGTTTTGGTCTGTTTTTCTTATACTCTATGCAATAGGTCTACTATATTTGGTGTATGGAATGATGGTAAGGTGTACATGTCTAGCCGACAGGTGACATCTGACCTTGACTTCATTTTCATGGTTCAGTGGTCAAAGTTAAGTTTTTGTGATTTGGTCTATATTTTTAATACTTTATGCATTAGGTCAACTATATTTGGTGTATGGAAATATTTTACGATCTATATGTCTCTTACGCAGGTTTTACTTGACCTTGACCTCATTTTCACGGTCCATTGCTAAGTGTTTGTGTTTTGGTCTGTTTTTCTTAATTTATAAGCAATAAGTCAACTATATTTGTTGTATTGAAGAATTGTTAGCTGTACATGTCTGTCTGACATGGTTCATCTAACTTTGACCTCATTTTCATGGTTCATTGATCAATGTTTCGTTTTCTTGGTTAATGTTGATATATACCTGTATGTGAAATTGAATAATGAAGATTCTTTGATCTTTTTTGTTTTTACAAGTGAAGGAACTCAGACCTATATGAAAAAAGAAAGGTCGACCAGGAGATGTAACAGTTAGTTAAATCGTCCGTTTATAAATAAGGTTTCAACTCCTTCAGGCAAAGTTATCTTTAGATGAATTTGGCTATTTATTTTTTAAAGTATTTTTGACAAATAGCTCTTCAACGGTTTCGGTACTGATACATCCTTCGATTTCAAATGTTTGGCTTTGAGCGTTCCTGATCTAGAAAAGCGTTTCGAACGTATAAAATTATTCATTTTGTTTTAAGTACATATAGGAATGCCGGAAACTTCTACCTCCAAATTGAACAAATATGTTGTCGTTGACTATATACAAGTAGGAAATCTTTTTAGTTTTTAACTTAAGTTTGTATAGTTTTATGTTTCAATACGTTTATATATTAGGTGTACAATGCAACACTGTCCTTTGACCAATTCATAAATCACTGTAAACATGGTAATAAGCAGTTTTGAGTTGGAATATTATGCATTACAATACTACCTTATTGCTTAATATCTACAGTTTTGGGAACATGAAATGTGTGTTGCTGGTTTTGAATACATTAATCAAATGATTTTTTATGTCTTATGCAAACGTTTTTTAATTCCTATGTGTTATCAAAGAAGGACATCAAGATAAATTTCTATTGTTCCAATCTAAAAACTAACTAAACTTTAGTTCATGCTTTATGATTGTTAAATTAACACGTGATATTTGTATTTCCAAAGCAGACTTTATTTTAAAATACTAGTATTAACTACATCCAGTTAATAAAACTAATGAAGTACTAGCTAGGGACAATAAAATTGAAAAATAAATCAAGGCAATTCGAATTTTTAATCTTTTACTTTTATTAATGTCTCTACTAGTTTATAAATTCAATGGAACATGTTAGTATGTTAATCGAATATACTTATTTCTATTGCATAGATACTTCACTGCTAAAAAGCTAAATATATCGCATTAATAAATTACAATCCATTGCTTCGATAACGTAAAAGTTATGTGGAATAATTGCAAATGAGACAAAAATCTATCAAAGATCAAATAACATAAAAGTTAGCGACTACATGCGAATTACATTTTCACATGTTGACACTGTAATGATATTTTGGTTTTAATCATATTATTCTTAACTTATTTCTTAATAGAAATATAAACCAGTTCACAAAATCTGAAAGCCTTCGACATTAATACACTTATGCTCATTAATCCGGAAGAAATACAATAAGGAACATTCATAAATAAAATTGAATCGAGGTATGAATATAATATGATTCATAAGAATTGATGACACATGACAGCTAAACAAAATTCACATATTGACTGTGTCAACGGTATTGTTTGTACATGGATTCCTATTTCTTCAAAGTGCTGGCATACATATCCATTTTGTCAATGGACTTTGTTAGCTCTGTAATAAGAGGAAACACAGAAACAGTTATTTTCATTATAGAACAAACTTGTGCCATCAGCATTTATACCGAAATGTTGATTTTGTAATTTACTGAGGGATCCAAATTGTTAGTGTTTTGTACGATATTCTATTTTTATTAATCAAACAAGAATGTGTCCAAAGTACACGGATGCCCCACTCGCACTATCATTTTCCATGTTCAATGGACCATGAAATTGGATAACAAATATAATTAGGCATTAAAATTAAAAAGATAATATCATAGGGAACATGTGTACTAAGTTTCAAGTTGATTGGACTTCAACTTTATCAAAAACTACCTTGACCAAAAACTTTAACCTGAAACATGTACTTTCATTTTCTATGTTCAGTGGACCGTGCATTCGGGGTCAAAAGTCATCAAAAACTACCTTGACCAAAAACTTTAACCTGGAGCGGGACAGACGGACGAACAAACGGACAGACGGACGGACGAACAGACAGACGGACGAACGGACGCACAAACCAGAAATCATAATGCCCCTCTACTATCGTAGGTGGGGCATAAAAACGTAATTATTTAAGAATGACTGAATAATTCAGCAGATGTTCAGCGAGAAAAATTTTATAGTGTGAATTGTAAAACTATCATTGAAGATAACAGCTGCTCCATAGAAGTGTGTATATGGCTTGTACACATAAGTTGTTACACATACTATTTCTCTCCATTCGGATTGAAATATGCTCTTTAAAAGTTTAATAGTACATCTTAAAAATGTAATTATTGCACACCTAATTCACTGATGAAATGTGGATTGTCTTACCTTGTGTAGTAGTCTTCATTGATTCGTAAAGCTCAGTACCATCCTTTGTTAAATTCGCACCTTTCTTTTGTCTATTGGTAAAATGTGTTCAAAATAGTCATATTAGAAGCAGTAAAAAATAGTCCTAATACTGATACTATATTTATTTACATAACGTATTGCTTGTAATGTGAATTATTTGTCACACTCGATACTACACCTTTTAAGTACCAGTCTCTGTAAGAATCAGGCAATTTATGTAAAAATCAAAACATGATAAAAAAAAAAAACACCGAGCTAATCATGCTATTCAATACTTACCATCATTCTGAGTTAAAAATTATTAGTCTTTCGTTTGTGTGTGTTTGGTAATATCAAATAACTCGGTTAGAAAATTGGTTAGAATGATAGCAAATTACAGAGTTATCTCCCCTTATTCGTAAATTCCTGGTGCATTTCAACCAAATTGTATCTTCTATTACCAGAACAGAACACGGATATGAATGTTATTTTTGTGCATAACTACATATGAACTGAAATCATTGTCAAATTGGGTGGGTTTTTTTTTGTCATGTTTTCACCACTGCCTGATTCTTAGGCAGACTGGCACTTAAAGGACAAACTATCGATTGGTCAAAAGTAAACAAAATGACAGTTAACAAATACCCACATACAAATAAATACTCATTAAGCACTGATTCATTATATGATTTCATTTTCACTTCTTTTTACAATTACATTTTTTCCAAGATTTCTGATTTGTTTATTTGTCGCATAAAAAGGAATATAGGAACGCATTTCTCGAGTTTTTTGTTCATAGAATATCTAAAATTAAATAGGACCATTACAAAATATACGGCACTTACCTGCCAGAAACAGACTTAGGTGAATTTTCTGAAAATGAAAATAATATTGACAACAATTTGTTTGTTTTAAATTTTGTAAGGTAAAATAAAAAAGAGAATAAAAACACCTTTGCTATAGTATTAAAACTAATTACATAATGAGACTTGGGAAGACGAAATGTGTTAAGAAATGAACATAACTAAAATTCATTAAAAGCTGGAGGTGGCATAGTGATTGTAGAATACGGGAAGGAATAAACATTACGCAATATAAGTCAACAACTCACAAAAAACTCAAATGTAGTTGTACACATATGAATTAAAACAAATGCTCCTTAATGCGTGTACCTATCAATGGAATTGTTGCTGTGTGTCAGTATCCAATATTTGTTTATCTGTTTATTGATTATTTTCTGAATTATCAGCATAAAGAATAAGTGAATAGATATAGGAAGATTTGGTGTGAGTGCCAATGAGACAACTCTCCATCCAAATAACAATTTATAAAAGTAAACCATTATATGTCAATGTATGGCCTAGGTTTCGTGTCCAATCAATTGTGTCATACTATTAACATACCACATGATCTGTTCTTCATTGATTCGTATAGGTTACCTTTAGTGTCTGATAAGTTGTTCGTTGTTGCTTTTCTATAAAAAAAAAAAAAAACCGAAACGAAACGCAATGAAATAGTAAAGAACTTATCAATTTAATAAATGTACAGTCGTCCATATTTCTTAAGTAATCTAAATTCCTGATCACATTTATGCATCTTAGTTTTTTCTATAATAACCTGTATAATGAAATCACTATTTTCCTATTTTTGTCCATTTCTATATAATAAGGATGTTCTTATCCCGGGTATAAAAACAAGGCCGTTTTTGGCAAAACCTTTTCAATTTTTGATCTTCAGTGCTGTACAACTTTGTACCTTTTTCACTTTCGATCTTTTATATCTTGGCGTTATGTATTCGGGTTAAGTTTTCTGTAATTAGTTAATACTTCAGTTTCTTTATGTTAACTCTTTCATATACATTTGATAAAAGTTACTGTTTGCAACAGCATGAATTGTTCTATATAATAAGAATGTTCTTATCCCGGGCATAAAAACAATGCCGTATTTGGCGAACCCTTTCAACTTTGATCTTCAGTGCTGTACAACTTTGTACTTTTTTCACTTTCGATCTTTTATATCTGGGCGTCACTGTTGATTTTTGTGTGGACAAGGCGCGTTTTTGGCGTATTGAATTTTAAACCTGATGCTTTTTATTACCTATTAATCATGTTTTTCTTTGTTTAATATGTTCTCCTATTTATTTGTATTGTAGTCCTGTAATAGTATGTTGTCATCTCAATGTTATATTTGAACTTTGCCATTATAGTGCGAGGTTTGGCATGCCACAAAACCAGGTTCAACCCACCACTTTTATTCCCCTTTAAAAGTGTCCTGTACCAAGTCAGGGAGATGGCCATTGTTATATTATTGTTCGTTTATGTGTGTGTTGCATTTTAACGTTGAGTCGTTTGTGTTTTCTCTTATTTTTGAGATATTGAGATAAGACGTGGCACGGTACTTGTCTATTCCAAATTCATGTATTTGGTTTTTATGTTATATTTGTTATTCTCGTGGTGTTTTGTCTGATGCTTGGTCCGTTTCTGTGTGTTTTACGTTTCGGTGTTATGTCATTGTTCTCCTCTTATATTTAATGCTTTTCCCTCGGTTTTAGTTTGTTACCCCGATTTTGTTTTTTTGTCCATGGATTTATGAGTTTTGAACAGCGGTATACTACTGTTGCCTTCATTTATTATAAATGCAAGTAAATTTTTTGTTATATTTCTTTTACGAATTTTACATGTATGATTGTTTCATTTGCTCAACAAAAATGATTATATTGAACAAATATTTAGCTGATTTTATTCTTGAAATCAGAGTTAGGTAAAAAAGGAGATTTGGTATGAATTTAACTATTGTTACTTCACTTACTTGCCATTTTGTGACTTTGACGTTTTATCTGAAACTTAACAATAAAATTAACTGTTCTTTATTTATTTAACCTGTGATTCATAGTCGATAGTGAAATAAAGGTCACTAAAAACAACGCAAAACAAAATATTGTGAATTTGAGTGCTTGAAAAGTTATTGCACATACCTCGATCAACATTGATAAGTTTTGATTCAGAAATACATGTAATTGATGCAAGCTATACTTCATAGCAGTTTAAACAAGGGTAGTAAATATAATGCCTACCCATGTTAAAATTACAATACAGCATGCACCAATTATTTCGATGTTGATTAGGACAATTAAGGTAATTTCTATATCCGATGTGCATACGTATAGATCGTCTGTGCAAGTGACTTTCCGAATAAGACTATTTACCGGATTTGTAATAAGTATAAGCAACACGACGGGTGCCAAATGTGAAGCAGAATCTGCTTTCCCTTCCGGTCGGAGCCCCTGACATCACCCGAAGTGTTTGGTGGGGTTCGTGTTGCTTAGTCTTTAGTTTTTTTTATGTTATGTCTTCTGTACTATTATTTGTCAGTATTTTTTGCCATGCCGTTATAAGTTTATTTTCTATCTATGAGTTTAACTCTCCCTCTAGTATCGTTCGCCCCTCTCTTCCATGAACTTCCTTTTTTTACAAGCTCACGACTGACGATGTAAGACAGAGGAGTCTTGAACAGCCAGCATGCATTTCGAATTGCAACTCATTACAGTCAAATTAAATGAACTAATAACAACATCTGCATCGTTTCAGAGTTTGAAGTGTTTGAGGATAATGAAATATATTAAATGCATGCCAATTTGATAAAATTCATTATTCTGCAGTAGTCAATATACGCATGTGCAAACACATTTTATTGGATTTCGAGCATGGGTTTATTCACAAAGCGAAATAAGCACGTAATATTAGAATTATGGACAAAAGTTACTTCAGGCAATGTCTGTGGATTGCAAGGGGGATTAACTATTGAGTCGAAACTTCAAGAAAGTAACTTGTCTAAGGGTTTCAAACCTTAACATATATTATAAATGTAAACTGATTAGCCTAGCTAACTTCGTCTCGGGGAGAATTGCCATTTAGATTTTATTTTATGAGTATTAATAAACCAGAAGATTATATCAAAGAAACTTATACCAACTTTCCAATTCATGGGCGGCATTTGTATTAATTAAATATCACCAAAGGTAACTTAAATGTGTTTTTTTTTGTTATTTTCTTTACGTTTTGTGGATGTTTCGACACTTCAATCACAATGAAAAATTGTTAAACGAAAAATATTTAAATATTTAATTTTAACATACGTTTTTTGATACTGCTTACGACTATTAAATGAAATATAAGAAAACTGTACTTTGTACTTTTCATTTATGCGCAGATAATTTGTTTTTAATATCATGCATTTTTTCAGATAACAAACTAGCTTACCACATGTTCGGTCATCCTTCATAGATTCGTACATTTGAGTATTGCTTTCTGATGTTTTATTTACGGTTGGTTTCCTGTAAGCAAAACCATGTACATTCTAATACATGAACAACCATTCGTTTATGTATAGTTTACAAAATAAATCATAATGAAATTTTTTTTTCTGCTTTAGAATTTACGTTATATTGGTTATTTAGCTCTAAACGTTACTTCGAAATTATACAGTTCTAGTAGACTGTTAGTTCTTGATGTTATTGAACGCTCAGTAATCACAGCTTCGGTACTGATAGTGTTCATTACCTACTATGTAATGAAAAAACAATCCGTTGTTATATTAAGAAATAAAAAAATAGCAAATATTTTTACTCCTTGAGACATACATACCAACTAAATTTAACGTATTTGTACACTGTTCGCTTTCAATTATTTATGTTTGAGTGCTCCGTATGATGACGAATCCATATCAGTACTTCAATCGTACAATAATTTTACAGTACTTTTATGTACATTGCTTTTATTTAACTACATTAAATGTAAATCTATACGTAAATATTTTACTTTTCATTTTCAGTGTTGATACTTGACATTATTACCGGCTCAGTAGCCAGTTCATATGTTCTGTCAAGAAAATACGAAAAATGTTTATCACCATCTGTTATTTGATGTATCAATAGTAAGCAATGCATCTATGGTAAAAAAAATTCTGGGGTTTACTTTGATAGTTAATTAAGCACGAAAAAGCAGGTCAATGGCATCACGAAGTCAGTTAATTAAGCACGAAAAAGCAGGTCAATGGCATCACGAAGTCGTGTAACTTCCAAATTAGGAACATTGGTCGAATTTGGCAATATATTACCGAGGATGCCTGTAAAACTTTCGTCTGCTCGCTCGTAACGTCACGTATAGACTACGTAAACGCTTTGCTATATGGAGTAAATGCCAGCTTAGTCAATAAGTACCAGCGAGTACAGAATACGGCAGCCAGGCCCGTTACACGTACCGAGAAACATAATCATATAACACCAGTTCTTGTGTCTCTTCATTGGATCCCGGTGCAGTACCGAAAACAATATATAAACTTCTTTTGTATACTTTTTAAATCCTGCATGGCCTAGCGCCCGTCTATCTTGAGGAACTCATTAGTGCCTATCAACCATCAAGATCTCTTAGATCGGAAAATGGCATGCAGCTTATACAACCTCGCGTACGCACCAAAATCTATGGAGAAAGACGTTTCGACAAAGCTACTGCGAGCCTCTGGAACAATCTTCCTAGCCATCTAAAACATGAACACTCAATCGAACGTTTTAAGAAAATGTGAAAACCCATTGTTTAGACTCGCTTTCAGTGATTACATGTGACTTTTGATACTAAAAATGACCTTTTAACTTGTTCTTTTCGTTGTGGTATAATATGCCTTTTAATTAAGATTATTTATTTTTTAACTTTTCTGTTTATTTTGGTTTTTTATATGTGTTTCAAAATTTTATTTCATTCTTATTGCATTGATTGTTTTAATGTTTAACACCTTTTATTAACTGCATTGATTGTTTTGTGTTAAGCGCTTGGAGAAATTTTAATTAGATAATGCCCTATATAAATAATAAATAGTGAATAATTAAAGTCAGCCTTTATATGCGCATATGCTTTATCATTGATATGGTCAAAATCATAAATAAATGTTCACTAAACTTTTTGTATACCTTACCCGTATTTTGCAACATTTAAAATGTATTATGGGTTCTCAAATTTGTACTGTTTCGCATTTAAAACTGTTTCAGTGTCAGTGACGAAACGTTTTCAATTTCGTTTGCTTGAAGCAACACTGAAGAGATTTTTATAATCGAAATGGGTTTGAGGTGGAGTACCATATTCCATTAACATTTAAAATACTTTTAATTTAATGCTAAGTAATATTTAATTTGGATTTCACTGGTTTTCTTTGCAGATATATTGTATATATATAAGGTATTACTTTCATTTTTGTTTAACCTAAACAATGTCTTTTCTCAAATTCAATAAGCAAAGACAATTGAAAAGACTCTAGTTTTTATATCTCTATCAGATATCTATTCAGAATATTTGGCAGAAATGTGTACCATTTTTGTCCACCATATCCCTTGAAACACGGTGAATATAATGAATATACAAATATATAGTATGCACTTACTTTATTGATGTTTTCACTAAAAAGAAATAATGAATTACATGTAATATTGACTATAAGGCAGATCAATATTCATAATATAAGAGCATTTTTCTACAACCAAGAACACTGTGCTATATCTTTATATTACTTTTACTGTTAGTTTACCGTGCTGTTAAACTTAAATGAGTTTAAACTTAATGTTTTTAATAAAATCAGCTAAAACAGTCGAATGAAGGTATGCATGAACAATGCAACATATAGAAAAATCATTAAGAAAGTGTTTCAGTTATCAGTCTTCTAGCATACCTAACATGTGTCTGGCATGCAAATCAAATTTCAATTTCATATTTGGAAATGTTAAGACAGAGAAGAATAGGTTTTTCTCAATCTGAATGCCGTATATTTGCCTATAATTGCTAAAATCACTTATTTGGGGTCTGGTGGATACATATCTAATACGTTAGCATAGCACAACTCTCTTTTTTATATATAATAGAGCAAAATATGATAATTACCTTTTGTTTCTTTGGCCATGTCTTCGTATGCATTCATTTCAGTAAGATGCACTGATTCTACCCTAATATAGAAAACATTTATTGATTGTTGCTTGATTGCAACCACAGGGGATACTATTTCATGCATTCTTATTAAATTAGAAGGTAGAAAAAAATTGTGTGTGAGGTATTCCTTACAAAAGAACGCCATAATGGCCCCAAAGCTTGCATTTCCGCACTAAAGTGCTTTATTACAATATTTCAGAGAATTTGTTTTGAAGTGGAATTAACTTCTTCTACAAATGTTATATCAAAGAACTATTGACTTTTCCCTAATTATGAGTCCAAAATTCAAACTCATAGATCGAAAACAAACTAAAAACACCACTGCTTAAAAAGAAAAAAAACCCAAACAGACAAACAATACTACACAATATATAACCTAGAAAACTAGAGATTAAGCAACACAAACCCCAACAAAAAAAATTGGGTGATCTCAGGTGCTCCGGAAGAGTACTTATGACTATGGTATGGACTACGGTATGTTTCTAACGTAAAATCCGTATATAATCTCAGATAATCTAAAACTCGTTTCAAGTTTAATAGATATACTACATTGGGTGTAACTATGAAAAACACAAAACGCCACATGAGCAAAGTTTTCGCTTGTTGTCATCATTTAGAATATATTTACATGCACTGGAAGTCCGTAACAAAATAAGAAACTAGTAGTTAGAAGTATAAAAATGTAGATAACAGAAACAAGAAGAATCAACCATATATATATTAAGGATAAAACAACATTACACAAGTTTTACAAATGAGCTTATCAAAATGTATGCTCTCCTTGTCATTTAAGGGCATACGATACAGTTACAGGGAAGGCAATGACGTTGCTAACGTAATTTGTTATTTTCGCGACGTCAAACTGTGACATATCGGGAAAAGATGCATTTTTCGACTGATTTTTATCATTCAAACTGATTTAATTTGAAAACGAGTTCATGGACCCCTATTTTTCAAAACGGCATTTTGTTTCATTTTGCAGGGAGATTATGTGACCCAAATTTTATAAAACTGTAAATAGAGGATTTTTTTTAATTTTGATAAACATGCAGTAAAAAATGACGTTTTTTTCCTAAATTCATGAACATTTGGTAACTATGAGTTATTCTGAATAAAAAAATGCATATTTTTTTTTTATTTTTATAAAATACAAGAATTACAGATAATTTAACAAAAAACAATTTGTGTTTATCTTTTATAACAAAAAAGTTATGTCTTTCTTTCGAAAAAGAAATTGTGGCCACAAATCTGAATTTTGAGCAAATATACAAAATTTCGACCTCATTTTACTCAAAAAGTAGCACATGAAGGTATATTTTTCATTACATATTTGATTTAATCAGGTAAAAAATAGCCTATATGCAAATTTTCATGAACTTGTAAATACAGGATCAAAACTGTATCGTATGCCCTTAATTAAACAACAGTTTCGCTTACACTCGATTGTTCATATTCGCTATATATGTCATCTTACTTATGCCAAAAAGTTTATCGATCTAAGTAGTCGAACTACGGTACCACTAGCATGTCAACACTGAGGACGTCAATTCGAATCGTGCACGTGGAAAATCTTAATTGATTTGGGTTATCGGTTTTCCTTCTAAGTTAGTGGTTTCTTATCAATAATATTGTATTTACCTTACTGTAGATTGATCAGTAGGAAGATCTGAAAAGTATAATATAGATATGTATTTCCACTACATACGTCACAAAAATGTTCTGAAACGTTTATCTTTTATTATAACAAATGTTTATATCATTTATGTATTTGCTGCAAAGAAACAATTTCGTAACACATAAACGAATTTTGTTAGAGCCTAGAGGAATTGATGCATTACCAGAACCTGAACAGAACACACTGATAACGATTAATTTAAATAAGATAAACATTTAGCAAAATAACACACACAAACTTGCCTACTATTTTATATCTCCATGCTAAACTCGGCATGACTCATCTAGTCTTGTAAAGAGCAAGTACTAAGAATCATATTCGTTTGAGCATTTGATGATATTGAATACAAGTGTCATTTATTTATCTATTTCCAATACCCTTGTTTTCGTATTTTATCGAATTTGTACTTTATCAAGATAGTATATATGTCATTAGATCACGCCTATATTATGTCATGCATATGGCAGTTGTTCTCCATTCTTGCTGTTGGTAGATACAAATTAGCGTTTGATTTTGTCAAATTTGTGGACTGTCTGCTTTTTCAATTTCTAATTCATCAGAATAGAAATGAAACATCGCATAAACCATTTAATACCTGCTAAGTTTGTCTGATTTGCATACGCTCTGTGCTGTTCTGTGTGGTTTAGAACTTGTTTCCTGAGACTGAAATAGGAAAGAAAAAGAAGAAAAATGAATTTAAACATTGGAAGTAGTTAGTAGCACAAAAGCAGTGAAAAAAAACATAGGTCGAAAAAAAACTAAAAACACTATGACATACATTTTATGTTATAGCGAACAAAAACAAAAACTCGCGAAGAAACGTGAGTAAACGTAGCGCGAACTCACGCAAAAAAACTAGCATATAACTCAATAAAAAAACTAGCATATAACTCAAATGTTCTACAAGGATACGCAGTTTTTGCTCCTCAAGTGCCAGTCTGTCTAGATACTGATGTTTGGTTTGGTTGTTTTGCTGTATCTAAGCTGGAAGCTTTGTTTTATTGTGTTTATTTTAGCTCTTTTTCTGCTTCATACCGATTTATAAGATTAGCCATTTTGAACTCGTTATTACCTCTATTAAGGCTATTGCTTATGTTGTGAAGTTGCACTACAATCCCAGATTTTAGAAATGGTTTGGCGTTAACAAACATGTCTTACCCGCCACATTCTTTTTGTGCCTATTCCAATTTAGTATTTCATGTCGGTCATATTTGTTTTAAATATAGCCTTGAGTTTTGTCATTTGAGTTGTTTCACGTTGTAATTTTGATGCCTATTGTGTGGATTTTTCTCATTGTTTAAGAACAAATGTTTACCTATAATTGTTTATATCTACGTCATTTTAAAGAGCTTATATTGGATAATCCTGCTTCATATCCCGATTTTTATACACAATACTAGTACGAAATTGTTTATTTAAGAATTGAATGCTTCTTTTTATAACTTTATTGGGGGGTAAAAGTTTCGACCGAAGTACATTTCCGCGCTTCATTCTAAAAATGTGCGCATGGTCACCGCTTTTACATCTGTATAAAGAACATTCTTTTCGGATCTGAATGGTGGCGTTATATAATAATGATTAAAACAAGATGGTATGAGATGGTGCCTGATTATTTCCTGTGAACAATTACCTACGTAACATACTAAAATAAAGTGTGTAAAATTTTCTAGTAAAAATGCAACGTGAACACACAATTGAAATATAAAAACTGCTACCCACCTTCTTCGTTTAATATTCTTTATATCTAAAACAAAAATAAATTGTATTGACTTGCATTAACGATTGGGAAGATTCGAAGATTCTTAGTTTGTATAAATGATGGATGGGATCATTTGTATCCTCTTTAAAATGGTGACATGGTAAAAAATATTTCATGCTTTTTAATGTTCTTCTTCACACTTTCCAAAGCATCGATAAAATTGTTAATCCTTATTCAATAATTGACATATGGATAGACCAAAAATGTTACCAATGGTTCTATGAAACCAGTAGCGACCTTTTTTTTTATTCTAGCGTCACTGATGAGTCTTTTAATTTTAGACAAAAAGCGTGTTTCTCTTTTAAATCGTTGAATTATTTATGAGTTTAATAATAATGATATAATATTGAACATTTATAGTATTTGGCATAGCAACAATTTGTTTCAGTACAATTTATACAACAGTTGTATACCTCTGTTCAAATATCATAACTCGATTGAAAGAAAATAAATACGGGTTTCAAAATTAAACCGAGACAAACACATCGACTTTAAGAGGATAACAACGGAACTATAGAATCACTGAAACAAGTGCACTCATTAAAAAATAAACTATTTAAAGAGAATAACCAATACAATTTCTCGTTAACTTTAATTCATATTAATTAAATCTGAGGATGCTTTTCGTTGAGACAGCTTTAAGATATCACTATACATACATAGACTTTAGGTATTACCTGGAGGCATAGGTGGCTCATTAAAATATGTTTCTTTGGCGTCTACATTTTCGGCCTTCTTATCTCTAGGCCTATTTTGAAAGAGTAATGAACAGCAGTCAGTGGATTATTAGATTATAACAAATACACTGAGCGAAGTGAATACACGGAACGAATAACATGAACTAAATTCGACATGTAGGTTAACCTGTTTGCTGGTTAGACAGATTATCATATACTCTCACTTTACTTCATAAATAAATAATGATTATTTATTTGTATAAATTCAAATGTATAGCTTTCATTATATTGCTCTTAGATACATGTACAAATTAACTTCATATTAAATATATCAATGTTTAAACTTATTTTGGTTGCTTATTATTTAATATGAATAAAAAAATGTGTACTTTAATTAGGCCACTAGTTTTCTCGTTTAAATTGTTTTGCATTTGTGATATAGGGGACTTTAATAGCTAACTATGCAATATGAGCTTTGCTCATTGTTGAAGGCCGAACTGGTGACACATATTTCAAACAATATTCCATTAAGTGTTCATATAGATGGTTTATACCTGCTCTGATTGCCTTTTGTCGAAACTGAAAAAAGAAAAATAAGAAGCAAAAAGTACTTTACAGCAGTGATTATCATAACATAAAAGTCCTTTTTAGAATGTAACAACTTCTAACATATATATTTTGAAATTGATTCAAATAAAACCTTACGGGTAAGATTTTCACGGCTTCATTTTTGTATTTTAGAGAGTTTACTGTTTTTCTTTTACGAAATACGGCTATAACATGACTTAATTGTTAGATTAAACATACGTGTACGTTTTTATGTCTTAAAAACAAGCTGGACTAAAACTTATAATTTTCTGCACGTGAGGAAAGCAAGGTGGTAGATTAGCACAAAGAGGGTTTCTGACTATTCAATTTACAAATTACATGTCTGTTTTCGTAGTCTGTAGTACATTTTAGTACATCTTAACTCCAAAGTTATATTGTTCATGATACTATTAAACTTCAATAATATACAAGTAGTTACCAATAGCATCCTCACGAAGAGATTCATATTGATTATCTAGATGTACTGAATCATACGTATTGTTTATTACAGATTGTACTGGACCCTTCCGACCTTGGTTCAAACATTCCCGGCGTAGGAACTGTGATCTGTATTAAAAATATGCACATGTAATCATCTTCTTTTATTTTGTGGAAAATAAATATCCATTTGTTTATGCAAGCTTACTTTGCCTATGAAAGAACTTTTATTCCATTATTAAAACAGCTTTATTCTTTAATATCTTTAATAAATGTTGCTTCGTCTGTTTAATTGTCATTACATTTTTTCTTATAATAAATAGGTCGTTACACACAAATGGTGTACTAAATGAATAAACATAACTTATATTTAAAAACAGAAAATAATACTATATAAAGGAGTAGGTCCAATAACGCCCCTTTTTGGTCCCAATATATAGCACTTTTACAAAATTGTTAAAATGTAAACTTTAAGTTATTTATTAGAAAGTATAATGCTTCTGCTACATAAATATGGGTTGCTTTTGACACTACAATACACATGTATCGGGTACTATCATCATAAAGTCATGCTAAATCACTGAAATCTTCACAATTTTAACATTTTAGTTACATTTTAGACGGTTTCCGTCTTAAATGAAAGTGGCCGCATTCGTGTTCATTCTTAATATTGAAATGTAAGTTGTATTTATTAATAATACAAAACATATATAAAGGTTGAGGATAACACAGATGCGGCCACTTTCATTTTTGACAAAAAACTGAAAAAGTGACATTTTTTGCCATATTTGATAGATTTCTCATATTTAAACTTGAATCAGAGCGTATTTCATGACTAAATCAGTTAACAACTTGCACACAAAATAATGGAAGAAACTGGAGTAGACATTAAACTGTTCAAAAAATCTTTCCATAGATGAACCTGAAATTTGAAGCCAAAATCGGCCCTTACCGGACCTACTCCTTTCACGTCCGAAGTGCATTACCTTCATCGGGAATTCCAAAAGCTGAATATGTTAAAGACAGAGAGAGATATATCAATATGAGAACTGAATTACTTTTAAAACAGCTTTATGACCAATAGTACCATAAAAAAATTCATGTATGGTCAGCTTTGTCTGGAAGAAATGAAATAATAGTTTAACGTTATATTTACCCGTCTTTGTCTTTATTGCTTTTACGGCGACCTGAAACCAAGTATATATGATGGAATGATTGTTAACAAATGAAAGTATAAAGTATTTTTTGCTAGATTTTTTTTATCAGTACAAAAATGTTACTTTCAATATATAACCAAGATGATAAAATGAATAAGAATAGAAAAAAACGATATGTACATGTAATCATAGAACAGTTTATAACATTGCATTTTTCTATCTAGACCCTGGTATCGTTCGGAGGACCCATGTTGACCTGAATGACTAATGACTAATCTAGATGTGGATACATTACTTTCATTGGTCACGCATAAAAATCGTACAATATATAAGATTTGGCGGTAAATATGATTGAATGATAGTTGTTTGCTTAACGTTCAGTGCCAAATAATTTATGTATGTTCAGTTTGAGAACACATTTAAAGTCTATAAAGGTCGTGTAGTAAAGACCGTCCAAGATAACAGTCTGGCAAACGTGGATTACAACTGGAAATTGATAGTATCTTCGATAGAGATGTATAATTGCAACAGGCCACTTATGGACCTTTCGTTGCATTTTCCCTGGGGCTTTGGATTAAACGCTCAAATTTTTGTCGTACGTGGTTGGGTACATAAAATTGAGAAAGGAAATGGTGAATGTGTCAAAACGACAACAACCCGACCATAGAGCAGACAACAGCCGAAGGCCTCCAATGGGTCTTCAATGTAGCGAGAATTGCCGCACCCGTAGGTGTCCCCTAGCTGGCCCCTAAAATATGTATACTAGTACAGTGAAAATGGACGTCATACTAAAGTCCGAATTATACACAAGAAACTAAAATTAAAAATTAAAAACATGTACATCCTTCACAACCACACAAACATTTTTCCTTCTTTCTGTGGATTAAAGTGCCCTTCTGGAGAACACCTCAATAACCATATATGTCTATTCCCCATTCACTCTTAGCGGAGTTGAACATATGAAAACGACACCGATGTATTAATTATCGATATCAATCAACACGTTCATTGTTTTAAATGAGTAAAAATTACAATTATAAATGTAAAAAAAATATTACTTTTACTCACAGAATGGTATTATGATGAAAACCGTTATCAATACTATGACAACGAATAAACCACCAGCCACACCTATTGTGGCTATAGTAACAACAGAAAACACCTGTTGTGGTTCTTTCAACGTTACAATATCTGAATATATACCAAAGTAAAAGTATTTTATGTATATTTCCAAAATTCTACAACAGCTATGATCAATATCAATATGAGAACGGTTTATTCAATCTATATTTCGAAAACAATTATTCTATACATATATATTAAATAATTTAAAAAAAACGTTTTAAAAATAGCAAGACTTAAAATCATTTAGACATAACTTAACGAAAAAGAGTAATGTACTTTGTTTTTCAAATGTCTAATAATAAACATGATCAAATTGTTGTTCTGGTTTGGCCTTTCCGTTCTCAGTTTTCTCTTCTTTTGGTTTTGGTGTAAACATTTATATTTTTACTTATTCAATGTAGTAGTCCTTATCTGTTTGAGTAAAAAAAAACATTACATACTATCCCTAAATAGTACCAATCATTTAGTTTTAGATGTGTGTCACAGTATTTTGAATTAACTAATAGGGCGTACATTTATTTTGTCTGTGTGCATGTAATCATTGTTCTAGCTGATGAAGTCACGCGTGTTGTGACGTGTATCTTCGAGTTGTGTAGTGATGTTTATACGAACAGTCGTCAGTCTCAAATGTCAAAATGATTATGATGAAACAAAAAGTGAAATGAATGAAATAAATGAAATGATGAATAACTAATAAATACTTTTTTAATCATATGTATAAAAACAAAGAAATACGTGTTTAACGTACATGTTTGGTTAATATTCATCAGTATTGTTTACCGCTAGAAATTGTGACTGTAAGTAAGGAGATAAGTGTATTGTAGTTTAAGCTCCGACGGAACTAATTGGTGATTTAATGGTCATTTGCGACGAATAAGCAGGAAAGTAAACGACAATTGGTGACTTATTCCTAAAATGAACTTAACAAACGATGTTGTATTAGAATGTGAGATAATTACATATGTAACAACTGTGTAATAAACAATGATCATAAGGCAACATCAGAAACATTCTGGGCTAATGCTATACGCTGACAATTAGCCCAAAAAGTTGTTTAAAGATACAGATGGGTGCGGTCCTAACCTTGACAAAAGTTAACTTAGAGTTAACTTGTTGACTGCTTTCTAAGTTAACTTGAGAATTTTTAAGCAGTCAAGCAAGTTAACTTCGTCGTTGGTGGACCAGACCTACGGTCTGCTTTTTTAGGTCTGCTGCAGACCTATCGACAAGTCTGCTGCAGACCAGACCTGTGGACAAGTCTGCTTTTGATCAGTCCCGAGGACAGGTCTGCCCGAGACCAGACCTGTGGACAAGTCTGCTTTTGACCAGTCCTGAGGACAGGTCTGCCTCAGACCAGACCTGTGGACAGGTCTGCTCCTGACCAGACCTGAGGACAGGTCTGCTTTTGACCAGACCTGTGGACAAGTCTGCTATTGACCAAACCTGAGGACAGGTCTGCTTATGACAGATTATCGTTATAAGAGTTTTCATATCAGCCTTGAGCTTTCCGCATGATTAAAATATGTAAACAACATTCGCATTGTTTTTCCACAGATATCATTTATTATTTACTCGCTAGACTCTACTAGATATTATACAAATGCTCTCTTTTATTTGATATACATGTATTCTTATATAAATACAAAATGACAATACGATCACACAGAGTTTTTTGTATTAGAAGGCGGATAGAAAGGTTATCCAACGCATCGGAACAATATTCTTATATCACGGGATATCGGCAACATTGTCTACGTTACTTCGTTCCCCGTTGTTTACCTGTCCCTTCCTAAATTTTACTTTATGCATAAATTCACACTTGCATGGATATTTCATTGATATTCAACTTGTTTGCATTGGATTTACTATTCTATTTCCCGCAGAATATTCTAACAGAAATTGTACAGTGTCCGTAAGCATACGGTGTGGTAAAACTATCATTCTAACATGACGTCCTTCAAACGCTTTGAGTACACACCCGTGGTAAAATATTAATATATTGGTTTGGCTGTTCCAATTGTACTCCCACGTCATATGATTGTTTATGAATGAAGTACACGACGTCATAGAATGATGACGTAATAATTTAAGCATTTTACGGGAAAATACACGCTTCTAATACCGAAAATCATCACAACAAGGAAACGTAAACAAACGATGCTAAAATGTGGTATAAGCCCTTTTTTTATATACATAGAAGATATATAAGTAAATTATCATTAAAATTAATCCAAATCTATCTAAACCTGTTATTGTAAATAGTTTTAGCATGTCACTTATTCTGTTTGCTCCGTTTTTACTGCCAGTCTAAAAGTGCGTTGATTTATGGGAACGGCAAATGTGTGCCTCCACGTAGAGCGCTTCGATCCAAAAGAATTGCCGTATTTGTCTTATTAGAATCGAAATAATTCATGGGGGCTTGAATATATCTAGATTTTACCACGGGTTGTCCCTTTATGCCGATATTTTACCCCTCGCTATCGCTCAGGGTAAAATATTTGTCATAAAGGGCCAACCCGTGGTAAAATTACGATATATTCAAGCCCCCATGAATTATTTCTTAAACAATCTCGTCAAATTCGTCAGATTTATCGAGAGATTTGTCATTGCCGATATTTATATGGGACGTCCTATAATTATACTCAATGCGCACTCTAATGAAATAGTTGCCACTTGACGTTTAACTATTAACAAAATCAATCAACCGACATAATAGATTCCAAGAAGAGAACCTCGTATACTTTTTTTTATTAAATCATTGTAAATAGTACAAATGAACTCAGATATGTCAGTGTTGGTACTTTGATGATGTGGCATAATAGTTTTGTTTTACACGTACACTATCATGAACTCCTATATGATCTGACTGTTATTATGAATAAAGAGATGAAATTCTGACATTCTCAATTTAATCAAAATATTTTTTGCATTAATAGTTTTCCAATATAATGGATTACGTGTACATTTACGGTCCTACTAAAATGTGAACAGGAGCGCCAGGAAAAGACATTAAGGCGCTCGGTACAATGGTATGCGGGTATATAGATTTGCAAATAAAAGTGCACATATGATCAGTTTTGGTCAACTAGTTTCGTTTTTCAAGTCAGCATGAGGTATTAAAACTACTGAAATTTTGTTACGTATCAATATTTTGAATAAAAGGAGGACACGCTGGTATCCTAGGCTAAATTTATGCGAACAAAAATTTGTTGTTATTAAATTGCAATATTGCTGTCCATTGTCATGATTATATTATACATTGATTCCTGACATAAAATATATGGCTGATTAATACTATGCAGGTACGTCATGGTGTATATAGATTTACAAATTAAAGTGCACATATGGTCAGTTTTGGTAATGCGGTCAAATAATTTTGTTGAACAAGTCAGCTGGAGGTATCAAAACTACTGAAATTTTGTTACGTATCAATATTTTGAATAAAATGAGGACATGCTGGTATCCTAAATTTATGCAAACCAAAATTTGTTGTTATTATATTGCAATATTGCTGTCCATTGTCATGATTGTATTATACATTGAATCCTGACATAAAAAATAAGGCTGATTTACTATGCGGGTATATGGATTTACAATTTAAAGTTCACATATGGTCAGTTTTGGTAATATGGTCAAATAATTTTGTTGTACAAATCAGCTGGAGGTATCAAAACTACTGAAATTTTGTTACGTATCAATATTTTGAATAAAATGAGGACATGCTGGTATCCTAAATTTATGCAAACCAAAATTTGTTGTTATTATATTGCAATATTGCTGTCCATTGTCATGATTGTATTATACATTGAATCCTGACATAAAAAATAAGGCTGATTTACTATGCGGGTATATAGATTTACAATTTAAAGTTCACATATGGTCAGTTTTGGTAATGTGGTCAATTAATTTTGTTGTACAAATCAGCTGGAGGTATCAAAACTACTGAAATTTTGTTACATATCAATATTTTGAATAAAATGAGGACATGCTGGTATCCTAAATTTATGCAAACCAAAATTTGTTGTTATTATATTGCAATATTGCTGTCCATTGTCATGATTATATTATACATTAAATCCTGACATAAAAAAATGACTGATTTACTGTCCAGGTATATAGATTTTCAAATTAAAGAGCACATATGGTCAGTTTTGGTGGATGCGGTCAAATCATTTTGTTGTACAAGTCAGCAGGAGGTATCAAAACTACTAAAATTTTGTTACGTATCAATATTTTGAATAAAATGAGGACATGCTGGAATTCTAAATTTATGTGAACAAAAATTTGTTGTTATTATATTGCAATATTGCTGTCCATTGTCATGATTGTAGTATAAATTGATTCTGGCATAAATAATATGGCTGATTAACTATGTGGGTATATAGATTTACAAATTAAAGTGCACATATGGTCAGTTTTGGTAGATGCGGTCAAATAATTTTGTTGTACAAGTCAACTGGAGGTATCAAAACTACTGAAATTTTGTTACGTATCAATATTTTGAATAAAATGAGGACATGCTGGTATCCTAAATTTATGCTAACCAAAATTTTTTGTTATTATATTGCAATTTTGCTGTCCATTTTCATGATTGTAATATACATTGAATCCTGACATAAAAAATATGGCTGATTTACTATGCGGGTATATAGATTTACAAATTAAAGTGCACATATGGTCAGTTTTGGTGGATGCAGTCAAACAATTTAGTTGTACAAGTCAGCAGGAGGTGTCAAAACTACTGAAATTTTGTTACGTATCAATATTTTGAATAAAATGAGGACATGCTGGTATCCTAAATTGATGTGAACAAAAATTTGTTGTTATTATATTGCAATATTGCTGTCCATTGTCATGATTGTATTATACATTGATTCTGGCATAAAAAAATATGGCTGATTAACTATGCGGGTATATAGATTTACAAATTAAAGTGCACATATGGTCAGTTTTGGTGGATGCGGTCAAATAATTTTGTTGTACAAGTCAACTGGAGGTATCAAAACTACTGAAATTTTGTTACGTATCAATTTTTTGAATAAAATGAGGACATGCTGGTATCCTAAATTTATGCGAAAAAAAAATTCGTTGTTATTATATTGCAATATTGCTGTCCATTGTCATGATTGTATTATACATTGAATCCTGAGATAAAAAATATAGCTGATTTACTATGCAGGTATATAGATTTACAAATTAAAGTGCATATATGGTCAGTTTTGGTGGATGCGGTCAATTAATTTTGTTGTACAAGTCCACTGGAGGCATCAAAACTACTGAAATTTTGTTACGTATCAGTATTTTAAGAATAAAGAGGACATGCTGGCACCCTTTATTTAGGCGAACAAAAATTTGTTATTATTATATTGTAATATTGCTGTCCATCGTCATGATTGTATTATACATTGAATCCTGACATTTAAAATAAGGCTGATTTACTATGCTGGTATATAGATTTACAATTTAAAGTTCACATATGGTCAGTTTTGGTAATGTTGTCAAGTAATTTTGTTGTACAAGTCAACTGAAGGCATCAACACTACTGAAATTTTGTTACGTATCAGTATTTTGAGTAAAAAGAGGACATGCTGGCACCCTTAATTTAGGCAAACAAAAATTCGAAGTCATTATTTAAATGAATTAAACTATTGCTGATTGTGGCTGCATAGTTCAAGGATGTATAACTAACAAGGACGTATACACCTAACATCAAATATATTTCTTTTCAAAAATATACATTATATGATTGAATTTGATCTCGGAATATATATATATATTCAGTGCCTGTTATCATTGTAACCGAGATCGTTTTTATAATAGATAGATTGTCAGATCACAGATGAATTTGTGTTGCGTTCTGTGCGTACTTATTTTCAAATATTTGTATTTAATCCTGTTCATAAAACGGAAGTATTAATTTTCAAATTACTTTATTTTCGATGTTTATACTACGAAACAAAGATATTATTGTTTTTTAAAAATCAACCAAGAGCGGTCCTGGTTACAAGTTAACTTAGTGTTGAGCAGACGAGTCAAAAGTTAACTTGGGAACAGGTCTGGTTTTGATCGGATTTGTCCAAGCAGAAGTTAACTTTGTAGCAGGACCGGTTTCCAAGTTAACTTATGTTAACTTTATGACAGGACTGGTTCCGAAGTTAACTTATGTTAACTTTATGACAGGACTGGTTCGAAGTTAACTTATATCAATAGCGGACCTGTTTCCAAGTTAACTTTTTGGCAGACATAAAAACAGTCCTAGGACCAAGTCCGCTTTTCAAGTTAACTAGATTTTGGTCCTAGGACTGGTCAGAGCAGTCCTATATTCGGTCACAGGTTAACTTTGACCAGTCCAAATGACTGGTTATCAAGTTAACTTGCTGTACAGGTTAGGAGTGCACCCATCTGTAGGTTTTATTTTTATTTAAGTTGATTCAATCACCCTATAATGCAAATACAAATCTCAAAGGTTGATTGATATACATTTGGGCAATTCTTGCACTTAATGTGTATACTTTCCCAGTACATTTATTAGTTTTCCTGCCTATTGTTAACTTTTTACATCGCCGCACTTCGAACTAAAAGTCGCCTTATTTGGTCATCTTACCAGATATCTTTATTTGTTTTCAAATGTACATAAATAATGTACTTGCCTTTGACCTCAGTTTCACAAGTTAAGAGTGTGGTATTAGAAGTTCCATGAATATTAGATGTTTGAAGTACAAAACTGTAGTTGGATCCTGACATAAGTTGTTTGATTACAGATTGACCAGTAAGATCTGTGACAGGGATTGTTGATAACAAGTTGTTTACCTCGGTAGATTTCCAGTACTTTACCTCAAACGTTTGCTTGTCACCTCCATCAAATTCAGGTTTCCAGAAAATTGTTGCAGATGTGCTTTTACATACAACAAAAACATTTGAAGGTGGGGTCGGTTTTCCTGTTTGGTATACAAAAATTACATAATGATAATGCAAACTTGAATAGCAATTATATATGAATCAAACATTGTATATTGCGTTTGTTACTCCTTATGTGTATTTTTGTTGTTGTATTGATCGGGAAAATGTGTGCATGTCAAACATATTTTTCTATACTTTATCCTAATTTGCTATCAATTACGAAATATTAGGTTTTGTTTTTGCTTTATTTTTGTTTGCTAGTTTTGTACGCATTCCTTGATGTTTGTTTTTTTTATTTGTTTTAATTTTTTATTTTTTTCATCTAATATTTGATTTGATTAAGTTTTGATACATATTTTATGTAGTTTTAATCACGTTAATCAAGAATGATGCTATGGGTTGATCGCACTACTTTCATCACTTCAACTGCCATATAGTCAAATGTCATACACGACAATACATTTGTAGTTGGCTAGCTGCAAAACATGTTTAACCAACAATTTTGTTCGCGAAATACCATTACCTAGTTAGCACAACGACTGTTATTTTCCATTGTTTGCATTGATTGTTATAGCCGAGTTTTTGATTTTGTTTGTTTGATGGACTTTCACCTCTTAAATTTACCCTTTTTCAATGATCATGTGGTTCATTGTGTCACATGTAGAGAAAGATACTTGTTTATTGAAAAAATATTTCTTAATCTTCACAATATGTATTATCCTTAAAGGTTATATAAGATCACATCGTAACATCTTCAAGAGTAACATTTGTATTCGTCGTAATACCCTGCAGTTAAAATAACACTGTATTGAAACAAAGCAACGAGTCAAATCATGTTCGCGAAGAGAAAATGCCATCTATGAACAAACATTAAGGCCACTATTAAGAGTGATGATATTTATACTTCACCTTTTGGCACAACATTCACATGCAAAAATAAGTTCCCATTATCATTAAATGCATGAACAGTATATTCTCCAAACATAGATTGTTTCAGATGAGGTATATGCAAGTTTGAAACATAAACATTTCCAACCATTGATGATGTTGAAGCGACTTCGTTTTTATATATCCAACGAATCGATGGTGTTGGGTATGCTATCAGATAGACAGTTAAATTTAAGTCACCATTATATTCCACGGCGACTAATTTTGGAAAACCTAAAATCCGCGTATCTACACGCGGTGAACCTAATTAAAAGGAAATAGTCATTAATACATTTACACATTAAAATGATAAAAAATACAATAAAATATAAGTATGAGAACCGATATACTGTAAAGTGTCGAAATTATATCGTTAAATGACTATTATGCTTTTTTTAATAAAGAAGTAGAGCTATTGATATAGACATTTCCTATGCATTGAAATCATGTGTGTTCGGAAAACATTGGTAAAAACCTTATATGTAAATTTACATGAAAACTATCATGGCTATAGAGCTTTAAATTGTACTGTAAAGTACATCAAAAATGTATTTACTTACATAAAACATATACAACTATATCTTTTATATCGATAGAAGTTGTCCCATTAATTCTGTTTGTAGCCTGACATTGATATGTTCCCATTTGGACACACTTAATTTTTGGTATGATATAATTACTGGAAGACACATCATCTTGTTTTTGTAGAATGCTCGGATTGCCTACAAACCGCCACGTGAGAGTTGATGCTGGATTGCTGTCAACCTCACAACGCAATGTAACAGCTTCGTTTTCAGATACTGTCTGTCCATTTAAAACTTCGAGATTTGTTATATTGGGAGTATCTAAAAAAAATACAATATCACAAGATCTATTATGTATATAATAAAACTTGCACCTGGATATATCTCTGGTAGCTAAGTAGTCTAGAAAGCAACTTAAATCCATATTATATTTCTATTTTCTGTTAAAAATCTTTATTGCTTTCATATCTTGATGTTTGAGTGGTTTTCTCATTAGGTTAGGTCTAATTGTCTTTTATAATTTTCGAATCTTGTCATTTTTTTATTTCAGCATCCGAAAAGTTGAATACCGTTATCTGTATAGACAGATTAAATAATGAACGATGTTTGTAAATTATAAGAGAGCATGTAATTTATGTAAACGTAGTTTAGGAACAGAACAAAAACTAGTCGCCAATCGTTGATGATCATTATCATATTCTTGGATCACATTATTAGATGCAGTCATAATAGTATCTTTATATATAGTGGTCACAATATTAAATGCGGAAGTGATAGCAATATATGCATTGGTCATATTAGATGAAATGGCTACAATATTTTATACAGTGGTCACATCATTTTATATTTGGTCAGGGCAACATTAAGCGAAATTGTCGGAATATTATAAGCAGGGTGTACAATTTACATGTACTGGGAAATCATATGCAGTCGTCACATTATTATACGATAATAATTATATATTGATGAAGGTGATGATCAGTGATAGAGATGATGAATAATGATAGTGATGATAGTGGTTAAAATTCGGTATACTTCGCTAAAATTATCGAAAATTGTCGAATTAGAATTCTTATACATATTTATACATATACTTATAATTGTTGCCCGTTCGTCAAAATAATATATATTATCTTTCTACATATAATCGACGTGCAATGTGATATCATGACTGTACAATAAAACTATTACTCCGAGTCACCTTTTTTCGATGTAAAAAAATGTTAGGATCAATTTTTCCCTTTTTGATTTAAAAAAAATAATCTGTAATGTTATCGTTTTGTTTTGGTCAAATCCAAATATACTGATTAATATTTTCCTAATATTTTAAACGTATTATAATGACTTACGTAAAGGAACAACAAGGGGCAAAACATCCCGTCGCAAAGAATGAACTAAAACAAAATAGAAAACGAACATTGAATGATAACAGGTTAACTACCGACAGTAGATTCTATGGATTTTTCTAACATAAAACACGTTGACCCACATAATCTACTCAATATGTCTCATTTATTTCGTATTCAATTAAAAAAGAAGATGTGAATTTACGTAAATGCGACAAGAACCCACCAAAGGACAACCGTACAACACTGGAGTCATACAGTCGGCGGTAATAAAAATCTACTCAGACAATATATAAAACTCTGAAATCAATTGAAATAAGAAAGTTATTTAGTGGGAAACATTCATCCTACGACCGGAGCATTTTTTAGTTTTTTAATCGATCTTTGACGTTCAGTATCCTAATAGTGTATATGTTAATATTTAAAGTATTTAAAATACAAATATCTTTCTACATTTATGACCTTTTAACCCCAAATAAACTTCTCAAGATTACTCGGGACTGCAATTGACATCGATTATGATCCAGAATTTTTTTCAAGAAGGAATACAAAATCTGTCAGAGAATATGCACATCTAAGAAGGATGTCCTTATTATCTACAAAATTTCATGAAATTCTGTTGTGTGGTTTCAGAGGAGTTGAGATGACAAACTGTTGCAGAATACATTGAAGCAAATAAGTTCAAAGGGGTGTAACTCCTAAAAAAATTAATGGTAATTTCCTGTCGATATGCACATCTACATAGTATGTCCTTATTCTCTTAAAAGGTTTCATGCAATTCTGTTGTGTAGTTTTAGAGGAGTTGCGATGACAAACTGTTGCAGTAGTCAATTGAAGTAAATAAGTTCAAAGGGGCGTAACTCCTAGAAAAAATAGAGGCTCTAAAGAGCCTTTGTCGCTCACCTTGGTTTATGTGAATATTATACAAAGTATGCATTTGAATTCATGACAAAATTGTGTTTTGGTGATGGTGATGTGTTTATACATCTTACTTTACTGAACGTTTTTGCTACTTACAATTATTTCTATCTATTTTGAACTTGGCCTAGTAGTTTCAGTGCAAAATGTTAGTTCAAATTTACAAATTTTATGAAAATTGTTAAAAATTGACTATAAAGGACAATAACTCCTTAGGGGATCAATTTACCATTTTGGTCCTTTTGTCTTATTTTTAGGTCTTACTTTGCTGTACATTGTTGCTGTTTACAGTTTATCTCTATCTTTAATAATATTCAAGATAATAACAAAAAACGGCAAAATTTCCTTAAAATTACCAATTCAGGGGCAGCAACCTAACAGCGGGTTGTCTGATCTATCTTAAAATTTCATAGCATATAGATCTTGACCTGATAAACAAATTTACTCCCTGTCAGATTTGCTCTAAATGCTTTGGTTTTTGAGTTATAAGCCAAAAACTGCATTTTCCCCTATGTTCTATTTTTAGCCATGGCGGCCATCTTGGTTGGTTGGCCGGGTCACGTTACACATTTTTCTAAACTTAATACTCCAATGATGATTGTGGCCAAGTTTGGTTTAATTTGCCCTGTAGTTTCAGAGGAGAAGATTTTTGTAAAAGATAACTAAGATTTACGAAAAATGGTTAAAAATTGACTATAAAGGGCAATAACTACTAAAGGGGTCATCTGACTATTGTTATGTTGACTTATTTGTAGATCTTACTTTGCTGAACATTATTGCTGTTTACAGTTTATCTCTATCTATAATAATATCCAAGATAATAACCAAAAACAGCAAAATTCCCCTTAAATTACCAATTCAGGGGCAGCAACCCAACAACAGGTTGTCGGATTCATCTGAAAATTTCAGGGCAGATAGATCTTGACCTGATAAATAGTTTTATTTCATGTCAGATTTGCTCTAAATGCTTTGGATTTTTAGTTATAAGCCAAAAACTGCATTTTACCCCTATGTTCTAATTTTAGCCATGGCGGCCATCTTGGTTGGTTGGCCGGGTCACGCCACACATTTTTTAAACTAGATACCCTAATGATGATTATGGCCAAGTTTGGTTTAGTTTCAGACGAGAAGATTTTTTATAAAAGTTAACGACGACGACGGCCAGGTGAGCTAAAAAATGAATCGTAATTTCCTGTCGATATGCACATCTAGATAGTATGTCCTTATTATCTTAAAATGTTTCATGAAATTCTGTTGTCGGTTTCATGGAAGTTGCAATGACAAACTGTTACAGTAGAACATTGAAGCAAATAAGTTCAAAGGGGCGTAACTCCTAGAAAAGAAATTGAATCGCAATTTCCCGTCGATATGCACAACTACATAGTATGTCCTTATTATCTGAAAAAGGTTTCGTGAAATTCTGTTGTGTGGTTTGAGAGGAGTTGCGATGACAAACTGTTGCAGTAGTACATAAAAGTAAATAAGTTCAAAGGGGCGTAACTCCTAGAAAAAAAATTGAATCGCAATTTCCCGTCGATATGCACAACTACATAGTATGTCCTTATTATCTGAAAAGGTTTCGTGAAATTCTGTTGTGTGGTTTGAGAGGAGTTGCGATGACAAACTATTGCAGTATTACATTAAAGTAAATAAGTTCAAAGGGGCGTAACTCCTAGAAAAAAAATTGAATCGCAATTTTCCGTCGATATGCACAACTACATAGTATGTCCTTATTATCTGAAAAGGTTTCATGAAATTCTGTAGTGTGGTTTGAGAGGAGTTGCGATGACAAGAAACAGGACTGACGGACGGACTGACGGACAGACGGACGGACGGGTCAAAAACATTATACCCTCCGCAACCCGTTGCGTGGGGTATAAAAAGCAACGCGTTTTTTTAAGGCAAGGCACAGTAATTTTTAGTGCAAAAGAAATCTTATGAATGAAAATCTTTCTACGACTATTCAATATATAAACCTCCAACAAATTTCCGATGTTTACTTCCTGAATGAAACTTATACAGTAGAGCGTTAACAGAAACAATCAGATAAAGGCAACAGTAGTATACAGTCGTTAAATAGTCGTAAATCGATAAACGAAAACAAATCGGTTTCTACCATTAACAGTTAACTTTGAAACAAAGAAATATTTTTTAGAAAGGAAGCTTTACATCTTCTAGCGAGGATCATAACATCGGATATGAAAAAAGTTTTGTTAGCAACAAGAAAAGCTTGTATATAAAGCGAAAATGAACGCCAAAACAACAAAAATAAGAAATCCAATAAAACAAACAGTAGTTTTGCATAAGGAAATCAAAGCGGGTAGCGAGGTTCTTCTATTGTAAAACATAGCCATGTGCCTGTGTGTTGATGTACCACAAATTTCAGTGCCATATTTCATATATATGTGGGACTCAACTGATTTTCTTATGTAGAAAATGGTTAATTGAACATGGTTTTATAGCTAGCTAAACCCCTCACTCGTATGATAGTCTCATCAAATTCCATTATATTGACAACGATGGGTGAACAAACCAAACAGACACAATAGGTAAAAATGTCAAACATATGGGTACAGCAGTCATCATTGTGTTATCATCTTGATCACTATAAAACAAACAAATATATCAAAGAACCACAAAAGAGCATAAATAAAATTTAAAATCCTTATTTTAAACATTTATATTAATTTGACGTTACACATGTACATATAACATACTTTTGTTGTTCAAATAACTCACTCAATCAGACTTAACAGTTAATTAAACATTAATCATATTATTAAAATAAAATAATTTTGTCATTTATGGAATTTGGGTTTATGGTATATATACCGAATGCCGACTATTAAGTAGCACAACGGAAGTATATTATAGACGCCAAAATAAAACTTCAATGGTTACATGTACACCTTAATATAATTGTTCAGTAAGATATTAACCCGTTGCATATAAAAGAGGGACGAAAGATACCAAAAGGACAGTCAAACTCATAAATACAAAATATACAAGCTGCCATTTAACATTAAATTTTCAAAAGTGTTATAATAATTCATTATTGTAACTTATATAATGAATGTTTATGACGCACATAACTTTATTTTATAGATGCAAATCTAAGTTTCGTCATTTCGTTATATATATAACTCGTCTAAACATCAACCCAACAATGTTAGATCTGTAAATTTGCTTTCGCAAATTTTTGGTTCTTCCCTTGCCGGGATTCGAACCCATGCTACTGTGATATCGTGACACAGTTGATATCGTGACACAGTTGATATTTAGACGAGTTATATATATATATATACATAAGTACGTCTGAGTCAGTGACAACCCAACAACAGATGTATCCATCGGATCGCCATCAATGATGGTGATACATGGCTGTGTACATATATATATATATATACAACTCGTCTAAATATCAACGCAACAATGTTAGATCTGTAAATTTGCTTTCGCAAATTTTTGGTTCTTCTCTTGCCGGGATTCGAATCCATGCTACTGTGATATCGTGACATATATATATACTAGTTTTTTTATTCTGAAGAACCTATGTTGATACAATGGTATACAGAAATACATAGACATACATAATGATATTATAGAACATGGTGAGGTTACAGCAAATAGAGAAGAAAAGAATGCATTGGTTTGAAGAATTCCATTTTATCAGAGAGAATCCATTTTTGTATTAATGATTCTAATGAGCTTACACAGCTTTTTAAAAAATTCATAACTGCTCTAAACTGTAGAGTAGTAATGTTGGTACATAATTTTTCATCTATACATTCTTTCCTTTCTTCTTTTCTTTTGAATCAACTACACCCTAATTGATAAAAGTATGTATGTTCTATTTGAAGACAATATCAGCTATAATTGTTTTTAAGTTAATAAAGTTTAAATCGAAATGACTAAATTACATAACTTTGATAACTGTTGTTAGCATGCATTATTAGTTATGAACGAATTCGGCAATTTCCGATGAAATTTAAAAAGTTAACAGAATTTGAACCTCCACCATAACTTTAATCAATAACCATCATTACTTCCACTGATTATCCCTTTCAAAACACGTATGATGTTGCTATCACTGAGTTTAATGTTCCGACAACTGCATCTAATTTTGTCATGTGTTGAAATCATATTGTGTACGGCATATTATATTGTGCCAACAACTGTATTTAATGTTATAACCGCTGCATATAATATTGTGCCCACTGCATATAATATTATGCCCACTGCATATAATATTGTGCCCGATGCATATAATATTGTGCCCACTGCATATAATGCAGTCACGACTGCGTATAATGCTTTCAATAATTCATATGGTGTTGCATCAATTGATACAATGCTGCCACGGCTGCGTTATAATTCTGTCAAGACTTCATATAATGCTATGACTACTGCATATAATGCTACATATTGCACCAATGGTGTTCCATATCATGTATTTGTTTTAATACATGTTCTAAAGTATTATTTTCCAACAGCACATCTTTAAATACTTCGATTTAGTATTGATAACGGAAAAGCTCGTTACCTAGGTTTAAAATATCTTTTTCAAAATAAGTGTAGGAACGCAGACTGTTAAGATGGCACCAACATGAACTGTAGTGTATATTTTCCCTTAGGCTCAAAGTAAAAACTATAGGTCACCGGACGGCCTTCAACAATGAACAAAGCCCATACCGCATAATCAGCTAAAAAGGCCCCGATAAGACAATGTAAAACAATTCTAACGAAAAAACTAACGGCCTTATTTATGGGAAAAATGAAGAAAAAACAAATATATAACACATAAACAAACGACAACCACTGCATTACAGGCTCCTGACTTGGTAGCGGGGTTAAACATTTTAGTTCACTCGAGAAACTTTGTTGGATGAACCTTCATCAGAATTTCTCTGAAAGCCAAAAATTAATATACTCTACCACGCGAAGAGCTACAAGACAAGAGGAACCTTAAAAAAAAGAAAATTCAAGGTTCTGAAGGAGCAAGAATCATTAGGTTCTTTATATTGTTTGAAATTATCAACGGAAAATTTTACAACATTTTGTTAAAAAATAATAAATTAGGAAACAAACACTGACTATTGAAATGATGATATACGTCTGACTGATTTTCAGACTACAAACATTTTGTAACTACATGTATTAAAAAAATCTTTTAACGTTTTTTTATTTATTTATGAAAAATTTCCAAATATACTTACAATAGACTATAGCTTTTGTCGTTTTCTCGGATGAAAGAGAATCAAATTTGTTAGAACTGGACATTGCCTTGCATGAATATATCATCCCATCTAATAAACGATCAACATTTAACAGATGTAGAACAGACTGGTTAATTTGAGGTTCTGTTATGTTATTGTCTAGCTGAAACCACTGAACGTGAGGAACAGGATTGCCTCTAGCACTGCATACTATAGTTGCATTGTTGCCTTCCATGATATGTTCTGGAGATTTGTCAATGGTAATATCAGGAAAATCTGTTTTATAGACATGATAGATATTAAAATCATGTTTTTTTTCTAATGGCTGTCTTTTTTTGTTGTTGATGGTAACGATTTGTTTTTATTTTCTGATATATCTGTTCTTTAAATTCT
This sequence comes from Mytilus trossulus, assembly GCF_036588685.1. NCBI lineage: Eukaryota > Metazoa > Mollusca > Bivalvia > Mytilida > Mytilidae > Mytilus > Mytilus trossulus. The sequence continues at coordinate 87,954,096 of NC_086376.1, forward strand.
TTGTGAAAATCGACATTTATCAAAAAAATCTGCTTGTTGTGAAGTGAAAGCACTTATTGCAAATTATGGAGATGTTTTTAAAATACTAAAAATATCGTTCATGTAATGAACGCCGATAATGATTTTTATGGAGAAGAAACAAAACGTGTGTGTGATGCTTCAAATTAAAAGCCTAGAATCGTTGCTAACTTTTTTTTTTATCGAAGGAAAGCATGTAAATATAAAAATAAAATATCAGCTGTGAATAAAAAATACATGTACGTATAGAAGTAGCTAGATTACAAACAACATAATGTGTTTTAATCTCAGACGCTGAACATATATATCAAAAATCTGTAACTTTTAAATCAGTACTTCATTTGTCATTATTAATATAGAAAAAAACACAATTAAAGTGTACTCACATTCAACGTTTAGTAGAGTATTATCTGATGTAAGTACTATTGACTGTCTTTCGGTAAACTCATTAGAAACTGTGCATGTAATAGTTTTCATATTGTCATGTTTCGTTAACGGTCCTAGACTCAACTCAGACTCATTTACATTCAATATTATGTCATCTGTTTTCCATTCAAATGTGGACTCGGGATTACCTACTGTAGATAAACACTGCACTTCTGTTGTGTTTCCGATGAACCAAGGCATTTCAGGTTTCATAATCAAGTTCGGTTTACCTGGTGGAACTATCGAAGAACAATTTAGAAAATGGTTAGTTTTGTCGAATATGACATTATCTACATATTGTGCATGTTGTTATAAAATAAATATTCAATGAATTCTTACCCTCGAAGATCAGTTTTGGTGGTGTTCTTGTTGCTTAGTCCTAAGATTTCTATATTGTGTCTTATGTATTTTTATTTGTATGTTTGTCTTTTTCATTTTTAGCCATGACGTTGTTATTTTTGCTATCTATGAGTTTGGCCGTCCCTCTGGCATCTTTCGCCCTCTTGTAAATGGACTGTGGTGAATTTAATATGGAAGGTGATTTCTACTCGGATGACCACATCAACAATTATAATTAGTTATTGTATTAGGGGTTGACCAGAATAAAGGAAGGAAAGTTGGGATTAACACATTGAAGGTATGTTGGATAGGTACAGACATTTGCAAAAGACCACATACGAAATCAAAAGAATTGTTCCAATAGTGTTTTTTTTTTTTTGTTACACGAGGCATCTTATTTAACGTTCTCATTATGACCAGATGTGTTTGTGTCTTCATACTTTAAACACTGCCATAGAGACAGCCCCATTGACATGAATTTACTATCGGTCGGAAGTAGACCAAAAAAGACTAAATTTACATTTCCGAGTCACCTCTCAGGTAAAAAAGTTCTGTGTAGGATTATATTATGAAATAGATTAGTATTTAGTATACAAATATATGTTTATGAATTATAAATATATTTAATTTTAAACTTAAATGCCATGAACGATTTTTGATATCGCCAAAACGTTGATTTGAATGGGTTGGTTGATACTATATTGCGCGTACATATTCATGAAATATTCATTCATAACATGCTACATAAAACTTACAATACACAACTAGTTCATGTCTTGTTTTTGGCCTGTAAGTAGCAATAGGATGGGTAGCAGAACAACTGCAATTCCTGCCATTGTAGTTTTTGTCAACTGTAAACTCAACTTCCAAAACTGCTGTATTTACAGTCGAGTTGTTTGAATTGATACCTGGACAGTCCCATGAGAGAGTACTCAATGGATTGCCGCCGGCAATAGAACAAATTAATTTAACGGATGTCCCGCTATCTATCGGTCCAGAAATGTATTGGCGTACTTTTGGCTTTTCATCTGGTGGAACTAAAATGCCAACATATATAGTTCTTTAAACATTGAATACATTTAACGGATAAAATATTATATGTATGTAAAAATTTAACAGGTATTATTTGTTTTAATTTATTTAATGTTCATCGCATAAAGTCTTTCAAAGATTGCATCGATGATTTAAAAAAAGCCACAGTTTACGTCGAAATAAGAAATTAATTTGATATTGCCTTCTGTCAATCTACAAATCCTTGATCTGCATTGGTCAGTTAGAATTTTTCTTTGGTTTACACTTCGATAAACCTTGTTTCCGAAACTACTTTCGTAATATATTCATGCGCGATATATATTCTAATAGGGATCCCAGTATTTTTCAGAAATTGTGAAGACAAAAAACAAATCCATAACCGTTGTTTCTATTCTAATGCATATACAATAATAAAAAAAATCACTAAAGCTTCGAAAATGCATAAAAATAAAATTAAAATAAAATTTCACGAATGATTTGGCGAATTTACGTCATAGCAAAACACAACGTCATATGAATGAAAACTTTCAAGGGAATGCATATTACGTTACTTGTGCGCTTCAAATTTGCAAAATTACTTATTAAAATGAAGTTTTGGAGGTATGTTCTATTTATTTTTATATTCCGTTGTATTTATCAAACAATTATGGATTTAAGAAAGTCAATATGGCCGCCAACTCCTTAGTACCGAACTGTCAATTGTGCATTTGATGGTTATTATAGCAGCCTTTACACAAAAATTGTTAATAAAAAAAATTAGAATATTTGGTTTAAGAATTATAATGATTAAACACATTTTTTTCTAGAGGTTATTGATGTGTAAATTGGGTCTTTTACTCACAAACTTTACATAAAAGTCTTCGGACTTTTATTCAGTTTGTGAATCTCGGTCACACGTTACCGGATAGCTCGAACGGACGCCTAACGGAAATTTTTTTTTCAATCCGTTCATGTCCGTAAGACGTTCGCTCTTATCCATTTGACGTCAGTCCATATCCGTTGCATGTCCGTTAAGCGTAAGTTTTATCTGTCGACGTCCGTTCTGTCCGGTGGAAAATTTTGAGCATGTTTAAACTATGAACGGACGTCCAACGGATAAAATGTCCGTTGTGTACGGTACTCGTCCGTTTCGTTTCCGTTATGTCTCCGTTACGTGTCCGTTATACATCCGTTGGAGGTCGTCTGGTAGATAAATTCACCAACGGACTTCTAACAGACGTCTAACGGATAAAATGGATGTTGAACGACTGTGAAACGGACTTCTACCGGACGTATAACGGTTAAAACGGATGATGAACGGATCTGAAACAGATAAATGCCACTTGAAAATATTTTGTCAGAAATGCCAATAAGTTTTGTGGTTCATGAATTCTTATTATTCATAATCGATCTAAGAATAAGGGCACATCTTCACAATCACGCAGCTGTTATTCAGGTCAGACACTGCCCTTAAGCGGCATTTTGAAGAACAAACCAAAACCAGTTACACAGAACATTTTCAATATTAATTCGATTTACATGTATTATTATTGTCGTCTTTAATCTTTTCGTATATCTTGTTTATTCGTTTTATCCGGTACGCTTTCGTTAGGTGTCCGTTTTATGCGGTACTTGTCCGTTGGAAGAACGTTCGACATTCGGTCTGTCCGGTACGTTTTTGTTTATCGTCCGTTGCATATCCTTTGCATGTTCGTTATGCATTCGTTAGGCGTCCGTTTTAGTTGGTCAGCACATCAACAGACTCCCAACGGATAACAATTTTGTCAACCTTACGGACAACTTTTATTTTCATCCGTTAGTCGTCCGTTCGTCTTATCCGGTAAGGTGTGACCGAAGCTTGAGTCACATCAATAACCTCTAGAAAAAATGAGTTTAATCCTATATTACAAAGGGGTATTGATTAAAAAGCAAAAGTTTGAAACTGCAACATGTTTACCAGAACAGATATTTGCCACAACATAATACTGTGAAACTACGCGTATGTTTGTAATACAACCGAAGACCAACACTGCCACAGTTAAGTATCAGTGCGGTATCAATGACGACATTTATATTAATACCAATTACACATTATATCAACCAAGCACACATTTCGACAAACATATATTTCATTGGTGATACTCTTGTTTATAGATCAACGATACAAACATATGTTTCAATTTACAAATATCAATATTCAAACAATTGCTTTATAGAATGTTTGATTTATAAGTTATATTTATATTGAAAATTCTATGGTCCTTCGTTAAAAGAATTCAACAGGTTTGTTTATCTTTGATATAATCACATAATATGTCATGTATACTTACAAATGATATTAAGTATGTGATCAACCGTTTGCATATAATTGTTTGTGTTATGGGATGCCGAACATGTACACACCATCCCATGGTTAAGCTTAGTAACGGGTGACTCGATATAAGTTATAGCAGTTGTCTCCGACGAGTTTGTGGTAACGTTTCCAGTACAGTTCCATGTCAGTGATGCCAACGGATTGCCTCCTTTTAGTGTACAAATAAATGACACAAGGCTGCCGGTTAAGACTGGGCCATCTGGTATTTGTCTTATAACAGGAAATTCTTTTGGGGGAACTGAAAATTAAAGAAGGCATCAAGAAGCTGTAACGTATTTTTTTGGTGTTTACAAATTTAAAAAGAAAAACAGTTTACATCATATTCACTATAGTTATAATACAATTAATAAAATATGAAAAGACTACCAATCATTACGATAAGGTTTACAATTTATATGGACAAACTGTGACGATAAATAAGTTTTTAAAGCATAGCACCATATCTAAATTGAACCATGAACAATGTTTTACTAAAACTTACAGTATACGTTGATCATAATGTGAACCTGAGGTCTGTATGCCGCAACAGGGTGGGTAGCTGAACAAGTACAAGTTTTGCCGTTGTCTTGCGAAACAAGCGTAAAACCAACCGAGTAGTAGACAGTATTCCCGGAAGTGTTGTTAGTGGTGTTACCAGAACAGTTCCAGGTCAAAACAGCAAGAGGAAAACCACCGGAAACCGAACATGTAAGTACAACAGCTTCGCTGATGTTGATTGGTCCGTTAGGTATCTGTTGTATAACTGGATCGTTTAGCGGCGGGTCTAGAACGTAAATGTATCTTTTATAAATAGAGAATAATTGTATACAATATATATTTGACATTTGATCAGGAGTGTTCTGTCTTTGTGAGACAAAAACAATTAGCATAATTCGATATAAAAAGATGTGATTTATTATAAACAGTTCGTTACGTTGCTGTATCAAAATGATAATGAAGTACACGCTCCGATGTTAAATGATCGACATGAATAAGCATCAGTAGATATAGTACTTTGAGTCTGTTTTCAGTGACTGCCAGCATTATTTTTATGGTTATAATTCGTTATTTGTTTTGTGTTTTGTTATATATACTACCGTTATTTGTTCATCGCGTAGTCATTGTGTTTCACATGTTCTCTCTTATATGTACAAAAATGTCATAACTTTCATGTACGTCTACTGATCGAGATGGAAAGGTTTAGCTCTCTAACGCTTATTTAACCACGCAACATTTGCATTTGCCTGTCAGAAGATTGGAATATGTTTAGTTGTTACGAGTTTTATTACTTCCACTGGATCGATGCCTCTGCTGGTGGACTATAAGTCCCCGAGGGTATTAACAGCCCAGTAGCCAGTACTTTTGTACTGGCATGAAAATACGGATTTTGTGTGTTATTTAAATTTGCTGTTTCAAAATGTTAGAAATTATTATAAATTGGCTATCCTTTTTGGAACTTTTGGATTATAGCTCTTCATCTTTCATGTAAGCTTTGGATTTCAAATATTTTGGCCACGAGCATCACTGAAGAGACATGTATTGTCGAAATGCGCATCTGGTGCAAGAAAATTGGTACCGTTAATTTTTTTATATCATAATTATGTTTTCCTTATTTTTTATAAATAAAAATGGGTGTTTATGGTAGAAATTTGGTATTTCCTAAAAAAAGAATCTTAAAATCTTATAGATTATAGATATGCGTTTCTTTTATATATCTTTATAATTATACATAAGAAAATACCTGTTCCAATTCAGGAATATGACAGGTGTTGTCCATTCGTTTGGTATGCTTGTGCCTTTGATTTTGTCACTTGATTAGGAGTTTACCTTTTTGAATTTCTTTGGAGTATTTTTGTGATTTAATTTTTTGATTATTTTTGTGTCTCTAGGTAACTGTGTCATTCCCGTTTACGACACCTCCCTTTATTCACATACTTACACTTAATTCAATACAAGGGGATAAGTTGAATAATTAAGGAAGTTTATGTCCCATAACACATTTGCCATGTTTAATCATAATTCATATTAACATATTATTGTTGCAGTAATATATTGTTGTAGGTAGTTATTTTTTATCAAGATGAATACAACCCGCAACGTTTAACAATTAATAAAGGAATGTATGTAACTTTTAATTTAATTTTACTTTTAAATTTTAATGCGTATTATATGCGTTAACTTTTCTACATTGGTTAGAGGTATAGGGGAGGGTTGAGATCTCACAAACATGTTTAACCCCGCCGCATTTTTGCGCCTGTTCCAACTCAGGAGCCTCTGGCCTTTGTTAGTCTTGTATTATTTGAATTTTAGTTTCTTGTGTACAATTTGGAAATTAGTATGGCGTTCATTATCACTGGACTAGTATATATTTGTAACGGGGCCAGCTGAAGGACGCCTCCGGGTGCGGGAATTACTCGCTTCATTGAAAACCTGTTGGTGACCTTCTACTGTTGTTTTTTATTTGGTCGAGTTGTTGTCTCTTTGACACATTCCCCATTTCCATTCTCAATTTTAACTATTGATTGAAAGAGCAAAAGTTTAACAAACCATTTCTCATAAAAACTAAAGATTGAACAATGCTAACCGGACCAAATTCCGGGGGTAGCTAGTTCGCGTTCCACTTGTGCGCCCGTCGTATTATTCTTTTTGAACACGTTAACGATGCATGTCTATTAAAATCAATTTAATTAAATTGAACAGAAGTGAAACGCTGTAACGATTCAGTAGTGCTTTGTTTCAACCCCCCGGTTTTATTTTTGTACTTCACTTGGCTTAAATATATATTTCATTCTTGAGTGTGAATGTATAAATGCCGAAAGAAAGGGAAAGGTGAAACATATATTACCCTGTTGTAGTTTTTAAATCATAAAAATATGTAATAAGAATGCAACATGGGTTTAAAGGACAGGTGTTGTTCTCTGTCGTGGGTTGCTACAGTAACTGGTATTTGCAATATCATGTATCCAGGTACTTACAATATATAGTTAGACTAACACGAGAAGAATTTCTTGAAGTAAAGTTGTTATCAGCAGAACAATATAAAAACGCGCCATTGTCTGATGCTTTAAACCGGTATGTAAGTTGACTGGTCAGTGTTATTATTCCTGATACATCACTGGAAATAGTGGTTGAAGACTTTAAAGTTACATTTTGTATGGCTCCCTCTGGGTTAATGATAACCCAAGAAATCGATGCAGCTGGTCTACTTGTGACTGTACAATATACTGTTATGTCACGTGTCACATCGCTTGTTATGCTGGTATTCGAGATAAGTATATCAGTTATTGGAACTGAAAAAGGGAAAAGAAAGATATCACAATTATTTTCATGGTTTGTTTAGTGTGCACGTGTGACCATTGAGACACAGTTTCAATCAAATGATTTCTAAATAACATATCTGATATAGAGAAAAGAATTGAAGTATGACAAATACATCTGAAACTTAATACAAAGCGGTATAGTAATAATGGAAGATAAAATAAAATATAGATTTTTTTAATGTACTTTTTCACGAAATTATAATTCAAAATGAGAAACTAGTTTAATCAATTTAGGTTTTAATCAATATACATTGTAGCAATTTATTAATTAATCATAACTTGTCACTGATCATATGATGTTAACAATAAATATGCAAGGATTCATCTTACTATGCTGATCGACATGATATTAAGAAATGTATATGTTGCTCATATCAATTGTAAGCATGTATGTTTTATTAACTAAAATATAGTGGGGTTTTATGATTGAAATTTGTGTCATCGATGATATAAAATCTCAAAATTAATCACGCCAAAATGAAACAAAGATCGTTAATCAAAGTATCGTTTTATATTTTATAAAACAAAATATTTTTTAATTTGTATTGAAAAAAGAGGTCATATCAATCTTTTGTTGTTCATTTGTAAAACAAATGACATCCTTTAACAAATATTTTCAAAACAAATTGTTTAGATTTTCTACACCCCACTGACCACCAACGCAATAATGAGGTTAAAAAAACTTTTCGAAAATACAATTATTTACCGTGTATAAAATTATCTAGTCAATCTAGTTCATTGACAAAAAAATAGGTACATATGTATGTGTGCGTGTTTTTGTTATTCTTTTGTCTGTCTATCATTGTATAAGCTTTGTCCTCTAGTTCACTAGCAAATAAATTAGTCAAATTATCAATATCCGTTCTTATGTACTCATCAGTCTGTTTATAAAGTGTTGCTTTCATTATTCACAGCACTTTGTCAATGACAATTAAGGTTTCACACCCTTGATTTCCATTTCCTTTATTCCTTGGTACTTAAAGAATATTTAACTCATATAGTATGCGTAAAGAATTTCTCAAGTAATTGCGGTTATTCTGAATTAAAACAATGTATTAATGTTGTCCTCCTACATTTGTTTAGAGAAAAGAAATAATTGTTCGGTGAGAAAAAAATAAATAAAGTATTTCGTAAGCTGAATAATTTCCCCCGTCAAAGCTTATGGGTTGGTTGTCAAGATTCTTAAACATGTAACTAGCTTTATGAAGATTTAGGTTTAACGCCCACATTCCAACCTTCAGTTTTGCATCTTGATGTTATGCAAGTTACCCACGAAACATTAACAGAATTGGTTGGTATTCGTCATACGTCACAATAAAGTCCTTTTCAGACCACTAAGAGAGATGTGATGGATAGAAAATTCTTTCGGTTTTTTTCTCTCTTTTTATTGGCATTTAAGGCATTTTTCAGTTTCAATATGGAATTACATTGATCATCAGGTCCGATATTTAAAATACCATCATGTTATAAATACCAATTTTGTGTCGCCAAAATTTTCATAATAAAAGAGATGATTTCTTCCTTGTAGATTAGATATCAAAAGCGGAATGATATTAACAATAAGTTAATCCTTTTAAAAAATTTCCGGTAGTAAAAGTATTACAGAAAAACACCCGTATTGTAAATCTTTTATACTTCCTCAAAATTGTATTGAAGAGAAAAAAAATGGCTCAATAATTATACCATTAATAAAGTCATTGTATAAATACATAAGTATGCAGAGTTAAACTTTGTTGTATAATTATTGCATTTCATTGGTTGACCTTAGTTTCAGTAGATTTGTCCCTTTGATATTTGTAATACTTACTTCATGTTATTCATTAAAAAAAAAGCTTGTGGTTAACTTGTGATATTTACACATTTTTAACCCAATCAAGTAATGAAACTATAATAGCATTAAATGAACTCGTTGTATTAAGTTATAGATAGATAACTTCTAAAAAGATGAATATAACCACCTCAATTGTACAAATAAAGTCACGTAATGAACCATACATAGAGGAGACGAAGTCTCAAAAATGGAATGAAACTAACAAAATTTATATGTGTTTACCTCTGACGAAAATGACTGTGCTGGTACTGGCAAACACGTCAGATGAGGATCCGTCTCCATATTGAACTTGGCAGCGGATGAATTTATTGTGATAATTTTCACCAACATATAGAATTGTTAAATTATATTCCCCCTTTGAAGAATCACAGGATGCGTTATATTTGGTGGATGAAACAGCACTTATTTGACAACCAGTGGAACCTCTGTAAAACAGGCCTACACTGGGAAGACCACCACTGTTCGTCTCGTCATAGAATGAGGTACTTCTCCAATTGTTTTGTACTGTTGTCTTGCACATAAACGTGCGTTGCTGGTTTATATCCACATATGCTGGTTCGGGGGGATACATTGTTGCAGTTAGTGCATCAACTAATAGTAGATAAAATGTATGAAAGGTTATTTAAAAATGAGATGTTTAAAACCGTTATTGTTTGGAACTTTTCGGCAGTGTCACACCAAGGCTTAAAGAATATAATGCAACACATAAAACATATCGGAGGAAAAAAAATAAAGACGTCGATTTATCGTGAATTTAAAAGTACCAGAATCTGTTTCATTCCAGGTATGTTTAAATATGATATCGGAAAGCGAATCATTCTATGTTCAACACCATTGTATTAAGGACGATTTTTAATGTGCTATCGTACAAAGTAACAGTTTTCGAGAAAACATATTACAATCCCTTCACACATTTTTCGGACTCCGAGACGTCTTTGTGACACTGCTGTTAATGGAATTCATACCCGGCTTCTAAACATTTAAAAAAAAAGTTGAATAAAACCACATTTTTATCATTAAAATATCAGAATTGTACATATGTACCAGCTCAGTATGCTACACAACAAAATACAAGTGTAAAAAAATTTCTTCAGAAATCAAAACTATATTTCACTATAACATACCTTGCCAATAAATCATTAATTGCGTCGCAAATATTATTCTGGCATAAAAACACAGTACATTCCGATAAGATGCTGACACGTGCATATTCAAATGTGTTCAACAGTGATCGCATAACACTGTTATAGTGAGAGTTAAATCTATTCTTACAGTTTTTCTCTGCCTATTCTTTTGATTTACTTTTCCTATTTATTAAAATGTTTGACAGCTTCTAAATATTTCCGGTTTCCAACTACTTTCAGGTGTTTTTGAGAGGTTAGGTGTTAATTTTATGGTTAAGTTAATCGTCTTTTTTGAATAAAATATCTTATATTGTTTTCGAAAAACTGATATCACTCTGAAGTCTATATTTGTTTAAACCTTTTTTTGTAAATACAATTGATGGAAACAAGGATGTGTTGTTAAACTATTATAATTATGAATTCTTGCGTTATCTGCAATGTGAAAAAATATATACATTTACCATTTGAAACTAGAACTCCGAAAAGCAAATATATACTTAAAGGTTAAAGAAATGATCACTCTTTAATTTGCAAACTAAACAATTTTTTAGGTACAAAAAAATCGAATATGCTTAAATAGTAGAACAAACAAGCAATTGTATGGATTAATAAGCCAACATAATCATCTTAGTGCAAGGACATGTAAATGAGATATCGGAAAACGAATCCTGCTCTGTACAACACCATTACAATGAACAGGATTTTTAATGTGCTACTTTACAAAGTAACAGTTAGCAAGAAGACATGTTACCATTCCTTCACACATTTTTTCGGACTCCAAGACGTCTTTATTCTTACTCCGATATGTCTTATATTTTGCATACATTTTTTTGGTGTGTCACAGCCAATTATAGAATTCTGTACCTCCTGCATTCACGGTGAGCAACCTACGAAATTACCAGTAAACGCTGTCTTACGTGTGCCATATAGTGATTAAATAGGCGGTATATCAATTGAATTAAAAAAAGTTAAATGAAAGTTTGCAAAAAGGTATTGATGTTGACCACTGTACTATTAATATATTTAATACATATCTATCATTTTGTAAACAAAACATCATATAACATTAAACTTATACTATCAACATAATATTAAAATTGTACATGTGTACTAGCTCAGTTCGCTACACAACAAACCAAGGAAAGTTCTTAAGAAAATAAAAACTACATTTTACTTTATCATACCTCGCCAATAAATCATTAACTGCATCGCAAATATCATGCTCACATAAAACCATGGTTCATTTCGTTTTCTTGCTGGCACATGCATATCCAAATGTGTCTAACAGTGATCGCATAACAGTCTAACTATGATAATTGGGAGAATTAAGTCAAGCTTTTAGTTTTCCTCTGCCTTTTTCTTTTAAATTACTTTCCTATTTAAAAAAAGTTTGAAAGCTTCTAAATATTTCCGGTTTCTAACTACTTTCATGTGTTGTTTAGAGGTTACGTCTTAATTTTATGGTTTAGTAAATCGTCCTTTTTTAAATAAATATCTTATATTGATTTCGAAAAACTGATATCACCCAGGAGTCTATATTTATTTAAACCTTTATTTGTAACTACAATTGATGGAAACAAGGATGTTTTGTTAAACTATTATAATTATGTATTCTTGCGTTATCGGCAATGTAAAACAAAATATATATATTTACCTTCTGAAAATAGAGAACCAAACCGTGGATATATACTTCAGGTTTGAAGAAATGATCACTAGTACATTTTTAAACCGAACATTTTCGTAGGTTCAAATACATCGTGCATTTTATATTAATAGTAGAAATTCAAACTAATCTATGGATTATGAAGCTGACAAAACTATTTTCATAGATTCTTGCTATGGCATATCTCAAAATTATCTAGAAATTTAAGAAATTGGACGGGACAAAAGTTTTTGAAAATCCTAATAATGTTTATATAATAATATGATTTTTTAATTAAAATCAGACATCTGAAAGTGCTTGGTTTTGCCATCATGGTACATTAATTTAAAGATTGACAGTTGAACTTTCTTTGTTGTGTTGTGACACACACTGTTATTGACGACATCACATTTAACATGAATTTACTTAACAGAGGGCTCTTATCGCAGCTGCATGTGGGTATCTATTTGGACAAAATAACGTAATAAATCTGAATAACAATTTATTCAGATACTTAACGTTATTTTGATCAACCGAATATTTTTGTAGTTACAGACATGTTAGCGGATTATAAAGCTGACAGAATTATTTGCATGTCTTTCGGTTACAGCATTTCAAAACAGCTCATGGACTAGACCAGCAATAAATAGTAAAAGGTACTGCACATTCTACTTACAAATACCTTCAATGGAAAAAAAATCCCAGGGCACAGAAAAAACGTAATCAACTCTAAACCTGCATCGATAAATAAACAATAAGAATTTAATTGCAAATTTTTAAACATTAATCTTTAAGTATGTTTTGAGTCTTTTGCATGAAATTTGTGTCTAAACTAAAATACACCAGAAGTGCTGATACATATTATCGAACCCATGCATCGTAAATTGTTTAAGAATTTTTTTAAATTATAATTTGATTTTAAGTATATTATGTTATTAATTTTATTTATTTTTGGCAAGATCAAGTGATGCTATTGTTGTAAAATTTTCATTGTAATTTTATGTTAGATGAAAGTAGAACTTATGGTATGGCAGAAATTGTCAACGGATAATAATATATTATGTTCTGTATATGAACACAATGATTATAATTAAATATATTCATATTGTTATGGCTTAACGTGAGATAATAATCGTGACTCAAGTTTAAAAGTATTGATCGTTGTAAATCTTTAAAATTTTATGATGTATATTTATACATACCTATAGGCACAGATAAAGGAATTAACTGTTCCGGGTAAGGAAAAATGTAATGTGTATATTACAATTTGAGATTTTGATATGTTTAACTCAAGATAAGGTCTAAACCTAATGTTATTCTATAGATGTACATTTGAAGATTGTTCATTAGTTTAACTTTTCCCTTACACATGTATCTTCAGTAATGAGATCAAGGTTGGTACAGAAATGGACATAGGCATAGAAAACATAGAAAATGATATTACAATGATATAGTCTGTTTTTAGGAAGTTTGGTTTTCAAAGAGTGAAGTAATCCGTAATCGATAAGTCTTTTTTTTTTTTATAAAACCTGATTTAAAGACTCTGACAACACTCTGTTGTACTTTCTGTTTAAACAAGATATGTAAACCCCAATACTTCATAAAATTGTGGGAAACATTTAATAGAGAGAAAACTTTGTATTTTTCAGTTAAACAACATGATGATGTGTATTTAAAGATAGCATGACTAAAGAATCATATACTAAGGAAATGCCTTTAAATAAATTACATGTTTTCATGGCCATGCAAACAAGAATTAAATGAAAATTTATCCAATTGTGCGATTTTGAACGATTTTAGTGTAACTTTGTTATTGTAACAACTGATTCTGCTTTTTTCTATAATGATCGTTTGTATATTGCATACACTTTTGTTGATTTATTGCTAAATACTTAAAAAATTTACAGAAAATCCTAAGCTTTCATATTTCAAATAGGCAGTAAAAAAATAAAACAAACAGAAAGGAAAAAGGAGAACGCGTCAGACATGTAATAGCTTGATAACGACTCCTTTATTTAACCAATAACTTAAATCTTACAGAATAATCGTAAGCCATTTGGCTAAACGAGAAGAAGTTGAACTGGACACTTTGTCAAAATGGGTTACAACAATTAGGTTTCTGATAAAATGTCGCATTCATAATTTGAAAAAAAAACCAGTGTGAATTATCGACCATTAGATTGACAAAAATGCTGTCCTCAGTAAAAACTGTCTTCAGAAATACTGTGAAACTATTTACTCCCGTACTGTTATCAAATATATGTGGATTCTAAAAATAAATTCTAAAGAACGTCTGGATAGTTTTAAATCTCGATCTTCTTCTGAAATTAGTTCTATCAAAGCTTTAGATTTTTCAACCCTTTAAACCACCATTCCCTATGTTGAAAAATCGACAAAGCTGTCCAACATATTTCATTAACTTCTCTGATTGGGTTCCATTAATACAACCTCCAGAACAAGAAATTAAAGAAATTACAGACATGACTTCCTCCGACATATTTTTAGAGTGATGCCTCTAAAATGACATACATAGTCAATTCAGTACCAGAATCTTCATAAACGAGACGATTTAGAATTTTGAAATTATCAATTTCACACACGTCAGTAGCAATATACATATATCAATTTCACCTGCATATTGATTATACATTTCCCAACTTATTCGGTAATCAAGAGGTTGCAGCTCCTTATCAGACTGTGAAACATCAACAGTGTCTGATCAGAAAGTTGATCAATAAGTGGTATGTCAAAGGATGTCTCGTCATTTTTTTCTAAAAATTCAATTCATCGAAATTATCAGCCATTTGCTCAGACACTGGTGACGTTTTACAAAGTCTGCGTAGCAGCTGCAAGCGCTTGAATAGTGCATAAGTCGGGAAATATATATCCTATATTTAGGTGAGATTGACAAATTGTTACTAAGGTGGGGATAATTTAAAAATCAAAATCGTCTCGTTAGCCTAGTAGTAAACACTTCGGTGTTGACATGAATATCAGAAATGTGGTCATTTTTATAAATTTTCTGTTCACAAAACTTTGATTTTTTCGAAAAACTAAGGATTTTCTTATCGCAGGCATAGATTACCTTAGCCGAATTTGGCACAACTTTTTGGAATTTTGGTTCCTCAATGCTCTTCAACTTTTTACTTGTTTGGGTTTATGAATATTTTGATATGAGCGTCACTGATGAGTCTTATGTAGACGAAACGCGCGACTGGCGTACTAATTTATAATCCTAGTACCTTTGATAACTATTGTCATAGATTGTGGTACTGAAATGACAGCTTATATAAAAATTCTAATATTTAGTCTAATATGAGACAGAGCAAGCCGTTTGTTGTTTCTTTACATTCTTGTTATGTGAATATTTATAAGGAACCCAATCAGAAACGTTTTGATAATTAGTTTAAAAATCATCAATATATTCGATTGTTAAATTGAATAATCTGGCTTTTTTATATTCTTGTTTTTATTAATGTCCTCCGACTAATATGAAAATAAGTAGCGGTCGGAAGATAGAGGCACAGATATTTCGGCCTGTTATACGTTAACATAGGAACTTAAACGAGTGTTGTCTGATTGTAAAGATAGTTATGTAACTTTTGTAAACAATAAACAGAAGCATTAACATACAAATAAGTAATCTATGTTTATAATGTCTAAACAAAAATTCCAGTAATGCGGTCTTTGTGTTTTCATCCACACCCTACCTTGATTTGCAACATAATTCAATTGTTTTTATTAAATACAATACAAAAATTAATTTTATATTTGTGGACGATAATATTTAGTTTTTTTTTCTACTGGTTCCATATTATAATATATGTTATTAATTGATTCAGATTATTATTATCTCGTTTGATGGATTAAAGATCTGACCTGCTGACAATTAGGAAAATAGGACTCGACTTTTGCAATGAATATAAGTACTTAATGAATAGACGATAACAATGCAATCACAGTGTGCTGTAGTGGTGCAGTAAATGTTTTAATTAAAATTTCAGGTGAACTTGTTATCACTACCACCTGCAACGAACAAGGGAGCTCTTCTTCAATTTCATGTTCCATTCCTATTTATACGAACCTTGCATCATGGAGTAGAAATGGAAAAAGTATGACAACTTGTACTGTTAGCAAAAATAGCATGTTCTGTACAGTAGAGTCAACCCCGACATATAATGTTACCGCAAACCATTTAGGAATACGTGTATTCATCGAGTCATTACCTTTAACAGAAATGGGACAAACTGGACGTGCTCGCATGGAGAGGATATACCCATATTTATTTCTATATCCATTTTAGAAAAAGGTAAGGTACAAATAAAGTTTAATAACGTCGTCTTGTTTTGCCACGGATAAGATTAACTTCAATGACACATGCTTAAAATATATGGTGTTATGTAATGAAGATTTGGATTTATATTTACAAAAATAATATTTCGATCGTATATGTTTTAGTATAGTGATTTGAGTAACGTTTCACACAAACAGAATTGAGAAAAACTATATTGTTTGTAACGCATACATGTTGTATTGAAAGATTTATAATAACCTTTTGTAATTCAACATACTCGAGATGGTTCGCAAATGTTTGAGGACAAAGAGTCCTTAAATTTAAAATATAGTGTTAACATTTTTGCATATACCTACTGATCGCGTGAAAATCTTGAAATACGCTAAGGAAACTACTTCTTCCGATTGCAGGGGCAGGTGAAATTAAAAATCGAAAATAATCGTCAAATTCCGAATTTTGTCAGAAATGAACGTATTTAGACTGCTTTGTCAAGACAATATTTTCTCCAACCTTAACAATTCGATAGTTGATGTGTTCATTAGAATGCAGTCTATATGCAGACTCCAGTTTTATCTAATACCTCTTAATCTTCATAAATACATTTCCTTATTTGTATTAGCAAACCCTTCAGAAATGTATAGTCCTCAATACTCTTCAATTTCGTAACTTATTTGGCTTTTAAAACTTGTTTAATTCGAGTGCCTTGGTGAGTCTTTTGTAGACGAAACACGAGACAAAATTTCAATCCTGCTATCTATGATTTATTTCCATGTTAAATAATAGGACGAAAAGCGTCAAAATTAAAACCCCACTTATCTGACAGTTCCGTTTTATAAACAAATTTGGGTGAGCAACTCAAAAAAACACGGTTAGATAAAGTGAAATAATTCAGATTCAGCAGCAACACAGACATACAAAATGTCAAACACAACTGAATTCAAGGTAAATCAAACAGTCATAAAAAAGTAACAAAAACACACTGTTTTGTGTATTTTTTTCTACATACAGTCAAGATAGATATAATGCCTTATGCAGATTAAGTACAAATTAAGTAATTTTATATACAAAAAAAAAGAAAACATATAACACTGCGTGCGTCTGATTCGCACCTCTAAACTCCTGTGTCAGGAACACAAAAAGCCAAATAAAACCTAAAGCTTGGGTGCACAAATACTGACCCTCAACCAGAGTCATACAATGAAAAGAAACGTATTAGTATAATGCAATGAAAATCGTATATCAATAGTACGCAATGTCAGCATATGTTATCTATAACTCTGGATCATCCTGTATTTTGTAATATAGAACAAAATGAATGATTATCCATAACGTCTAAGTAGTGTCCGATGAATGTTTTGAGAAAAAGAACGAACTGTTTTTTGAAAAAATATTTACTCAAATTTTTTTTTCCGACAAGGATTGTTTTGTACAAAGTTTGATAAGCATCTGCTCTTGATTATTATATGAATCGATAAATGTAAACCCAAGACGCGGTTACGTTTGAATATTTCTGCGAAGGTCACCAAAATTTATAATTTAAAAATCAAAATGGTTTCGTATGACATAGACTCAGACTCTGGTACTGATACAAATCATTTGTTACCAAACATGTTTGCAGTGCTCTCAAGTAAGCTTATCGAAACATGCTGATTACAAAGCATACCTTCCTACACTTAATATCATTGTGTTCTGTGGGTCATAGAAAATTTTATAGTTTTAAACTTTACTAGAATACTCGATATTGTGCTATGCTTTAATCAAACAAAAGAGAGAAAAAAAAACAAAATATACAGTTATTGATTTAAATTTCAAATTGTGTTGAAATGTATTCTGCATGTACCATGCAGGGAGTGAACACAAGTTATCAATATGCCCATAAATAAAACAAATTTCAAATAAATGTATCAAAAATGTTAATCGTCAGTACTTGTTTGCATTCTTTGATAAAGTTTTGCTCATTCTTATCTCGTCTGTTAAACCTATATTTGTCATAACTGTCCCTTTGGTATCTTTCGTCCCTCTTTTATCATAAGGAGGACAATGCTATTTCTTAACTTATTTGTAGGTAATTGACGCTAGCTTGTCTTGCCTTTGTAGGAATGGGAGTGTTGGTTAAAACATTTAACCTGTTATGTATGGCTGTTCATTTCCAAGTTTAACAAAAAGATTTAACAACTAACCGATCGTTTTAACGTGCTTTTGTATGTTTCTTGTTCTTTAAACCTTGTAATACTAATTAACAAATTGTTGGTAATCACAAAATTTATTACAGCCTGTCAAGCTTGGAGACATTTAGATTTTGACATAAGCAATTCACTCTATTACCGACGAATGTTTTGCCTAGGTTGATTTGTTTTTTTGTTTCTGATATAATTTAGGATTCCTTACAATGACATCCAGTTAAAAAAAACGAATAATTGGATTTAAACTTCTTGGTGATTCTTTTGTAGACGAAACGCGCTCATGTCCAATATATTATAAACCTGGTATCTCTGATGATTATTTTTATGTTAATTCTTTCCATAAAACTTACTAATACCTTTCTATAAATCACCATATGGTAGATGTATGCAATATTCGAAATATGTACGTTGTTATTTTCATGAGTTATTATTCACGTTCTTATTCATCCCGTCATTGTATAATTGTGCTATGGTACATTTTTTTTTATTGTATTTTACTTTTACTGACGTGCTTTGTCTATATGCCGTTCTGTTGTCTTTGTTGACATATTTGCTTGTTTTATAAAAATTTAGATTATAACACAAGTTTGACTGCCGAACCCCTATTTTTGATATTTACCTATAATGCCTATTTGTTTTGTTCACATATCAGCGTCAATATAAAGGAATGTTAGCGACTGTCATTTATGAGAGAGGTTTATAGAGTTACACAACTAGGTTAAATTCATAATTTTATATATATGAAAATGTGTGTACCAAGAATGAAATTTATGAGTTGATATCTATTCGATTGATGCGTTTAAACTTTTGATTCTGCTATTTGCTTTTGTATATTTAGAGAATTTCCGTTTAGTAATTGCTGGTTTTCGGCTGTTATCTGCCTTTTGTGTAGGTTGTTGTCTCTTTGACATATTTCCAAATACAACTCTATCATTAATAATCAAACATGTTAGAGTTTTCAAAGTTGCCATACTTAAATTAAAACTATCATAACAATTTACATAATATACAAATGAGATATCACGATAAAAAGATTAAAAATATTTATTAAAAAATTTCTGAAATTATTTTACATATTCAGTGGAATCTAAACTAATATAATTCGTCATAACTAAGATACCTTATCTTATAAACCGTTAAAGCATCTTTCTGTTTACAGGAGTGACCGTCAAATCAGGTATGTATTATTTGTAATGTCTACAGTCATTCTTCTAACTTTGGTAAAATTATGTTTATCGGACATTTACTGCAGTATACAATTGCTTCAGATATTTATTCATTTTATGAGATAATTCAAACTGGAAGATTGTTTGCTTATTTTTATTTAAAAGTAAATACCAAGATTTAATGAAGTTCGTTACTCGGTTTTAGAATAACAAGCTTTTCATTTCACTAGTACATATTTATTAGGGTTAATAAAGGCACCAAAAATGCCATAAAAAATATAACAAAGATTTTATGAGACTTATAAAGATGGCGCTTATAATTATACATATACTAGATTTATAAAAAGAAAAATGGGGATCAAGGGCAACACTTTATTAGCCATTTAAAGGATAAAACTAGAGGATTCCGAAAATCTGACAAGAATTTCATTACATGAAAACGAACTTCCTTAAAAATATTTTTGTCACTCTATGATTCAGTTTATACAGGTTACGGTTTAAACTACTCCAAGGGAGTTATGAGGAAGAACGACTGAACTCAACACAATATACGTCTTACGGCTACAATTATTTATATGTTTACCGTTGATATTTCTCATAAGCGACATGAGTTTGCAGTCTTACATAGTCGTGCGATCTTTAATTACATAAATTGTGTCCTATTCTTGATTGTAACATTTTGAATGAGTATAAAATCGCATGGCACGTAATGCATGGATAAAGCAGAAAAGTCTTGTTTCCTTAGTATTTTGATCGTACCTTCAATTGTCTTTTCTAAAGCATACGTTTACTGAAATTTCAGCATCGGCAAAGTACTGCCTCATTAATTGGTAACTACTCGACTTTTAGCCACTTGATTTAAACATAAAAGAAGAGAAATTTTATTGATTGTACTTATACATATACACACCTTAGTTCGTCATATCGAAAAGTACCGACATCATTTTATTATTACTTTATTATTAGCACAAATTCAACCCATAACAATTACATGTTATAACAATAATATAATGATGACGGTTACATTTACATAAAAAAACACACACAAAAAAACAATACAAAAAAACTAAACAAATTATTCCTTTTATGTTTATATTGCAGGCACATCTAAAGATCATTTAACTGGAATGATGATAGGTGTTTTGGCACCAATTATCTTTGTGATAGTTCTAGTAATATGCCTTGTCAAGGACCAATGCAAATAAACCTTCAATTTCCGCTTACATTTACCTCATAAGGATCCCTTATTATTCATTCAATTCATCTTGCATATATTAAATGGTTTGGGGCAGCATAGCTTGTCTAGAGCTTATCCATCACAAGGCATACGAACATTCTCATATGATATGGGGATTACCCCTGGGGATTTTATTTTTTTTAAATATTTATTTTTTCTTTTCGTGTCAAACCAGAAAATATATTGCCTAGGGTGGGGGGTCATAACAACTTACAAGATATGGGAACATACTTAAATGAGACGGGCATGGGTATGACGACTAGGGACTAACCCTGTATAGTATTCAAATCATATCTTTATAAAATGACAAATCAGAATGTAGAAAGTTTAGGGTAACAATCTCGCCATTTACAATATTAAATCATTGAGCTGGGGAGAAATCCTTGTGGACTGACCCTATATATCATTCAAATCTTCGTGACATAACGAACAAAAAATAGACTTGGGTATTTCAACCATTTACAAGATATTTAAAGATACTCAAATGTGACAACGTTTTGGTGACCCCTGTGTTCATTGAAAGCATTTTGGCATATATATGATTTGTGGGTGTGGATTTTGACAACGTACACGGTATTAAAACTTTCTCAAATGACAGAAGGTATGGTGACTCTTGAAGACTAACACATTATTTCATTTGACTTCTGAGGACTCACACGTGTAGAAAATTTTCATTATAAAGACTTTGAATAGCTGTTTTCATGTTATAATTATTTGAAAATGAAAATGAAAGTCATGTAGGGCTCTATAGTAAACCCTTTCGTTGATGTCTTCCCCTCAAAGTACCCCTTTTTAAACCCCATTTCACAAACAAAACTTGGATTACACCACCATGCATGTAACTATAACATATGAAGTATCATCAGTTATTCTAACTATCAGGTGTTTAGAAGGGATGCGGATATAGATCATATTTGAAAGCGGTGAAAAGGGCACAGGAATGATATAGGAATAATACAGAGCAATACCGATAAGTCTCCCAAACTCTCCAACTTTGTTTGGTAGACGTTATATAAAAAGTGGATTGATTCCCAATGAGACAAAAAAGGGCGAAAGATACCAAAAGGACATTCAACTGTCCACCTGAGTTCAATTAATGTCAGCAATTATAAACAAAAGGCCTCAAACAATGAAAGAAACCCTATACCGTATGATCGACTTTAAAAAGCCCTAACATAAATATAGACGGCCTGGTGTATAACAAAACATTTTACGAAAAACAAATATGCCAAACATGAACCAAAGACATCTACTGAACTATAGGCACACGACTTCGGACGGACACATAAAGAATGTGATGGTTGTATAGATATTGGAGGATGTGGTGTGAATGCCAATGAGACAACTCTCCATCCAAATAACAATTTAAAAATAAGTAAACCATTATAGGTCAATGTACGGCCTTCAACACGGAGCCTTGGATCACATCGAACAACAAGCTATAAAGGGCCCCAAAATTACACAAGTGTAAAACCATTCAGACGGGAAAACCAACGTTCAAATCTATAGAATAAAACGAGAAACGAGAAACACGTATAAATTACATAAACAAACGACAACTACTGTACATCAGATTCCTGACTTAGGGCAGGTGCAAACATTTGCAGCGGGATTAAACGTTTTAACGGATCCAAACCTTCTCCCTTTTTCTGAAACAATAGCATAGCATCACAACATAGAAAAACACACGATAAAATATCAATTGGCAGAATTAACTCAATCAAAAAATGTAAATTAATACACAATGAACGAAGAAATTTGATCTGCGATATATGTTTGTGAGCGCCCAAGCATCTTCTTACCTGAAACAGTACAACACAAGAACAAACTAAATTTTTAAAATCAGTTGAAACATGCTTAACTCATCAGATGGATAAAAATAGAAATACATCTAACAAACAAAAACCAGAATGAACATGGACGAGTACTTATACATCCCCGAACAAAAAGGTAATAAATACAGATATGAGAGCTGACGCAGTTACTGACAGCTACTTATCTTTTAACCGTCTATTTTAGTCAAATTATATGCACTTCACATTCAATTATGTCACCTCAGATACGAACACTATAATGGACTGAGGTGGACAAAGTATGAAAAACAGTAAACAGTTTACATGAACTTGAGAGATACATATGACTTAATTTTGAATACTTCTCTTCTTTGCATATAGGTTATCTGGCTTTCAATGAAGACAGCCATTTCAAAAAAGATGATAAATGCCACTCAAATAAATATGCCCATGTTTTCAAGTTTTTGATACAAAACTTTGAATTTATCGAAAAACTAAGGATTTTCTTATCCCATGAATAGAATAGATTACCTTAGCCGTATTTTTTGGAATTTTGGATCCTCAATGCTCGTCAACTTTGTTATTGTGTGGCTTTATAACTATTTTGATATGAGCGTCACTGATGAGTCTTATGTAGACGAAACGCGCGTCTGGTGTACTTAATTATAATCCTGATACCTTTGATAACTATTTTGTCTTCAGTCAGTTCAAATACACATCAACGTGTTCTCCTATATGAAGTTAAATCATGAAAATTATCGAAATGTATCGAAATACTTTTATATCCTGCACGAAAAATACACGGTTGATGTGTTTCAGCGTTTGATGTTGCCATTGGATTAAGGACTCGGAGTTAATTATGTTGTGATTTAAATTTTTAATGTTGTTATGTTAGAACACTTTCAATATTTTCAGTTTGACAATCGGAAACGTAACCATAGTATTATTTATCTATGAATTAACCCATATATTCATAAAAAAGGCAGATTCAAAATAAAACAACAGATCCTAAACTTCGATAATATTCATGATGGGTATGCAAATAGGAAAACACCTTGGAGTTTCAAATATTTAGGTCAAATATGTTTATCTCATCTTTGTCTGGACTTTTCTTGGTAAAATAAAATAAATTAAAACATGATGATGTCATGTTTCCTTGTGAGATAATATTCTAATTTTAAGCATTGTCCTCTTACAGAAGATGTTTGAAAATATCAACCAAAAAGGTTTTCAATGACATGTTATTTTAGATCCTGCACGAAAAAATACTAGCTTATCTCCTTATTCTGTAAACCTACAGGTAAGGGAGGCAATTCAATAAAAAGGCTATTCACGTGATGGAACTTAAAAACAACATGATATCCAATGAAAAATAGAATAGTGCGTTAAACGATTACCAAGTGGTTAACGCATTCAATTGCCAATGTTCACTAATAACTTACTAATAAGCCAAAGCAGGCATGAACACTGGAGATATACGGAAATTGTCAAAATTAAAAAAGTGCGCTTGTTGATGATATTTCTGTCATTTAGATTGATTAAGATGTGTGCTGGCAAATCAAACGTAGTATATCTGATCTGGGGACACATTTTAAAAAATTCCTTCAGATAAAGAGCTTATTATAACATGTTTCTTTTGTCTCTAGTTGGTGACTTCCATATTGTGAGGGAAAGGCTTCTGAGTAACCGAAAACAAAGAAAGGGTAAGAGAAACACCCACTATTTTGAAAAGCCACATCGAGTATGCATTATTGTCATAATTTTATTAATCTAAGCTGTATATTTTAAAGTTTTATTTATAAATACATGTTATAATCCCCTGACTATTGTCTGTCGAATTCAAATATGAAAAGACCGTTAGCTTTGGTATAAAAAACATATACAATTTTTTTTTCGACATTAATCTCTAAAACAAAACAGAGGTAAATTCCGTCTTAGCATTGGTTCAAAGCAGGGTTGTTGGTCAAATAGATGTGCATCGTAGATAATGTTACAGCGGTTAACAAACAGTCTGGTACTGGATCGATGAAAGCCTGTAATATAATAAGATGCTTTATGTCAATTGTTTGGCTTTTTAAAATTTTGAGAAGAGAACAAAAATGGCATAAAATATTTAAGTATACAGAATAGTTTCAGTTTCGTTTTAAAAATGCTAAATTAATACACTCATGATAATGAAAAGAAACAAAAAAGCAACAATTTACTTTTTGAGCTTTAAAGTGCACTTTTGACTCGTCAGTAAAGTAAGTTACGCAATTTAAAAGAGGAACCAGTTTTAAAGAACATGAAGAAACTTTAAATGCTATGTCAAACAGGCAATCCCAGTTTATACTTTAAATACGCGATATCTTGTCATTTCTAAAGCGTTTCATAGGAGTAATTGAAACATGAATTTCAATAAAACATTGTACATCAAAAGTACTCACAGATAATGCTGCAATTGGTGGATGTTCTAATCTAGACGAATTGAAGTCTCCGTTGAAAGCCCAACCAAAAGCATTTAGTTTGCCGTCATTATACAACAAGAACATTGGATAAAATTCATCACAACTCATATCTTTTCTTATGTTGTACCAGTAATGGAGCCCTACGAAACAAGCAAAAATATTTAATAATATGCTAAGGGAACGACCATTTATCTTCAAGGGGAATTATGGTTTTTTCCTTAAAAGATGTTCTGATCCCCAATTTGAAGAGAAAAAATATTTTGTTACAGCTAGAGTTAAATTTTGAGAAACAAAATATTTTGATTAATATAGCTTTGAAAAAATTCATGATAGTTTTCGCACGAATGTTAGTGGTTTCTTCGGGCATTCCGGCTCCCTCCAACAATAACAACTGATCACAATAGTCTTGAAAGTGGCGTTAAAACACCAATCCATCAATTTATATTATTTTCATTTCGAAATCGCACAGTTGCGATGCGCAATGAGACTCATTGGACACTTATCTTTTCATTTTAGTCATACAGAGTAATGTATTCAACCTAAAGTAAATATGTTTTATAATTCCGACACCAGATCACACAAGAAAGTGTGCTTTTCTCTTTTGATTCATATAGAAATATCGTACCCATTGTTGGAAAACATTTTCCTTTTGTCCATTGAGTAGATGTTATTTCACTCTGGAGACGTGGTATTTTGATGGAGTCATCAACCGGATCTGTTCCGTTCTGAATGTATAGATCCGTTCCTACACCCTGTTGCTGGAAAAGGGTTGCCGATCTCCCACAGAAACAAATAATTGCTAAAAATATAATAAATATGTGATAGCATGATAAATAAACAATAATGAAAATATGCGTAATGTATTTTTAAACAAGCTAGCGACAATTCAACTTTACCACGAAAGATATGTCCACCTAGATAACCGCGCTGAATTTAGATATTGCTAGGCTGACAACCAAAAAAAATATCTCCAGAGATGAATCAAATAACTGAGAAATAATTGTCATTCATTTAAGTTTTATACAGAATAGTATTAGGATACATCGAATTACAAACTATATTGAAAATGTCGCAAATAAAAGCTTTTCTTATCAAAAACAACTCATTATTCTTACTTTAATGCATAGTTATATGAAATTACGCTGTCAAATTAGTCTCTATGAATTGCAATACGTTTAAAAAATACATGAAATGCTCTAAAAGATAGTTTTGTTATTGGTTACATCGGTAACATATATGCAACTAACAAACGAATACAATCCCTTGCAATTATTATATTGTAGATTTATTTCATTTGACAACTACTGAATTGTTATCCTTAGCTTCTTTGTTTTTGTATTTTTCACCCTTGCAATTTTTGTTTACTAGTGATTTAAATGTAGGTGCTGCAATCATTGGTAAACGCTTAATAATAATCTACATTAAATACATCATAATTTATTCCTAGTTCCCTTCACCTTATAGATAAACGACAGCCGATAGTGGTTTTTTTCATGCTTTGATAAGATACTTTTAACCAAATAAAGAATTGAAAGTATTTTAAAAGATCAGAACTTAGAAAGCATTTTCCAATGAAGTAATTTTCAACAATATTGACTCTGAAGCCCTGGTCACAACGAACCTACTACACATCTAAATAGCGCCACGACATAAAATTTGGTAAAATCGCGGGTCATCTGTGGTCGTCGTACGAAAATCGCACGATACTTTGAGCATCGTAGCGTTGTCGTGTGCCTCGGGATGAAAATTGGACATGCACCTTTTTTTTTTGCTCTACGATTTTTTTCTCGAGTAACTGTCTTGTGGCTGTCGTGAAAGTGTAATAAAATCTTCGTGCGACTGCGATAAGCACATAGTCGTGGGTATCAGCATAATGCATTTTAATCAAGACACTCTTGATGGAGTCGCACGATTGTCTCACGAATACCAAATTTCGTATGATGATTGCTCAACATTGATTGTCTGTCGTTGGAAAAAAACATACCGTCTATCGTTTATATAGGATGGCTATTTAATTACAACGATGATGCTTGGTCCTGATTAAAAGGCGCCTTGGCGGACTACAACAAGAGCAAAATGTGGTCATGTTAGCGATGATTCGAGCCCGTGAACAGTATAGGAATCAACGAAAGGCCCGACGTTGGTGAGTTATGCCATGGATCATACGGTGCCTGATGGTTGGGCAGTATAAAACACTGATGTGAGATTTGGAGTGGGAATCTGCCGGTGATTTTGTTGAGTTCATGCTGATGGAGCCTGGCATGTTTCAAGAGCTTTTCTTGAGAGTCTCAGTGGCACAACAGTCATATGCCAGTGGTACGACAGTCGTATGACAGTGGCACGACAGCGGCAAGAGAGTGACACGACAGTAACACCTGCATTTCATGATATGAAAAACCAGCAAAATAGCCCCAAACAACTCACGATTGTCGTACGATTTTTGCACGGCTGTCGCACGCATGACTGTCAGACGACCTACTTGCGACAAATTCACGATAGAAAATTACACGTCTTTTTTCTGGCTTGTACCCATCGTGGACATGTCGTAGCTGATGTGACCACTCGAAATATGTTTTTGACATTTTGCAAGACAGCGCCACGACAACTATTTTATTCATATTCCACGACAAAAAATCGTACGATCTGTTGTGAACGTGGCTTAATATAGTAAAAAGACATGGTTCATGCTATAAATTAAGGTTTTCACTTTTTTATGCACATTAATGTACATACCAGGATCAACAAAATATGCAGAAATATGATAGTAATTGCCAGACTTGATAAACGGATGTCCCTTCAGAAAATCAGATGGAAATCCATTTGCAAGATTTGTTGGAATCTGAAAAATCAGGGGGAAAAAGACATAAGCAAAACATGGACAGAACTTGCGTGTGCTCCATGAACAACGAACAAGTCGAAAACAAAAATTAAAGCTTGAATTGCACAAGTTCATGCTTTTCTGACTCTATGTAGGACGTATTTACACTAAATTAGTTAGGTATGGTGTACTAATTAAAATTATTATCGGAAAAATAACGTTTATCTATTATTTGAATTGCTGTCAACTAGATTTTCGTAACTACAAATAATCTTAAATCGATACTTTGTACATTTTGTTTCGTTTTTCACTTCCTGCCGATATGATAAATTAATAACTTTCCAACTGGTTTTTACATGACTTTTTGTATGGTTTCAACCCGCCACATTCTGTTTCTGTTTGTTCAAAATCGGAAACCTGTAATTCAGTTGTTGTTGTTGGTTGTTTACTGCTATTTTTGTGCTTCCTATATTCTTGTTAGCGTAAATCAAGCCGTTGGTGTTTATATTTTAAATTGTTTCGCAAAAAGTCATGCCGGGGCCCTGTATAGCTTGCCATCCTGTATATAATGTTGGATATTAGTGAAAAATTCTACAGAAAAATGAAAAATGTTATCTAGCCTGATTTTGAATATAAAAACAAAAATAAGAATATGCATACAATGTTTGCGACCAGAACTTTAACAGCAGTCACCTATTATTATTTAAAAGAGAAAAATGGTTAAAGTATCATACTAACTGCAGCAGAAATTCCAGCAATATGTCCTAGCACATCATATATCAAAATGAGATTCATATCGTTGTCTTTAACATACCGGATGCCATGTAATCCACTGGAATCTGTTTAATTAAAACTTTAATCTTTATTAAAGTAAAATAAGTAAAAACTAAAGGAAATGCAAGTTATTTAAAGAACTTTCTTTAGTAATAATCACAATTTGTCTTCAAAGTATAATACATGATTACCATTATTTTTAAATATTTATACTCTTAAAATAATTTAAAAGATAATGTCAATTTTTATTGAAATTACAATTTTATTTGGTAATTTTTAAATGATTTTCATAAAGAAATATTAAGTGTAAAACATACTATGTTTATAGACTATTATGAATTCAACCTCAAATGAATTTGTTTCTCTTTTCTGGGACTGTTAAGATTGATTTTTTTTATGGGACAAAAATATAAACAAGAAATGATGAACCATACAAAAATATTGCAATTTTCCGAGAGAAAGTGTGCACAAAAAGGTTGACTTTAATTGTTAACTTTTAAAACAATAGAAATGTTTCGTTTTACGGAACTTCCATGCAATAAATAATTAACTTTCTATATCGTCAACTATGTTTCAATATAATTGTACGCTTTGGATTTTTATTTAAAAAATAATTGATGCAAGCTATAATACTTTATTGTAGTTCTAACACGGGTAGGAGCTATATTCGTGTTTATTTTTTCCCGAGCGATAGTGAGGGCTAAAATTACACGAATATAATGCCTATCCGTGTTAAAATTACAATAAAGTATTATAGCTTGCATCAATTATTTTTTAAATAAAAATCCAAAGCGTACAATAGGACAATTTAGATAATTTCTATGTCCGATAAGTGTAAGCGTAAAAGAGTTTGTGTAGGCTCTTCCATGAACCTGCCTTTTTTGTTTGTTAAGAAGCAAATGCCTGGCACTGTGAATTTTCAGAGGGAGGAGTTTGAACAGCCAGCATGAACAGTTGTCGTATCTAGGTCAAATATGTCAATTTCGAAATGCAACACATTACAGTCATAATATTTAAATCAATTAGTAACATCATGTGCACCATTTAAGAGTTTGAAAGTGTTTTAAAGTTAAGGAAATATTTGCAGTGCATGATAATATGATCAAACTCAATATTCTGAAGAAGACAATATACGCATGTGCAAGTAAATTTTATTGGATTTAGAGCATGTATACCAATCAATAGAAGCACGTCATATTAGAATCGGCATATACATTTTGATGTTACACATCTTTCTCCGTAACATGTTGAGCGTTATGGTTTTTTTTTAAGAATACTAATATGAATCAATAACAATTGTAATTTTCATGAAAAATGTAATTAACCTTACATTGTACTATCGCTTTTTTTAAATTGTTTCGAAAGACGCTATTGCAAGACTTATATTTCTCTAGTCTTTCAAAGACTGAACTAAATATTGATTGGTGTTTTCTTGCATTTGAAACTACAGTGGAACCCGTATTAACCGGATGTTGCATAAACCGAAAACCTCTCTAAACTGTAAATGTGCTTATCAATAAGTCAACTTGTATTAATTATCAAACGTTAATGAACATCAATAAACTTAAAATCTGCAAAAACCGAACACAATCGTAAGTCCCAAAAATTTTCTATTTTAACTTGTTTTCACTGTTCGTGAATTATATTGGAGAAACTTATCTTTTATTAATTATATTGTATGTGTTGCCATAGTATAACTGTATGGAAAACAAGATGTTATATATCATACGTATATGATGAACTACTACAAAATAAAGTGCATAAGATCCTATCTATCGAAAGAAGCAACTGAAACTTTGGTCTTATCTTTGGTTATATCACATTTAGATTATTGCAATGTTATACTTTTTGGAATTTCACAAACTGATTTATATAAATTGCAACGTATACATAATGTGTGTGCCAAACTTATGTTAAACCGTTCTAAGTATGATAGTGCTAAGCAGGCATTGTTTGACTTACACTGGCTTCCGATCAAAGCCAGAATTACATTCAAAATCTTAACCTATATGTACAACTGTCATGTAAGTAATGCACCGTCATATTTGATCAATTTGTTAAATCCTCAAGTGTCGAAACGTTCATTAAGGTCGTCAGAGTCATCTATTGGTTGTTATGCAGTCCCATATAACAAAAAGAAAACTTTTTCAGATATAAGCTTTCATTTCCGTTTGAATGGTTTTACACTATTAATTTTGGGGCCCTTTATAGCTTGTTGTTCGGAGTGAGCCAAGGCTCCGTGTTGAAGGCCGTACTTTAACCTGTAATGGTTTACTTTTTAAATTGTTATTTGGATGGAGAGTTGTCTCATTGGCACTCACACCACATCTTCCTATATCTATTTAGTACTATTGGGCCAAAATTGTGGAATTAACTAGGTACAAATGTAAGAAACTCTGAATCTTTGGATACTTTCAAATGTCGGTTGAAAACATTGTATTTCGAAAATTATTTTGAACTTTTCTGACTTTTTTCTTGTGTATCACAGTATATATTTTCATTTTTTGGTATAGTACATACATATTGTATTTTTGTATAGTATTTTTGTATTTTATATGTCATTTATGTACAACGCCATTGCATACATATTGTATATGTAGAAATAGGCGTTTAATTAAGTTTTCACGTTTCATGTTATATGTTTCATACCTCCGCAATCTGAGATCTTTTGAAATCCCTGAGACTTTGCATCAGTCTCTGTCAGTGGCATAGCTACAAAACTGGTACTGCTCATTGGATCTGGTCCCCATGTTACTGAAGAATAATTGTTAAAGACATCACTACTGCCAACTTGAATCAAGTTTTACATCTTGAAAATGTTAATGGCAAGAAAGAAGCTTTGAATAGCAAAACAATATCAACAAGCTCAATGAATAGACAGTGGAAACATCTATCAACGTTTTACAGGAGCTTTTGCCCTGAAATTACGATTTTTTTTCGTTTTTACGTTTCTTGTGTCTTCGGCTTGTAATAAGTCGATGTTTAGTGTCCTACATTTTTTTTTTAATATGACTTGATACTTGTTTTACAAGACATAAACTAATATTACGTACCTCTTAGGTTATTCCATTCTTCGCCTAAAAAAATAAAAATAAAATACTTTACTGTTTCAGTTATGTTTCAATCTATAATTTCTGTTTTAGTGAGACAATTTCTCTTAATAAAAAAAATGTTTTAAAACTGGTTTAAATTATTAACAGCACCCGAAACGTAGTTTGTGTGTATGATAGTCCTACTTAATACGTTCACGAGCTTACTTGGACATAGAAATGAATGGTACTCATTGTTTCTAACACGTGAAGCTGATATTGCACATACCCTTCTTGAATACTCGTGTCTATAACATAGCGAGTCTCGTGTTACTCGTCGTAGTAAACATTTATTTTGAGAATAATGTTTCTGTTCTATTTTTTTATCTACATTTTGTGTCGCTCTCACTCGAAATTCGATGGTTGTTTGACCTTTTGTGACTTTATTCTTCTTAATTTAAATTAAGTCGTCATGCATTTGAGTCGAAAAACTTATTTTCTATTAATCAATATGAGCAGGAGAACACATGTGATATTGGTCGTTTATTTATTTGCATTAACTGTTTAATTTGTCAATTTGAAAAATGAAAACGAAACGTTCGAATTGTATTGTTACATTATTTATATACAAGCTACAATGTAGTTTTTTGAAATGACAATGATCTTCAAGAGCGGTTCTAATATCATAGCCGATGTCTTGATGTAAAAACCCGGACATAAACACATCAATGACATACCAGATTGAATTAAAAATAGTAATTTGAACGGTCAGTTTAATTTGCTATTTTGAATTGTAAAGCTTAATTTCCATAGCTTGCTTTTCAGTATTGTGATTTCTTACTGTCGACTTCAACGTCATTCGACATTTGATTGAGCGTTGTGATTCTGTTGCTCAGTTGTTTTCCTCTTATAATTGACGTGTTGAACAGTGGTATACTAATACTGTTGTCTTTATGTATCATTAGCAATCCTGCCACATCTTCTTATTTTTTTCTTTAATTTCCACTGTCATTCAGTTTAATGTCATTTTATGTTTTATCATAAACCAAGCCGTTATTTGTTGTACAATTTCTTCATGTCCGGGTCTTTTATACCTCAATTGTTCACATGGGTATTGTTTCATTCTTGAAGGCCGTATTGTGGCCTTTAATTGCTTAAAATCACGTAATTTTGTCTCTGGTAGATACATCATACTTGAATATTCAACCAGTAAAATTGGAACAATGAAATATAAATGATTAAAAAAGAACCAGATTTCGAGATTTTATTTATTATTTATTATACCGGGGCCCAGTGCGCTCTTCAAGAAAGCACACTGTGTTTCCCTCAGTCCCTGACCATCTTGAGGACAATCATTGTCAATAATAAGGTAGGTTCTGTCCCGGCTGTCATATGGATTCCATTTGTTACACTTGTCTTTACAGAAGTTTGGATTTCTACAAAATTAATTCATAATATCAATAATTTTTATAAACCTTTTTTAAAGAAAAGAAAAAATTGTATGAAATAATCCAGTGAATATACATTGTGATGGAACATCTTGAAAACCAGTTACTTATGTACGTAGGAACAAAACAAACAATGTCAAAAATGTAAATAAGGAAACAATTGCATCATGCATGTTTTGTTCAAATTTAAAACTGTAGATTAAGGAACAAATCTATGTTTAAAAAACTGTTCAATAATGTTGTATTTGTATTCTTAATATTATCTAAATGTCATTAACACCGGCTCTTGTATTAGGGATGCAATGTTTCTTTTCATGACTAAATAAGGTAACATAAACGCCACACATTTTTTACATACAATAAGCATTCTGGATTTTCAAAGTTGTTATTTGTAACAAAAATCGAATTGCGATATTTTTGGATTACGTAAACAAGGAATATATAAATAAATGATTTTACATATTTAGATTCTGAAACGACGAATCAAGAAATAAATTATTAACTAAAGAAACTTTTACGTTTAGTTTCCAAAAGATTGATATTGACCGACTGTGAAAGATATTCAAAGGAAGGATTAATACCCTGTTTTAGCAAATGTGGTCCAGTATTTCATCATTCTCATGCTGACGTATCTATCTGTGTCGGAATAGTTGATGCTCTCTATCAAAGGTGTACCGAAGACAAATTCATTTTCAGCTGCGTGTCGAACCCCAAACCATGGAGGTACGGGTGGAAATAATGCTGGATATTCAAAGGAATACATGTAGACGGTATTATTAGGGTTCACTGTGGACAAGGCCTGTGCAACCCCTATCACAGGACATTTGAAACTAACGTCAGAACCTACAAATATCATATTTGAACAATTATCATAACACATAAAAGTTGTATAAAGAAAAATAAATATACGATAATACGCATGACATTCATAACGAGTTACTGTTATCATTTACAGTTTTTTTTTTACACTATCGCGATATTCTTATTTACCTTGCAATTCAGAATAAAATGAGATTCATCTTCGATGCTTTCGCATGTTTAGCTCAGACTTTGCTAAATTGGTCTCGATGAGCAGGCAATACTTATCCTGTATATGCATATGACATCGCATCTTAAAGACTTTATGTGAATCCCTCATGGTTCGTTTGGTTACCTTGATTTGTCTCGCCTTGATCGATGTTCGAGAATTTTATATCGATGAAACTCAAGCTATTAAGAGAATCTGTTTGGCTGTTTTGCTGTAATTTCGAAACCTTTCTGATTGAAGACAATACATCTGATGTCTCCTATAAGGAGATTGTCTAGCGCGCTACACTCTGAGACCTCTTTGGTAGTTTCGTAAGTAGTCTTTATCATAGTTAATACTCTGCAGAATTTACCTATTTCTTTTTTTTCATTAATTTGTGTTCATACTATACATGTATATGCTTTGCTACATGTTTGCTACTGATCGAAAGCAAATAACAATCAATCAATCGAAAACATTTGATTCGTTTCCTCTGTTTTAAAATACACATATCCTTATTTTTATTAAGATGTTCATTAAAAAAATGTGTTTTCAATTTTATTATTTTGTTACAATGATTTCTCGTCATAACAAGAAGATTCTTAAATTAATATTAAAAATACAGTTTGAGCACATACCTACCGTTCATTTGAAGCAGTTGTTTTCACACAAAAAAGATCGTATTATACTAACACATACTTTTGTAGTTGGTATTTGAAAATAAACTTAATTTTAAAAAAACATTGTTTTCTTAAAAATAATAATTTTTGATTTCGGTCGTATGTATCTATTTAACAAGGTTCAACCCGCCTTTTTTCTTAAAATGTTCTGTACCAAGTCAGGAAAATGGCCATTATTATACTCAGTTCATTTTTGTGTGTGTTACATATTAATGTTGTGTTTCTGTTGTGTCATAGTTATCCTCTTATAGTTGATGTGTTTACCTAAGTTTTAGTTTGTAATCCGGATTTGTTTTGTTTTTTTTCTCAATCGATTTATGCATTTCGAACAGCCGTATACTACTGATGCCTTTCATTTCTATTGTAACTTGAAACTTATCAAAAAAGTTAATAAATAACAGAAATAGAAAGTTTAACAAAAGTGACGATTATTGTATTAACAGTGGTATACTACTGTGGCCTTTATTTAACGTAAACAACTAACCTATATCTATGGTCACATCTAGGTACGACTGCGGTTCATCTGGCAAGAATGGACGAAGATAGTATCCACCTATGTTAGCATACGTTGCATTACTCGCCACAAAGAGCAGTGGGAGAAGTCTGAAGTACTCATCCCTTGTTATAACTCCATCACTGATGTCTATAGGTATCTTTAACAAATCAACGTAAAAGGCAATGAAGAGGGATACTTCATCTTTTACAACCCCTAACATGACGGAAATATGCTTGGGAAGAGGCTGTTTCATGAGCTCTGCTGGTGATTTGGAAATGAAACCATTTTTGTCGATTGTAGGTAAATGAGCCCTGATAAACAAAGGAGGGATCGGTATAGGAGGAATTTGTATTGCCGATACTACTGATGCTGGTAATGATCGTAGACATTCAATCTTATCCTCTACTGAGGCCTGGTTACAACCAAGCTGCGTAGCAAAAGCATTGGCAGTAAAAAGTGCAACAGAAGGAGAATGAAAGGTAAATTTCGTATCAGCTGCTCCACTTTGAATGATTGCTTTTTGAAAATATGGGCGCGTAAAGTCGGATAGCATGTGATAATTTACACTAGCACCACCAGCACTTTGTCCAAATAAAGTAATTTTATGCTTGCTTCCTCCAAATCTTCTCACGTTGCTATATATCCATTTGATTGCTAGTGATTGATCAAGCAGTCCCATATTACCAGGTGCATCTTTGTGGTCAAAATATAGAAAACCTAATGGTCCAGTTCTATAACTTATTGTAAAAACAATAGTATTTGTAAATGCAGCAATCACTTTAGGATCACTGCTGACTACATCCTCAGTAATGAATCCTCCTCCTACAATCCATATCATTGAGTGTTTGTGTCTACATCCTCCTTGAGGAATCCATGCATTTAGATACAAACAGTCTTCTCCTTGATTGGCAGCTGAAATATTAGAGGTAAAGAAAGCAGGCTGGGAACACGATTTAGCAAACTTCTGAGTGTATCTTGTTCCTCTCCATGGCCTTTTTGGAACAGGTTCCTTAAATCTTAAGACTCCAACTGGAGGTTCGGCAAATGGTATTCCTAAGAATGTATCTAACCTTTTACCAAGCACAATCTGAGTAAACCCTTTAATTGTTCCTGTTTTCGTATATATTTTTGTGTTATATGATGCACAATTGGTCACGAAAAAAAAGATCAAAGGAAAGCACGTTACCAACATTCTCAAAAACTTAATGATGATTGATGTGGTTGAACCGAGTCCTAGGTTGAAAGTGAATAATGTGGACTAGTCTGAAAAGCAAACACATATACTTAATAACTCCTGTTACATTCCTTTAAAACATGTTTTGTAATTAACAGTTGGTTTTTTTTCACATTTTATATAAAACGCTGAATTTAAATGGGAATGAGAAACTCGTACCAAAACCTTTTTAAGCAAGATGTACACTCATTAGGAAAAATAATGATATAGGACATTTGAAAAAAATATCATTCATCTTAATTACAATTTCTAGAAAATTATTTCATTGAAGGTAAAATGATTCATTTCACCGATGCTTAGCATTGTCACCAAGACTGACGATCAAAGTCATACACGCTTTCGGTCAGATCATTTACATTTGTCCTAGTCAAATAAGTCATATACTGTTTACGTGTTGCTATTCTAGTCTAAATATTCTACTTTCTTTCATGTACATGTAGTACTCTTATAACCTGACCGGAGTTTCACTAACATAAGGGGTGTTTTCACCATTTACATTATCTTTCTTTTTATTTACATCATTTCACTGCTGTTTTGAGGGGCATTACTTATATTAATAAGTAAAATAAAAAAAACATTTGACAAAACTCAAAAGTATCGGTGATAAAAATGGGGAAATAAACCAATTTATTTGATATGATTGATAGTAATAAAAAAAGACTTGAAAATGACATTCAATGCAGTGCTATGCACCATCTCAACCTCTCAATATTTTACTTTTACATTAAGCTCTGTATTGAAAACCTTTCTGTATCTTAGAGACGAAGAATAGCAATAAAAGCGCGTTTTCTTTGCTTTTTGTGCGTTTTTGCTGTACATGTTCTGATTTTGTATGATTTTTTTTTTTATTTACTGTTGTTTAAAAGGGACTTGAAAACGTGGAATGGTGATTATTGTTAGATAAATGTAACAATAACCACCATTTGAAACATTTTATTCGTAGCCAGTGAATCTTTTACCTAATTAATATAATGTTTATTGTCTGTAATTTGTCATGTCGGAAAATTTGTCAAATCTGATTACCAAAACAAGTATCTCGATTGTACGGATTTCAACCATCTTTCACAGGTAACTACTATCTCATATTGTTCATAAACACGTTTTGGTCGTGATATGCATTTAAAATACATGATTATAAGCACCAATGCATCTTCAACATCATAAAATTATAAAAAAGAAACTTAAGCTGTGCATGCTGATCTGTGATCAATGATAATTTTCAGTGGTATATGTAAACGCCGTTTACCTATGAAAGTTGAACCCAACATCAACTTTGAAAAAAAATAAAAACGTAGGTCAAATGATTGAGACATATGTTACGGATTAAATCAAATGGAGGTTTTTTCAGGTTCATCCGGTCAAAATAAATACACAGTATTCGGACAATTATGGAACATATGAATAGTATTTAAACGAGCTTTACAAAGAAGAAAAAATGCCGATCTTTTTCCTTATTCGTAATTTGTACAAGTACAATATATCTTTTCTTGAAATGTACAAATGATTTTTTGGGTCCTGAAATGTAACATTCTAATGCAATTAGTTTGTAACGACAATTTTCATTGGACGT
The DNA here is from genome assembly GCF_036588685.1 of Mytilus trossulus. NCBI lineage: Eukaryota > Metazoa > Mollusca > Bivalvia > Mytilida > Mytilidae > Mytilus > Mytilus trossulus. The sequence goes on from NC_086376.1 coordinate 87,992,335, forward strand.
TGATAAATATTTTGAGGGGTTAGATTCCACGTTCTACCAGTCCGTAACTAAGAAAGCCACCATTTTGAATTATGGGATATGTAATTTCTCAAAAAATAAACAAGATATTCACATTTTGAGCCTCAAAATCTTCTTTTAGTCTATATTGAAACCATTCTGAAGCGTACGAAAAGTAAAAATATGTTTAGTATTCATGTTTGACATCCAGAGTAAACACATGACGTCACATTGTTTAGATGCTAAAGACAATGCAACAGTTTCGCGGACTTTTTCATTTATGCCATTTTTAAGCCAAAATATTTATTAAATGACATTTATTTTAATATGTTGCATTAGAATGGAGATAACTGTATTGTATTTTAAGCTTGGCCTTCGTAAAACGTAGATTTTACTGTCGCAAATATCCGTTTACCTATCTCCGCTCCGCGTCGCTAGGTAAACTCAATTTGCGACAGTAAAATCTACGTTTTACGAAGGCCAAGCTTAAAATACAATACAGTTATCTCCTAAATTATGACATTGACAAAGCCACCAATTTAAACTGACAATGTGACGTAACCAATACTTTGAATGGAACCGGTCGCTCGCAACAGAAGAAGGACAGCAATGGACTGGGTACGTATGTTTTACGTCGTCTTTTATGTACACCTAAATAATATAGTTAAAAATGTCGATAGGGTAAATGCATGTACTCTTCCACATGATGAAATTAGAATCTGAAGCTGATACTATCATCTTCTCTGTCAACGTTTCAATGTTGTTTTCGTCTTGCTTTATTAAAATCTTTTGTACATAATAAAGGATCTGGTCAACAAACTCGTAATAGGTTCCAGAAGTACAACTGTATACGAAAGACGCGCGTTTCGTCAAGAAAAGATTCATCAGTGATGCTCGAATCGAAAAGTTTAAAAGAACAAATAACGTACGAAGTTTGATTGCATTAAGGACCCCAACATTTTATTGAGGACCCCAACAATTATCACTAATGCAGTTTAAGACATTCGTTGTTACCGAATGAGCAATTTGAAACTAAGGTTTAAGGGAACCGGATCTAGCAAGGACGTAACAATGTACCGTGAAATAACAATGTTTTTATTCTCAATACATGTTAATAGATCTTTTCGGCTTTCTATTTCAAATTCACAGGCAGCTGGTGATTTTTTTCAGTTAATACAGCTAGCATCCTAGTTTTATTTATTGATAATAAGTGCGAAATCATATAAACTAACGTTCTTCAACCTGGCCTTTGGGTTTTCAGTTATATTAAACGAAGAAGAACCGGGCTTTTATGTCATTGTTTTCCATGTGAGCAGCAATCTTTTATCACGGAATTAATTACAAGAAAATGCAATCTTTAGAATAGCGTATCAACAGTGAAATATGTACTCAAAAGGTAGACACTGCAGGTATGTTAGTTAAGTGAAATAAAACATTCATAATTGGCTAGCTGAAATCATTCCTTAATCGTAAATAAAGGCATTAGACTGACATATTTTTTTTTATTAGGTTCGATAGGATAGGTACGTTTGACATAGTCACAAAGTTTGGCTTGTTTTGTGAAAGATAATCATCTATTTTGATTAAAGCGTAAGGTACATTTAAAGGATAATGCTAGCTTCTTCTCATACTTCATGAGAAGCCCATGTATACAGTCTGTCTAATGAGAGTACAATAACAAGAGTGTCGCAAAGTTTTTCCAATGGGAATGCCGATTGATTGTTGAAAATTAACAAATATCCTGTCAATTATAAAAAGACAAGCAATGATTTCATTTCCAGAGATGGGTTTAGTTTGAATCAGAAGTGGTTTTACGAAGAATTATGTCGAGTTATCATTTTGATCTTTGAGTTTGAATGTCCCTCTGGTATCTTTCGCTCCTCCTCCTTAAGCTTATTATCAAGGTATGGTTAATTTTTTGTATTCTTTTCTTTCATTTTTGTTTTAATGTCGTTTGTCTATATGCCTTATTTTTGTTTCATTGTTACATTTGACGTGGCTCTGTACTTCATATACATCCCGTCATTGTGTTATTGTAAATTTGTATATTCTTGATTTTCCTTTTGTGTGCTTTGTTTTATGTCCCTTTATGTGTTTCTTTGTTACGTTTTGGTTTTTTTTTATAGAGATTAAAGTTGTAACACAATATTGACTGTTGTACCCCAATGTTTTTAAAATTCTTACCTATTGTGTCTGTTTGTTTTGTTCACACATCGTTGTCAATATAAAATAATTTAAGGTGACTGTCATTTAAGTGAAAGGTTTAGCTAGCTTTAAAACCTTGTTTAATCCACTATTGTTTACATAGGAAAATGCCTGTACCAAGTCAGAAATATAACATTTGTTATCCATTCGTTTGTTGTGTTGTAACTTTTGATTTTATTATTTGATAAGAGATTCTCCGTTTTGAATTTTCCTCGGTATGTTTGTCTTTTTACTTTTATTCTTTCCCTCATAAAACAAATATTGGTATCACTATTGGGTACTTTTTTGGGGGGGTAATCAAACTATGGCTAGTTCTTTCAATTTTTCTGTAGTTTAAAACGAGGTATATGAAAGTATCAGACTTTTACCGATGATCAAATCTCGTAAATCGGTTAGAAAGAGACAAATATTGTTGACAAAAAAAATCGAAGAAGTGGCAGAAACTCCAATTGAACGCAGGCCGGACAGGAGGTAAGGGACGCAATAGGTAAAATTAAAAATCAGACGACTATATTGGTATCTAAAGTTTAGGACCGCAAAACATTCTAGTAGTAAGATATGACACTGACATATCGTATTTATCAACTTATACTTTTTTATATAACTAGTACTGTTTTTGGTTTAAATTATAACATATTATTTACAAAAGTTGTATGTACTCTAACATATCTTTCAAATTTTTAACTATCTACATATTTATCATTGACAGGATTGGTTGATAAGAAACAAGTGATTGTTGGCAAGACTTCAATTGTTAGTGGTCAAGACTTTAATTGATTAATAATAAACAATAGGTTGTAAACATTGTAATTGGTTGATAAAACATGTAGTTGTGGTGAAGCCTGAGATTGATTGATAAAAAACAATTGGTTGTGATCAATACTACAATAATTTATTGATAAGAAACAAATTATTGTGGTCAAATCTGCAATTGAATAAGAAATAATTGGTTGTAATGAAGATTATCATTTGTTTGTACAAAAAAAGTGATTGTTGTCAATATAAAAAAAGAAGATGTGGTATGATTGTCATTGGTTGATAATAAACAATTGGTTGTGTTGACTACTAAGATTAGTTGATAAAAAGCAAGTGGTTGTGGTCACTACTATAATTGCTTGATAAGAAATTCGTGTTAGTGGTCAATTGACTGATCACTTTTAAAACTTCCAGATTCTCCACGAATTCAAACATCTCTCTAAATTATTAAAATCTATTTTATCAGTAATCAAAGCCGGGCTTCACAGTTATTTTGAAACTGCCTATTCTAGAGGTGGCGTGAATCAGATGTGGATATTTTTAAAAATCCAAAGATCTTTTAGAGTACATACAAACTAACTCTCATCTTGCAATAGTATTAAAACATTTGTATTTTTTACACTTTTCACAAGTATTCCACATTCAATTTAAAGACAAATTTAAAGAGTTGGTATTGCTTTGTATTATAAAAAGGAATGACCAACGTATTTACACGTATCTTGTCTTAGGGAGGGATAAATCCTACTTTGTACAGGATAACTCTGATTCAAACAAAAAACAAAAAATTATGTGAAACTGACATTATCAACAGGCATAATTTTTTGATTGACAACATATTTGTTACGTTCGGAGGATAGATGTTAATAATTTAGAGAGAGGTTTGAGTTCGTGGAGAATCTGGAAGTTTTAAAAGTGATCAGTCAACAGACTGTCGGCATGCCAATGGGAACCAATTGTGCCCCTCTTCTTGCCCACTTGAGAAATATAAGAATTAAGAAATCTCCTTTAACTTTACTTTCGGCTATAAAGATGATATTCTCACTAAATAATTCTAAATGTGGTGACTATGTTGAACACATCTATTCCATCGAACTAGAGATAAAGGATACAACATATACATTTAAGTCGGCCTCATATCTTGACTTACATTCAGCTTTCCAATTGTGAACTTTCCATTTGTAGGTAGCAACATTCCAGCAGCACCTGCATACGGGGTATATATCTCCCAATTGATACGATATTTCCGTGCTTGTATTTCCTATCATGATTTTCTTGATAGAGGGTTGCTGCTCACAACGAAGTTATTTAACCAAGAGTTTCAAATGGAAAGGTTGTAATTATCCCTCCGTAAATTTTGAAAGTTGATTGATTACTGTTTCACAGATAATATCGGATATGTCCCTTCTGTCGTAACTACAATATTTTTCCCTTTTACCGAATGTGAACTACCGAATTTGAAATTACATAAGCAACACGACGGGTAGCACAAGGATCGGCTTATCCTTCCGGAGCACATGATATCACCCGTAGTTTTTGGTGGGGTACGTGTTGCTTATTCTTTCGTTTTCTATGTTGTTTCATGTGTACTATTGTTTGGCTGTTAGTCTTTGTCATTTTTAGTCATGGTGTTGTCAGTTTATTTTCCATTTATGTGTTTGACTGTCCCTCTGGTATCTTTCGTCCCTCTTTTAATGAATAACTGTTTGAGTCCAAATTAAGATTAACTGGTATTGAACTTATGCTTGAACCTAATATATGATTGGTCGATAAGTATAAAACACTTAACATATACTTGATAATATAATGGCAAAAACAGTGATAAGTTTGTTTCATTTTTTACCATCTTAAAAGTTCGTTTAAATGACTGCTTATGTTTTATTTTGTCATAAGTCTGCCCTAATGTCATATACAATTCTTAAAGTTCCAGCATTAATATAATACAGCATTTGAGGTTGACATATATTATCATAAAACTGTCAATTAAAAACACTTATCATTGGGATTGTCAGAAAGTAGACAAAAAATGAAGGATGTGCGAGGTATTCTCCATGAACCTACAACGTATCAATGTTAACAGTAATGTAAATATCGCAATATTTCTGAGATAACATATAAAGTTATATACAATGAAGTGTAAACTACTATTATTTTTCGTAGGACTTATATCGTTTCTATAAAATGATAATAGTAATCTTAACATCTTGATTAAGTTTCAAAGATGAGTAAAGCCATATTATTATATTATTGCTGGACCCTTTCGTCAAACATCCATAAGTTTGCTGTACTATATATAATCATATACGTACAATCGGTTTGCATGACATACCTTGAAACGAAAACAACAATGTTAGAACGCTTAAACCAAATTTTGAACATCCAGTAGACATAGACATTAAGTGTTAACAGTTTTTAGCTGTGTATATACGAGGCTAAGTAACATCTGTCATACGAGCTTCAGTGAATTTTATTCTATTGTGTTTCGAACCGAGCACACATACTGCTAAATAGATTTTCTTTTTATCCTGTCACTTATTTTTAACATTGTTTTTCTTTGCTTTCGACGACAGAAAAGCTCACATTTATTGCTTTTGTTTTCGATCTGAAATCCATTAATATCCACGACACAGTATTCACACATTCAGCTGATGACGAATGAGCAGAACAGAATCTCGCATGGTCAACAATTATGCATTGCTCAAATTTAATAGTTACTCATTAAAACATAACAACTGTTTTCAACAGTGTGTAATTATATAGCATATAATCTATTGCAATAAAAATTCATAATTTCAAATAAAATTTGTAGATTTAGCTAACTAAGTCCTTATATTTGTATAAAATAACATTCGTTTATAGTGGAACATTGTTTTAACAATGAATTAGCTGCAACCAAAATTTCCTTGCTAGTCCCTCTCTGTGATCACAAATAGATAACTCTGGCTCATTTCCCAATCAATCTATCATGAAAGGAAGTAAAATTTATTCATAGTCTATTTCAAAATTATAAAAAGTTCTTTATATTGGTATGTAAAAATTTTAAACATTTCAAATTTATGAAATTATATTCGTACATCAATTGTTCTGATACATCAATAACAAAAACTGAAATATATTGCATTGATTCATTTTGTAATTATTCAAAATTATATCAGAAAGCTAAACATAATTATAAAAAAAATGAACCTGTTAAGGGGAGACAATTCTCGTATAACTTTTTCGAATTGGCACATAATACCACGGAATGTCACTCATCATACAAATGGCACATCCATATAATTAATTAACTGCGCAATCGCGCTCCACCTTCAATGATGATTCTGAATTATAAATATAACCAAAATTTGTTAATCTATAGATAGTGAAGACTAATGAAAGCTAACCCACTGTAAAAATATTTTTTTGCACTTTTTTAAAACTTCCTCAGGAAAAATTCTCTACCCACTTGACTTTCAAAGCTCAAAATTAACGTTTTTACAGAATATTTGAATAAAGTAGTTACAGATTATTCGCTTCTCAAAGTGTAAGACGCAATAAAAATCGTATACTTGCACAATCTTACCGAAATACGGATTTAATTAAGTCCTAAACATTTTGACATTTCTTCGTATATCTTTATCGAAAACCGGTTTAAACAAATCACACGTACGTGTTAAGATCCGACTAAATACCTATTTCCCGATATGGTCAGGTAAAATTGCTAAATTATAACAAAACATTGTCCGATATAAGGCAAAAAGGTTTGATTTGTCTGACGCTTCAGAGGTTCGAACTGTCCGTACATTCAGTGATTATTGACATTGTTGCTTTGATGATTTTGTAATTTTTACCTTCAAATTTTAAACTTGAAGATTGACGCAAAAGAACATGGAGTTAATTTTAATGTTCATGTTTGTCAATGAGCAAAAAAATGGGTCGATGATCGGAGACTAGAACTTACAAAGACACAGAAATACGTGATTGGAATGCGATTTCAGTGCACATTCTTATGGCAAGTAAGTTCGTACAACACTCGTCGGCAGCAATACACAAATACAGACCGGCAGTGGGCGGAGTTTAAAACAATACCTATATAGTATACAAATACAGGCTAGCAATATATGTTAAGATGTTCATGTTTGATAAGTCAATCAATTGTAGGATAAACAATAATCTTCAAACCAAACTACTAACAACTTTGCCTGAGTTTGGACGTTACTTTTCTAAATAATGTATGAACTTATTAATAGAGAATTAAAAAAAACAATTTGTACAAATTCATGATTAATGTACCTGCAACAGGAACATTTAAATTCAAATGTTTGAAATCTCCAATGGTGTATAACACTTGAACACGTGCATAACTATATGACTAAAAGCAAATTACAAATACAGCCAAACCTATCAAACTGTAGGTCCATTTTGACTAAGGGAGTTAGAACCTAAGTTTCCTGCTAATTTATAAATTCATCAAAAACTAAAAACAACACAATGTTCTCAAAAAACACAGATTAGGAATATTTTCATTAACAATATTCAAATATTTGAATTTTCATAATAATTCACTTAAAAAGATCATGTCTCATCTCATGAAATTCCAGCAAAATCTCTAAAAATAAATTCTTTGACGGTAAAATTGTGAATTTGATAGTGTTTGAACGGACAGTTAAATGAATTTCTTTGAATTGTAAACTTTACGAAAAATATTTCTAAGTGATGCAGTCGTTAATGTTACATTCTATATTTTTGGCGTCGATTGTATAATATGCCAGCTATGCTGGCACTTATGGTAGAAGCATCGTTTTGGGACAAAGAACGATAACTCTTTCTAGACGACCCATCTGAAAAATTTCGTCACTCTCGTTAAATCTCGTACGATTTGGTTTTTTTTAATGGCTGCCAAAATTCTCGTTTAATCGCGATCTTGTAAAAACGGGACAGATCGGAATAATTTCGATGTTAAATACGACATGATTTTTAATTTGTTTGCAAAACCAAGAATTCAGAAATTTTGGCTACTTGTGTAGCTTATTTAAATTTTATTGTACCACGGAAATTACCGAAGTTATGACAACAACATCTGACGCCATGTTTCGTCTGCTTCAACATTCAATTATCAGTGAGGTCAAAACAAATGTCCTAAAAAATCACAGGTACTTCATTCAAAAGTCACAGAATCATAGTTAACGATAACATATTTAAAGTAAAAGTTCCGTCCAGCCATGGGAACACAGAAAAAAACTCTGCAAGCAATACATTTCGCATTTCTTTTTACAAATTGGCCATGCCAGGCATGCGGGGTAAACTCCGGTGCACTGGTGGACCATGACTCCTTATGTTCATCTGCCACATATCATTATTCCCCACACCAAGGAATAGTGATAATTATACAGTTGAATGTGATCACGGTTATTCATGTAGTCAAAGGCGAAAATAGCATTTTTCATAAAAGGGGGGAGGGGGCTGACGGGGCGCTCCTGTCAAGCTTCAGTTATTCCCTATATAATCATCATTTTTTTCCCTAGAAAAGGGTCTCCCTCTGGATCCTATGGTACCCCACAGACTAATTCAAAACTTAACAAAAGTAAAAACATTCAAATAATTCACAATCGTCTAATTCTGTACTTCTTAAATGGGCAAACTCTCAACAAATCTTTTCATTGATTATGTCACACCTTATATTGGTTGACTGTTATGGAATAACCGTTTCACAAATGATATCGGATATGTTCCTTACGTCGTAACTACAATCCCCTTCCATTTCATGAATTTGACCTACCGAATTAGACTATTTACCGGATTTGTAATCACATAAGCAACACGACGGGTGCCGCATGTGGAGCTATTGTTTTTCTGTTTGTCTTTTTCATTTTTAGCCGTGGCGTTGTCAGTTTGTTTTAGATTTACGAGTTTGACTGTCCCTTTGGTGTCTTTCGTCCCTCTTTTATACAGTCCCATGAAATGGAAACTGTTTTGTTTTCTCTCTCTTAGTTTAATCATAAAAGGAGACTTGAGTATGAGTAGTACATTTAGAACTGACTAATGTATATATTGTATGCTTCACTATTGTCCAAAATTGGATTTTATGGGAAGATGGAGTTATTATGATAACCCATGTCATGATGAGAATAAACAGTCATAGGTATATAAAGGGCATGTTACTTGGAAGAATGTGGGCTACATCCTTTAAAATTCAAGCTGTAGCAGTCGCCTTCATATTTTATGCATCAGTTTATCCCTGATCAAAACATTTTCACACTACCAAGTACTTTATCACTATATCACTATCAGGTTCTCATTTCCACCTATTTAGCAATACACACTTATGATATGACATCACAGTACCAAAATTGTACTCAGTAACAAAATTGCACCTATTCAACAACAAAAAAACTGCAAAAATCTTACAAGTTTTGTTTCACCATGTGAAATTTTCTTATTATCATCTTTTTACTCTGGTAGATTAATTAATGAGTGATAGATTTCTCTTAGGAGAAATTTAAAGGTCTGAGTGACTATAAACTATACAGAGAACAATACCTGTTGTATTTGTTCAATGGGACAAAAGAACTGCAAAAAGTTTAAATGGACAGGTAACTATCAGGTGAATCTATGGAAAGGTTCAATTGGGTTCCAATAAAATGAGCAAATTAAATGTGTTACCATGAACATCTTTTTCTTCCAAAAATAATAGTTACAGCATGAAATAAAACAAAATCTCTGTTTATATCCCAGTTTTAAGGATTTGAAATTAACCATACATGTAATGATGTATGGAATTTGGGTACTGGCCTCATTACAGGATCATGGATTGTTTGGATGTATTTTAAAACTCATTTTTCAATGACTCTACATGGACTCAAATTATATTGGTGTAACTCTATTGTAAACAAGGAAAGTCTACAAAATAAGCACAGAATAAACTTATGTCTGGTACACGAACATAAAAAAGTTGGGTAAAAAAAAATGACAATTTAGTTAAAATTAGGGTATTATCATGTTAGCACTTCACAACAGACTTACAAATTTATTTTCATGACCAAAACCAAAAAAAAGTACAAACCTAAAGGCAAAAAAATGCTTTGCCATGCACAGCCTGATACGACCGCAGATGTATATTGAGCATATAGATAACACCATTTTTTTTTATGTCAGTTGAAATCAAACATATATTTTATTTTGGATCCTTTAAACTAATTTGAGAACAGGTATTAGGTAGACCCACATATTTCTATTCAGCAGAAGTCTCGAACTACATATACATATCTCCTTATTAATTTCATATGATAGTAAGTCCTACAAAATATTTAAAATGTGTACATTTAATTTTTTTTCTAGCTCCTCTCATGTGAAAGCAGTACCTTTTTGGTCACTATTTATGTGTTGCGTCTAAATAAGAATTGTAACACTTTATAGTAACTGAACAGGTTAAACAAATACTTCTTAAGAAACAGAAAAAGAAGACAGCTTGAAACAGCACAGCCATGCCAGTATATGTACATGTATGTATAAAACTCAGATCAGAATAGCATGGACAATGTGTTAGTTCTATGTCCTTGTGAATTTATTGTGAGGAAAGTTATCAATGATTATGCAGATAATGCAATTTTATCAAGTATTTTGTACATTGCTGTTAAAATTTTCACACAATCAGTGAAACATTTAAACAAGCTAAACTAATTTTTTATTACTGAAAGTTTCAAACATTGACAAATGTTTCATTTACCAAATAACTTGTGTTTCTGTGAAAAAAAATCATGTGCATTTTTGGAAATAAAGGGAAAGAAGATTCTTTTCCTGCTCTGGTGCATGTCAATTGTGAATATATACTTACAGTTACCAAATATATTTTCTTTATCATGATACTCACATCAACATTATCATGATTATCAAGAAGTACAAATCATAGGAAAAATGCACAAACTACAGATAAAATATCTAAAACACCCTATTTTGAGTGCATCTCCTGCCAAATCAGTATTTGTTGAATCTATATATACAAGATGAGTATAATCAATGTAATTTTTGGAAAAAAAGACCACCCCAATAATGTTGTACCACAACCCCAAAATCAATTCTAATCTTCCTTTTGTGTATTGAGTCTTCTAGTAAAATTTCATAGAGATCCACTCACTTATACTCAAGTTATTGTCTGGAAACCAAATGTGTCTTCTTGAAAACAACTATATGACATGATTCAGTAAATTTTTTACATGCTTGTTTGTCCGATTTCCATTCTCAATTCTATTTTGCTGTCATATAAAAACTTGAAAAGTAAGCTACATCATGTGCATGTAATACAATTGTTTTTTATTTGAGTCCGATTTTTTTTACTGAAGACCTTCAACTAAAATTATATATATATTTAGTCAAAATTTAACACTAGTATTAAAGTTTATCATAACAAATTAGCAAAAACGGCCTAATTATTATACAGCCTTTATTATCACCTAAAAAACTACTGTGTACAGACTTACATGTGCGGTTTGGGAAATTTTTATGTTTTAAGATATATATAAAAATTAAATTTAATTTTCATATATATCTGAAAGATAAAATCATTTTTGGTGAAGATCTGGATTAAAAACATTTTTTTTGTCCTATGCTTGAACAGATTTTTTTTTCATCAATTTATGAACCAGAATATTTTTTCAGGAAAAATACCATAACCCCTCATGCCTTTTCAAGTTCAATGTTCGTTACCTAAACACTTTCTATCTGAACTTATAATTTTATTAGACATAAACAACACGTTAATGTAGCCTAGGACATTTGTTCTAAACATGCATGAAATATTTGCCACTGGACGTTAACCAACAAACAACTAATCAAAACATAGGACATTGTCTTAGTATAAAGCTGGCATTTAAGGTAGCGCCTTCCTCATATTAATCGTACAATCGGGGTTTTTGTCATTAGATTTGTGTAACATTTGTCATTTAAGAACTTCATATATATTGCTTTTTTGTATTGATATTTCTTACTGTGAACCTCGAACTTCAACGTCCTTTGATTTTTGTTCGAAAGATGTGTTTCCGTTATTCTATTCTTTCATTATTTTCCTCTAAAATTTGATGTACTTTTCCTAGTACCAGTTTTTTTAATTTTTTTTTTGCTTAATCGAATCATGACTGTTGTACAGTGGTATACGACTGTTGCCTGTATGTATCTATGGCCATCATACCACATCCTTTTTTTGGTTTAATTTGTACTGTACTTCAGTGGATGTCGTTCATTGCTATGGGTCATATTTGTTTTTAAATTTTTGTACTATCATTTATCTAGCTGTTATTTTTCTGGTTTCAATAGTTATACAATTTGTCCAAATCGGGGCCTGTACTACCTTAATATTTCACATCGATTTTGTCTCATTCTCAAAGATCGTAATGTTTAACAAGCACATAGTGTGTCTTTGGTAATTAAATATTTCATTGGACTTCATACTTGACAATTCATTTATAATGAAATGAAAATAATTAAAATAGAACATATTTTATAATTCTATTTATTAATTACTATCACGGGGCCAGTACTTTCTTCAAGAAAGCACACTGTGTTTCCCTTAGCCCTTGGCCATTTTTAGGACAGTCACTGTCGATCATCAAGTACTTCCTCTCACGACTGTCATAGCGATTCCAATCGTTACACGCGTCTTTACAGAAGTTTGGATTTCTAAAAAAGAATAATCATATATAGGGACTCATTATTGTATTTTTTAAGAAAAGAAAATTTGTATTAAAATAATCCATTAAATACACATTGGGATTGAAAATAATGAAAACTAGATTACCAAAAAAACATTGACAAAACTGTTCAGCAAGAAATCATGTTTTATTTTAAATCGAAAATTAATAATCATATATTTTACCGGAAATGAATTGGAGTAGTTACCTAACACCATTGTTCGGTATTGCATCGAACTTTTAATTTTTCTGAGAAAGTAAAATATCTTATTTGATGTATACCATTCTCTATGGAACATACTAGCATTTAAAACTCGGTCATATTGACGCATTAAGTATAGATTCGTAGTAAGTTTTTACCCTACTCGTCTTTTGTTATATTGTTTTTATTCTTAAATGTTTTTTGATGGTTAATTTGTGTGTTTAATCTCATTTTTATTCCGATAGTAAACATTATAAACTCAATAGATCTACCAAGAAGTTGAAAATGTATGCATGTTTTTTTGTTATTGTTGGTTTTTTTAATTGATAAACTACTTGAAAAATATTCAGATCTTTCTGTTATGTCCGCACGAAAGATCAGTGTACTTTGAATGGCCAATCTTACAAAATATGTAAATGTAACGAGTAAAGGTTATTTAATCTTGAAAATTCTATTCAAATTATTGTCTGAATGTCATTTATATTGGCTGTTTAATTATATAAACAATGTTATACTATAAATCTTGCAAGAATGAAGTAGTAATTCTTCTCATTTTTTTAGTCTATAATGTATTATTGGTCAAAAAATTTAAAGCGTACATAACACATTGTTATTGGTTACAAATTTCCAAAATAAAAATTCATACGATGGCAATATTTTCAACATTTGGTAGGGACAAGGAAATTATTTATGATTTTTTTTATTTTCAATTCTTTAACGACAAATCGGTAAAAATATTCCTAACTTCGGAAAATTTTATGTTAAGCTCAAAACAATTAGTCAACTCAAATCAAATCAAATATGTATTGTCATATAACCTCTGAACAATAAGTTGGTATTACCATGATAAATTGACTAGTGATAATATTAAAAACAAAGATCAAATACCCTGTTTTAGCAAATGTTGTCCAGTATTTCATCATTCTCATGCTGACGTATCTATCTGTGTCGGAGTAGTTGACGCGGTCTATCAATGGTGCACCAAATACAAAGGCCAGTTCAGCTGTATGTCTTACCCCAAACCATTGAGGTACGGGTGGAAATAATGACCTATATTCGTAGGAATACATGTAAACAGGATTACCAGGGTTCACTGTGGAAAGAGCCTGTGCAACTTCTATGACTGGGCATTTGAAATTAATGTCTGAACCTGCAATTATCATATTTAAACATTTATCAAACAACAAAACTTTTAATATACTATTTACATTTTTAAAGCGTTATTTTTATCATTAAATGTGTTTCACTATCGTTATAATGAATAAATGTTATTGCTATTCAAGATGCACAGTATGTTTGTGGCAAAACACAATTTACAATAAATTATTTCACAAAATGCCTAAATCACGATATTAACATACAGAAAGAATAGATTTCATTCGAGTTTTGAATAACAATTTGTTTTATAACAGTAAAGGTTAGGCATATTGTAAATATGGTTCAATGATTTGCAAAATAACCATCATTTTGCATTATCAATTGAATCGTAGCAATTTGTTCTTTACTAAGAACTTTTATAAATTTTGGATCATGAACTCTCTTCAACTTCGTGGCTTTTTTAACTTTTTTATCGAGCGTCACTAATGAGAAGTTTGTAAATGAAACACGAGTTTGGCGTTCAAAATGTTAATCCTGGAAACAATGACGAGTTAATTGGTACTTGACAATAGAAATGGAATGCAGTATAAAGAAATAACCGACTGAATTTATTTAAAAAAAAAATATCAGTATAGTTTAAAAATGTAAAACTAAAGTTAAATGACAGAAATAAAACATTGTGCAAAACTGGACATTATTTCATAAATATCTTAATGTTAACGACTAACCTATGTTTATGGCGACATCTAAGTATGACCGCGGTTCATCTGGTAGGAATGGACGAAGATAGTGTCCAGCGATTTTAGCATAAGTTGCATTGTTCGCAGCGACGGCAAGTGGGAGAAGTCTGAAGTACTCATCCCTGGTTATAACTCCATCATTGATGTCTATAGGTATCTTCAGCAAATTAACGTAAAAAGCCATAAAGAACGATACCTCATCTTTTACAACCCCTAACAAAACTGGTATATGTTTGGGAAGAGGCTGTTCCCCGAGCTCTATTGGTGATTTAGAAATGAATCCACATTTGTCAATTGTAGGTAAATGAAACCTGATAAACAACGGAGGGTTCGGAATAGGAGGAATTTGTATTGCCGACACTGCTGATGCTGGTAATGATCGAAGACATTCAATCTTATCCTCTACTGAGGCCATGTTACAACCAAGCTGCTCGGCAAAATCATTAGCAGTTTTAAATGCTACAGAAGGGGAATGATAGCCAAATTTCGTATCAGCTGCTCCACTTTGTATGATTGCTTTTTGAAAATATGGGCGCGTAAATTTGGAGTGCATGTGATAATTCACACTAGCTCCGCCAGCACTTTGTCCAAATAAAGTTATTTTATGCTTACTTCCTCCAAATCTTCTCACGTTGTCATATATCCATTTGATTGCTAGTGATTGATCAAACAGTCCCATATTACCAGGAGCATCGTAGTGGTCAAAATATAGAAAACCTAACGGTCCAGTTCTGTAACTTATTGTGAAAACAATAGTATCTGTATATGCAGCAAAAGCTTTCGGATCAATACCAATAACATTCATAGTAAGGAACCCTCCTCCAACAATCCATACCATTGTATGTTTGCGTTTACGTCCTCCTTGAGGAATCCACGCGTTTAGGTATAAACAGTCTTCACCTTGGTTGGCTGCAGGAATATTAGTGGTAAAGAAAGTAGGCTGGGAACACGATTTAGCGAACTTCAGAGTTTTTCTTGTTCCTCTCCATGGCCGTTTTGGAATAGGTTTTTTAAATCTTAAATTTCCGACTGGAGGTTCGGCAAATGGGATTCCTAAGCATGTAATCAACTTTTTACCAAGTACAATCTGAGTAAACCCTTCAATTTTTCCTATTTTCGTTCTTATTTTTGTATTTACTGATGTGCAATTGGTTACTAGAAAAACAATTAAAAGAAAGCACGGTGCAAACATTCTCCAAAGTATAAATGAGGATTATTGTTGTCGAACCGAGTCAAAGATTCAAACTGAAAAATATTGACAACTATTCTAGAAAGTCAAAACATTTACCTAATAACTCTTGTAACATTTGTTTAAACATGCATTTTAAAAAGTGTTTTGCTCTTTTTAGTAATTTATTCACGATACTAAATATCCATTTGGCCGATGCATGTACATGTACGTGCCACTCCTGACGTTTCAAGATTTCAAGGATTGTTAGCAAGATGTTACATAGTAAATTAAAAATGTATTGTACAGCAGAATATACAATGAAATCATATATAATATAAACATTTTTAAGAATGAACACTAATCTGAATAATAGTTTCTGAGTGAAAAATTTAAGAAGATAGATTTTTTTCAATGGATGCAAACATTCTTAAAAAATTAGGATTGGTATTGTCAAACCGAGTCCAAGGTTAAAACTGAATAATATGGAAAACTAGTCTTGAAAGTAAAAAATCCTGTAACATTTGTTTAAAACATGTATTTTTAACATGTATTTTGCCATTTTATCATAAATTGTACTAAATATTTAATTTGAATATGTGAATGTTGTTTACAGATTTCAAGGTACCTACACCTATGTAACCAAGTGTACAATCATAAGCAATTAAGCTTCACCTATTGAAAATCAAAACGATATCATATATGATATAAGACAATTTAATTTTTTTTTATCAAAGATGGGATTTTCAGTAATGAAAAAAACGTGAGGATTCCATTCAAGCCAGTGCTAGGAGCCGTCTCGACTTTAGAATAAAAAAGATGATATTGTATTATTGCCAATAAGACAACTCTTTAGATGAGACCAAATGACACAGGAATTAAGAGCTGTATTTCAATGTGATGCCTTTCAACAATGAGCAAAGCCTATACCGCAAAGTCAGTTATAAAAGGCACAGAAGTGACAAATGTAAAACAATTCAAACGAGAAAATATATTTACAAAAAATAAACGGAAAACCAATATGTAACATATCAATACACGACAATCATTGAATAACAGGCTTCTGTCTTTATTTTAGCTTGCCATGAGGACAAAGTTGTATTCTTATTTTTGTGTTCAAAGTCGAAAGCCTCTTTAAAACTGTGAGATGAAGATCTACACAAAACACTGCTGTTCCTCTGCCTTTCCTGTGTTTTTGCTGTGTGTGTACTTATTTTGTGTGATTGATGGCTAACACATATTCTTTTGATTTTTTTCTATTGTTTCAATTGTACTTTCAAACGACGAACAGTTACAGTAGAAATGTGTAAATAGTTACTTACCAATATCTTCATTGGAAGATTTCATTCGTATCCAGTCAGACAATCGTGTCTTTAATTCAGTAAACTTTTATTGTTTTTTTATTCGTCATTTCGATAAATTTGTATTAATCTACCTAACAAAACAAGTATCTCGAAATGAATACGGATGTTATTATCTTTCACAGGTAACTCATGTAATGTAGTACTGTTGCCTTAATGCTCATATCATCCAATAGCATGTTGTCGTTCTGATATGCACATACAATACTTGAAGCAAAGCACCAATGCATCAGCAGCATCATAGAGGTACTGTGGATTCATGTTTTTTTCTTTTAATATCAAAATTCACTGATTTTGTTAGGACAGGTGAACCACGAAATTAAAAATCAACGAATGACAAATTCTTATGGACCTGTATGTAGTCAAAACCACGAAATTTAACATCCAAGAACATGTTGGTTTTCTTTAATCGACAAAAATTAGTACCGATGAAAATAACTAAATCCACAGTATTTGAAAATGTATCGGTAAACATGTTTTTGTGTGTTTATGTGATAAAACTAGGGGCATAATTCTTTTAAAATAACAGTAGATCACCTTCCCTTATTATATATATGTTCTGAGATATTGCTGATATCGGGCCATAACTCTTTTTATAAAAGACGACCGTCCACCATTATAGAACGTGTCCAATATATTGTATTTAGTAAAGCATAGTAAAGTTTTATAAAAATGTGTCAAGAAGCCAGTGAGAGCACCAACGGATAAATTTTCCATATACGTTATATTTCCCAGGGGAGTAACTTTTTCAAACAGAACATATCACACTAAAAATGAGAGTCGGCTATACAAATTCCTCGATCGACAAATACCGACTTTACTCAAATTTTCATATTAAATTCATTTCATTCCAAATCATAATAAGTCTAAAATAATTATTTTACAATGTATAGGCTCGTAACAATGTTTAAACATTTTGTGTGTATTTCAGTCTAGATGCCATCTAGTAAATCACAGAGGTTACACACGATATAAACATATATATATAGAGATACAAACACGATAAATTTAAAACTGCCAACTAGACATTCTATTTTTTTTTAATAATAATCACTCCTTATCCATGCGTTACCCATTTTCATCTCTAGCTAAAATATTGAAAACAACACGTTATTACTTTCTTGCGTCCGAAGCGCTTTTCTGGATTTACCTTCATCAGGAACGCTCAAAGCCAAACATTTGAAATCCGAAGAAGCATAAGTACCGAAACCGTTGAAGAGCTGTATGTCAAAAATACCTAAAATAAATAGCCAAATTCATCTAAAGCCAACTTTGCCTGAGGGAGTTGAAACCTTAGTTTCTTAATAATTTATAAATTTATAAACGGACAAATTTTGGTAAAGTTTGTTAAATCATGTCAGTACCGAAATACTGACTACTGAGCTGATGATACCCTCGGGGACTGATAAGGGTTTAAATTAAAAGTCACTAGCAAGTTAACATTTTTTAGAGATGTTTCTTAGCCTTATAATATGATATAATTGAACCAAACTTGCTTCTCATAGAGAATTATTTTTCTATTTAATGCTTTCATTAATGATTTTAAAAAAGTATTATATTTTGTTATTTTTTTTAAATCTCGTAGATAATATCCCTAAAATACTAGTATTAATACATTTTTTTATCTTCTCAAAACCAATGCACTTAATTTGTTCTGAATTTTTATCTTTTATGATTGATTGAGCAATGCTCATTCAACTGACACTGACCTTGTTTTCATGGTCTGTTTGGTTTATGTTAATTTTTTGGACACAGGTTACATTGAAGACCTGTTGATGACCTTCCGCTGGGTTTTTGCTATGGTCGGGTTGTTGTCTCTTTGATACATTTCCAATTTCCATTCTCAATTTTATTTTACATTATATTACAACGCTTCCGTCTGTCTAAATGAGAGATTTAAGTTATGTTGTCAAGTCCGTATCATAGATATCAAAACATCAATTGTATTTAGTATATGAAATTGTTTTACTCTGGCAGATTTCATTTTAACTTGACCTTAGTGTCAAAATTCATTTTACAATGTTTAAAAGAGGAAACAGTGGGACATTCAAACAACTCACAAGGCGGAAACAAACTGACAATGCCATGGTTGAAAAAGACAAGCATATAAACAATATTAAACAAATGATAATTAACTGTGAGCCCCTTTTATAATTAGCGGATGAAATTATTACACAGTGTACATGTCTGTCTTGTAGATTTCATCTGACCATGACATCATTTAAATGGTCCATTGGACAATGTTAAGTGTTTGTGGTTAAGTTTATTTTATCATATCTGATAAGCTAAAATTCAAAACTGTTTATGTATGGAACGACTGTAAAAAGTACATGTCTGTCCGGTAGGGTAAATATGACCTTGATCCAATTTTCATGGTTCATTGGTGAACGATCATTTTTCGATTTTTTACCAATAAAAATATATCTTATAAAGATTCAACGAGCAACAGTTCTTTTTTTTGAAATTCCGTTGATGGAATGATCGTAAGGTGAACATGTCTATCTATCAGGATTCATATGATCTTGATCTTATTTTCATTGTTTAATGTTTAAATTTTGAGGAGCGATTTGTTTCTTGGTTACTATAAGCGCTAGGAACACTATGATTGTAAAATGAACATGTCTGTCTATGGACAATCAGTTAATCGATTGATCGTGAAGGCTGTAATAGTTATCAAAGGTACCAGGATTATAATTTAGTGAAGTGACCTATAGTTGATTACAACGCCATTTTGTTTTGTTCGATAGTTTGATCGGTGTACTATATATCTCCACTTGTTTAAATTGAACTAGTCTAATTGCAACTAATGAAAACCCATAAAATAAAATAATTATAATAGAACTGGTTTTTAGATTTTAATCATGTATCAATCAGGCTTGGGCGCCAATACTTTCTTTAAGAAAGCACACTGTGTCTCCCTCAGTCCTCTGCCATATTTAGGACAATCACTGTCAATAATCAGGTATTTCCTGTCTCGGCAATCATATCGATTCCAATCATCACAAGTGTCTTGGCAGAAATTTGGATTTCTACAACAAATATGAAATTATTTCCTTAAGTATAACTTTAGATATGTATTTGTTTTATTTAAGCCTCGGTCACACCTTACCGGATTAGACGAACGGACGTCTAACGGATGAAAATAATTGTTATCCGTTGGGAGTCCATTGATGTACTGACCAACTAAAACGGGCGCCTAACGAATGCATCACGGACATGCAGCGGATATGCAACGGACGAGAAACGGCGACGTACCGGACAGAACGGATGTCAAACGTACATCCAACGGACGAGTACCGCATAAACCGGACACCTAACGGAAGCGTACCGGATAAAACGGATAAACAAGATATACGAAAAAATTAAAGGCGTAAATCGCATTAATATTGAAAATGTTCTGTGTAACTGGTTTTGGTTTGTTCTTCAAAATGACGCTAAAGGGCAGTGCCTGACCTGAATAACATCTGCTTGATTGTGAAGATGTGCTTTTATTCTAAGATCGATTATATAAATAATAAGAATTCATGAACCTTAAGAAATCTAATTGGCTTTTCTGACGAGAAATTTTCAATTGGCATTTATCCGTTTGATCCGTTATACGTCCGGTAGAAGTCCGTTTCACATTCGTTCAACATCCGTTTCATCCGTTAGACGTCCGTTGGTGAATTTATCTGCCAGACCTCCAACGGATGTATAACGGACACGTAACGGATACAAAACGGAAACGAAACGGACGAGTACCATACAAAACGGACGTCTAACGGACGTCCAATGGACATTTTATCCGTTGGACGTCCGTTCAAAGTTTTGAACATGCTCAAATTTTTCCATCGGACAGAACGGACGTCGACGGATAAAACGTACGCTTAACGGACATGCAACGGATATGGACGGACGCCTAACGGATAAGAACGGATGTCTAACGGACATGAACGGATTGAAAAAAAAAGTTATCCGTTAGTCGTCCGTTCGAGTTGTCCGGTAAAGTGTGACTGAGGCTATATAAAGATAACGAAAATTAGATAACGATAAATAGAAACATACATTGAGATTGAATATTTTTAAAATCGGTAACTTGATGTATACGGATAGTTTTTGAAAAATAATTTATCGAAACGTAGGTTAATTGAGAACCAATTCACTCATGTTTTGTTAAAATGCAGTTAAAGAAAATGTCTTTTTTTGAAATAAAATAATCAGGAAATGAATTTGCGGATATCTGACTCACATCGGTGTTCTCTTTTGCAGCAAAACTATTTTCCGAAAAGAAATAATAAACCCGTTTTTATGTATGATACCTTTCGACATGAAAGATATGGTATGCACTGTATGACAGGTTGATTTATTGAATAGATATGAAGCCAGGGTTTAACTCTACACGTCTTTTTGGTTTATTGCTGCCTAAGTGATATGAACCCCACCAATCCTTTTATCCTTTATTAAGCAAATTATACATTTTTTTTTCAATTTTATTTAAATATTTGGGTTGTTTTTCATTTGCAAAAGCGTAAATAATATGTGCACGGATTTTTTAAAATATCATTGTTATTCTGTTTATCAAACAGTACTGTGATAAGATATTCGTTGGAACTACTCATATATTTCGTTTGCCAAACATTCGGAACTTTCTGTTGTGCCTAAAGGAGAGTGCAGTGCCCATTTGAAAGACCATTCGTGCTGATTTAATATGTTGAATTTTAAGGGTCATTTGACGATTTTAATTCAAATTTGCTATGAATGTCATTAACACCGGCTGTTCCGTTTAATATGATAATCTATTGAAGCATTACTGTATTATAAAACATGCTGTAAGGTAGCAGTACTGCTTTAATTTTGTTATAAGAACATAATGCATTCTAGGTGATAGCGTCAACAAAACGTTGTTATTTGTTTTAAAGCCGCCATCACAATGGAAATTCGAGCAGATTCGGGTACGTTCGAAGAATTAAATTATACATAGTTCTTTAAATTCTGATATGACGAATTGAGAATTAAAATGAAAGTTACTTTTAAGTTTAGTGTACGAAAATTATTTTACCAGACATTGAAAAATATTTAAAGAAAGATAAATACCCTGTTTTAGCAAATGTTGTCCAGTAGTTCATGATTCTTTTACTGACAATTCTGTCTGTGTCGGAGTAGTTGCCGCTGTCTATCAAAGGCATACCAAAGATAAAGTCATTTTCAGATGTGTGTGGAACTCCGAACCATGGCGGTATAGATGAAAATGACGCCCTGTAGTCGAAGGAATACATGTAGACTGGATTACCAGGGTTAACTGAGGTGAGAGTCTGTGCAAGTTCTATCACACCACATTTGAAATTGATATCTGAACCTACAAGTATCATATTAGAAACATCTATTATAAAACATTTCAAGAACGCAATTACAAACATACTTATACATAAACTTTTAACTTTATGCTGTATTTCTCAGCTGATATTTGAAAAATAAACTTAGTTTTACCGAAACAAAAGTTTGTTTTCTCTTTGAAAAAGTATTGGGTTATATGTATCTTAGTATCATTTTTATACAAATGACCTACTTGTTTCTTTTTTATTTCAATACTTATTACTATTTTTGTTCAATTTATATATATACCTTTCAAGGTTAGCATTTGATAAATTGTCTGAAAATTTAATTACATTACAAACTGTCTGTTTCATAGATGGAGATACAAAAATACACACTATGTTATTACTTATAAGATACGCATGTTGTTATTACTTATGGGATACACATGTTGTTATTACATATGGGATACACATGTTGTTTTACTTCTGGGATTCACACGTTATTATTATTACGTTTTGTAAATTTCTAAAACGAAGTAATTGGGTAATTTTAAATAGAGTCTTGATTCCTTAATGGTTGTAGTATATTGAAAATATAAGTGATACTCCCACAATTATATATTGCAAAAGTTATTAAATAATGAATATATATATAAGAAATCTGAATGTTATTTTATATACTGTAAATTCAGAAATTATATTGCGATTTTGTCATTTTAGACTCAAATGCGATTTTTATTTTTAAGATTTTGAAAAAAAAACTCTGTTTAATTCATATAAAAAATATTTCAAAATGCAAGTTTAAGTTATTGCGTTTACAACTCGGACGCACTTTCGCAATAATAGAAATCTCGACATAATTTCTGGATTAACAGTAGTATCTTAACATTAAACACTAACCTATGTCTATTGAGACGTCTAGGTAGGACTCCGGTGCTTCTGGTTGGGTTGGTCGAAGATAAAATTGACCAATGTTATTTATAGTTGCATGGTCTGCAACGACGTAAAATGAAATAAATCTGAAGTAGTTTTCCCTCGTTATATTTCCACCATTGACGTCTATTAACTCAAGGAAGAACGATATCTCATCCTTTACAACCCCTAACAAAACTGGTATATGCTTGGGAAGAGGCTGTTTCATGAGCTCTGTTGGTGATTTACAAATGAATCCAGTTTTATCAGTTGTAGGCAAATGAACTCTAAAAAACAACGGAGGGACTGGCATAGAAGGAGCCTGTAATTCCGTCAATGATGGTGCTGGTAATGATCGTAGACATTTAATCTTTTCCTCTACTGAGGCCTTGTTACAACCAAGCTGTGTAGCAAAGGCATTGGCAGTATTAAGTGCTTCAGAAGGGGGATGAAAAAACTTCTTCGAATCAGCTTCTCCACTTTGTATGATTGCTTTTTGAAAATATGGGCGTGTAAACTCGGATAGCATGTGATAATTCACACTAGCACCACCAGCACTGTTTCCAAATAAAGTAATTTTATGTTTGCTTCCTCCAAATCTTCTCACGTTATCATGTATCCATTTAATTGCTAGTGATTGATCAAGCAGTCCCATATTACCAGGAGCATCTTTGTGGTCAAAATATAGAAAACCTAATGGTCCAACTCGGTAATTAATTGTAAACACAATAGTATCTGTAAAAGCAGCAATCACCTTTGGATTACTACGAGTCCCATCGGCAATAACGAATCCTCCTCCTTCAATCCATATCATTGTGTGTTTGCGTTTACATCCTCCTTGGGGGATCCATGCATTTAGGTATAAACAGTCTTCACCTTGGTTGGCTGCTGGAATATTAGAGGTAAAGAAAACAGGCTGTGTACACGATTTGGCAAACTTCTGAGTGAGTCTTGTTCCTTTCCATGGCCTCTTTGGAACAGGTTCTCTAAACCTTAAATTTCCGACTGGAAGTTCGGCATATGGTATTCCTAAATGTGTATCAATCTTTTTACCAAGAACAATCTGAGTATAACCTTCAATCCTTCCTAACTTCGTTTTTATTTTTGTTTTTACTGATGTGCAATCGGTTACTAAAAAAACAATTAAAAGAAAACACGGTACAAACATTCTCAAAGATAAATGAGGATGATGTTGTCGAACCGAGTCTAAGATTGAAAATGAAAAAACATTAACAACTATTTTGGAAAGTCCAGAAATTTACTTAATAACTCTTGTAACATTTGTTAAAAGATGCGTTTTAAACATGTGTTTTACCATTTTCGTAATTGATTCAAAATACTGAATTTCCATAAGCTGATGCGTGTTCATGAACATGCCAGTGCTGACGTTTACAAATTTCAAGGTCCTTTGTTAGTGACAAGGACAGTCTTGAGTAAATTTAAAATGTCTTATACAACAGAGCATAACAATGTTATTATATATGATGTACATATTTAAAAAGATCAACCAAGTTCATTTTAACGGATTCAAATCAATGTTTGCAAACAAACGATAGATGTCATGCGAGTTTTTAGTCAGATCAGCTGACCTTTTACATTGCTCCTACTTTATGGGGTCATATAATGTTTGCGTGCTGCTATTCACGTCCAAAGTGGAAACGGTATACTTTGTTCTACTTTCTTAATTTTAGTACTGTGGTAAAATCGGGAATATGACAGTTGTTATCTTTTCGCTTGATGAGTATGAGCTTTTGATATTGTCATTTGGTTAGGGACTT
Organism: Mytilus trossulus; assembly: GCF_036588685.1. Classification (NCBI taxonomy): domain Eukaryota; kingdom Metazoa; phylum Mollusca; class Bivalvia; order Mytilida; family Mytilidae; genus Mytilus; species Mytilus trossulus. Next base: position 88,017,505 of record NC_086376.1, read on the forward strand.
TCCGTTTTGAATTTCTCTGGAAACTCTGTTTTTATGTTATATTTTTGGTAACTTGTTCGAAGTTTATCTCACATTAAATCGGTTGTTTCAAATACATTATATTTGCATTTATGGACATCGCCATATATTTCACTTCTCTCTTGAGGGACATTAATTGATTGGTTGGTATTAAATAGAAAACTAAGACATAGACTTGATTATCAATATTATTGAACCGCCAGTTTAATTTAAACACAAAGTTATGATTTTTTTTCAGATTATTAGAAGCAGATTGGATAATTAACCAAATCATTTCAAATGTTCTATAGTAATATTTCAGGCTTTCAACATTACATTTCCATAAGGAACCGTTATATTATTAATATATAAATGAACAAGGTTGGTGTAAGCAATTTTCGTTCGATTTACGGCCTTCAAAGTGACAAAACATGGTTCATAGAGGACAAAATCCCCATAACATGAAAAAAGATCAGTATTTTTTTTTTACAAAAATCAATTTACTAGCGAATCTAAAAATCAACTACTGGTGTCTTAAACTTTTCATTTGAGCAATCATGCTATTAACGGCGGTTGTATTATTGTAAATCCAACAGATTCATGCACATTTTTTTACAGTTTTAATGAAGACGTTATTAAGTTGTAAAACTTGTCTCTAATTCATTTGTCATTTTGAACAATCAAGTATGTTTTTTAAACTATCAGTTTACATCTGATTAGCGAAAGTATCTTGAAAATAAACAGGATTTCATCTTATTTCTCAAGTTATCTCTGTCTTCTAATACTATCCATAACACCTTATCATGTTTTCGTCTTCACAAGCATGCAAAATAGTCACTTGATGTTAAACCAAAATACTGCATCAATCATCGCCATTGTCTTAAAATGTTATACATACTGATCTGTATTTCAATGACAAAGTCCTGGTGGTATTTTAAACGTTGTTTACTCATATAAGCGGGACGCTCTTCAACCTTGAAAAAGATCAATGCTTGAGGGACAAGTCTGAGACATATATTACGGACGTCATCAAGGTTGTTCATGTTCGTACGTTCAACTTATATATACAATATTCGTACATTTGAACGGGATTACGATACAAGAAGACATGAATGAATCGCCAAGCTAACTTTCAGGTTTCGTAGTGGGAACAAATGGATTTAAACTGTTTCCTTTAAATATATGTAATTTTGTTGGTTTTTGTCTTGCAATTTTTTACTTATTGGTTTACATTATTAAAAGCATTAACTCCGTAGCTAAATGACAAACTATCAGTAAAACATTTACAATGATATAACGTGATAAAAATCTCACCAGCAACCTTACCTATGATAACGTCTCAGTCACTATAGATGAATGAATGCTAAAAGACACGTTGTCTCACTTGGTATTGTGTTCATAAATATATATGTCCTCAGGTGTATGTCATTGACAGAAGATGTCTGTTGTTGTTCTGTTGTTTACATGTTGTGTCAAATATTATATTACTAGTATTTGTTTGTGTGTTTCTTTGTGATGAGTGGTCTTGCATGTTTTTGTGTTAAGTATTAAGTTAAGTTTTCTTGAAACGTCTTGTACCGAGTGATGAATATGGCAGTTATTATCAAATATGTCATTTCTATGAGTCTTTGCGTTTGTTTTTGTTGCACTGCAGTGTTCCTACTAGTCCTTTGTTTTTGTGTTTCTCTCAGAATAAGTTTGCTACCCGGATTTGTATTTTTTTTTTCAAGTGTTTTATAACTTTTAAATAGCGGTATACTACTGTTGCCTTTAATTGCCCTTTTTTCACTTCTAATGTTGACATTATTTTCCTTTAAATAAATTAGCAAGCCTACTTCATGCATAACCCATCTCTAGCTAATGGGTTAAATTGAAGGTCATATGATTAATCATACACGTATATACCCGACCACGTCTACTAAGGGGAGGTTGGGGTAAGGGTTGGTATCTCGTTAACTTTATTCATGTATGTGTCTGTCCCAAGACAGGAGCCTGTAATTCAGTGGTTGCCGTTTTTTAATGTTTTACATATTTGTTTTTCGTTCTTTTTTTATATATATAAATTAGGCAGTTAGTTTTCTCGTTTAAATTGTTTTACATTGTCATATCGGTTCCTTTTATAGTTGACTATGCGGTATGGGCTTTGCTCATTGTTGAAGACCGTACGGTGACCTATAGTTGTTTTAATGTTTGTGTCAATTTTGTCTTTTGTGGATAGTTGTCTCATTGGCAATCATACTACATCTTCTTTTTTATATGTACACCTTACAATCATTCCATACAACAAATATAGTAGATCTATTGCATAAAGTATGAGAAAAACAGTGGTCACTGAACCATGACAATGAGGTCAAGGACTGACGGAAACTTCGTAACATGAGGCATCTATATACAAAGTATGAAGCATCCAGGTCTTCCACCTTCTAAAATATAAAGCTTTTAAAAAGTTAACTAACGCCACCACCGCCGCCGGATGACTATCCCTATGTCGAGCTTTCTGCAACAAAAGTTGCAGGCTCGACAAAAATCACAAATACGGTTGTTGGGTACGAAATGACAAAGGTTTGAAAAAAGCAAGACACGTAATAAATAGATTCCGATCGAAACACTTATTACTGAATCGGTGATATGATCAGGAACTTAAAAATACTGTTAACGAGCCGTGATAATACATTATATGTGTGGCATACAAAAGCTAATTAATGAATATCAAATACATCCGTATTCTAGGATTTAGCTTCACGGGGTACGCTCTTGAAAACCGAAGGCTGTACTACAAGAAATAAACAAACACGCCGAGGTAAATGACAAAAAGAACTTGAAAAATAACAAAATTCATATAACTCAAGGTCATTTTTGCTTGAGAAATTTTGAACCTTGATTTCTTATTTATTTCTCAATAGATCAATGTGCTTTATGACAAAAACATATTAAAATACAGTTGTGTTAACCATATGTTACTTAACATTGAATATACATGTTTTCCAAACTACCATAACAAACTTTAACGTGTCAAAACCGTCACGATTTACATATCACCGTTGGCGCATGTAAACATGTGCATGTTATTCTTCGAAAAATGAAATATGATTTAAATAAATGTAGGTTGGTAAATTTGTATAAATGTTCATAACAACTCGTCATTCTTAACAAAACAAATTCTAGAAAATTGATGTAAACCATAAATTATCGTTGTGCTTTATCATAACGTCTTTGACAATTAATAAAGTTAGAATGTGAGATGCATGGTTATAACCCATAGTTAGATATTTAACCAAAAAGTCATGTTTGTTTATGATAAAGGATAAAACCCATTTTGTCTACAAGTTTGTATGTGTATACTGCTTAAACTTAATTCTGAATTTTATGTAAGATATAAAAAAAGAAGACGTGATATGATTGCCAATGAGACAAGAGGCCAAAATGACACAGAAATTAACAACTAAATGTCACCGTTTTGCCTTCAACAATGAGCAAAGCTCATACCGCATAGTCAGCTATAAAAGGTTTGTTAGCCATCGACCCAGAATACACTTCAATAAAAAATGTGATAAATCATAATAAATCCTAACCCGACTCTTTCCAATTTTTGTTTAACATATTTTTTAACATTGGCTGCTATTAACCATCAACTGTACAATGGAAATTCTGCACCTAAGAAGTATTCCGCCGTATTGACTTTCTGTGATTCGTTTCTGTTTAGTTAGTGCAATAGACACTTATTATCTAAAATTCAACTAAAAATATACCTCAAAAACTTCATTTCAATGAGATATTATCCAAATTTGAGGCATACAAAAAACATTTTGTTACGGAAAATTTTAATAACACAAAAAATCCGTATTTTCATGCCGGTACCTCATAGATATTTCTTAATTTAATAGGTAATGAAAAGAAACACACTGATTCCGACAAAATATATATACGGAAGATTTTATCATCAAAATGCTGGAATTTTTATATCGACAACATATTTTTCTAGTTAAGTGGATGAACATTTAAGTGATAGTAGGTATACTTTGGTATTTATTGCGCACCCCAACTTGTCGAACTATTTTTGTTATCCCTTGAAACATACTGCATACAGATTTGTTTTGTTTTTTGTTCTTTTGTTTTTATTATTGATAGGGTTTTCAAGCCTATGATAAGACATTATTGCAATTAAAAACATATAAAGTCAAATTTCAATAAGGGTTGTTTTAGTATACTTTATCTCAGCCGATTTTCGTATTTATTTAATTTCCACTGATGTGTCTTATGGAGACGAAACAAACGTTTTGCGTAAGAAGTTGTAATACATTTAACTTCGTTTCGTCTACATAAATACTTTTTATTTTCGTTTCATCAACATAAATACTAACGTAGAAGCAACGTTTAAGTCTATAAAACAATAGTTTCAACGTATAATATGTTTTATGTCATATGTGATAAAATTTAAGATACTAGGTTTCTATTAAACGATAAATCATAATCAATAAAAGCTACATATGAAAACGTAAAGACGTCAAATCTGCCAAAAGTACACACAATGTCATGCCGAAAACTTACAATTGAGCAACACGATTCACATATTATCAGCATGTATTTACCGGTGGAAAGGAAATGTTCATTTTGAGATTTCATTGCACATTAAAAATCATAGAGCCCAGTAAACGAACAATGGTAGCAGATATGTCAGTCAGTACTTCTGTGCTGACATGAACTATTTTTGATATGGTCATAATTATAAATAAACTCTTTACAAAACTTTTGAAATTTTGAAATACAAAGGCTTTTCTACCTCAGGAATAGATTACCGTACCTGTATTTGGCACAAATTTTATGAGTTTTGGTCCTCAATGCTTTTTAACTTCGTACTTTAATTTGCCCTTTGTTTTGGATTCAAGCGCCACTAAGGCCACACCAATTTGATTCCTTGTTCGACGGACCCGCCCGCACCTATTTTTTTCAAAACAGATTTTTTTTATTTTTATTATATTCCCGCTTCCCGCATCCCGAAATGAAATCATGTCCATTTCCCGCACCGTTTTTTTGTAAATATTATATAAAGATATCAACATTTGTTTTTTAAAACCACAGTCTAGACTTTATATAATGATTTTAAATCTATCAGCACCCCACAGCACTGTAAATATCTGCGAGAATATATGTTTCAGCATGAAACCAATTTATTCCAAGCGGGAGTGCTCCGATATACATAGAAATACCTGTACAGAACAAAGCGTTGGTTTCGTTCCCCCTAACTAATATTCCCGATAAAAAAAAATGTTCGTTGTTAAAATACGAACTTCTGAAGGATTTGCCTTCAACTGCAATTATAATGTATGGTGACGGTCATACCCGCTGCAGGTTTGTGCACCTGTCCTGGTTAATTCAGAGACCTGTCGTTTAGCAGTTATCGTTTGTTGATGTGGTTCATTAGTATTTTCCCGTTTGGAAATATAATTTAGATCGTTGGTTTTCCTGTTCGAATTGTGTACAGTACTAAGTTGTGGTCCCTAAGTTATAGCTTGCTGGTTTGTCTTGATCAAAGCACTGTGTAAAAGGCCGTACTTTGATCTATGTTTGTTATTATTAGCAAGGACGTATAACTACAATATATACGTCCTTGTTATCAGGTTGGGACCAACCCTCCCTCAGACAAGGGCCTTGAAGGGGTCAATTTACCATGTTTACTGTTCAGTCTGTTGTAGAAAAGAAAATAGAAATACTAATGATTTGTACAGTGCTACGTATACTATACAAAACCTTTGACAACTTTTTTTTACTCAATAAGAGGAGAAATTAAATACATTATATTTTAAACAACTTTTCTAAAAGAGGAATGGGTCCACTTATTTTGAATAATATTAAACTGTTAAAGTAAATGTGTTAACATGGTTAAAGTCCAGGAATATTACAAAATTCTTGGACATGTTTCATGTGTTTTGACCATTTAAAACCTAATATTATAGTTCTTTGGGAAAATATAAGCCCTTTTGTACTTAAAGTGTTTTTACAAAAAAAATATATTATAACTTTAATATTTTGACCCCTCATAAAAGGGATATTCATAACATTAAGGGGTTGTTCTAAACCTGATTATGACTTGGATGGAGAATTGTCGCATTGTCAATCACACATACATACACCAGATTTAATTATACAGGGAAAAAATACTTCAAAAATTAAAGAAATGTCAAGGTACAAGTGATGAATCAAGTTTTAATATAGTCAAAACCTACTATTTTATGTTTACAAAAAAAAAATATAATCGCTCACCTTTACTTTTTAAGCTTCGCCTCAAAAATTTGCAAATTAGATATTTTTTTATTAAAATTTTCAAATCGCTCGCTCGCCCCAATTTTTTGAGTCCAAAAATCCGTAGAACAAGAAATTAAATTGGTGTGGCCTAATGAGTCTTTTCTAGATAAAACGCGCCGTAAGCGTAGATACAAAATTTAATCCTGTTATCTATGATGAGTTTATTTACAATTACTGGATTGATGCCACTGCTGGTGGAGCTTTAATTCCCCGAGGTTGTCACCAGCCCAATAGTCAGCAGTGCTGACATGAATTATCATTGATATAACTTTAAATTAACTGTTTACAAAACTTTTAAATTTTTGAAATACCAAGGCGTTTCTACCTCAGGAATAGATTACCGTATCTGTATTTTGGCAAAACTTTTAGAAATTTCGATTCTCAGTGCTCTATTAAACTTCGTGCGTTATTTGGCCTTCTTGGCTTTTTTTATATTCGAGCGTCACTGAAGAGACTTTTCTAGAAGAAACGCGCGTCTGGCTTTAATACAAAATTTAATCCTGGTATTTATGATGAGTTTATTCATAACGCTTACAGACACGTGTTTAAATTACATTTTTAAGTAAATATAGACTGGTCATGGTAAGAAATAAAACCGGGGAAAGTAATATTCAATACTAAAGGAAAGGGGTATAATGTAATAACATGTGTTTGTGTCGAACAATGTTTTGACAAACGTTATTTGCGCAGTAAAAGAAAATGTTAGAGTATATAATATGTGTATGATACTGGTATCTGTTTTGATTAAGTTTGATTAACGTTGCTGGGAATCTGCTGGAGTCACGGGTGACAAACTATGCATCAACTTAATCATTGAGAGACAGATATCACTCAGTTTCTTTTAATGAAAAGCTGAGACAATCATTCAAAGCTGTCGAAATTATAGAACTTGCACATATTCAATTCGTCTCAGATCATTCTATAAAAACTGAACAACATTAAAGTAAAACCGATGTAGTAAAAGATGATAAAAAGGTATCCTCCATAGTATTAAATCAGTTAAGTAACACATTTACACACGGTCATGTCGAGAAATTTTTGTCAAAGTAAAAGTAGAAAATCTTCGATGTTCAAGAATCGAAGCAATCGAAATTACAGACGAAAAGAATATTCAGGTACTATAGTAGGGAAAACCTTTATAAAGCACTATTGCATACAATTGCATTAACTGTAGTTCGATAGCAGTTTTTCAGGGGCTCAAATTAACTAAATAACCTTATCAAAGATATCAGGATTGAAATTCCGTGCGTCAGACCCGCATTTCGTGTACAAAAGATATGACGCTCAATTAAAAAACTAGAGGCTCTAAAGAGCCTGTGTCGCTCACATTGGTATATGTGAATTAAACAAAGGAAGCAGACAGTTCATGACAAAATTGTGTTAAGGTGATTGTGATGTGTTTGTACATCTTACTTTACTGAACATTCTTGCTGCTTACAATTATCTCTATCTATAATGAACTTGTCCGTGTAGTTTCAGTGGAAAATGTTAGTAAAAATTTACAAATTTTATGAAAATTGTTAAATATTGATTATATAGGACAATAACTTCTTAGGGGGTCAATTGACCATTTTGGTCATTTTGACTTATTTTTTAGTGTTAAATTGCTGTACATTATTGCTGTTTACAGTTTATCTCCATCTATAATAATATTCAAGATAATAACCAAAAACAGTAAAATTTCCTTAAAATTACCAATTTAAGTGCAGCAACCCAAAAATGGGTTGTTTAATTCATCTGAAAATTTCAGGGCAGATAGATCTTGACCTGATAAAAAATTTAACCCATGTCAGATTGCTCTACCCCTATGTTGTATTTTTAGCCGTAGCGGCCATCTTGGTTGGTTTGCCCGGTCACAAAACACAATTTTTAAACTAAATAGCCTAATAATGATTCTGGCTATATTTGGTAAAATTTGGCCCAGGAGTTTCAGAGGAGAAGATTTTTGTAAAAGTTAACTAAGATTTACGAAAAATGGTTAAAAATTGACTATAAAGGGCAATAACTCCTAAAGAAAGTTATTGCCCTTTATAGTCAATTTTTAACCACCATTTTGTTCATGTTGACTTATTTGTAAATCTTACTTTACTGAACATTATTGCTGTTTACAGTTTATCTCCATCTATAATAATATTCAAGATAATAACCAAAAACAGTAAAATTTCCATGAAATTAGCAATAGGTTGTCTGATTCATCTGAAAATTTCAGGGCACATAGATCTTGACCTGATAAACAATTCAACCCCATGTCAGATTTGCTCTAAATGCTTTGTTTTTTGAGTTATAAGCCAAAAACTGCAATTTACCCCCTATGTTCTATTTTTAGCCATGGCGACCATCTTAGTTGGTTAGCCAGGTCAAAAAACACAAATTTTAAACTAGATACATCAATGATGATTGTGGCCAAGTTTGGTTTAATTTGGCCCAGTAGTTTCAGAGGAGAAGATTTTTGTAAAAGTTAACGCCGGACGACAGACGACGGACGACGGACGCCAAGTGAGGAGAAAAGCTCACTTGGCCCTTCGGGCCCGGTGAGCTAAAAAACGGCAAAATAAACTATGAAAAAGGACAAAAAAATCCTAAAATATTGCAAATAGACAGGGTATTCCATTCCTGTGGGGAAAAACTCAGTATTTTCAAAAAACTCAATGTTTTGTAAACACTTAATATTTAACTGTGACCATATAAATGAAAAATCATGTCATTACAGAAGTACTAGTGATACCACCCGGGAGAAAATCTCCACCAATAGCGGCATCGACCCAGTGGTTGTAAATGAATCCATCACAGATACCAGTACTGAAACATTGTACGCATGACGCGCATTTCGTTCACAAAAAAACTTATCAGTGACACTCGAATCAAAAAGTGTTAAAAAAGAAAAATAAAGTTCAAAGTAGAAGAGCATTAAGGACACTAAATTTCTAAAACCTTTGCTAAATGCGGCTAAGGTATACATTCCTGATGTAAACGCCTTAGATCGTCTTAGTATTTGGAAAATTCAAAGTTTTGTAAACAGTTGATTTATAATCTTTACCATATCAGTGTTAATTTGTGGCAAACCAGAAGTGCTAGATATTGAGAGTGGAATACCATCGGTATAATAAATAGTTATGTAAGATAATGACAAGGTCACATCATTCGCACTACAACTTAGTTTAGATTGCAATTTAATATTTTATTTAAAAAATATATTGACAGTTTCCCCGTTGTTTTAGTTTACATCTTTTGAAACAGACAAACTTATCAAAGAAAAAAATTTCTAACAAAGTTGATCATTACTTTTGTAGGATATGGGACCAAACTGCCTAATGTCTTGAAATTATGATCATTGTTTTCCAAACAAACTGTGAGGTCAAACATGGGTATAACATTAATTTTATTGCCTACTGATTTTCTAAACATTCATATATGACTGTAGATGATCGCCGTTGCGCCGGATAGTCAACATATTATGCTCAACATGTGGCACCATCATATCGATCATTGAATTACCCATGTAGTCATACGTATGATTCGAGATAACGGGACGGTACTGTGTTGGTAACAGTTTGAACATAGTATGTGGCGTGAAACAGATACTACATAGATGTTAACTTACTATTGGCGTTCGTAAAATTTCAAGAGATTACTTTAACTTCCACACTTGGAACAGGTTGTGTGTGTGTGTGTGTTTTATAATCTGAAGTTACCAATAAAAAGCAAACTTGTCTTCTATACCTTTTACGTCTGCTTCGCTACATTCATTAACATATTATCAAACGACAACTTGTACTTCGAGGACCATTGCATAGGAATTGAAATGTAAAATGAAAGAACTTGGAATACACAAAGACCTAAAAGAAACTGAAAGTACTAATTCTTTCTTTTTTTTTTATTTATTAAAATATCTGCATTGTCTGGATTTCGTTAGTAAAATGACTGGTGGGTTAGTAGTCTGCTATCACAACAACATCTGCATAAAAAACATAAACTTTTAATCACGTGATACTTGACTATAATATAAACAAGATTTGTGTTGTCCTGAATGAAAATAATAAAAACAAAATCGTTAGTTAAGTAGAATTAGCCAAAACTGGGAATGAAAAGTCTGCAGTGTGATTACTTTAAACGAATAAGATCGTTTCAACCTGTGTTACAAGTACATATGTGATTCATTCTATGGGATTATAATTTTGTGTCCATTAATATATGTAATGACTAGTTTCAGGACAAATATACCCGTTTCATTGATAACAAAAAAGTGTTAAACAATAAACAATAATCCACTTCGAATAAACAGATTATTTCTGTTAATGTGTCATTGAGTTAAAATAATTTTTCTATGTAAAATTTTCAATTATTTCTCGAATAGCTATTAAAATGCATTAGCTCATCCCTACCCGAGCTATATACATAACAACAGATAATTCAATAACAATCAGTAATTTCAATGTATCCTTGAACACAATCATAACATCTTATGTCTAAACTCAGACTCAGAAACCCTGATCTCTGTAGCGTTGTCTGAATGAAGAATCAAGACGCCTCAACAGGTTTACAAGTTCTCCATCATCAAATTTGGGCTTCCTCAAATTTGCCAAAGTGTCTAGATATTTGTCTTGAACAATGGGTTGTACCTTTCTTGTCGTAATTTTGTATGACTTTCCACTGTCCGGTTCTGTACTGATATTTTCTGGGGCGTTTTCTGGGTGAATAGCCTTGGCATATTGTGTCGATTCGTCCCAATAAAAAGAAGGTGGTCCTGCTGTCCAACAGTTCTGGGAAGTTGTTTTGGTTCCATCGGTGTAGAACATGATGTAAAAATTGCACATTTCATCTTTGCTTGTAGCTCTAAATAATAAAGATCAAATATTAATATAAACAAGTGAAAGGTTAAGCTACCAATAAAACCAGGTTTTATCCTTCATTTTCTACATAAGAAAATTCCTGCATAAAGTCAGGAATATGACAGTTGTTATCCATTCGTTTGATATGTTGTGGCTTTTGATTTTGATATTTGATTAGGGACTTCCCGTTTTGAATTTTCCTCTGAGATCAGTGTTTTTGTGATTTTACTTTTCATCCTATCTATATAGGTGTCAGACGAAATTACAAGATACCAAAACGGTAGCATGACATATTAGTAGTGTTCAGAGACATGGGTCATGTTCAGTCATTTTCACACATAAAGGGTTATTGCGTCACAATTACTGACATACACAATTCCCGTAATATTTCGTATTCCTTTACTAATTATGTCAAACATATTTTCATATTCCTTTTGGTCTTATCATAGCTCACCGTTTAATCTAGCACTTGACCTTTTTAGAGTGGGTTTGAGTTTTCCAGATAAACGAAATCAAGAAAAGTGTTTAGTTGCAGTGTTATTTTCATTAACAATGTACTTATATTCATGATCACTGTACTAATATTGCATTCAACGGTAATAGTAACATTTAGTATTTTTACAATGAGAATGTGGTATGTATTTTGTATTTAACCTCAGTATTTTGGGAGCTGTTTACTTTTCACTGTTTCGACAAATGTGTTGGGAGTTTTTTAAAGTCAAAGCCATGTGCAATGAATATTTCAATTAAGTTGTGATTTAAGATACATATGCATGAAATGATTTGTTGGTGCTGGGTATGATTTATAATCTGGTTTGTGAAAAACAAACTTACCCGATATATACATCTCTGTCCTCGTCATTTTTCATTGTACAGCGAGCAGCCTATAAATGAAAATATAAACGTTAACTTTACGATTTAGCAGAAAAACATGTTCAATGTTACATTCCATAAGTAAATATCCATGACAGGATTACATTTTACTGAAACTTGTCTAGACAATTGCTAGCTATAATATCAGGTTGAATTCACAGTTTTATAAGTAAGGCAATGTCTGTACCAAATCAGGAATATGACAGTTGTTTCCCATTCGTGTGATTTGTTTGAGCTTTTGGTTTTGCCATTTGATAAGGGACTTTCTGTTTTGAATCTTCCTTGGAGATCGGCTTTTCATTTTTATTTCTCTTGTCAATTGATTCACATATCTAAAACATACATTTGTTACATATAACACTTATAATTATAAATCCACTTCATTTGAACTTTGGTGGGTAGTTGTCTCACTGGCAATCATACCACATCTCCTTATTTTTTAAAGTCTTCATCCTTTTCTCTTCTAGGATCATATTAACACGAACAAAATATGCTCTATGTAGAATTGCGCCCATGATTATTAAATACCAAATGGTCACACTATAGTGGTATATCAAGTTTGACAGTTTTAGATAAATATCAACTAAACAATAACTACAGGAAAAGGTATAAATGATCTTTTTTTTTGCTCTGCTTACTATATTCTAAATATGCCGAACAACATACTTCAGATAATACATTTATCATTTATTATACATCAGTATATATATTTTGCCTTGCATGCTTTAGTTGAAAGTTAAATCATTATAAGTCATATCACATCTTCTTAAATTGATAAGGGAATGTTAAATTGTTAGCTGATGTAAAATTGATAAAACAATTAATAGGTCAATAAAATTGAGAATGGAAATGGGGAATGTGTCAAAGAGACAACAACCCGATTAAATAAAAAAACAACAGCAGAAGGTCACCAACAGGTCTTCAATGTAGCGAGAAATTCCCGCACCCGGAGGCGTCCTTCAGCTGATCCTAAACAAATATATACATGTACTAGTTCAGTGATAATGAATGCCATACTAATTTCCAAATTGTACACAAGAAACTAAAATTAAAATAATACAAGACTAACAAAGGCCAGAGGCTCCTGACTTGGGACAGGCGCAAAAATGCGGCGGGGTTAAACATGTTTTTGAGATCTCAACTCTATCTCAGCCAACTTTCTTATCTGCAAATCAGACAAATAAAAGTGTTAGAACAGTTTACTACTAAAGAAAGAAAAATTCCATAGGGACTCAAAGAGAATTATTATAATGTATCGTGAACAAATAAACTGTGAACAAATGAATGAATTATATAAATATATATAAAACACGTGTAACGTTATAAGTTTACCATATAATCTCCTGGGTTGATCCTAACTCCAGTTGTCGTTACATTGTAGAACATCTGAAAAAGATCAATGAAAAGAATAAAACATTTGTTAAAATTCTGAAGACATTTCTTAACAAAAGAAAACAAAACAATAAACAAAACAATGCAAAGAAAACAAGATTGAGCAACATAAACCCAACAATAAACCGTTGTTTCAATAACTTGTTCTCTGAAAGATTAAGAAATACGCATGAATTTTGTAAAATTTGCAGTGGCTAAATTGAGATATATACACCTGGATTCATATTTATAAATACATTTATCTGGGTTATCAAAACGGAATATATATATATTCAAAACATGAACATTTGTATTTTCACTCATCTTTAAAAGTTTCCATAACAAAATGTGTGTTTACCTCTGGTTTCATTGGATCTTTTCTTCCTAGTTCTGTCCACACACCATCCTTAATAACATAGCCAGATACAACCTTTCCTGTCAAATATAAAACAGATAATTGACACCATCCTTTATAACATAGCCAGATACAACCTTTCCTGTCAAATATAAAACAGATAATTGACACCATCCTTTATAACATGGCCAGATACAACATTTCCTGTCAAATATAAAACAGATAATTGACACCATCCTTAACAACATAGCCAGATACAACCTTTCCTGTCAAATATAAAACAGATAATTGACACCATCCTTAACAACATAGCCAGATACAACCTTTCCTGTCAAATATAAAACAGATAATTGACACCATCCTTTATAACATAGCCAGATACAACCTTTCCTGTCAAATATAAAACAGATAATTGACACCATCCTTTATAACATGGCCAGATACAACCTTTCCTGTCAAATATAAAACAGATAATTGACACCATCCTTTATAACATAGCCAGATACAACCTTTCCTGTCAAATATAAAACAGATAATTGACACCATCCTTTATAACATAGCCAGATACAACCTTTCCTGTCAAATATAAAACAGATAATTGACACCATCCTTTATAACATAGCCAGATACAACCTTTCCTGTCAAATATAAAACAGATAATTGACACCATCCTTTATAACATGGCCAGATACAACCTTTCCTGTCAAATATAAAACAGATAATTGACACCATCCTTTATAACATAGCCAGATACAACCTTTCCTGTCAAATATAAAACAGATAATTGACACCATCCTTTATAACATAGCCAGATACAACCTTTCCTGTCAAATATAAAACAGATAATTGACACCATCCTTTATAACATAGCCAGATACAACCTTTCCTGTCAAATATAAAACAGATAATTGACACCATCCTTTATAACATAGCCAGATACAACCTTTCCTGTCAAATATAAAACAGATAATTGACACCATCCTTTATAACATGGCCAGATACAACCTTTCCTGTCAAATATAAAACAGATAATTGACACCATCCTTTATAACATGGCCAGATACAACCTTTCCTGTCAAATATAAAACAGATAATTGACACCATCCTTTATAACATAGCCAGATACAACCTTTCCTGTCAAATATAAAACAGATAATTGACACCATCCTTTATAACATAGCCAGATACAACCTTTCCTGTCAAATATAAAACAGATAATTGACACCATCCTTTATAACATAGCCAGATACAACCTTTCCTGTCAAATATAAAACAGATAATTGACACCATCCTTTATAACATAGCCAGATACAACCTTTCCTGTCAAATATAAAACAGATAATTGACACCATCCTTTATAACATAGCCAGATACAACCTTTCCTGTCAAATATAAAACAGATAATTGACACCATCCTTTATAACATAGCCAGATACAACCTTTCCTGTCAAATATAAAACAGATAATTGACACCATCCTTTATAACATGGCCAGATACAACCTTTCCTGTCAAATATAAAACAGATAATTGACACCATCCTTAATAACATAGCCAGATACAACCTTTCCTGTCAAATATAAAACAGATAATTGACACCATCCTTAATAACATAGCCAGATACAACCTTTCCTGTCAAATATAAAACAGATAATTGACACCATCCTTTATAACATGGCCAGATACAACCTTTCCTGTCAAATATAAAACAGATAATTGACACCATCCTTTATAACATAGCCAGATACAACCTTTCCTATCAAATATAAAACAGATAATTGACACCATCCTTTATAACATGGCCAGATACAACCTTTCCTGTCAAATATAAAACAAATAATTGACACCATCCTTAATAACATAGCCAGATACAACCTTTCCTGTCAAATATAAAACAGATAATTGACACCATCCTTTATAACATAGCCAGATACAACCTTTCCTGTCAAATACAAAACAGATAATTGACACCATCCTTTATAACATAGCCAGATACAACCTTTCCTGTCAAATACAAAACAGATAATTGACACCATCCTTTATAACATAGCCAGATACAACCTTTCCTGTCAAATATAAAACAGATAATTGACACCATCCTTTATAACATAGCCAGATACAACCTTTCCTGTCAAATATAAAACAGATAATTGACACCATCCTTTATAACATAGCCAGATACAACCTTTCCTGTCAAATATAAAACAGATAATTGACACCATCCTTTATAACATAGCCAGATACAACCTTTCCTGTCAAATATAAAACAGATAATTGACACCATCCTTTATAACATAGCCAGATACAACCTTTCCTGTCAAATATAAAACAGATAATTGACACCATCCTTAATAACATAGCCAGATACAACCTTTCCTGTCAAATATAAAACAGATAATTGACACCATCCTTAATAACATAGCCAGATACAACCTTTCCTGTCAAATATAAAACAGATAATTGACACCATCCTTTATAACATGGCCAGATACAACCTTTCCTGTCAAATATAAAACAGATAATTGACACCATCCTTTATAACATGGCCAGATACAACCTTTCCTGTCAAATATAAAACAGATAATTGACACCATCCTTAATAACATAGCCAGATACAACCTTTCCTGTCAAATATAAAACAGATAATTGACACCATCCTTAATAACATGGCCAGATACAACCTTTCCTATCAAATATAAAACAGATAATTGACACCATCCTTAATAACATAGCCAGATACAACCTTTCCTATCAAATATAAAACAGATAATTGACACCATCCTTTATAACATGGCCAGATACAACCTTTCCTATCAAATATAAAACAGATAATTGACACCATCCTTGATAACATAGCCAGATACAACCTTTCCTATCAAATATAAAACAGATAATTGACACCATCCTTAATAACATGGCCAGATACAACCTTTCCTATCAAATATAAAACAGATAATTGACACCATCCTTAATAACATAGCCAGATACAACCTTTCCTATCAAATATAAAACAGATAATTGACACCATCCTTTATAACATGGCCAGATACAACCTTTCCTATCAAATATAAAACAGATAATTGACACCATCCTTTATAACATGGCCAGATACAACCTTTCCTATCAAATATAAAACAGATAATTGACACCATCCTTAATAACATAGCCAGATACAACCTTTCCTATCAAATATAAAACAGATAATTGACACCATCCTTTATAACATGGCCAGATACAACCTTTCCTATCAAATATAAAACAGATAATTGACACCATCCTTAATAACATAGCCAGATACAACCTTTCCTATCAAATATAAAACAGATAATTGACACCATCCTTAATAACATAGCCAGATACAACCTTTCCTATCAAATATAAAACAGATAATTGACACCATCCTTAATAACATAGCCAGATACAACCTTTCCTGTCAAATATAAAACAGATAATTGACACCATCCTTAATAACATAGCCAGATACAACCTTTCCTATCAAATATAAAACAGATAATTGACACCATCCTTAATAACATGGCCAGATACAACCTTTCCTATCAAATATAAAACAGATAATTGACACCATCCTTAATAACATGGCCAGATACAACCTTTCCTATCAAATATAAAACAGATAATTGACACCATCCTTAATAACATAGCCAGATACAACCTTTCCTATCAAATATAAAACAGATAATTGACACCATCCTTAATAACATGGCCAGATACAACCTTTCCTGTCAAATATAAAACAGATAATTGACACCATCCTTAATAACATGGCCAGATACAACCTTTCCTATCAAATATAAAACAGATAATTGACACCATCCTTAATAACATGGCCAGATACAACCTTTCCTATCAAATATAAAACAGATAATTGACACCATCCTTAATAACATAGCCAGATACAACCTTTCCTATCAAATATAAAACAGATAATTGACACCATCCTTAATAACATGGCCAGATACAACCTTTCCTATCAAATATAAAACAGATAATTGACACCATCCTTAATAACATGGCCAGATACAACCTTTCCTATCAAATATAAAACAGATAATTGACACCATCCTTAATAACATGGCCAGATACAACCTTTCCTATCAAATATAAAACAGATAATTGACACCATCCTTAATAACATGGCCAGATACAACCTTTCCTATCAAATATAAAACAGATAATTGACACCATCCTTAATAACATGGCCAGATACAACCTTTCCTATCAAATATAAAACAGATAATTGACACCATCCTTAATAACATAGCCAGATACAACCTTTCCTATCAAATATAAAACAGATAATTGACACCATCCTTAATAACATAGCCAGATACAACCTTTCCTATCAAATATAAAACAGATAATTGACACCATCCTTAATAACATGGCCAGATACAACCTTTCCTATCAAATATAAAACAGATAATTGACACCATCCTTAATAACATGGCCAGATACAACCTTTCCTATCAAATATAAAACAGATAATTGACACCATCCTTAATAACATGGCCAGATACAACCTTTCCTATCAAATATAAAACAGATAATTGACACCATCCTTAATAACATGGCCAGATACAACCTTTCCTATCAAATATAAAACAGATAATTGACACCATCCTTAATAACATGGCCAGATACAACCTTTCCTATCAAATATAAAACAGATAATTGACACCATCCTTAATAACATGGCCAGATACAACCTTTCCTATCAAATATAAAACAGATAATTGACACCATCCTTAATAACATGGCCAGATACAACCTTTCCTGTCAAATATAAAACAGATAATTGACACCATCCTTAATAACATGGCCAGATACAACCTTTCCTATCAAATATAAAACAGATAATTGACACCATCCTTAATAACATGGCCAGATACAACCTTTCCTATCAAATATAAAACAGATAATTGACACCATCCTTAATAACATAGCCAGATACAACCTTTCCTATCAAATATAAAACAGATAATTGACACCATCCTTAATAACATGGCCAGATACAACCTTTCCTATCAAATATAAAACAGATAATTGACACCATCCTTAATAACATGGCCAGATACAACCTTTCCTATCAAATATAAAACAGATAATTGACACCATCCTTAATAACATGGCCAGATACAACCTTTCCTATCAAATATAAAACAGATAATTGACACCATCCTTAATAACATGGCCAGATACAACCTTTCCTGTCAAATATAAAACAGATAATTGACACCATCCTTAATAACATGGCCAGATACAACCTTTCCTGTCAAATATAAAACAGATAATTGACACCATCCTTAATAACATGGCCAGATACAACCTTTCCTATCAAATATAAAACAGATAATTGACACCATCCTTAATAACATGGCCAGATACAACCTTTCCTATCAAATATAAAACAGATAATTGACACCATCCTTAATAACATGGCCAGATACAACCTTTCCTATCAAATATAAAACAGATAATTGACACCATCCTTAATAACATGGCCAGATACAACCTTTCCTATCAAATATAAAACAGATAATTGACACCATCCTTAATAACATGGCCAGATACAACCTTTCCTATCAAATATAAAACAGATAATTGACACCATCCTTAATAACATGGCCAGATACAACCTTTCCTATCAAATATAAAACAGATAATTGACACCATCCTTAATAACATGGCCAGATACAACCTTTCCTATCAAATATAAAACAGATAATTGACACCATCCTTAATAACATAGCCAGATACAACCTTTCCTATCAAATATAAAACAGATAATTGACACCATCCTTAATAACATAGCCAGATACAACCTTTCCTATCAAATATAAAACAGATAATTGACACCATCCTTAATAACATAGCCAGATACAACCTTTCCTATCAAATATAAAACAGATAATTGACACCATCCTTAATAACATAGCCAGATACAACCTTTCCTATCAAATATAAAACAGATAATTGACACCATCCTTAATAACATAGCCAGATACAACCTTTCCTATCAAATATAAAACAGATAATTGACACCATCCTTAATAACATAGCCAGATACAACCTTTCCTGTCAAATATAAAACAGATAATTGACACCATCCTTAATAACATAGCCAGATATAACCTTTCCTATCAAATATAAAACAGATAATTGACACCATCCTTAATAACATAGCCAGATACAACCTTTCCTATCAAATATAAAACAGATAATAGACACCATCCTTAATAACATAGCCAGATACAACCTTTCCTGTCAAATATAAAACAGATAATTGACACCATCCTTAATAACATAGCCAGATACAACCTTTCCTGTCAAATATAAAACAGATAATTGACACCATCCTTAATAACATAGCCAGATACAACCTTTCCTGTCAAATATAAAACAGATAATTGACACCATCCTTAATAACATAGCCAGATACAACCTTTCCTGTCAAATATAAAACAGATAATTGACACCATCCTTAATAACATAGCCAGATACAACCTTTCCTGTCAAATATAAAACAGATAATTGACACCATCCTTAATAACATAGCCAGATACAACCTTTCCTATCAAATATAAAACAGATAATTGACACCATCCTTAATAACATAGCCAGATACAACCTTTCCTGTCAAATATAAAACAGATAATTGACACCATCCTTAATAACATAGCCAGATACAACCTTTCCTGTCAAATATAAAACAGATAATTGACACAATCCTTAATAACATAGCCAGATACAACCTTTCCTATCAAATAGAAAACATATAATTGACACCATCCTTAATAACATAGCCAGATACAACCTATCCTGTCAAATATAAAACAGATAATTGACACCATCCTTAATAACATAGCCAGATACAACCTTTCCTGTCAAATATAAAACAGATAATTGACACCATCCTTAATAACATAGCCAGATACAACCTTTCCTATCAAATATAAAACAGATAATTGACACCATCCTTAATAACATAGCCAGATACAACCTTTCCTATCAAATATAAAACAGATAATTGACACCATCCTTAATAACATAGCCAGATACAACCTTTCCTATCAAATATAAAACAGATAATTGACACCATCCTTAATAACATAGCCAGATACAACCTTTCCTGTCAAATATAAAACAGATAATTGACACCATCCTTAATAACATAGCCAGATACAACCTTTCCTGTCAAATATAAAACAGATAATTGACACCATCCTTAATAACATAGCCAGATACAACCTTTCCTGTCAAATATAAAACAGATAATTGACACCATCCTTAATAACATAGCCAGATACAACCTTTCCTATCAAATATAAAACAGATAATTGACACCATCCTTAATAACATAGCCAGATACAACCTTTCCTATCAAATATAAAACAGATAATTGACACCATCCTTAATAACATAGCCAGATACAACCTTTCCTGTCAAATATAAAACAGATAATTGACACCATCCTTAATAACATAGCCAGATACAACCTTTCCTGTCAAATATAAAACAGATAATTGACACCATCCTTAATAACATAGCCAGATACAACCTTTCCTGTCAAATATAAAACAGATAATTGACACCATCCTTAATAACATAGCCAGATACAACCTTTCCTGTCAAATATAAAACAGATAATTGACACCATCCTTAATAACATAGCCAGATACAACCTTTCCTGTCAAATATAAAACAGATAATTGACACCATCCTTAATAACATAGCCAGATACAACCTTTCCTGTCAAATATAAAACAGATAATTGACACCATCCTTAATAACATAGCCAGATACAACCTTTCCTGTCAAATATAAAACAGATAATTGACACCATCCTTAATAACATAGCCAGATACAACCTTTCCTGTCAAATATAAAACAGATAATTGACACCATCCTTAATAACATAGCCAGATACAACCTTTCCTGTCAAATATAAAACAGATAATTGACACCATCCTTTATAACATAGCCAGATACAACCTTGCCTGTCAAATATAAAACAGATAATTGACACCATCCTTAATAACATAGCCAGATACAACCTTGCCTGTCAAATATAAAACAGATAATTGACACCATCCTTTATAACATAGCCGGATACAACCTTGCCTGTCAAATATAAAACAGATAATTGACACCATCCTTAATAACATAGCCGGATACAACCTTTCCTGTCAAATATAAAACAGATAATTGACACCATCCTTTATAACATAGCCAGATACAACCTTTCCTGTCAAATATAAAACAGATAATTGACACCATCCTTAATAACATAGCCAGATACAACCTTTCCTGTCAAATATAAAACAGATAATTGACACCATCCTTAATAACATAGCCAGATACAATCTTTCCTATCAAATATAAAACAGATAATTGACACCATCCTTAATAACATAGCCAGATACAACCTTTCCTGTCAAATATAAAACAGATAATTGACACCATCCTTAATAACATAGCCAGATACAACCTTTCCTGCCAAATATAAAACAGATAATTGACACCATCCTTAATAACATAGCCAGATACAACCTTGCCTGTCAAATATAAAACAGATAATTGACACCATCCTTTATAACATAGCCAGATACAACCTTGCCTGTCAAATATAAAACAGATAATTGACACCATCCTTTATAACATAGCCAGATACAACCTTGCCTGTCAAATATAAAACAGATAATTGACACCATCCTTTATAACATAGCCAGATACAACCTTGCCTGTCAAATATAAAACAGATAATTGACACCATCCTTTATAACATAGCCAGATACAACCTTGCCTGTCAAATATAAAACAGATAATTGACACCATCCTTTATAACATAGCCAGATACAACCTTGCCTGTCAAATATAAAACAGATAATTGACACCATCCTTTATAACATAGCCAGATACAACCTTGCCTGTCAAATATAAAACAGATAATTGACACCATCCTTTATAACATAGCCAGATACAACCTTGCCTGTCAAATATAAAACAGATAATTGACACCATCCTTTATAACATAGCCAGATACAACCTTGCCTGTCAAATATAAAACAGATAATTGACACCATCCTTTATAACATAGCCAGATACAACCTTGCCTGTCAAATATAAAACAGATAATTGACACCATCCTTAATAACATAGCCAGATACAACCTTTCCTGTCAAATATAAAACAGATAATTGACACCATCCTTTATAACATAGCCAGATACAACCTTGCCTGTCAAATATAAAACAGATAATTGACACCATCCTTAATAACATAGCCAGATACAACCTTGCCTGTCAAATATAAAACAGATAATTGACACCATCCTTTATAACATAGCCAGATACAACCTTGCCTGTCAAATATAAAACAGATAATTGACACCATCCTTTATAACATAGCCAGATACAACCTTTCCTGTCAAATATAAAACAGATAATTGACACCATCCTTTATAACATAGCCAGATACAACCTTGCCTGTCAAATATAAAACAGATAATTGACACCATCCTTTATAACATAGCCAGATACAACCTTGCCTGTCAAATATAAAACAGATAATTGACACCATCCTTTATAACATAGCCAGATACAACCTTGCCTGTCAAATATAAAACAGATAATTGACACCATCCTTTATAACATAGCCAGATACAACCTGTCCTGTCAAATATAAAACAGATAATTGACACCATCCTTTATAACATAGCCAGATACAACCTTTCCTGTCAAATATAAAACAGATAATTGACACCATCCTTTATAACATAGCCAGATACAACCTTTCCTGTCAAATATAAAACAGATAATTGTATGGGGACGTATGGTTGCTTATATCCACGTCATGGACGGATATTTGTCTCGTAATGCTTTTTCATATTTTTCAATGGGGAGTTCAAAATGTTTGTTACACCATTTTTGATACAATAATGCTGATAAAAAAGACTATTATGTATAGTTAAAGTATAACATGATGAACATTTGGTATTCGAATACAGACCGTTGTTGGTCTTGGTTAACTAGTTCGTAAATGTGTTTAAGAAGACATAACCACATGCACCTAAACTCACTGATGTGAAAATGTCTTCATTCCAATGGTTCTCTCTTAATACGTTTTATTGCCTAATGAATATCACGAAACGAACTCACCATTTCAGTGCTTAAGTAACGGTGCCTCTGTCATTTAATAAACCTATCATAATTGATATATTTGACCAAAGACGGAAAATATCATCTAATATGTTTATCTTAACTTATTACTAACAGAATGAAAATGAGACATTGTTTGGACACGAAAAAATATTCCACAGTTTTATTTATTCTCCTAAAATTAACTAAATTTAGAACAAACTCAAACCTATAAATGGAATATTTTATTGTTGATATTAACCCCTAAACTGCTTACAGTCACCAGCAAGATATTAATCGATAAATCTAGATGATAGTGCAAAAGATAAAACCTCAGTTTAACGATGTATTAAACGTACCATGCATGTGAGCGTGTGTCCTGTAGGCAAATGGATACACCGTGAAACTCTCACGGTACATACAAGTAGATTCAAAGTACTCTGAAACAAAACAACATTATTATGATAATCATTCAATATCATGTGTCTGATAAGCAAATAATTGAACTAAAGTTATACTAATAAGAAAAGAAAAAAAGAAAATAAGGTAACTTAAAAAGGAAAAGCGTGTCTGATATAAAGTTACAAGCAACGAAAGAACGGGCTTGAAACATGTCCTTTACAACAGTGTAATGTCAACACTGATGCAACATGCTATCGGTTGAATATTTCAAACTTCTGCAAAAAGAAACAGTATCATCACAAGTTTATATTTCCTCGTCAACATTGCAAGTCATACATACCTACAGAATGTTTGGGTAGCTTTCCGCTTGTACCTAGTAACATTACCCCTGCTCGCTTTGGCTGCCTGAAAATATTTCAATACTATCAATAATTTAACTGAACCTTTTGTTAAGTGTAAGTATGATAATAAGAGTCATGTTTTCAACTAATTTACTCAAAAAATTAATATTTGAGTTCCAATCAATATTTTGAGCAAAATAAGCATATTCATATAACTTCGAATTCGTTTAACAGAAAATCATTTGTGATTTGGTATGTCAACATTTTATCATTTCATTTTTAGAGAAAGTAAGAGAGTTTTATCAGCAATACAGTCACGTGTTTTGTAATCAAAATTTTCAATTATGGGTTACCATCCCGTAATTGAAAATTTGACTAAGTTGATATATCTACTCCAATTTTATGAATATAGGCTCAAGTAAGGTACTTACGGTACTTCTGTTGTTATTAGGGAGACACCTGAACTATCTACTCCGTTGTCTGAAATAAAGTATTTGAAAATAGGAAATTAGGAGCAATTAAAAATGCGTTTGATTTATTAATCTCACACAGTTAAAATGACAATGATTTTAGTGTTTTGAATTATTTCTGAAATTCAAATTGCTCTGATCCAATCTAACTAATTGTTTGTGTTTTTCCATTTCGTAATGTCTGGGTAACCATTTTCCGAGACATCCTACACTTTCAAGGTAGAAAAATCGTATAGTTGAAAAACCAAACCCAAACTGGTACTCCAAAACAAACATTTATGCACTAATACATACACGTACGTTTTATTCTTTTTCGAAAATTGCAATAAATAAGCCTTTTTCGCGATTTGTCAAGGTCAGATCTTTTTGCACAACATCAATCTAATTAAAATATTGATCTCTGATTAAGATAGTACTGCATATGAGTATAACGTAATCAGAGATCAATATTTTAATTAGATTGACACAACATGTAGATGATTCTATTTTAACCAATACAATTTTGATCCAACCAATCTAATTTTCACATTCCTATATTAAAAATGGTAAGCTACACTTGGTTTGCTTTATTTAAACTATACATGATAAGTTATGGGCTCAAGTTTCTTCTGGACAACACATTTTTGTGTTGTCTTAAAATAAAAATTGTAAACAAAAATTGTTCGTTTTCAATTGAAATCTTGATTTTCTTTGAAAGGAAAGCACAAAGAAAACTAATATAAACTTACTGGGAGGTAGAAAACTGGAAACATCTTTGTAGTGAACTTGCAGCACTAGGTAATCTATACCAGTGTCTCCGCCTACTTTGAATGCAACATCTGAAATAAAAAATACATTTAGCAATGCAGGTGTGGTTAGACATCATGGTGATTTCTAATAACGATTTTTAGCTTATATTTTTAATATGCTATTATAGTCTCATAATGATTGACAATCATACAACATCTTCATTGTTTGTTTTACGTTAATTATCGCTACTGATGATAACATAAAAGGGTCACTGTCTGCAATTTACAGAGATTCTGATTAGATTTGTAAATATATTGATATGACTTTCACTATTAGACGAAGAGCAGCAATACAAAGGCTTTGCGTTTTATTAATATCACGTGTGGGATTTCTCATGGATACTTAAAATGTGTCCAGTGTTTCTCTTGTGTCTTATAATAAAACATGTGTTTGGTGGTAAACAATAAATCGTAAAGCCGATAGAAATGTATAATTAATATAAGTTTAGAAAAGTCGTCAAACAAATGATGAAATCAATAGCAAATTACTAATATAAATAGTGAAACATTACATTAAATGAAAATCAACGACCATAACATACACATGTTACATCTAATTCAAATCATATCATTCGTAATCAATAATCAATTTAAACAAAATAGTTGTTATAAAACTAAATTTGTTGAACTTCAAAAGCGTCGATTCAGCACATTTAACATGTTTTGTTTTGTTTGCTTGACATGACTCCGGTGCTATGTTCAAGTAAGCACGTAGTATTGGATATTTTAGTTTTTTTTATTGGATAATGTTTCAAACACAGATCAACAGTTCCGATTGATCTTGATTCCTGGAACTCCTCTAGAGCGTAGGAGTTGACTGATCAATACCACGTGATCAATACTAATTAAGCTTGATCAACATAGTGCGTACTTGATTTATTGATGTCATATCCTAGCAAATCGATGGTTATGTATCTATTTTCGCACATACACAATTAAAATAAAGATTCTTAAAATATAAAAAGGAATATTGATCGGTAATGATTGTTTCAGGTGAAATTATATGTAAAGGTGCAAAGTTAGAGGAAATTGTAAAAGAAGGGAAATTACTATTAATTTTTAAAAACCGACTTCTTTCAGAAGCTTAAAACACTGTCTCTGGCTTTGATACGTGAAGTGGTAGATTTTTCAAAAAAAATCTTTAAATATTTGTATGTTCATTCCTTAAGTATAAAGATTAAGGGAGCAACATTTGATTTTTAAGGGAGGCTACTGAGATAAAAAAAAAAAAAAAAAAAGGGGGGGGGGGGGGGGGCAGGACAACAGTTTTGAGTTTAAATAAAAGGCAGGATGACAAGTTATGTAAAACAAGGGTAGGGAAAACTTAAACAAAAAGGTGATCGCATAGAGTGAAAGGCATGACTAAGACTACAATTTAAAAAATGTAGGACAAAAATGTTTATCCTTTTTTTCCTCAGACAATAAAACATACCTTTTGGCAATGTCAGACCCGGTGCGTCATAAGCCCAAGCATATATAATTCCTTTGTTTCCGGTCTTGCATGTACCTGCTGATTTAAATGTTGGATGTTCCATCCCACCACAATTCCTAAAAAGGGTTGATAACGACTTTATGACGATTGAAATACAGTATTGTATAAAATTATTGATTTTGATTTACAGTAATAATTGGCTAAAAATTTCTTTCCTATGCTAAATTTTTTGAAAAAGATAATAAAAATTATTTTCTCTAACAATCTATAATCTTTAACCCATATGGGAATGTTGAATCAAGAGACTTTCTGACTAAAATATAACTTGGATCAATAAATATTAGT
Source organism: Mytilus trossulus (assembly GCF_036588685.1). Lineage (NCBI taxonomy): Eukaryota > Metazoa > Mollusca > Bivalvia > Mytilida > Mytilidae > Mytilus > Mytilus trossulus. The sequence goes on from NC_086376.1 coordinate 88,045,166, forward strand.
CTAAGTGTACAATGGAACAAGTTTGGAACAAGTTTGATATAGGAGGTCGGAAGTTCATTGTTTTTGATTCTGGGGTAAAAAAAATATACTAGTACATGTATGTGTTAAACATCTAATGATTTTCTAAAACTTCAGTAGCATTTAATGCCTGGCGACGATAGTAGAGGAGCATGATATTTTCCGCGTCTGAACCTCCTCATTCCGTCCGTCTGTTCGTCTAGTATTGGGTCAAAGTTTTGACTAAAGTTAGCTTTCAGTTACATCAGCTTGAAACTAGGAGCATTATGAAGTCATTTTTTTTTTAAATATCATTTTTATATAATATTTTGTATAGTAATAACTATCGTTAGTTATGCCTTGATAATAAGGAGATTGTTTCCGATTGTACGTTGAATTTTTGGGGGATAAACTTTTTGAGGATTATTTCTAATTACCTTCAGCCACACACAATCTTATATGAACACGTATGTCAGTTCTAAACTTTTTGCATCATGCATTTCTAATATATATTAATTCGGAGTATAACATTTACTTAAATTTCACAACTCGTTTGTTAAATGATCTTAAATGTAAATAAAGTCTGCTTCGAACATTTTCCTGTTAACACTATTGTCTTCGTTATGTTACATGTATGCAATGATAATTCATATGAAAATAATGAGACGATGTATGATTGTAAATGAGACAACTATTATACACCAAACTTCAAATGAAGGGAATATAAAGCATGTTTCCAACATGATACAATGTCAAATGTATCAAATATGCATACATGTATATAACAGGATGGAGTCGAAAATATAAATGAAATAAATATGTGTATATATGTATGTATCTGGATAAAACAAAACTCCTCACTTAAAAAAATGATAATTTTACTGTAATTTTTTTTTTGAAAACAACAATAAAAGGAGGTACTCACCAAACTTTAGCCCCCGGAATACCAGGTGTAGTACAACCATACAACAACATGTGATGGGCTACTTTCTTATTGGCATGGGGTTCAAATCCAACTGAAAATCGATAAGTTATAGAACTGCTTTTAAACTTGCATTTAAAAAAGAATGAAAACACATTTTGAATAAAGAGTAACCAATTTTACGCATAGAAGTAACGTTTAAATTACCTTAAAAAACATTTTTATTAACAGTTGGAAAATCATAACCTATTAAAGGTTGAAGAGTTTTAAACTAAAAGATTTTCAACAAAATGAAAAGTATACCTGTACATTGTTAGCGATGTTATTTGATAATCTCAGGTTGCCCCTGTTAATCGGTATGGATTACAGATAAAGGGCAATGATGAAAGAAAGAAAACATTACCGCTTCAGCACAATAATGAAAAAGGTACATGTTGAACCATGTTATCTACTGGACCGAGACGATGTGCTTAATTTATACAGTACTAGCTTATAAGGTTGAAGTCTGTAAAACAATAAAGACACACCAGGCCAACTTCGATTCAACTATTTTTGCTCTTAATCCACATGCTTAGCATTGACAGAATAAAGCCATTGGTTTTTCTTTGGTTTGACAGGCCATGGATTCATTATATCTGAAAAGATCGCACTTCTGTATGGTCATTTATATAAGCGGTCTAGATTTGTCATTCTAAAGAGGACACATCATGAGGATTTTGGGAATGAATATTTCAGTCTGGTAGGACCTAAATTAAAACTTGCACACAAGACAGGAATCAAATGTGCATCAAAGGGGGAATAAATGTTCGTGCCGTCTTGAAAACCACACCAAATAAAAAAGTCGATAATCCTTTAATGTTTAAACCAGATGCTCCGCAGGGCGTAGCTTTATACGACCGCAGAGGTTGAACCCTGAACAGTTGGTGCAAGTATGGACACAACATTTAAGCTGAATCAAGCTCTTAATTTGGATTGTGATTAAATAGTTGACACAGCATAGGTTTCTGACACAGAATGAATATGTTCTAATGAACTTAAAATTTTTGTTTTCTCTTAGAGAAATTCACTATGCTGTTGAATATTAATCCTCTCAAAAAAATGTTTGAAGAAATTTTCTTTTTATTTATGAAATTTCAAATGAGAAAAATTGAACCCAATTTTTTTTTTCACATCCCCCTTTCCCTTATTCCAAAACTGATCTCAATTAAAATTTCTAATGGAGTTTGCAACAATAACTACTCATTTAAATACATCATAACATATTAAGATGTAAAAAAACTGCTAGCAATCACTGAATGGTAAAGATTGTTTTAATTTATCAGTTGGTAGTAAAAAGTGAATAAACATTGTATATAATTGTATATAACAAAGATTTTAGTTGATTCTGGACAAAGAAAGATAACTCCAATTAAAAAAAAATCTTGCTATTGCACAATATTGTGCAATTAGATATTTCTTGCTTACTATTCTGGACAAAGAAAGATAACTCTAATTAAATTTTTGTTTGCTATTTCACAATTTTTTGCAATTAGATATTTCTTGCTATTGTGCAATACTGTGCAATTGAAAAGACTTGCTATTTTAGATCCTGATTTGGACCAACTCGAAAACTGGGCCCATAATCAAAAATCTAAGTACATGTTTGGATTCAGCATATCAAAGAACCCCAATAATTCAATTTTTGTTAAAATCAAACTAAGTTTAATTTTGGACCCGTTGGACTTTAGTGTAGACCAATTTGAAAACAGGACCAAAAATTAAGAATCTACATACACAGTTAGATTTGGCATATCAAGGAACCCAATTTATTCTATTTTTGATGAAATCAAACTAAGTTTGATTTTGGACCCTGATTTGGACCAACTTGAAAACAGGGCCAATAATCAAAAATCTAAGTTCATTTTTAGATTCAGCATATCAAATAACCCCAAGGATTCAATTTTGGTCAAAATCAAACTAAGTTCAATTTGGGGACCCTTTGGACCTTGATTATGTAAACCAATTTGAAAACGGGACCAAAAATTAAGAATCTACATACACAGTTAGATTCGGCATATCAAAAAACCCCAATTATTCAATTTTTGATGAAATCAAACAAAGTTTAATTTTAGACCCTTTGGACCTTAATGTAGACCAATTTGAAAACGGGACCCAAAAATTAAGAATCTACATACACATTAAGATTCGGCATATCAAAGAACCCCAATTATTCAATTTTTGATGAAATCAAACAAAGTTTAGTTTTGGACCCTTTGGGCCCCTTATCCCTAAACTGTTAAGACCAAAACTCCCAAAATCAATACCAACCTTCCTTTTGAGGTCATGAACCTTGTGTTTAAATTTCATAGATTTCTATTTACTTATACTAAAGTTATGGTGCGAAAACCAAGAAAAATGCTTACTTGGACCCCTTTTTGGCCCCTAATTCCTAAACTGTTAAGACCAAAACTCCCAACATCAATACCAAATTTCCTTATGTGGTCATTAACCTTGTGTTTAAATTTCATAGATTTCTATTTATTTATACTAAAGTTATGGTGCGAAAACCAAGTAAAATGCTAATTTGGACCCCTTTTTGGCCCCTAATTCCTAAACTGTTGGAACCAAAACTCCCAAAATCAATCCCAACCTTCCTTTCGTAGTCATAAACCTTGTGTCAAAATTTCATAGATTTCTATTTACTGTTACTAAAGTTACTGTGCTTAAAACAAGAAAATGCTTATTTGGGCCCTTTTTGGCCCCTAATTCCTTAAATGTTGGGATCAAAACTCCCAAAATCAATACCAACCTTCCTTTTGTGGTCTTAAACCTTGTGTTAAAATTTCATAGATTTCTATTCCCTTTTACTTAAGTTAGAGTGCGAAAACTAAAAGTATTCGGGGTGATAGCAATATACGACGAAAATTTTTCATATTTTGCGGTCGTATAAAAACTATTGAGTCAGAAAAAGAAACCTGTCTTAGCATATCAAATAAACATCCCTTTATGAGAGGTATGCTGTATATATTAGGTATCAAGCTTCAATATGCACCGCTTAGATTATAACTAATAAGTTTTCATTGTTTTGTTTTATAAATTAATGTATTTAGGTATTCTAAACATTTTCAAGTAATCGATTATTGTTCTCGTCAAAAGCTTGTAATTTGTACATTTTTTTTTAAAACTTTACCTATATAAGTGTTTAACTCTGACATTTTCAGTGGAATACATAAATACGTGTCAGCCTGAAATAAAGAAAAAAAATATCAATAAAAATACAGTAACTACAACATTGCTCGAACAAAGTGTGAAATTGCAATAACATATTTAATTAGTTACAATATCATATTATTAATCTCTTATGTTATAATTTAGCGAACATGAAAATTGATTTGTAATATGCCTGGAAGTTAAATACATATGTCATCCTGAATCACTAGTTTTAAAAGTAAGTGATGGATGTATACATGATTAATTGGTTGATTGGTGTTTGCCTTACGCTGCCTCAGCAAAAGAAGACTATGATCGCGAGAAATGGAAAGATGACCATATTATTGCATAAATTAGAAATTTAGTTTTGTCGTTTAAATTGTTTTACATTTGTCTTTTCGTTGATTGTATAGCTGACTATGCGGTATGGTGGTTTTGTTTATTGTTGAAGACCGTACGGTGACTTATAGTTGTTAATTTCTGTGTCATTTGGTCTCTTCTCGATAATTGTCTTATGGCAATCATGGCACATCTTCTTAATTTATATATATTTAATAACTATCCCAATTATTTAAGACGGATGTCGTGTCTTGAAGCCACAACCCTGTAATGCAATTTAAACATCTTATGTATATCAAGGCCACATAAAACAAATAAGGCCGAGGTAAATAATGACAACAATAGAGATGAGGACAAATGACAATGTTTTCGTTTCTTATTTACGAAAAATCTACAAATTATATAAAATAAATCCTTCAGAAATGTATAAATTATAACTTCACCAAACTGTAAAACATACCTTATCGGGAGCCACTTCAGGCATGAGAAGATCTAATTTCGATGCATTTACTATACATACTGCTAGTAGCAACGATACAGCCTTTAAAAGGCCCATTTTGACTTCTGAAATAAGAAAAAGACAAGTGTTAGAAAAGTCAAATGTTACAAATCAGATGGTTAATCCCATCTTAAAGTGACTATTTCATTAAAAGGATACTAGTATAAGGTCTACAGTTATCCGTTTGTTATTACATTATTGCTTTGAATTGTCGACAAGTTCACCTATTTTGAACATTTCCACGTGCAATATCTTTTAAACCTACCTTTTTAATAGATTAAATAAAATTTACTCTTCAATTAATTTTAATATTCAGAGTGGAGAAAAAAAAATGAAAATCATTTACCTATAAGTGATAGCACTGACGTTATATTACAGTATATTAAATATGACAAAAGCAAGTCGTGGAAGCATGAAAAAAGGCCGAGACCCAGCCTGGTTGGATACTTAGAGAAAGAATTGATTAAAATACAATCTGTTGTCTCTTCTTAAAAAAAATTATGATAGAAGTCACTTTTTTTATATGTAGCATACCTATATGACAACAATTTCTTGGATTTTATATTTCCCTTTTACTGATCAAATATGAAAGATATACGGTGATAATATTTTACGTCTTTTCAGAGTTGGAGTCAGAACGGTTTCCTAGCTGGTATAGTTAATATGTACATGTATTCCTGAGGACCTTTTACCATGAGAATTAGACGTTAATATTTCGGAAAAGCTTGTCAGTCTACAGGGTTCATATTCACATCACAGTAATATAATCTATGTTCTATATTAAATAAAATAGCGAACTCCAAGTCAATTAGAAAAGGGGGAGTCTATCAAAACGAACAAAATCGATCGCTGTCTATCAAAGGAACCAGTGGATTACAACTGCGATATTCCTGACATGGATCAGGTATTTTCGACCAAAAATCGTGGCTTAAACGTGTTTTAATATCTAACTAAATCTCCATGGGAAACATTAACCTATAATGGTTTACTTTTTAAACTGTTATTTGGATGGAGAGTTGTCTCATTGGCGGCACTCGCACCACATCTTCCTATATCTACCTACATCAATTAACTCCTACATGTTTGTAACTCCTAGCAAGTGTCCCATCTCATACGAGAGAAGGAAGAAATTTTACCAAGATATTTAAATGTAAATCATTTTCCAAATTCCCTAGATTTAATCATTGTAAATGATACAGTACAGCAATTTTAATTATATCGGGGATTTTATGATACCCATAGACTGGCCCAGTCAAAATAAGTGATTTTAGAAAACTCCTGCAATGATTAGGGATTTTCGTGACACAATTACTATAACATATATATACCATATGAAATGACTATTCGAAATGTTTCATTTGAAGTACATAACAATCTATCTTTGAAATATGCTATTAAAATTGACAGATAAAAAGTTTGAAATAGTGAAAAATTCTACTTTCTCCGTTAAAACATACTTTCTGGTTGCTGTGCTGTATTATTATTCCAAATAAAATCTTTCGAATCGGAGGTAACGGTTAAACCTTTACAATTTAATCCACGAACTTTTAATTATTCCTTATCTAACATGCTTGGTATTTCAAGAGACACTAGAACACACCCGTGATATCAGGGGTTCGTGACTGAATTAAAGTATATAACTATGCGCAAGAATTATTTTTGTATTAGTATTGTCATCTGATAAAGTCATGCCGATTATAAGATAGTTATCACAATTTTCTCTGCTTTCAAATCTTTCTGTTTGAAACCGTCTAACTGGAACTTATCAATTATTGGTAATATTAATTATTTGGAAAACAAAAGATCCTGGGATGGAGTATTTTTTTAATCAACAGCATTGTCCTATATTAGTTATAAATAAAGTTGAATTCTTTGATTCGCTGTTTTACGTCATGCCCGCTAACAAATTGAAAACTGTACATATACGCCTTATTTTTAGTATCCGTATTGTTATCTTATAAAGCCTTACTGATTAAAATACTACAATAGGTAAAATTTGACAATTTAGTAGTGTCAACTTTGTGATTATGACCCGTGCATATAGCATATCCTGACACCGTTTGGTGGTGCGCCTGTCATTTGCAGAACATACAGATAAGGTAATAGATAACAGATGAATATACTATTGGTATTGGTATCGGACTCGACCCGGAACTTCTTAATTATTGGCAATATTAATTACGTGGAAAACAAAAGGGCCTGGAGTGGTGTAATTTTTAATCTACACCTTTGTACTATATAAGTAATATATAAAGTTGAATTCTTTGATTCGTCGTTTTTACGTGATGACGGCTGACAAATTGGACCTCGTAATTTTAGTATTATAGATATGTATATATATATATATGTCACTGGTATTTCAGACTTGTGAAAAATATTAAAAATGACAAAAAATAAAGTGTAAACAGTGTTGAAATTAACAATGCAAAAAAACACCTATTAGTATAGTTAATAGTGCATACAACTTTGATCATCGGTTGACATTAGGCGTTGTATACAAATTATTTTGGGTATATATATATATAATTACAAGTTTTTTTTTCTACCGGACTAGTTCAGCTTTATAGAATTGTATCGGCGCTAGTTTTAAAGAAAACCACTTTCTTTAATGATAACACTTCAAAAGCAGTTAGGCTGTAAATGTTTTGACTATACTGTTTGTGAAGAACTAGGAGTATACCAGCCCGCAATCAGCCACAAGATGCCAAAAATGCAACTGTTTACAGAATATTTAAAATTTGCAGTTTAATATGTGTGTGAAATAGATCTAGACATGGTTAGATCAATAACTTATGTTGATTAACATTTACCAATCATTTTAAATGTAATTGCCGAAATAAACAATTTTCGTGTACTCCTTCATGACAGTACTGATTTTTTTTTCTCTCCAGAAGATAGATAATTCAACCGAACATTTACATCATACAACATTCTATTCAGCTGTTGACTTTGATGGCATAATATATGAAATTTATAAATGAATGAGAACCCGCAGAAGTTTTGTGTGTGTGTTGGTTTGTAGTATAAAAAGGGGGAACAGGTAACCGCCGATTTCATAAACAATGTCATTGTGACATCGGAATAGCGAAATAATAGACACAAAAAGAAAATTAAATTAAATTTTGGTGAAAAATTAATTAGATTTGCAATTTATAAAACGTATCATTTTCTCCTCGCTAAAAGCAATGCTAAATTCTACAATGTAATTTTTTTTTATTGTAGTGTATAAACGTGCAGGTCATTTACATGACATGTAGGGTTTATCTTGTGTGAGATAACGATCAAAAAGAATGATGCATAACTTGACATTTTATATTCATCTTTCATGTTTACATGTACAAATAAAATGTACGTCATGACTTAATATCCCAAATTTTTATAGTGACGAGGACTGGTATATATAAGTGTTATAAAGTCGATATAGTCCAAGATAATGAGAACCTGATGCTTGGATGTATCACAAAACAATGTACTTAAAACCACTGTAGTTGCCCGGGTTTCATATGCAATAACAAATATGTTAGACATGCTAGAAGTGGTTTATTTCTTAAACAGTGAAGACAATTAGGGGGGGGGGGGGACAACCCCGCCACTTAATTGTGCGAATATAGTGAAGTTTCAAATTGAAGATTGGATTTATCCATGTAAACAAAAACAAAACAATCAAAACAAAACGTTCCCCATCAATTACACATATTATTTACATATGTCCATATTGAACGTACTAAAATTACATGTCAACTTACCGTAATCTATTTCAACTAGATGTGTCCTCTTATGTCAATTTCTAGTGATAAGGAAGTGTTGTACGTGATTGATATCGTGTGTAAAGTTCTCTAACACACACAAATGTATTTATCTTTTACATTTTAATCAACATGGAATTCTAGAATGGAATTATTGACGTAAATGGTGGTTTCCAGGACGATCCATCCTATTATCTACAAATACAGCGCCATCTATGATATTGTGGAGAAAAAAATCAATGACAATGTAGCCGATGGAATAGGTCGATATAAGATGTATAATTGTATATGAGGTTTAAAAATATCACCTAAAGCGGGCGATAATTGTGTCTTAATTTATTATGTTACATTTAATTTTCGACAAATTAATTATTAATTTGTTTATTAAATTTAACAGATAATTCTTTACATGCCAAAAATACCCCACAACCAAACAAAACCGGCAAAGAAGAGAAAGAGTTTGCCTGAATCAACTTCGATTGAGACCCGATGTAAAATCAAATAGAGTACACTTGAGACCCGATGTACGATCAAATTATAGTGTACACTTTAGACCCAATGTACGATCAAATTAGCGTACACTTGAGGCCCAAAGTAAAATCAAATTAGAGTACACTTGAGACCCAATGTACGATCAAATAGAGTTCACTTGAGACCCAGTGTAAGATCAAATAATATAATACGCTAAAGACCCAATGCTAGGTCAAATTAGTGTACACTTGAGGTCCAATGTAAGATCAAAAACAGTACACTGGAGACCAAATGTCGGGTCAAATAAACTTGAAGCTAAACAAATAATTCGTACGTAATGTGTATATTCGTATTTCTTGTGCACTTTTAATTATTTTTCCGAATTGAACACATACAGTCGACAGAACACAATATAAAACTTGAATTGTCTTTGGGACCGTGACTATATCGCAACATACACGCGCCTTTTTATTTATACCTTTAAAATGTTAGACCCCCCTTTCGGCTGATCCATTAAATTTTCCAGTGTCCTCTGAGTTTAATTGGAGTATTAAATCAGAGGTCCAGTACTAGACCGTATAGACTACTAATATGTTAAAGCTTTGGTTTGCTATTTACAATCAACAATATTACATGTAAAACAGACCATGCATGTGATCTATGTTATGGTGAGGTGGTTTTGTTCCTTTATTTTTGTTAATTCTTCTAAAACATTTAAATTAAAATGTACACTAGCTTTATTAAAACAATATCAGTTGCTCCTGTTGATATAGTAACTTATTTTACCTCTTGGACTCACAGCATCAGCATCGTCCCAATATAACTCGTATTACATTGTTCCGATCTTTACAAAAGTGGCATTAACGTCATTTGTGTTTGACTATGTCGTAAAATACATGTCCAAAATAATTTGATACACCATGAAATTGCTTTTATCCCGAAAATACAAATTATTACCAATTGACACAGATATTCCAACAGGCAGAGGATATTTTGCCGGCTTAGTCAAAATATCGATTTTTACTATTCTCGGCAGGCACTGATTGAATGTGATATCGTAAATCATGGAAATGGACAATTGGGAAGACAAACTCATCTCTTTTGTCTCAATGTTTTACTATGCTACCATACATATCAATTTCTAGATTAAGGTAAAGATATTAGGCAGATTAAACTGTAGTTGTTGTATCCCTAATTTCACGTTCGATGGGCAATTATGATAGACCACAATACCAGCTCCATGGGTATGATATGTGCAAATGATTATTGACGGGGTTGGTCCAAATAATATCCATAAGCCTGAAAAAGGTCCAAAAATGTTTTTTCCTCGCTCCGCGAATTTTTCATAATTAGCACCCTTTCCAAAATCCTGTATTTAGCCCTGTGTGTCGTCTTACACTGGTTTTTAATGAGTGACCTCTAGTATAAGACATGTTCAACATAAGCCGAAACCGAAACTGAAACCGATACCTAACATTAGTACTGAGTTAAATGGTGAATGTTAATAATGTTTGGCTCAACCCTTTTAATCCATTTTATTTTTTGAGATTAGAATACACTGGATGATATACTTATATAACTTCAATTTAACAATAAAAATGCATATATCAAAAAATTGAAGTTAAATTCAACAAGACTTAGTATTAAATACACTAATGCAAATAATGTCAATATAAGATGGCGATACACATTTATTTATGAGGTACATTATTCATGAAACAAGTTGAAGGGAAATGTAAAGGCAACAGTAGTATACCGCTCTTCAAAAGTCATAATTCGATTGAGATAAAAACAAACAGTACATAGGTGCAATATCTTTCCGACTACAGGTGTGATTTTATCAAATTCGTGTTGAAATATAAATTCTACCTGGCGCGATATAAGTTTGTTGAAAGGTCTGCTCGATTGTTGGCTTACATACAAGGACTGTTTGATTCCGGAACAAGTGTCGGATATATTCCATGAAATGTTAATAAAGCTATCATATCGAAAATAGCTAAAATGTGATGTGCAGTAATGCTTATATTCATTTTATATAATATATTCGATTTTCAAAAATAATATTGCTATCAAAAAAGAAAACTATATATATTGGTTTGACTTTCATTTGGGTTTCAGAGAAAAAAATGTTAAATTTGATGATATTAGCACCACCAACGAGAACAACAATCAAAGTGCTGGATAGCATCTCTGGAAAGTTTGCAACTGTAGCTGTGTATTATTCCAAAAAGGTTATAGACGTGTATTATTTCAAATATGTATTTCATCACAGCTTTAATGTTTTAAACTAAACCATTGTCTCGTCAGTAATTATCAAAAATCACTTTTTTATGTTTATCATAAAAAGTTTTGATATTTTCTCATGATTGCAACCTTAAGCTGTAGATCTAAAATAATAAAATATACATGCAGAAAGCTCTGTTAATTTCTTTAAGTACCATGTCAACTTCAAGGGCCTGTGAATTAGTATTTTTTTATTGGTTTAGGTCCTTCATATTTGTTTTTATTTTTTTTTTATTTTGAATTGTTCCACATATCGGGGCCTTTTAAAGCTTTCTTATTGATGACCTTTATCGTGGCCTATAGTTATTAATACATTTTCATTCTTTGAACTCTTTTGGATAGCATTGGTTCTTTGCAAAAAATACTGCATCCTTACTTATAAGTAAGACCGTTACAGTAACTTAAATCAATACAACTGTTAAGAAAGAGAATTAATATTAAAGGCTTTTGTCAAAAATAGGGAACATGTCCATGGGACTCAAATAATGCCCTCGCTAGCATTAACGTTATAAACTCAAGAACTGTAAATGTGACACTACCAAAATTTTTACTTGATCTGAACTATGGGTCAATAAACATTGTGTATTCATTCTTATTTGTTTTGTGTCAGAAACCTATATGTTATGTCAACAATTTGATCGCAATCCAAATTCAGAGCTGTATCAAGCTTGAATGTTGTGTCCATACTTTTCCCAACTGTTCAGGGTTCGACTTCTGCGGTCGTATAAAGCTGTGCCCTGTGGACCATCTGGTTCCATTTGTAACAAGGCACAACCCTAAGGCAGTAAAAATAAATCCATCAAAATTCAAACTTGATCAGTGTTTGTGGTAATGAAAATTGTGTATAAGTTTCAAAACATTTGGTTAAGACAAACTATATTTAGAGAACAAAAACTTAAATTTCCAGCAACTTTTCTTTTTGTAAAGTAGCATTAAACGCTAGAATGGTAAAAGTTACGCAACTAAAGTTCAAACTTGACTTGTGAATTGTGGTTATATATAAGCATTGCGTATCAGTTTCTTACAATTTGGTTCAGGCAAACTAAAGTAAGAGAACAGAAACGAATTTTGGGATATACGGAGGTACTTATAAGTAAGGGGAGAATGTACATACTTACAGAAGAACAAGGATAAAACGCAATACGGTGGGAGCATAAGAACAGCAGTATGACCACAGGAATAAAAAGTTTATATACGCTAGATTCATAATTTTGTTGTTGTAAGCCATTCGTTTGATAAATTATGGTAATCATTGCCTCTGTGTTTGGATGACAAAACAATTGAATTTCTATTTAAATAGGGCATGCTATGCACATGTGTGTCTGTAATCTAAATAAATTTTGAGGTGAAAATGCAGTTATTTAAGCCAAAGGGTACACATCATCATAATTTCATGAACTTCAATCATTTATACAGCACTTGTCTTCATACCCTGAGCTATGTTATTCTAAGAGGTAGATTCTGACTCGGTTGCTTTTAATATGGATGCTATATGATACGAATTTGCGATAATACACCAGAGGACAGTGGTATGATGTAATGATTAGTTTGAAGAAGACTGAAGAAGAATTGACGTTGGGTCAATGTTTTTCTGCTGTCAGTTTGATCCACTTGAGCATGCTGAACGAGTGAAGGCCCTTATATGCACACTGGAATGTATTTAAATAACGGAATTAAAACTTTTCCAATGATTTTTCGCATCAAAATCTTCGATCGATGTTTAGACAAAAACAATGCATTTTAATTTTTTTTTTTTTTTTTATGAAAGCCGGTACCGTATTTACCTGTTCTCGTCCATTAATGAGACATTAGACATATAATTATTGAGTATTTTATATTCTAATGCAATTATTTTGTAACAATTGTTCTGATTGGATGACAGCAAGCGTAAAATTCTCTATCTCCTTGTCTGTAACTAAGGAAGCCGACATTTTGAATTTCGGAATGTATTGACATGTTATTGCTACAATAATAAACAAAACACTCACTTGTTGCGCCTAAAAATCTTCTTTTTATCAAATTTCATTACATTTTGAAGCGGCACAGAAGCCAGAAAACGCCCGGTATTTATGTTTGACGCCGGAAGAATACATATGACGTCACCTAGTGTAGGGACCAAAGAAGATAACATCTTTTCGCGGAATTTTCTTTAATGAAGATTTTACACTTAAATAATGATTGAAATTTAATTATGAACTTGTATTGCATTAGAATAGAGATAACTGTATTGTATTTGAAGCTTTGCGGACGTCCATCGGTAGTTTTACTGTCGCAAATACCCGTTTACCTGTCTCCGCTCCGCGTCGCCAGGTAAACTAAATTTGCGACAGTAAAACTACCGATGGACGTCCTTAAAGCTTCAAATACAATACAGTTATCTCTTAATTCTATCACCTGTGTTTTGTTAAACAAACCATTATCACTTGTCAATTATCCGACGGCTTGTTCTCGCATTTTAATCAGTCATTCCCGATTTTTTCGATACTCTCGGGCTTTTACAACGTTTACGTACGTACATAGTAAACAGGTTAAAGTAGAGCGGAAAATGTTCATTCATGAAATCTTCATGAATGAAACTGACGCAATCTGGCGTAGATTTCTTGTGATTTTCTCTTCAGCGTATGGCAGATCCGCGAAGTAGTGTTTGAGATACTCATTTTCAAAATGAAGTTAAATTCATCTGAATCGTCGGTGAACATTCAATTCTTTTGTTATTAAAGCTGTAATTTTTTCAGTCAAATGAGTAGTTACTCAAAATTTAAAAAAAACCTTCCAAGAATTAAGAGATGGTGCTAAAGTAAATAGGCTTATCCAGTTGATGTCATCTATACCGTACAACCTGGCCTTTGTATCATATCATTCCTATCCCTACGATATTCCATGGTTGGCAAACCCAATGAACGTAGTCTTCATAATTAAGATGATATTTTTTTTTTCCAGTTTTGTGGCCATTCTTTGTACAGATTCCTGTTTTTGGATGTCTTTTTTAAGATACCTTACCAATGACCAGACACGTGTCGCAACTAACAGCGGACGCCGACTATTGATATTTAAATAGTAAGAAACATATCTTGATCCATGTAATCAAAAGAATGACGAATAATTAGAGTTATCGGTAATTCGTATATTTTCCCTTTGATCTTACTGCCTAATATTTTCGAGTATCATCGTACTGGCTGTATCACTCAAAATTTTAGGCAATACATTGCGTGACGTCATAATTACCGATAAACAGAATTATAGGTAGTTAAGTTTTTGATACTGACTACTAGTATATCATGTTGAATATCTTAACTCGCCCTTACAGGCTCGTCTAGATATTCCACATGATATAGTCAGTATCAAAAACTCAACTACCTATTATTCTATATATAACACTCTCTGAGCTTTGTTATAAATATCACTTATATGTTTTAAATTTAAAATTAGATTCGACAGTTGTTCCAAGATCCTGTTCTAAAGTAACATATCAACAAACGACAACGAATTACCATTGAATTACAGGCTTCTGACTTAATTTGAAGAAAAACAGACCAAAACACAAAAACTCTACAATATGCAATGAACTGTGAAATTGAGTTCAAGGTCAAATAAAACCTCGGCGTTTTACGTTTCCGCAAATTGGCATTACTTTTCTGCGAAAAAAAGATGACGTTTCCGTAAAAAAAAGTTTACGTTTCCGCAAAAAAATATCTTTCTTTTCCGGAAAAAAAGTAACTATTCCAGAAAAAATAAATTATTACTTTTCCGCAAATAATTAAGGAATACCTATTGATCGAAAGCAAAGCTATAATAAATCAAAGAGCAGAATGCTCTGAGGGATACGATTGCCATAGTTTTCATTGACACATGTATAGCAGTTCTGACAAATTTTCATTAAACAAATGCATGAGATTTGGCCAAAATTCAAAAGATCAAAGAGGAAAGAAATAGATCCAAGAATACTGTTGCAAAAAAAGCATGAACGTGCGCGAGTCTCAAGCATTTTTGGCCGGTAACCCTGGTACAGCTGGATAGTATTATTCTCTAAACTAATTCAACTGCACATGCAAAATGTAACAATCTGAATAGTCACTCAACTTAAAGAATAGCCAATCCCCGTTACAAGTGTATGAGCCATGTACTTATTGTGTTTTATCGAATTATAGTTATCCTGTACCATTGTAAACTCGTACCATTAAAAAAGAAAAAAAAACTCGAACCATTGCTTACTCGTACCAACTTATTTAAATGCATTCAAATGGTGTTAAATGATGACTATACATGATATACTTTACTTTCACCCAATACCTCTTAAGTCTGTAAAATGTATATAATTTGAAAGTACAATGACCAATTTGTAGCTTATGTTCCTTGTATATTGGATAGAAAATACTGTGGCAGATGTAGATATACACACAGGCACTTGTCTCAGAAAAAAAATTCCTATATACCTTATTATAACACGTATATAGGATTTTTTTTCTTCTTAGACAAGTGCCTGTGTATATACAGTTTCACCCGAAGAAAATTTTTCATGAATAATAAAATCTTAGCAGTTAGTCAAAATGATTGCCAAAATTATTTTTACTGTCTATAAATAAATGTAACAATGAAATTTAACTTATTCCTGTTAAGGGGGTCCACATTTTCCCCGCAAAAAAAGCACATGGCTTTCAACAATTGTAAACATAGCATTCAATTTGTGATCATGGATTACAGCTTTAATTAACTTAAATTGGATATATACATATTCAACATGTTCAATTTTAATAAGGTACAGTTAAAGCAATGTTTTAACTTTCTTCTGGATTAAGTTCTACAGTGGCGGATCCAGAACTTTTCCTAAGGGGGAGCCCGCTGACTGACCTAAGAGGGGGCCCGCTCCAGTCATGCTTCAATGATTCCCTTTATGATCATTTTTTTCCACAAAAAAAGGGGGGGGGCTGGATCCGCCTATGTTCTAGTTTGAAAGATCAGTTAAAACATTAATGCTTTAAAACATTCTTTATTTTTGTCTAAGTTTTCATTTAACTCCTGTGTAAAATTCAAGTAATTCAACTTTATTTCTATTAAGTTTACAAACAGAAACCCATAAAACATCGTATTTTTTATATGTTTTTCTGAATGTTACGACTTCCCAGTAGTACAAGTTAACTTTTTTGGTTCCAATGCCGTGGTACGAGTTAACTTGTTTCCGTATCTTATCACCGTAATTCTAGGAGGAACCCTAAACTTGACCCCTATCATATTGTGTTCACTTATCGCTACACTGACCTTCGGTGCGAAGCTATATATATATATATAGAACGGCGGACCAGTTTAGGAGGAACCCCATTTCTTACTCTTTAATTATTGAAGTTCCTTTGGGTCAGAGGGCATGACTCATTTCCGTACACACTCCTCTGTTTACATTGAGATCGTTCTTAATATAATACGACGTTTACCGGCATTAACGAGTTAATTCTTCTTGACGAATACTTCGAAAGGGGAGACAACTCGAAACGATAACATGGAAGATTCCATTTCTGCTGAAGAGGTGTTATAGGTAATTTTTACGATGAAACATTTATTTTAATTTAAATTATGCATGTGATTTAAAATTATGCAACAACAATAGCCCTCCATATGTAGACAGACATAGAAAGAATCCCATGAGTTTCAAATTAATCAATGAAGCGGGGAATCACTCAATCTGATACCCCTTGAAATCAGGAAAACTACACGCATGTGGGGTCTCACTAATTAGCGACAAAAGCGTCAAGAAGCGACAAGAAGAAAAATAATAAGTGACAAAAAGCAACAAGAAGCTATTAAGCGACAAGAATACATTTTGTTATCACATACATTAAAATATTTTTTAGGATTATATTGAAAGATGAAGAAATAAAAAAAAAATCGATGAAGAGATTGTGTACTTTTTATTATCATATTGATAGATGTAGAAATTAAACATGTGTAAGAGCAAAGGAAATGTAAACGCTATAAAATGAAAATAAAAACAAAGATTTGTCACCTTCCTTTTGAAGGATTTAATAAAACAAAAACATGATATATTATTTCCTTCCTAACTGTACAATTAATTTTTCCTGATAGGACCAACATTAGCTGTGGCTTCACTCTAAGGTAATACACAATTAAGAGCAACAAATGAGAGTAACTAGGTGCGTGTCCTTTGTTTTATTGCAACAATAACATCCATTAACACCTTCATCAATTACACGCACCAGAATATAAAATTATTGTACCGAATAGTGAACACCTGTTGAAAACTCAAGATTGTCATCAGTTTCCTTTAATCTTCAATCTATATGCATAAACATGATAAATATCGTTAAATGAGACAATACACTAAATAAAATGATGAAAAATATTCACAATTTAATTATGTTTTCCTCTTGTTTGATTTCAGTTCTTAATTTGTATTTCACAATTTGTGTATGAATTTTCTGGACAATTATGCACAAATAATGCATTTTGCAAGTTAATTATATGTTGTACAAAAATGGTTTTAAAAACAAATAAAAAGACAAAATATACTTCCTGTGACACCTTATAAAATATCATGTAAATAAATGTAGCAACTGAATTAGATTTACAAGTTTCATTTTTCCCCCCTATCAAAATTAACTTTCCTGTCGTTGAAATTGTTTTCTTTTGCATATTTTTTTAATATTAATTTCGAATAAGTAATATAAATAAAAAAATGTTTTGTTATCGCTAAATAGTTTCTTGTTGCTAATATTATTCTTCTTGTCGCTTCTTGACGCTTTTTGTCTCTACAATTCTTTTTGTCTCTAATTAGTGAGACCACGCATGGACATTAATACAAACCGCGACTTGCGATTTGGAACAAGAACGTTTATTAAATATGATGAATGGTTCTCCATTTCTTTATGAGAGTACAGTATCAAATATCAGTTTCATAACGGTAAAATATAGAAATACTCCACTTCAGTTCTTGTGACAGAAATAGAATTATCGATCGGCTTTCAGAGAACTCTCGCAAGTTATCAAAATTTGGGAATTCCCTCTGACGTGTTTCTAAATTTATAAAAACACTAAATATAAATACTGTTTAATTCTGATTTTCCGTATTGTTAAAAACACGCATATAAGTCAAGGAAAATATCATACATGAAGATTATGAGTAAAACATTACAGGAAAGTTGTTTATGTTCAATTGTTTTGCTTGTTTGTACCTTTTAAAGCAAGACAATCATAAGAATCTGAGATGTTGCCGAATGTTTAGAATAAAACGAATGACGTGAGGGAGTGTGTCATAGGGTCAATGGTAAAAGTCTACAGATTGCTTGACAGCAATCGTATCCCAAAAATAAATATGTATTAAGTTAAAGGTCATCATAACATGTAAGTAAAATACATCATTAAAATGTATGAAAAAGTATGTTCAAAAATATCTTGATCTGAGGTCATAAGTCAGTTCTGGCAGAATATTTGTAGCCAACACGTCGTAAAAAGTCCATATAAGCACATTCACTGTTTACGAATTTTGTATTTTGTTCAGGAAGGAAGGCCATCTTCACCT
This sequence comes from Mytilus trossulus, assembly GCF_036588685.1. Lineage (NCBI taxonomy): Eukaryota > Metazoa > Mollusca > Bivalvia > Mytilida > Mytilidae > Mytilus > Mytilus trossulus. The sequence continues at coordinate 88,064,140 of NC_086376.1, forward strand.
TTTCATATTTCCGAACGGGTGCTTTTACAGTTAGAGTTCTCATCTTTATGTAAGATGTTGTCTTCAGTTTCAATAACACATCGACAAAGACAAATATGGTAGGATGGCTAGCGTAAAACTGCTCGTTCAGGTAGGCACAAAAAGACTCGACACCATTCGTTGTTCTCTTTTCCTCGGGGTCAGGGGTGATGTACAAATGGTTGGTGGAAATCGCAATTGCCATTTATATAAAATTCCAATATATAATCGGCAGACCTCATGCATTTATCGTCAGATTGAGCATCAGCAATTAATTCAACAAAGCATTTTTCAATCATGTCAGTAGGCAAGTAAGCCAAACCAAAGATTTCTCAATGAAGTTTAACTCATCCTTACCTGAGTCAGTAGTTATATCTAGTAAATTGTAGCTTTACCGAGATCAGAACATTTTCTTTATTTAGAAAGAAAAAATAAATAATTTATCATACATGTTCATTCAAATGTTTTTAATTTACCAGGTAAATTTGCGGAAAAGTAATAAATACAAATTGCGGAAACGCATATTTCAAATTTGCGGAAACGTAGTATTGGAACTTTGAAAAATTAGCGGAAAAGCAATACGCCCGTGAGACTGACATAGTATGTCAAAGAAGAGGAGGAAGTGTCACAAAGTTTTCAAAAGCTTTTCAAAGTACCATGAAATAATGATTAAAAGAACATGTTTTGGAAACTTTTATTGAAATTATAAAAAAAATGTCCCCTAATTAGTGAAATTCAGCTTGAAAAAGTTCGTATGCGTTATGACCTGACATTTCATTCTTCAATTCAGGTAATGACCTGCATTTTCATCGTCACAGGTTGACAGGTATGTCATACACATCATAAAATATTTCTATACACCAAAATATGGCGACCTTTTCGTATAGTATTAGGAAAAAAAGACAAAAACTTGACTTTGACCACTGTACCATGAAAAAGAGGTCAAGGTCAGGTGACACCTGCCAGTGGAATATGTACACCTTACAATGCTTCAATACACCAAATATACTAGACCTATTGCTTATAGTATCCGAGATATGGACTTGACCACCAAAACTTAACCTTGTTCACTGATCCATAAAATGAGGTCGAGGTCAAGTGAAAATTGTCTGACAGGCATCAGGACCTTGCAATGTACACACATACCAAATATAGTTATCCTTTTACTCCTTATAAGAGAGAAAATCTCAACTTTTTTCAAATAATCACTGATAAAAAATGAGTTTAAGGACAATGGAAATGTGACAGATTGAGACTTCGCAAAATGAGGCATCTATAAAAAAAAAGTATGAAGCGTTCAGGTCTTCTACTGTATAAAATATGAAGCTTTTAAGAAGTTGTTTACCATCCACCCCAATTAATCATTATCCCTATGATAAGCTTTTTGCGACAAAAGTCGCAGTCTCCAAAAAAAAATAAAGTTTTGACATCTGCCTGGGGTTTAATTTTCCATGGCAGGAGGGTCAAAATACTATAGCCTTGAAAAAGGTGTTAAATGGTGAAAAAATCTTTTTAAGGACATACTTTGTTTGTTCATGATACTCATTGCAGTATAATTACTAAGGAGTGAAAATGCAATATAAAACACAATTTTGACTAGTTTCAATATTCATAATGGCATTTTAACCCCAGGGTCAATTTTCTAACTAGTATTTTGACACCAGGTTAACTTTTAGGGGGTCCAAAATACCATATGCCACCAGCCTTGATTGCTGATAAAATTTATGTTAATAGTTCAGGAAGAGGTTTTGTAGAGCACTTGTAGAGAAGTAATCCAATAAAGTGAAGGAATACAGTTCTTCCTCTTTGGGTGTAGAAATTCCAAAACAACATAGAACAGACTGTTGTTAAAAGTTTCAAAACAATTGAAAGAATTGACAACAGGAAGCTCAATATGATCAGACGTTTAGTGATATAGTATTAAGCTAAAACTAAATGGGGAATGTGTCCATGGGACACAGATGGTGCCTCTGCATGCTTATCACATTATATAGGGTCACAACTAAAGAACATTTAAAGTCATGCTACCCAAATTTGTACCAGTATTTCATCTGAGTTTTGAGGTAATAAGCATTGTATTGAAGTTTCAGCAAATTTTCCATTTGTACAGGGGCATAACTCTCTAATGGTAAAAGTCATGCCACAAAAATTAAAAATTGGTCAAAAAGCATTGTGTATAAGTTTCATTACATTTGGTTGTGGCAAATTGAAGTAAGAGGACTGAAACTAATTTTGGGGTGTACAGACAAGGGTAAAACTGTATTCCCCCCTCCACTATGACAAGGGCATAAAATTTAATAAAGAACCTGGGGCCAATTTCACAAAACATCGCAAGTTTAAGATTACACTTAAGTCCATAACCAATTTCACCAAAGATTTTACGTCAAGAGTGTGCACACTTAAGTCTCCACGTGATACTTACGACCACTCTTATGATTATCTTAAGTATTTACAAAATGGCTGCAGCATTACAAATCCTTTTCCTGAGATGTCACAGAAAAAAAGAAAGTAAAAGTAACAAAATTATAGTTTATTAATTGATTTAGAGCATCTAGAATAACTAGAACACATTTTATATATCTGAAAGCACTCATTTATACATGTTACTGTACATGCAGTTACACAACAAACTACTTTACATCTGAATCTTAAAAAAAGCAGAAAATACAATCAAAATATATATGATTAGCATGAACCTTGCCTAATATAAATACAGATATAAATACAAATGGTGCATTTTCTAAAATTCTAAGGCACATACACATTTTTACAAAAAATGCATTTTTTGAAACCATATGGATTTCAATGTTTAAATTAAAGCTTTATAATATGTTTTTGAAACAGCTATATTTTTTTCTAGCTAAAATAATACAAATAGAAAATGAAAAACACCTAACCTAAATATCTTATGTATCATAAAAAATGTACATGATCAAACTGTATCACACCATGAAACTATTATCTTATTGTCTGACCAATGGTCAACATCTTTTGCAATCTTCAGGAAATGCGCTCAAAAATTTAATATATCTGTTTTATACAAAATAATATTTAACAAAACTTTTTTCTTTTTAATGACTTGAAGGGATGATAGTTCTTGTTAATTTTAACGGTTTACTTTCATCAACTGACAAGGGATGACCTAAGATGTGTACTTAACCTCATACCAAACACACAAAACAATGAGTGAAATATACATATAAATGCAAATTATGTGATTTAATACAAATTATTTAATGCTGTATCTATATTTTCCCAAATAAAAACAAATATGATTCAAATCATCTAGAATAAAAAAAAAAATATCAAAAGTTGCTGGTCTTTATAAGAGCTGGTAGAAATTGACCCTTTTTGATAGTGGGTTTAATTATTGATGATGTTTTCAAGGCCAAATCGTCCCTTTAAGTAGTTCTTCTAATAAACATGGGCAAAAAATCAGTCATAATCTTGGTCTTTGTGACTCACATAATCTATAATACTTTCATATCATTATAACTGGCACCTATCCTTAAAATCCTGAGAGATTTCCAAATATATCTACTCCTAACTACTTTTTACATACATATCTATCTTTAAAAATTCTTTATTTGAAAATAAAACATTTTATTAATACTGAGAATTAGTCAGTGGTACCTGAAAGTATTATAGCGACCTGAACAGCATATAAATATTCAGAAAAACTTTTGTTGCATAAAACACCATACATTTCTCAGTTAGACCTGAATTTGAACATTTCAACCCAAACAATACACGTTTTAAAGGCACTTTTATCCAATGTATGAACTGGAATCTGGCAGTCAATTGCTAAATGTTAAAATAACAATCCTCATAATATAGATACAGTTAAACGAATATCAACTTTCTTTAGATGTACAAGTTTGCCACCAATTTTTTCCCTTTTTATTCTTGGACGAGCTACAATGTCAAGGTTAAATGTTCTTTGCTTTCGTACTTTTCTCCTGAACTGTAAAGAACTGACTCCTTTCCTGGTATTCATTAAGAATACTCTATTCCCGCTTCCTTTAGCTAATTTATACCGTACATTATCTTTGAGAGCTACGAGAGCTGGTAAAACTTTCAATATTGTCATTTTTGGTTTGATCTGTGACCTTGGGACTGTTAGTATTAATGGTTTTGATGGATCCAAGGGCTCATCAATTGTAGAGTTCATATTGGTGTTGTTATCCTGTAAAATAATGATTAAGAAGTTTTTATTAATCCTAATAGTAATATAAAACTGTTTTTCTAAGATGATTTGAATACACTGGAATTAAATGAAGTTGTAACTTAAATTTAATCATGTAATAAGCCTCACATCCAAAAAAGGGTCACAGATTTCAATTTTTCTGATTATCAAACTCACAAAGGTATTTGATGAGTGGAAACAGTCATTCAAATTTGAATCAGTATCTGATATTTACTACAGGATGTTTTAACAAACCCCTCTTTGCAAAAACGGCCCTCTATGCAGATTTTCTCATTTTGAAACTTATTCAACATGGTTGAAATCAATCTGATGAAAAATGAAAATGCTATCAATAAGAATAAATATGGCATTTTTTTTTTTACCAGTTTCACTCCTGAAAAAATGGTCCCCGTCAGATTTTCTCATTATCAAAACTCATTCACAGATTTGATAACTGGGTACATTCATTAAAACGCAAAGGTTCTGACAGACTTAGTTAGTGTCAGAGAAATGAACTTGATCTTGAAAACATGACAAATCCTACAAAAATATGAATTCATTTTGTGCTTCTAAAGCAACTATTTGTAAAGTTAGTTGAACTTATTCCCAATTTACATCAATGTTTGCTATTTAAAATGCTTGTGCTTTATAACAAATGTGCTCTGTTATAATTAAATACAAAATCATCCAGCTTTTATTTCCATTATTAAAAGACTGTAAAAATATGATCAGGGATATTAAATAATCTGATACAAAATCTAAAAAAAACAAACAAACAAAAAAAAATATCTCCCATTATTTGAATATGACTTTACAAAATTATAAATTATTTAAAATTTTCTATAAAATATAGGTTAAAGAACTTGATACTATGGAATATTTTCCACTCCCTATGATGGGTACTAACACCAAGTCTTTTAATAGTTTATCATTCAGTCTTTTAGTTTTTAAGATCTTCATCACAGACTTCAACATGGGTTATAAAAAAATCTCATTCAACTTTTCCAGGAATTAAATTTGTAAAAATATGGATTTTTGTTGTTTATATAGCATTTACCTGTATACTTCTTTTTGCTCTTTTTGATAGAGGCAAGTCTTTATTTTCTATATCACAGCCATAACAGCCTTCTCCTGGAGGGACACCTGGTCCCCCTGTTGGGGCTGCTACATGAGGTATGTTCTGACCAGGTTGTAATGTTGGTTCTACTGCCAGTACACAATGCCTAAAATACATGAAGCCATATTAAATGATTTCATTGGTCCTCATTTACATATCTACAACAGCCAGTACACAATGCCTAAAATACATGAAGCCATACTAAATGATTGCATTGGTCCTCACTTACATATCTACATGTAGTAGTATAATCAATGGTGGACTGGTTGACTCTCAGCAGGACCGAATATTAAACTTTTATTTTTTTAACCAGAAATAATGATCATCATTTTCTTTGAAATGTAATGCATTCTATTCTTTGGTGTAGAAATGAGTAAGAATATTTGTCAACAAGATGGTCTTCCCCCACCCCCACTGCCTTACCTAAATATCAATTTGATGTGACTACAACTTCATGGTAAACTTCAATTCCTTCATACCAACTGAGAGTGTACTGATTTCAAACTTATATTTTCAATTTAAATGAACCATCAAATCACACAGACATGCACTAAAACATAATGAACCATCTACTTCATAGGCTGGTCATAAACATAGAGAGGTAATTCTGACTATACCTACCCTTGTCCCATGCTATGATATCCATTAGGACATCCACATGTAAACATAGAGAGGTAATTCTTACTATACCTACCCTTGTCCCATGCTATGATATCCATTAGGACATCAACATAAACATAGAGAGGTAATTCTTACTATACCTACCCTTGTCCCATGCTATGATATCCATTAGGACATCCACATAAACAAAGGGAGGTAATTCTTACTATACCTACCATTGTCCCATGCTATGATATCCATTAGGACATCCACATTAACATAGAGAGGTAATTCTTACTATACCTACCCTTGTCCCATGCTATGATATCCATTAGAACATCAACATAAACATAGAGATGTAATTCTTACTATACCTACCCTTGTCCCATGCTATGATATCCATTAGGACATCCACATAAACATAGAGAGGTAATTCTTACTATACCTACCCCTGTCCCATGCTATGATATCCATTAGGACATCCACATTAACATAGAGAGGTAAGTCTTACTATACCTACCCTTGTCCCATGCTATGATATCCATTAGGACATCCACATAAACATAGAGAGGTAATTCTTACTATACCTACCCTTGTCCCATGCTATGATATCCATTAGGACATCCACATAAACATAGAGAGGTAATTCTTACTATACCTACCCTTGTCCAATGCTATGATATCCATTAGGACATCCACATAAACATAGAGAGGTAATTCTTACTATACCTACCCTTGTCCCATGCTATGATATCCATTAGGACATCCACAGAAACATAGAGAGGTAATTCTTCCTATACCTACCCTTGTCCCATGCTATGATTCTTACTATACCTATCCTTGTCCCATACTATGATATCCATTAGGACATCCACATTAACATAGCGAGGTAATTCTTCCTATACCTATCCTTGTCCCATACTATGATATCCATTAGGACATCCACATTAACATAGAGAGGTAATTCTTACTATACCTATCCTTGTCCCATACTATGATATCCATTAGGACATCCACATTAACATAGAGAGGTAATTCTTACTATACCTACCCTTGTCCCATGCTATGATATCCATTAGGACATCCACATTAACATAGAGAGGTAATTCTTACTATACCTACCCTTGTCCCATGCTATGATATCCATTAGGACATCCACATTAACATAGAGAGGTAATTCTTACTATACCTACCCTTGTCCCATGCTATGATATCCATTAGGACATCCACATAAACATAGAGAGGTAATTCTTACTATACCTACCCTTGTCCCATGCTATGATATCTATTAGGACATCCACATAAACAAAGAGAGGTAATTCTTACTATACCTACCCTTGTCCCATGCTATGATATCCATTAGGACATCCACATAAACAAAGGGAGGTAATTCTTACTATACCTACCCTTGTCCCATGCTATGATATCCATTAGGACATCCACATTAACATAGAGAGGTAATTCTTACTATACATACCCTTGTCCCATGCTATGATATCCATTAGGACATCCACATTAACATAGAGAGGTAATTCTTACTATACCTATCCTTGTCCCTTGCTATGATATCCATTAGGACATCCACATAAACATAGAGAGGTAATTCTTACTATACCTATCCTTGTCCCATACTATGATATCCATTAGGACATCCACATTAACATAGAGAGGTTATTCTTACTATACCTACCCTTGTCCCATGCTATGATTCTTACTATACCTATCCTTGTCCCATACTATGATATCCATTAGGACATCCACATTAACATAGAGAGGTAATTCTTACTATACCTATCCTTGTCCCATACTATGATATCCATTAGGACATCCACATTAACATAGAGAGGTAATTCTTACTATACCTACCCTTGTCCCATGCTATGATATCCATTAGGACATCCACATAAACATAGAGAGGTAATTCTTACTATACCTATCCTTGTCCCATGCTATGATATCTATTAGGACATCCACATAAACATAGAGAGGTAATTCTTACTATACCTACCCTTGTCCCATGCTATGATATCCATTAGAACATCCACATAAACATAGAGAGGTAATTCTTACTATACCTACCCTTGTCCCATGCTATGATATCTATAAGGACATCCACATAAACAAAGAGAGGTAATTCTTACTATACCTACCCTTGTCCCATGCTATGATATCCATTAGGACATCCACATTAACATAGAGAGGTAATTCTTACTATACCTACCCTTGTCCCATGCTATGATATCCATTAGGACATCCACATTAACATAGAGAGGTTATTCTTACTATACCTACCCTTGTCCCATGCTATGATTCTTACTATACCTATCCTTGTCCCATACTATGATATCCATAAGGACATCCACATTAACATAGAGAGGTAATTCTTACTATACCTATCCTTGTCCCATACTATGATATCCATTAGGACATCATCATTAACATAGAGAGGTAATTCTTACTATACCTATCCTTGTCCCATACTATGATATCCATTAGGACATCCACATTAACATAGAGAGGTAATTCTTACTATACCTACCCTTGTCCCATGCTATGATATCCATTAGGACATCCACATTAACATAGAGAGGTAATTCTTACTATACCTATCCTTGTCCCATACTATGATATCCATTAGGACATCCACATTAACATAGAGAGGTAATTCTTACTATACCTACCCTTGTCCCATGCTATGATATCCATTAGGACATCCACATAAACATAGAGAGGTAATTCTTACTATACCTACCCTTGTCCCATGCTATGATATCTATTAGGACATCCACATAAACATAGAGAGGTAATTCTTACTATACCTATTCTTGTCCCATGCTATGATATCCATTAGGACATCCACATAAACATAGAGAGGTAATTCTTACTATACCTACCCTTGTCCCATGCTATGATATCTATTAGGACATCCACATAAACAAAGAGAGGTAATTCTTACTATACCTACCCTTGTCCCATGCTATGATATCCATTAGGACATCCACATAAACAAAGGGAGGTAATTCTTACTATACCTACCCTTGTCCCATGCTATGATATCCATTAGGACATCCACATAAACAAAGAGAGGTAATTCTTACTATACCTACCCTTGTCCCATGCTATGATATCCATTAGGACATCCACATAAACAAAGGGAGGTAATTCTTACTATACCTACCCTTGTCCCATGCTATGATATCCATTAGGACATCCACATTAACAAAGGGAGGTAATTCTTACTATACCTACCCTTGTCCCATGCTATGATATCCATTAGGACATCCACATGTAAAGGATGACACTGTAGGAGCACAACCAAACAGACATGGATCAGTACCACAAGCATTCAAAGCTGAAATAAACAAATTATATAAATTAATAACATAAAAAGATGTTAGGGCTATTCCAGAAAAAATATATGGGGGGTTGGAAGGCACATTGTATTTATAATACAAGGGTGATGTATATCAGAGCAACTTTTCACACTATAATTCTCAATTTCAATTGTCTGGGTGGGGGATGCTGAAAAAAACTGCCTTCCAAAACCCCATACATTTTTATCTAGAATAGCCCTTATGTAAATCAAGGGCTGACGAAGGATAGTATTCTTAAGGTATATTGTTGAAATCTCTATTTACTATTTCTATGAAATTTCTGCAATATAATGGCCTCTTCAACAAATATTGGTATTTTTTTTATTCCAATAGCTATTCAAACTTTAAAAATTATGAGATATTCATTGATTTGTTAAAAAAAAATTTAAACAGGGCGATGACAATTTTAATAATATTTAATAGGCATGAACAGATGTTTCCAAAAAGCATCCCTGCTTTTCACAGACTTTTTTATTACATGTTACTAACATAATATTTATATTGAATAGTTAGAACATGACAATGTATTGAGATCAAAGTCAATCCCTGTATTAACCTAACTGATAAATGACAATGTATTGAGATCAGAGTCAATCCCTGTATTAACATAACTGATAAATGACAATGGATTGAGATCAGAGTCAATCCCTGTATTAACATAACTGATAAATGACAATGGATTGAGATCAGAGTCAATCCCTGTATTAACCTTACTGATAAATGACAATGGATTGAGATCAGAGTCAATCCCTGTATTAACCTAACTGATAAATGACAATGGATTGAGATCAGAGTCAATCCCTGTATTAACATAACTGATAAATGACAATGGATTGAGATCAGAGTCAATCCCTGTATTAACCTTACTGATAAATGACAATGGATTGAGATCAGAGTCAATCCCTGTATTAACCTAACTGATAAATGACAATGTATTGAGATCAGAGTCAATCCCTGTATTAACCTAACTGATAAATGACAATGGATTGAGATCAGAGTCAATCCCTGTATTAACCTAACTGATAAATGACAATGGATTGAGATCAGAGTCAATCCCTGTATTAACCTAACTGATAAATGACAATGGATTGAGATCAGAGTCAATCCCTGTATTAACCTAACTGATAAATGACAATGTATTGAGATCAAAGTCAATCCCTGTATTAACCTAACTGGTAAATGACAATGTATTGAGATCAGAGTCAATCCCTGTATTAACCTAACTGGTAAATGACAATGTATTGAGATCAAAGTCAATCCCTGTATTAACCTAACTGGTAAATGACAATGTATTGAGATCAGAGTTCATCTCTGTATTTGAGTTCAGGTTCCAACCCTGTATTAAACTTACTGATACAGTACAATGAGTTAGGATCAAAGTCCATTCCTGTATTAAACTTACTGATACAGGACAATGAGTTGGGATCAAAGTCCATCCCTGTATTAAACTTACTGATACAGGACAATGAGTTAGGATCAAAGTCCATCCCTGTATTAAACTTACTGATACAGGACAATGAGTTGGGATCAAAGTCCATCCCTGTATTAAACTTACTGATACAGGACAATGAGTTAGGATCAAAGTCCATCCCTGTATTACACTTACTGATACAGGACAATGAGTTAGGATCAAAGTCCATCCCTGTATTACACTTACTGATACAGGACAATGAGTTAGGATCAAAGTCCATTTCTGTATTAAACTTACTGATACAGGACAATGAGTTAGGATCAAAGTCCATTTCTGTATTAAACTTACTGATACAGGACAATGAGTTAGGATCAAAGTCCATCCCTTTATTAAACTTACTGATACAGGATAATGAGTTAGGATCAAAGTCCATTTCTGTATTAAACTTACTGATACAGGACAATGAGTTAGGATCAAAGTCCATTTCTGTATTAAACTTACTGATACAGGACAATGAGTTAGGATCAAAGTCCATCCCTTTATTAAACTTACTGATACAGGACAATGAGTTAGGATCAAAGTCCATCCCTGTATTACACTTACTGATACAGGATAATGAGTTAGGATCAAAGTCCATCCCTGTATTACACTTACTGATACAGGACAATGAGTTAGGATCAAAGTCCATTTCTGTATTAAACTTACTGATACAGGACAATGAGTTAGGATCAAAGTCCATCCCTGTAATAAACTTACTGATACATGACAATGAGTTAGGATCAAAGTCCATCCCTGTATTACACTGACAACTGTAACTACCAGGCATATTAATACACTGTGATACTCCACAGATAGAACCTTCTGTACATTCATCTGTGTCTGTAATATACAATATATACAAAAGTTAACAAGATATTTATGTCGTCAACATTGTAAACAGATAAAAATGATTTGTTTATTCAATGAGTTTTCCTGATTGTTTCCATCTTATCGAAGATAAATTTTAAAATGACTCCTCGAAAATCAAAGTTTATTTCAAATAGTTTGGGCTGCCAATTTCATCCTTTAGATTTTTTTAAATCATATTGTAATACTAATTTTCAGATAAATTATTTGATATTGTACATGTAATGCACATCTATATACAAAATGATATATAGGACTTTCAGTCTGAAAACTTATCTCTATCAAGCAACATACCTTCACACTGTCCCCAAGCATAAGTCTGTATGTACCCAGGAGGACATGTACACCTCCATGAGCCAGGCAGGTTCTGGCAGCCCTCTCTACATCTTCCATCGGCACATTCATCTACATCTGAAACAAATGTTTCAATATGTAAGGAGAAATATTAAATTCATATGTTATTTAATTTTTGTTTATTTCTTCTTGACAATCCTATATAATTACATCATTCATCTTTTCTCCTGTGACATCCCCTTAACTTACCCATACCTTGTTCTCCTGTGATATCCCCTTAACTTACCAATACATTGTCCTCCTGTGATATCCCCTTAACTTACCCACACCTTGTTCTCCTGTGACATCCCTTTAACTAACCCACACATTGTTCTCCTGTGATATCCCCTTAACTTACCCACACATTGTTCTCATGTGGTATCCCTTTAACTAACCCACACCTTGTTCTCCTGTGATATCCCCTTAACTTACCCACACATTGTTCTCCTGTGACATCCCTTTAACTAACCCACACCTTGTTCTCCTGTGATATCCCCTTAACTTACCCACACCTTGTTCTCCTGTGATATCCCCTTAACTTACCCACACATTGTTCTCATGTGGTATCCCTTTAACTAACCCACACCTTGTTCTCCTGTGATATCCCCTTAACTTACCCACACATTGTTCTCCTGTGACATCCCTTTAACTAACCCACACATTGTTCTCCTGTGATATCCCCTTAACTTACCCACTCATTGTTCTCCTGTTATATCCCCATAACTTACCCACACATTGTTCTCCTGTGATATCCCCTAAACTTACCCACATTGTTCTCCTGTGATATCCCCTTAACTTACCCACACATTGTTCTCCTGTGGTATCCCCTTAAATTACCCACACATTGTTCTCCTGTGATATCCCCTTAACTAACCCACACATTGTTCTCCTGTGATATCCTCTTAACTGACCCACACATTGTTCTCCTGTGATATCCCCTTAACTTACCCACACATTGTTCTCCTGTGATATCCCCTAAACTTACCAATACATTGTTCTCCTGTGATATCCCCTTAACTTACCCATACATTGTTCTCCTTTGACATCCCCTTAACTTACCCAAACATTGTTCTCCTGTTATATCCACTTTGTACCCCTCAGGGCATGTACATCGGAAGCTTCCTCTTGTATTGTGACAAGTTCCTCCTGGTCCACACAAACCACGATTTTCATTACATTCATTTATATCTGTAACACAATATAAATACATAGAAATTGCTGAAAAAAGTAATGTATCTGTTTACATATAAACAGAAATGCATTCAAACAAATTATTGATTAAAAATCTTATTTCCATGTAGTATGATGTACATGTATAATCAAACAAGATGCATCACCATCTCATGTTCACATACAGAATATAAGAGAAATGTGTCCATGGTGCAATCAACCACATTTGAATTTGATCTCGGTTTAGTGGCACAAAAAACATTGTGTATGAGTCTCAGAATAAAAGAATGAGACAACATACATGTAGAGTGGAGAAACAGCAAATTCACCATTTCTTGAATGCTCAATAACACAACTTTTAAAGTGACACCATCACTATTTTAATCAATCTGTGTTTGGTGATATTAAGCATTGTGTTTTTGTTTCTTACATATTGTAATTAAGGTAAACAAAGAGCTAGAGGCTCTTAAGAGCCTGTGTCGCTCACAGTATATATGCATATCAAACAAAGAAAACAGATTGTCAGATAGACTCAGATGGAAAAATGTGTTTTGGTGATGGTGATATGTTTCGAGATCTTTCTTTAATGAACATTCTTGCTACTTAAAATTTTGTTTATCTTTAATGAACTTGGCCCCTTTAGTTCCAGAAGAAAATGTTTTTGTAAAAACTAATGAAAATTGTTAAAATTGACTTTAAAGGGCAATAACTCCTTAAGAGGTCAACTGACCATTTTGGTCATGTTCATTTAATTGTATATCTAACTTTGCTGGACATTTTTGCCATTTACAGTTTATCTCTATTTATAATAGTATTCAAGATAATAACCAAAAACGGCAAAATTTCCTTAAAAATTATTAACCAGTTGTCAAATTCATCAGAAATTTATCAGAAATTTCAGGGCAGATAGATATTGACTTGATAAACAATTTAACACCTTGTCAGATTTGCTCTAAACGCTTTGGTTTCAAAGTTATAAGCCAAAATTTACATTTTACCCCAATGTTCTATTTATAGCCATGGTGGCCATCTTGATTGGTTGGCCAGGTTGCCAGGCACAATATTTAGACTAGATACCCTAATAATGATTGTGGCTAAGTTTGGTTAAGTTTGGCCCAGCAGTTTCAGAGGAGACGATTTTTGTAAAAATTACAAAAATTTAAGAAAAATTGGTAAAAAAAGACTATAAAGGGCAATTACTTTTTCAGGGGTCAATTGACCATTTTGGTCATGTTGACTTATTTGTAGATCTTACTTTGCTGAACATTATTGCTGTTTACAGTTTATCTCTATCTTTAATAATATTCAAGGTAATAACCAAAAACAGCCAAATTTCCCTAAAATTACTAATTCAGGAGAACCAATCCAACAACCACTTGTAGGATTTGTTTGAAAATTTAAGGGCATAGATTTTTACTTGATAAACAATTTTACAACAATGTCAGATTTGCTCTTAATCTTTTGGTTTCACAGTTATAAGCCAAAATCTACATTTTACCCCTATGTTCTATTTTTAGCCATGGTGGCCATCTTGGTTGGTTAGCTTGGTCACCGGACACATTTTTTAAACAAGATACCCCAATGATGATTGTGGCCAAGTTTGGTTAATGATGACGACAATGGACACCAAGTGATGAGAAAAGCTCACTTGGCCCTTCAGAATTGCTGAATAGACAGATGGAGAAGGGGTAAACCTGAATGCCTCCTCTATCTAGGGACAGTGTGGGCATAATAATTAGTGTAGTATTTCTGTTACACATACCAATTGACGGACATGAGAATAAATTAGTGTAGTATTACTGTTACACATACCAATACACTGTTGTCCTGGTCCACGTCTGAATCCTGTCATACACCCACACTGGAAACTTCCCACTGTATTAATACACTCATGTTGACAATTATGCTGCATTGTTGTACATTCATCCAAATCTGCAAACATTTTTTTTAAATAACAATAAAAAAATACAAGAATCGTGTCAACTAAAATAAGAAGAAAAGGTTTATTTACTCATCTTAATTACACCATAAGAAAAAGGAAATATGAAACTATTTCAAGAGAAAAAAATGTGAATGTTAAACTTGCAACTGCAAATTCATTATAAATTGATTATTTAAGGTGGTACCTAACACTACAGGGAGATAGCTCTGTAAAATCAGCTTAACGTTTTAATTACGTTGTGTTGGTAAGGGAAAATTAAGCTTTTCAAAGATCAAAATAAGTTTTTGTCAAACTGCTATATAACCAGTGTAATGTTTGTGATTAAACGGTCGGTTCCAATTTTTATTTTTGTCAAAGGGTCAAGGTAAATACTTTGTCACAATTTTAAGAAAATTAAACGAGCCAAATTAATTTTAGTTAAAGTGTTGGGTAACAACTTACACAAAAAGGTTTGCTTTTCAGTAAATCATTCTTTATTGTCTACTCACCTCTACAAGACTTTCCATCCATATTGAGCACATAACCACGAGGACATGCACACTTGTAACTGCCAGGGATATTCTGACATACAAATTCACATGGCTTCTGACGATCTTCACATTCATTTACATCTGAAAACAATGAATAATCTCAGATGAAAAATTTATATGTATTATCTGTCCTGTTACAATCAAGTTTCAAATGGAATAAGAATTGTGTTGATACTACATGTATGCTAACTCCAACTATCACATGTCTATGACCTGGTTTAAAGTTAAAAAAAATAATTCTAATTTCATATAATTTAATAAAAAGTTTCGTTTAGAGCACACCATACACCCCTGTGCTATTGAAATTGCTGCAAGAATAAATTTCAAATTTTTAATTGCCCAACCTGTAAAAAAGCCTAAAGCCTAAAAAAAAATAAAAAAAAGCAAGCTTTTTTTTGTCAGTTCTGATGTGTTACATATATTTTTATGATAATATATTCCATAAAAAAATCCCATCATAGCAGTAAGAAGTAGTTTTTGAGTAAATCTAAGTGAAAATTTTAATCTGGGAATGCACCTATTTTAAATTATCACATACAATGATTAGTAGGTCAAAAACATTATACTCTTTAACAACTTTTTATTTGTAGGGTATAACATTATTTTTTTACATGTACATGATGTACTGTATTACCAAATAGACATGCATAAATTAGTAAGTGAAATATAAATATCCTACCTATACACTTGTGTCCTGAGAGATCTGTTTTATATCCTTTGTCACACATACATCTGTAAGAACCAACTTGATTCACACACTTTCCATGGAGACACGCATTAGGAAACAACAAACATTCATTTATATCTAGAAAGTAGAAAATATAAAAAAAAAAATTTATCTTTAATTTTTTACCTTATAAAAAAAAAGATGTGGTATGATTGCCAATGAGACAACTATCCACAAAAGACCAAAATGACACAAACATGAACAACTATAAGTCACTGTACGGCCTTCAACAATGAGCAAAGCCCATACTGCATAGTCAGCTGTAAAAGGCCTTAATAAGACAATGTTAAACAATTCAAACGAGAAAACTAACAGCCTCATTTATGTAAAAAAATGAACGAAAAACAAATATATATGTAACACATAAACAAACAACAACCACTGAATTACAGGCTCCTGACTTGGGACAGGCACATTCATAAATAATGTTTATAAATACACTGACACAAGTTTCTCTACAAAATTTTAAAAATCTACATCAGACCATAAAAAATGATCCGGTATTTGAACAATTCCTTAAAATTAAATTACTTACCTCCTCCTCCAATATCTTTTCCAGGACCATGAGGACATAACCTCTTAAAGTCTCCTACAATTTATAAAGAAAATATCAATAATAACAAGTCATAATCTTTTCCCTTAAACCCTGATGTACTGTAATCTCAATATATCAAACTTCATTGAGTTGTCAATATTATAGGCTAAGCAAATAGGATGTAGGTGTCTAACAGATTTCAAAATCTTTCAAACCTTACAACTTATTATTACATTGGTTGCAGTGAATTACATTGATTTCCCAGTTAAATAAAACCCGATAATTTCACATGTGATCCATGCATCGTTTGGTCATGCGTTTTTGATATTCAAATACGGCGATTAGCTATACTTTAATTAATCTTAAAACTTTAAAGCTGAACCATAGCTGTTATATGTATCTTAGGCCTTTTTTATTAAATAAGTTGGTTTACGGATCCGCCGACCCGAAATTTCGCTAATTGAAATAAAAATAAACGCATATTTGTCCTTAAAAATTATTTCCGCCGACCTCATATTTATCAATTTACTAAGAAAATTTTAAACGGAATTTTTGTGTTTACGTTTCGTATTCTGTTTCCTATTACTGCACTTAAAAAATCGTAAACCAGTGCACCGGAAACGTGACTGGTTAGCTTTCCCTGACACCCAAAATCGAAAACAAGTCGCCTTGTTCTTGACGATACCAGTCGCATCCGTCATCGGACATTTTCAATTTTTAACAAGTTGATGAAACATCATTTTTTTATTGATAATTTAAGAAATTAAGACATAAACGGTTCATTATCTTAAGAAAAGAGGCTGAAGCATTGTATTTGCAGTGTGTAGCAGTTTATTTGATAAAAAATACAACTCATCACCTCGAACATTTTTGCAAGTTCCGGTGCTTGTCACTCGAAAACGTACATCAACCTAAATTTCGACGGCAAAATAAGTTTGTTACTTCATTTAAACGTGATAAAAGTTGCCTCTAGTAAATGTTTAATCCATTTATTGCATTAAAAACGTCATGTTCCTTTCCAAATAACTTGTTAAACATCGTTTATTTTTGTAAATTTTCTTGCATTCCTCCGCCATTTACCGATTTCTAAACTACGGATCTGAACCGGACCAGCTAAGACCGAAATCCGTACTTTTACAATAATTATTATGGACGCACGGACGAAACAGCTGACAGACGAATATTGACCACAAAGGGAAAAATTATGTATGTCACATGCATTAAGAGACTTTTAGTTACATCTAATTGATTGGTGTCTATAATTCCCTATATTTTTTTATGGATTGAATTTGTTTCAAACTTGATTAAAGTTGCTTAACTCTGAGACTATCACACTAGCTAATATCAATATATTATGGACCAGGTTAATAACTTATATATTTTTTGATGAGAAACACTGAATTTCATACTTAAGATAGTTTTGAATTAAATTGTAATTGATATATTTTAATTTCTTTACATTTTTCAAAATAAAAAAAACCAATTTAGTGCTAGATATTAAATATTTAGTTGGAAGTTTCTCACAAGAACCTAAGTAAACTTTTAATTTGAAATGTTACTTTAATTGTATACTCAGATATGAATTGAACAATATAAAAAGAACATTATTTACATATGACCCTTTATACTATAGTAAAATCCAAACATTGTAGGGCACCACACGAATGAGCACTTCTCTTTCAAATCTCACCACTTCTCCCTATCAGTTTCAAAAAGAGAAGTCACTTCTCCCTATAATTCTGAAGAAGTGTGAGCCCTACAGATATCCGTAAACCAATTAAAAAAAACAAACTGGAAAGATCTAGTTTAAATTTAATTTTTTTCCCTCCTCCTACCCTAAGTTTTTTGGGCTGATGTCCGTAAACCAACTTATTAAATAAAAACGGCCTTATCATACTTTTGACATTTTGCAGACAATATTGCAGTCGGCAAATTGTCAAAAATATCATTTTGGTCAAGTTGACTTGTTTGTAAATCTTGCTTTGCTGAACATTATTGCTGTGTACAGTTTATCTCTATCTATAATAATATTCAAGATAATAACTAAAAACAGTAAAATTTCATTTAATAACCAGTTCAGGTGCAGCAACCTAACAACAGGTTGTCCAATTCATCTGAAAATTTCAGGGCAGATAGATCTTGACCTGATGAACAATTTTACTACAGTCAGATTTGCTTTAAATGCTTTAGTTTCTGAGTTATAAGCCAAAAACTGCATTTTACCCCTTTGTTCTATTTTTAGCCATGGTGGCCATCTTGGTTGGTTGGCTGGGTCACCGGACACATTTTAAAACAAGATACCCTAATGATGGTTGTGGCCAAGTTTGGTTTAATTTGGCCCAGTAGTTTCAGAGGAGAAGATTTTTGTAAAAGTTAACAAGGACAGACGACAAAGATGAGAAAATCTCACTTAGGTGAGCTAAAAATCAGGTAAATATGAAAAATGTCAAATTTAAATATCTGGGAAAAATAAGTTGGCAACAGTATCAATGTCAAGCTTCTGACTAAGCATGAAGTTTTCTGATCAATAGTTCCGAAGAAAAGCGTGACAAAAATATTTGTTGTTTGAAAGCATAGCATTTTCAAAATTTGTCATTTAATTAAGAACATTCAAATATTGTTCCTTAAAGTTTCTTTCAATTTAATTAGTTTGAACATATAAAATTACTTGAATTTCTTGAAGGACATCTTTCACAAGCTGGTCCCCAGGCATCAGCTAAGGAACAACAACAATCTGTTTTAGACAAGGATACAGTAGATGATTCAGGGCGACATCGTCCTCCTGCTAGCTGAAGGTAACAGTAACCATTTCTTGAATCTGAAAAATAAAAGGTATAATGGACAACAGTTATATTTTAAGCAACAGTGGCCATGTTTGTAGATGTGACAAATTGATAGATGAAATTTACAAACACTGAAGAGGTAGGGTCAAATAAACTCGATAGAAGTGAACTGTTCCAATGTTCATACAACTGCATACTAAATATTATTAATTTACCTGTCCCTTTTCACCCTTTTCTGAGGAAAATTTGGTTGATTATAAAGGGAATCACGGAGTCATGATTGGAGTACCCCCCCTTTTGAAAATTTCTGGATAAACCACTGGTTTTTTTTTTAGGAAAACTCTTTCCTATTCCAATGCATTTTTTTCTTTAAAAACTCTTTCATTACCAATACAGCATGCCTATGTAAACTCTTTTCTATTCAAACATGTTTTTTGAATAAGTTCAACTTTCAACTATTTCAGACTTGTATCCTGCTTATCGTCTTATCTATAATTGCCTGTCCCAAACATATTCAATAACAGGAAACAAAGTGTGTTCATTCTATACAGTTTACAGACCACAATTATTACGCAATATTTGTTACAGACAAAAGAAATATGTTTACTGTGGATTCATTATTATTCGTTGGAATCCAATTTTCATGGTTTTTGTGGGTAAACCACACGTAATTAAATGTTCCATGAAAAACAAATTTTGTATAGGCTTGTATACAGACCTGGGGAAAACCATAAACTTAAATATACACCAATTGCTCACATGAATATTGATATAAAAATCCATGAAGCTTTGAAGTGTAATTTTTGATAAATGTTTTAAAGCTAATTTTAATGGACAAACAGATGTAAGCATGTATACCCCCTCATTTTGGAAATGTTCTCAGTGGGTTCTATAATCAGAATCCTGGTACTAAATGAGATTATATGTGTATTTTATTGGGAAACAAGAATGTGTCCTAAGTACACAGATGCCCCACTCGCACTATCCTTTTCCATGTTCCATGGACCATGAATTTGGTAAAAATCTAATTTGGCATTAAAATTAGAAAGATCATACTATAGGAAATATACGTACTAAGTTTCAAGTTGATTGGACTTCAATTTCATCAAAAACTTTAACCTGAAACTCCCACTTTCATTTTCTATGTTAAGTGGACTGTGAAATTGGGGTCAAAAGTCTTATTTGGCTTTTTAATTAGACAGATCATATCATAAGCAATAAGTGTAATAAGCTTCAAGTTGATTAGACTTCAGCTTCATCAATAACTAAATTGACTAAAAACTTTAACCTGAAACTCCCACTTTCATTTTCTATGTAAAGTGGACCGTGAAATTGGGGTCAAAAGTCTAATTTGGCTTTAAATTAGAAAGACCATATCATAAGCCACACGTGTACTAAGTTTCAAGTTGATTGGACTTCAGCTCAATCAAAAACTACCTTGACCAAAAACTTTAACCTGAACTGACGCACGGACAGACGGACAAAGGAACAAATGGAGCCACAGACCAGAAAACATAATGCCCCTCTAATATCGTAGGTAGGGCATAAAAATTGTCCAACCCCAGCATCTTATACTTTTTGAATACTTTACAAATTTCAGAATTTACAGTATTCAGGACCATAAATCCATACCAATTGTAAAATCTGAAAGTTAATAGTATTTAATTTGTATTATAATTATATAATATACTTTTGTATGTAACAAGTCTTTGGATTGGCTGACATTGTTTTGTTTATCAGTCAATGGACATCATTTTGTCATGTGACCCGTGCCGTCATCAACGTTTTCATGATTTTCTATTGTTTAAAATGGAATTAAGAATTAAATTATAAGAAATGACTGTAGTATGTGTTCTGTCTATTGGAAATAACATACATTCATTCCTTAAAAAGTTAACTACTGTGGATAAATGATTATTTGTGGGAAATCAACTTTCATGGATTTCATGGATAAAAGTGAACCACAAATTCAAATATTCAACAAGGAACAAATTTTCTATTGTGTAAAAACCACAAAATACAATATCCATGAAAACACATTGCTTATTAAATCTGGAAAATTATACTATTGCTTTTTCTTTTTTTCCAGGTCCATATTTCATTGCATCCCTATCTAGTGATGTAATTAGGCTTGAGGGATTAGAAGTTATTAAATTTGACAGAGTCAATATCAACGAGGGTAGAGCTTATAATGCATCTACAGGGTATTTTACTGCCCCTATACCAGGAATTTATTAAATATCTTGGATGGTAGTAGCCAATATAAATACAGATTTATTCACCTACCAGATATGTTAAATAATAGAAGATACACAAAGGGAAAACAATTGGTGGAGGATCCTTGCCCATAAAAACAATTACAGTTAGAATTGATCTGTAGAAAGGGGATGAAGTGTTTGTACAGCACAGAGGGGCACCTCAAACGTTTCATGCAAACCAAACTATGTACTTCTTTGGGCTTTTAGCTATCTCTTAGAGTGGTGTTACTCACCAATACAATGTTTTCCATCACTACTGACACTATATCCAGGCTGGCATTGACATCTGTAACCACCCTGTAGATTGGTACAGCGACCATGCTGACAAACACCTTGTATAGTCTGACATTCATTTATATCTAAAACATTAATCATTTTAAATATATTACTTTACTTTGATTTCTATGAGAAAAAAAATGCAACCAGATAAAGATTCTTATGGATTCTAATTGCTGTAAGCTGAACTATTGTTGTTAATTCATTTGTTATTTGGTCTCTTGTGGGGAGTTATCTCATTGGCAATCATACCACATCCTCTTTTTCATATCTATACTATTTTTGCTGTTGTGAAAAATAGAGGCCCCCTCCCTCATTCATATATTTTTTAAAAGTGGCCCAAGAACCTAGGCATTTTTTTTGTTTGGCCTATGACACTTGATACTAAATACCAAGAAGCTCTGATTTAAAGTTATTGAGTAAAATGCAACAGATATATGTACACAGACGGACTTGAAGTTTATCAGTGTAACTTGACCCCTTAGGAGAAGGGACATTATCACAAAAGTATTTAACACAAAGTAGAGTACAATTAAGATTTACTAACCTACACACTGATTTGGTCCTATTTCTCTATAGCCTTCAGGACAGATACACATAAAGGATCCCACTAAATTTTTACAGGCATACCGACATGTGTTGGCTTGAGTTTGACATTCATCCACATCTATAAATAGATTTTAACATTATTAAAATATTTATATGAAATCAGCTGCACCATGAATGCATATTGTGACAATCCACATATCAGTCAGGTTGGACGCTTTATACATATAGATTGAATGGACAAAAGTGTTTATACAAATGTTATAATGATTCATTAAATCAATCAAGATATCATGAACCCTACAAAAAATTATTATTGACAAATATTGGTCAAACGGATAATTTTGCATTTAAGACATCACAAGTCTCGTTAAACTATAATATGTGTGGAAATGGGTCAGATACTAAAAAACTGGGTTGTTTGATGGCGGAGGTAGATCATCCAAAAATTTTATGGAAAGTGAAAATTCCATGGTCATATCCCAAAAAACAGGCCTGTTGGCATAAATTTACGTCAGTATAAGATAGAACCATTACCTTGACAATGAATACCATCAGAAGCTAAGGAATATCCCTTTGGACAGATACAGGCAAAGGATCCTGGTATATTGACACACCTGAAGGCACAGTTGTTCAATGGACCATTACATTCGTTTATGTCTGAAATGATAAATAAGAATTGAGTTTAAATAGCAGTCAATCAAATCATAACATGGTTTTATTAAAACAGAAATATAGGTTGATATAAGAACAAGAAATAACACTTGTTTAAAGAAATTGCACATAAAAAAAATATTATAAAATATGTATTACCGATAATCTCTGGAAAATTTCTCTTCAAAATGCTATTATTGGAACAGTTGATGGTGATTGACTTTTTTTAGTCCTGACTCTGTACAAGCCCTTTGATAAAAAAAACTAGGGGCTGATTAAGGTAATATAAAGTGCATCTTTAGAAAGATTTATATTTTTACCTTGACATGTATTGTCTACCCCTTGTTCAAATCCAGCACTACAAGAACACCTGAAGCTACCTATAACATTAGTACAAGTACCATTTCCACAAATACCAGGTCTGCTTACACATTCGTCATCATCTGTAATCATGTATAAATAATATCAATAAATACATACAGAATACAAGTTTATTAGTTATATGTATTACCTATTTTAACCTTTTACATATTTTGATACAACCAAAATAGTGTGAGAGGGCTTACAAAGTTGATTTCCCATCACTTAAAATTTTAAGGGACATAACTCCATACGATATATGATGCTGATTTTTGAACAACTATATGAATTATTTTTCTAATTTAAACCTTTGACATAAATTTAAATGAAAAAAGTTTCAAGTAAAATAGTACCCTAACTATATTTTGAGGTTATTTTGAATAGACAGAAAAAATATTACAGTCTTTTCTTATAATTTAATTCTTAATAACTCTTTTATGAGAAATCAAGAAAAAATGTAGATGACAGTCATATGAAAAAAATATGTTTATAAGCTGATGGACAAAAAACTTTCAGCCAATCAGAAAATGTGTTACATCCAGAATTAAATTATACAGATGTCTATATCATATCAAAACTTACCAATACATGTAGTACCAGATCTGTCCAGTTTATAACCAGGATCACAATCACACCTGAATGATCCATCAGTGTTAATACATCTACCATTCCTACAAAGGTCAGGGTTGTCTGCACACTCATTGATGTCTGTAGAAATAAAACATAGCCAGAAATATATTTGGAAGCATAAAGCACAAACAATAAAAACAAATCAGGAATGAACAGTTTTGATCAAACAACAAGAATATAGTTTTACTTTTGTTTTCTATTAAATTGTTTTTAAAACTGTAAAACAAATGTATTGTCAAAAGTATAATAAATATCAGCCTACCTCTTGTTCCTCCAGATGGATCTGTGATTCTTCCAAAACCATCAGGACAAAGCAAGTCAAAACCAGCTGCAAAATACAGTACCTCATATGTTAAACTACTTGTATTTCTTTTAAAAGTAATTTATAAATAAACCATGCTTGAGTACATAAAAATCAAATTTCTATGGTACAAGCGATTTAACTTGTTTTTAAACAGAAATTTGTTCACTGATATAACTAGTTTTGGTAGTTTTAAGGTATATCAGATTTTGCCTAGTAAAGTTAAACATCCCCCTTTTCTTGAGGTAGTACATACACTCATCTGAAGTGATGTTAAGGGTTTGATCCAAAGCCATATTATTCAAGACTTTAAACTGGTTTTTGCATTTGCTATATATATTAAGTTGTAAATAGATCTAGTTTTGTATTATTTAAGATAAGGGGATATCTACTGACATCTTTGGTTGCCTTAGTTTTACCAAATATTATTCAACGGACTGTCAGTCTGAAATTTCTTACTCAAAAGACTAAATTACCTTCTCCAGGTTTTGGACAGATCTCACAAAGTTCTGAGCTTCCCCATGCTTCACCTCGACTACAGCAACATTTTGGACGTGTTGTATTCCTGGACCTTGGACCCAAACATCTGCCATTGGTGAATCTGTTGAAACAGTTACCTTCTCTAATATCTGTATATAAAGAATAGAAGAATAGTGTGTTTTAGTAATAGTAATCTTTCTCTAATATCTGTATATAAAAAATAGAATAGTGTGTTTTAGTATTAGTAATCCAGACAAACTTAACTAATAAAGTAATGGAGTCTAGTAGCTATCTTCAAAATAATAATGTTGAAACTTTTTCTTAAATGTAGAATCCATGTACCCGTACTCATACTTAGGCATGAAGATCAATAAAAAAACAACAACATATAATACAAATTTATTGAAAATAAAATTAAGAATGGAAATGGGGGATGTGTCAAAGAGACAACAACCCGTCCAAAGAAAAAACAACAGCAGAAGGTCACCAACAGGTCATCAATGTAGCAAGAAATTCCCACACGCGGAGGCGTGAAGTTGTTTTATTTATTGATAACTATCTTTAATTTCCTCACAAAATAAAGAAGAGAAAACAGAGCTTCAATATTTACAATTATTCTCCTGTTTTACATTGATAAGTTGTTTTTTGTACGTTTACTGTTTTTTTTTTCTTTAAACATTTCATATAATTGGAGAATTTATAATCAGAAATCTTTCTCCAAAACAAGCTCCATTTTTACAGATGGTAACCCGCTTTAAACATTTTAATTTTAATTCTGTTAAAAAAATTCTGAGCTTTGAACAACCAATAAACAGGATTTAAGGGCAAAATAAAATGAAATTAATTGGGAACTAGTTTTCTAGTTACCATAACTTGCCAATAATATATTTAAAACTTATCTTTACCACATGTTTTTAAGTATGAATTCATTTAATTCATAGAATGTATTTTGACATGAAGATGTAATGAAATATTACCTAAGCAGCTTCTACCATCCAGTGTCATGACAGAACCTGGAGGACAGATACATCTAAATCCCCCAACAGTATTCTCACATCTACCATTACTACATAATCCTTCTTCTGTTAAACATTCATTCTTGTCTGAAAACATACATTTATACACATTTTTCAGAGAGATTTTTTCTAACATATCTAAAGACCTTGTTACAGGCCTTTTTTTAAAAGAAAATAAACTCATCATAGATACTAGGTCTAAATTAAGTAAATACACCAGACCTGCGTTTCACCTACAAAAGACTCATCAGTGACGCTCAATTCCAAAAAAGTTAAAAAGGCCAAATAAAGTACGAAGTTGAAGAGCATTGTAATAATTAAAGACAACTGTTTTTATCAATTAAATAAATTTATATATCCTTAGATCAGAAATTTCCAAGGTCTTAGAAATAACATAACAAAAAAGTTAATATCTATTATAACACTTTAACTAGAGGCTCTAAAGAGCCTGTGTCGCTCACCTTGGTCTATGTGCATATTAAAGGACACAAATGGATTCATGACAAAATTGTATTTTGGTGATGGTGATGTGTTGGAAGTTCTTACTTTTCTGAACGTTCTTGCTTCTTACAATTATATCTATAATGAACCTTGCCCATTAGTAACAGAGAAAAATATTTGGTAAAAATTTACATAAATTAACAGAATTAATGAAAATTGTTAAAAATTGACTATAAAGGGCAATAACTCCTTAAGGGGTCAATTGACCATTTAGGTCATGTTGACTTATTTGTAGATCTTACTTTGCTGAACATTATTGCTGTTTACAGTTTTTCTTTATCTATAATAGTATTCAAGATAATAACCAAAAACGGCAAAATTTCTTTAAAAATTACCAATTGGAGGGCAGCAAGCCAACAACCGATTGTCCAATTCATCTGAAAATTTCTGGGCAGATAGATATTGACCTGATAAACATTTTTATCCCATGTCAAATTTCCTCAAAATGCTTTGGTTTTTGAGTTATAAGCCAAAAACTGCATTTTACCCCTATGTTCTATTTTTAGCCATGGCAGCCATCTTGGTTGGTTGACTGGGTCACGCCACACAATTTTTAAACTAGATACCCCAAAGATGATTGTGGCCAAGTTTGGATTAATTTGGCTCAGTAGTTTCAGAGGAGAAGATTTTTGTAAAAGATTACTTAGATTTATGAAAAATGGTTAAAAATTGACTATAAAGGGCAATAACTCCTAAAGGGGTCAACTGACCATTTCGGTCATGTTGACTTATTTGTAAATCTAACTTTGCTGAACATTATTACTGTTTACAGTTTATCTTTATCTATAATAATATTCAAGATAATAACCAAAAACAGCAAAATTTCCTCAAAATTACTAATTCAGGGGCAGCAACCCAACAACAGGTTAACCGATTCATCTGAAAATTTCAGGGCAGATAGATCTTGACCTGATAAACATTTTTACCCCATGTCAGATTTCCTCTAAATGCTTTGGTTTTTGAGTTATAAGCCAAAAACTGCATTTTACCCCTATGTTCTATTTTTAGCCGTGGCAGCCATCTTGGTTGGATGACCGGGTCACGCCACACATTTTTTAAACTAGATACCCCAATGATGATTGTGGCCAAGTTTGGTTTGATTTGGCCCAGTAGTTTCAGAGGAGAAGATTTTTGTAAAAGTTAACGACGACGGACGACGACAGACGACGGACGACGGACGCAAAGTGATGGGAAAAGCTCACTTGGCCCTTCGGGCCAGGTGAGCTAAAAAGCAAGCCATTCAATGATTTCTTAGCTTAACATAAGATTTATCACCAATGTTGAAACAAGGTCTGTTTTTTTTTTTTTTTTTTTTTTGTGTGTTTGAGACACCTTTGTTTTCTTTTGCCCCTTTTGTACTTTTGACTCTGTGGCCATTATCTAATAAAATTAAGGTATTTACCAACACAAAACTCTCCTGACTGGGACATAATATACCCGTCATCACAGAAACATCTATAAAATCCATCTGTGTTCCTACATATACCATTCCTGCAGATGTCTCGGTCTTCCTGACACTCATCCACATCTATCAAGAAAATTTATAACTTAGTGAAACAAATATAGAGTTACATTTTATTCATAATATACTATACAAAATATACCATCCAGTCTAGTACACAAACAAGAAAACATTTGACACATTAACATTAATTTGTAACCTAGTTCACCATCAGGGGAGTTTAAAGTTCAAACAAAACTTTCCATAGTGTTATTTTTTCATAACAGCTGGTACTTCTGGTGACAGTTCGATACTAGTTTAGTTCTGAAAAGTGAAAACTTCAAACAATATTTATCATTTACCTAAACAGTTTGTACTATCTGTGACTATTCTGAAACCCTTATTATAAAGTTATACAGTAATGTTCTGACTACATGGTGACATGCTGAATTCTTTAAAACAGAGCTATACAGTTGGTACCGTCTGATGACAATCTAAAGATGGCTTGACATTGACAAGTATAACTTCCCAATGTGTTTATAAATCATCCATTCTGACACATCCCTACCTGTTAAAACTTACCTATACAGTTTAACCCATCTGGTGACAATGTGTAGCCAGCTTGACACTGACAAGTAAAACTTCCTAGTGTGTTTATGCATCGTCCATTCTGACACATCCCTACCTGATAAAACTTACCTATACAGTTTAAACCATCTGGTGACAATGTGAAGCCAGCTTGACACTGACAAGTAAAACTTCCCAATGTGTTTATGCATCGTCCATTCTGACACATCCCTACCTGTTAAAACTTACCTATACAGTTTAACCCATCTGGTGACAATGTGTAGCCAGCTTGACACTGACAAGTAAAACTTCCTAGTGTGTTTATGCATCGTCCATTCTGACACATCCCTACTTGTTTAAACTTACCTATACAGTTTAAACCATCTGGTGACAATGTGAAGCCAGCTTGACACTGACAAGTAAAACTTCCTAGTGTGTTTATGCATCGTCCATTCTGACACATCCCTACTTGTTTAAACTTACCTATACAGTTTAAACCATCTGGTGACAATGTGAAGCCAGCTTGACACTGACAAGTAAAACTTCCTAGTGTGTTTATGCATCGTCCATTCTGACACATCCCTACTTGGTTCAAGCATTCATTGACATCTAGAAATATATTATATATATCAGGTATTCATATCATCAACTGTCTCTCTTTCTGAGACTTTTGAAGAAGCAGAGAGGTATCTTTAATTTTCAATTCAAGTATCATAATATTTTATATCAGTAGAAGTGTAGTCATTAAATGAACGGAATTATAATAGATTGGAATCCTATGCAAACACATTTCCTCCCTTACTTCTTATAGTATAACAGATATACACATTAAACATGTTCTATCTATGGCAATACCTTCACAATCCCTAGAGTCTGACAGTGAAAAGCCTGGATTACAATGACATCTGAAATCTCCTTCCAAGTTTTCACATGTACCATTTCTACAAAATCCTGGTCTCGCCACACATTCATCAATATCTAATAAAATATGAAATCTTCAGGTATAAAACTGGCTACAATACAACCAATCACAAATGAAAAATGTTATATTGGCATAGATTTTTATTAACATGTTCTCATGCAGAAAAAACGTCAATTTTTTATTTCACATTTCAAAACACAAAATTTCAATTTTTATTATACTGATTTTAACTTTTAACAATCAGACATTACATCTTTCTGGAAAGTTGTTGTGAATATAATAAATTTTGCTTCTATGAATGCTCAAAATAATAATACAGTTGTAGATAATTTAGATTGCTGTCTAATTAACTGATTAAATTTACAAAAAGAAAAGCACAGTTTTCCAATGTTACTCACTAATGCCATAACTATGCAATTGACCATATTATATTTATTCCAGGGGGCACAACTCCTTTTAAAAATTGGTTGTCAGTACTGACACTTACAAGACTAAACTGACAGACATAGACACTAGGCATATTTAAGTCCCCTGCAGAGTGTTGTGTTTCAGACAATATCATCAATTATGAAAATTTATCAATGAATCCTTTGGTTTTTTTTAAAACAGATATATGTGAACAGCATACCTAAACAAAAATCCTTGTTTTTTTGTTGAGCCTATACCTTTTTTAACAGATTTATAAGTACATCATACCTAACATGAGTCCCTGTTTTTGGTTTAGCCCATACCTTTTTTAACAGATTTATAAGTACATCATACCTAACATGAGTCCCTGTTTTTGGTTTAGCCCATACCTTTTTTAACTGATATATGTTAGTACATCATACCTAAACAAGAATCTCTGTTTTGGTTAAGCCTATAACCAGGTCTACAGATACACTTAAAGCTACCATCCAAGTTGGTACATTCACCATTGTTACAGATTCCAGATATGTCCCTACATTCATCCACATCTACAAATAAATGATTATTTACTTAAAATGTTTACAAATATTTTTACAAATTAACATGAATAATTCTTAATTCATGATTTTAATGCATACCATACAAAACTAGAGATGTTTTTTTGTGATGGTTTTTTTCCAGTCTTTAACTTTTTTCACCACAATTTTTGAGATTTTAAAAGGGGTGTGTATTACACCCAGCAAGATAGGGTTCTAAAACTGGAGGCTCTAAAGAACCTGTGTCGCTCACTTTGGTCTATGTGAATATCATAAACCAATAAAGATTTACAAAATTTGCCTGATTGGTCTGAAAATATCAGGGCAGATAGACTTTAATCTAACGAACAAATTTATCCCGTCAGATTTGCTTTAAATGCTTTGGTTTCTGAGATTTTAGCCAAAAACTGCATTTTACCCTATGTACAATTTTAGCCATGTAAGCCATCTTGATTTTCAGGGTCATCGGACACATTTTTTAAAACTAGATACCCTAATGATGATTGTGGTCAAGTTTGGTTAAATTTGTCTATGTAGTTTCAGAGAAGATTTTTGTACAAGATAACAAAAATTGACTATAAAGGGCAATAACTTGTAAAGGGGTCAACTGACCATTTTGGTCATGTTGACATTTTTTGTAGATCTTACTTTGCTGAACATTATTGCTCCTTACACTTTATCTCTATCTATAATAATATTCAAGATAATAACCAACAAGAGGCTGTCACAACGACAGCAAACAGGATTTATTAACATTTATTTGTGTCCTGGCAATATCACAAGAACCATTACTGATGACTGGTGAAAGTGAAAATCGTCAATATCAAATATGACCTCTATTTTGTCATCAGTATCAACATATTAAAATTTGAAAAGCTTAGATTGAACGGTTTGTGAGTAAATGCCACAACGTGAATGGAAACACCATTTTATGATCTTTCAAGAACCATAACTCCTGAACGGTAAAAGTCAAAATCATCATTATTAAACTTGACCTCTATTTTGTCATCAGTAACAACATATTAAAATTTGAAAAGCTTTGGTTGAATGGTTCATGAGAAAATGCACGGACACGACTGGAAACACCATTTTTTTCAATCTTTCAAGAACCATAACTCCTGAACGGTAAAAGTCAAAATTGTCATTATTGAACTTGACCTCCATTTAGTCATCAGTAACAACATATTAAAATTTGGGAAGCTTCGGTAGAACAGTTCATGAGTGAATGCATGCACACCACTGGAAACTCCATTTTACGATCTTTCAAGAACCATAACTACTGAACGGTAAAAGTCAAAATCATCATTATTGAACTTGACCTCTATTTTGTCATCAGTAACAACATATTAGAATTTGAAAAGCTTTGGTTGAATGGTTCATGAGAAAAATGCACGGACACGACTGGAAACACCATTTTTCAATCTTTCAAGAACCATAACTCCTGAACGGTAGAAGTCAAAATCGTCATTATTGAACTTGACCTCCATTTTGTCACTAGTAACAACATATTAAAATTTGGGAAGCTTTGGTAGAACAGTTCATGCGTAAATGCACGGACAAACATTTGACCGACCGCCGAGCATCCCCAAATCAATAACCGACATTTTTGTCACAAAAATCCTGTTAAAAATGGCAAAATTTCCTTAAAATTACCATTTCTGGGGCAGCAACCCAACAATGTGTAGTCCGAGTCATAAGAAAATTTCAGGACAGATAGATATTGACCTGTTAAATTTTTTTACCCCATGTCAGATTTGCTCTAAATGCTTTGATTTCAGAGATATATATAGAAAAATAGGTAGTTTAGTTTTTGATACTGACTATATCATATGGAATATCTAGACGAGCCTGTTATCTTGGTCAGATGGCTGGGTCACCAGACACATTTTTAAAACTAGATACCCTACTGATGATTGTGGCCAAGTTGGACAGCTGTGAAGGTCAGGGGTCAGTTTATATCCAGTTGGACACCTACAGAAATAACTTCCTCGAGTGTTCATACATTGAGCTATACCAGGACATGGTGGTTAAACCTACCTTGACAACTGTGAAGGTCAGGGGTCAGTTTATATCCAGTTGGACACCTACAGAAATAAATTCCTGGAGTGTTCATACATTGAGCTATACCAGGACATGGTGGTTAAACCTACCTTGACAACTGTGGAGGTCAGGGGTCAGTTTATATCCAGTGGGACACCTACAGAAATAACTTCCTCGAGTGTTCATACATTGAGCTATACCAGGACATGGTGGTTAAACCTACCTTGACAACTGTGAAGGTCAGGGGTCAGTTTATATCCAGTGGGACACCTACAGAAGTAACTTCCTGGAGTGTTCATACATTGAGCTATACCAGGACATGGTGGTTAAACCTACCTTGACAACTGTGAAGGTCAGGGGTCAGTTTATATCCAGTGGGACACCTACAGAAGTAACTTCCTGGAGTGTTCATACATTGAGCTATACCAGGACATGGTGGTTAAACCTACCTTGACAACTGTGAAGGTCAGGGGTCAGTTTATATCCAGTGGGACACCTACAGAAGTAACTTCCTGGAGTGTTCATACATTGTGCTATACCAGCACATGGTGACAACTGTCTTCTGCATTCATCCTCATCTGAAAATATTAAATTTTAAATAAAAGATCTATTTGCCAAATTCTGTAAAGGAATTCAACAAGATTACAGTTACATAAACATCACAAGTCTGAATAATTTTACCTATTATTACACACCATGATGTTTTAGTTACAATCAATGCACTAGGAAAGACTTGTGGGAATTCTTCAGTATGATTACAAATTTTCACCTTTAAGATGACAAAGAAAACAAAGTTACATTTTTCTCCTTGAAAAAAGATAACATTTGTTTTTGCTTTAGTGCTGTTTTGATAAACTGATTGATTGATTTAATAAAACATCACTTTCCCTTACATTGGCTATTTTATGGTGAAAAAGTTATGTTGGTGGCAGAAGTTAAAGTGCATGAGAGAAACGCTAAACTTTGGTAGGAAAATTTTATGTATAACCATGACTATTCTCTGTTTAATGATACTTTAGCATTACATGTACTGTACCATTCAACCTTAGCCAGTAGTAAAATAAAATATCTACTTTTCTCTAGAGAAATAATTTCACCAACTGTTTAAATTTTAACAATTCAAAGAATAACAATTTTATCACTGAACTAGTATACATTTTTGTTTAGGTTTTAGTTAGCCTCTGGGTGCAGGATTTTCTAGCTATGTTGAAGACCCATTGGTGGCTTTCGGCTGTTACCTGCTCTTTTGTCGGGTTGATGTCTTTTTGACACACTCCTCATTCCCATTCTCAATTTTAACACAATATTTTACCTTCACAGTTAAATGTTGTTGGATTATACAGGAATCCTGTATTACACTGACATCTGAAACTATCTGCTGTGTCAATACATTCACCATTCTTACATATGTTGTTTCCAAATATCTCACATTCATTTATACCTGAAAATACATTGAATACAATCATAATTTAATAATTTGAACTTGAAAGAAAAATATGACCATCAGACACAGTTTCCCCCATGTAAGTATACATTTATTTCTGGAACAGCCCTGACAAAGAAATATTCTAAATGTTCTGCTTTTGAAGAATCTTTTAGAATAATTGTAATGAAATAATATGATGATGTTTTTTTTTAAATGTTTTATTCTGGAAGGAAGCCAATTTTAAATTTCCATCATCATAATATAATACAATACACAATAAAAAACCAAAGGTCTAACTTTATCTTTTGCAAACATGTATAAAATCCTAAATAAAATAGTGGGTTTTTTTTTAATTTTTTTTTTAAAGTAATTGAAATAAACATGTTTTTCTATAATCTGACAATCTTTATACATATTTGTACTCACGGCTGATGTCTTTTGGTCCACATAGCTCACTATAGTTTCCTGTAATTACAATAAACAATAGACTAAATAAAAAAATACAAAATAGAACAAAAGATAAATATGAACACAGCACAATTAAAACTATTGCATAACTATAAACATATACTATTTTCTTTTTTCATATCCATGACAGTTATTACAATGAATATTGCAAATATTACAAATACTGAATAGAGAATGTGTCCATGGTAAACAGCTGAAGTCCCCATTTGCATATAACATTATAAAGGGACATAACTAAGAACAGTAAAGGTTACACTGCCAAAATTTGTACTTGATCTAAATATAATTAGTTTTGTAGTAATAAGCATTGTGTATAAGTTCCATAAAATTTGGTTGAGGCAAACTTAAGTTAGAGAAACAGAAACAAAAATTCAGCAATTTTCCAAGGCATAACTCTAGCATGGTAAAATCATACAAAGAACTATTCTTGTTACATATGACAGCATACCTGTCAACCTCTGAAAATGAAAAGACAGGTCATGACCTGCATTGAGAAAAAAAATCTCAGGTCATAACGCGTACGACATTCTGCGGGCTCAATTGAAGAACAAAAATATGTTTACATATAATTTATATAGTCAATATGTATATGAAACAGTTAGAACATGCATACAAGTTTATTTCAGACTATTGTTATATTCCATAGTAGCAGACTTGGCATTCTTTAAAAGAACTGCACTTGGTTTCAGTTCATAGCAATGCAAATGTGTATTCATTTTACAAGAAAGAAGAGCACACAGTGTATCCTTATTAAGATCAGCCCTAAACTCTGAAGCTATTTTCTTTACTAAAGAAAATGCCCTCTCACTGTCTGCATTGCTGTTTGGCAAAACCAGTAATGTTTTAGCAAGTTTTGACAAAACAAAAAATCTTGGCTTGTTAAGAAAAATGTCATGCAACTTGGACATTTCTCCCCAACATGTACCAATGTCAGTTTCAGGGGAAGTGCAAAGTGGAAGTTAATCTAATGGGATCAACTGATAGTCACTGAACTCATCTTGTAGCTTGTTGAAAATATCGTTACGTAGCTCAGGTAAACAGTCCTACATTTTGACTTTTGGTTACATCGAAAAAGACCGATAAAACCGAAGGTCGTATTACTTCTAAATACCGGAAACAATTCCGGTCAGAAATCCGGGTGAAACGGGTAATGTTAGAAATTCCCGGGACCCGCCGGGTAAAGAAAAACTCCCGGGTGAGAGGTGAAAATAACGGGTGTCACCCGCAAAAAACGGGTGAGTTGACAGGTATGTGACAGGTGATTGTTTTCAATATTCTTATTCAATCTGCATGATTTAATTTGTGTTTTATAAAAAGGTTTTCTCTTATCTAGTTTTTATTTTGTCACATGACTTTTTAGAAATGACTAGATTTTTAATACCGGACATTGAATACGAGATGGGTTCATTGATTCAGATCGAACATACGCCTGATCTGAAATTAAAGGTCAATGTTGCTTAATCAAAACCTTTATCTGAAACTTACTCAATTATATTTTATTGTATTAACTTACCAGATCCAGCATCTGGGCATACTTCACAGGGAGAATTCCAAGCTTTACCCAGGGCACTACAACAACACAACTTTTTTGTGACATTAGATGACAACGGATCTTCACAAATCAACTGGTACGGTCTGCTCCGCTGTGTAAAGTATGACGAATAACAGTTTCCTTTCCTCATGTCTAAAACAGAAACATCTGATTATATAAACACAGGCCTTCCAGTCATAAAAAATGTGAGCACTGACCAAACTTAAGACTTAAAACCAAATCAATAAAAATACTTTAAATTTAAAATATCAAGAGAACTGAGTAAAGTTTTATGATCGAGAGCCATTGGCTGTTCAGTTAACTCATACATTGGACCCAGGGAAGGCAACTTAAATTGTCCGCTATGGATGGGTGTGAAATATGGTGTGGAACAGGTTTAAAATGTATGCTGTAGTGTACATTTACTTCTATGGATGGTAACTCTGTTTTCAAAGTGCCTTCCTTTGGTACAATGTAGGTTTAAGGAAACAGCCCACCTTTGTATTAAAGATATTAAGTTATTTTTTATCTTTTTAATGGTAAAATATGGAAATTAGTTTAACTAACATTTGGTTTTAATAATTAGTGTTCATATGACTACGGATTTTGAAGCCACCAATAAATCAAAATATAAAAAAATCTTATGTATATAAAAAGAAGATGTGGTATGATGAGAAGATGTGGTATGAGTGTCTAGTCTGTTGAAAAAAAATTCTGTTCAGTTATTACAAATTGAGTACCACTTCATAAGAAATCATAAAATAATACTAACCCATGCAACCTTTTTCCCCAATCATGGGTACATATCCATCAGGACACATACACTTAAAACTTCCTTGTATATTGGCACAGGTCCCTTCTCCACATAATGAAGGATTCTCTCTACATTCATCAATATCTAAAAAAACAAAAAACAAAGTTCTGTAAAAACAAATTTCGCTTTATTTCTTTTTAATTTTCAGTCAAGAATTTTTTTACAGTTGATTTCCATCGTCATTTGTCTATACATGGCATTTGATCATATTTTGCAAATAAAATGACAGCCTTGGTGGTCTCCAATTTGCCTCAAATGTGGTAGAACAATAAGACTTTGGATGCTTTGTGGCTCTAATTGTTTTATAAGCAGTTTTCTATTACATTGTATTAAAGACTGCATGTTAATTGTTAATCACTCGGTGTATTTAGGTCATTTGTGTTATTGGGTTGTTTTCTCAATAACATATACATATATAAATTCTTCTTGCATTCATAACTATTGCGCGTTTTAGTCTACATTCATATCAACTTGAAAACAATGGCTCTTGACAAATCACTGAATTTACGCAACATCAAGCTGGATTAGTACTTGGATGGGTGACCGCCTAAGAATACAGGGGTGTTGTAGACATTTCTTTAACTACAGAACGTGAAAGGGCTGTATAGCCAGTCAAAAAGTTGTTTAAAACTCCTATCATCATATTCTGCGTTTTCCTGATAATAAGACATTTTTCAGATAAATACATACCTATACACCTGTGACCTTGTAATCTATAACCAGTAGGACATATACAGACATATCCACCATATGTATTCTGACATTCTCCCCTTCACATATACATACCTATACACCTGTGACCTTGTAATCTATAACCAGTAGGACATATACAGACATATCCACCATATGTATTCTGACATTCTCCTCCTTCACATATACCAGAGATTTCTACACATTCGTTTATATCTAACAAAACAAAGTACACAGTTCACATCCATACAGAGCAACAATTATAATATGCATAAAATTATCATGCAAATTACCTCAAGAACTCTTTTTAACAAGAAATAAACTAATGGCTGTTGATTGTTAACTTGACAGTAGTTATTCAAAATATTTTAATATTAACTGACTGATATTTTAAGCATATTCTGACAGAACAAAACAGATTTTCATCTTTATATCATTTCTTTACAGTTTAGTGTTTTTCCTGTACAGATTTTTTTATATAGTATACCTTCAATCTTTCTTAAATAACCACCACCCATCAAATTTTAATAAAAGTGCTTTCGTTCCCTCCCATACAAGTAATTCTGGAAAAGCCCTAAGTACATTTTATCAGTTCGCTAATCAATATAAAAGGGGAAGGGTTAAAATTTTTTTTTTTTTTAACTCTGCACATACATTCACAGAAATCTTGTTAGTGATTGTCTGAAGTCAATTCTGCTATTTGAAGAATAAATTTGGTCTTGATTACAGTTTCTTGTCTGCTAATGTTTAATTTATTAATAACTTTCATAGACTCCAAACATGCATGACAAAATGTAAAGAAACCAATCTTTTGCTCAAGATTGTATGCTCTCTTTTGGTTGTGGTTGTTAGGTTATTGCCTCTTTGAACTATATCCCATATTTTATATAAGTAAATACTTAACTTACCATCTATACCACCTGTTGTTGTGTTCCCTGGTTTGAATCCTGTACCACCTGGACAGAGGGATTTATACTCAGCTACAAAACAAAGAAATAAGATAATCAGGTGACTAACAAGAACTGTGCATCCATTTATTTTTGTTGGTACAAATTTTCATGGTTTGTAGAAAACTTGCTTATTCATGGTTATTTAATTTTGTGATTTTGGCAAAAGTTGCAAACATTCCTTAATAAAAAAAAAAATTAATTTGTTGAATATTCAAATTTATTGTTCCCCTGAACCCATCAAAAAATTGGATTCTAACGATTATTCATTAATCCCCCAGTTTGATAATACAGTTTTTCAGAAATTATCTTCCTCACAAAAAACCATGCATCAAATTTTTCACTAAGAAAAAGATAATCTTTATTGATTTCAAGATATTAGATTTGTTCGTTTTAATACTGTAAACATCATATATTCAGACTTATAATTAGAATTGTTGTTCGAATATAGAGAAATTCTAGGAAGAATTTTTGAACTAAGAAAACAAATAAATTTCTGCTTACATGATCCATTTCTGGGACAGTGCTCACACATGCCCCTTGCTTCACCCCATCCTCTCCCCACAGAACAGCAACATGAAGATCGTAACAAGTTTCTACCAATCTCTCCTCTACATCTACCAACTCCTTGTGATACAGCAGGCCCTTCCAAATAGCAGGTACCAATTCTTAAATCTAAATTACAAAATGTATTAGGCAGTGGAATTTCATGAAGATTAGTCATTAAGAACAAAAAACTTTTTTTTTTGTAGCTTATGCTTTAAAGTAAGGTTCTTCAAATATTATACATATACTAACTACCGTATATTTTCGAATTTAAAGCGCATCGTTTTATAAGCCGCACGGCCGTTTTTAGGGGGGAATATTGTTTTTGTCCTTACATAAAACGCACCTGAATATTAAGCGCACACTGAAGAAAACGTATATTTATTCTACTGACCTGATAGTGTCATGAATATTTTCTCCTTTTGTAACTCACACCGTAATTTGTTTCATTTCTATTTTCAGATTGGTGAGAAAGTTGAGAGTATTTTTGAATATATTTATTTGTGTCATATTAAAATAAAATATCGTAATAAAATAATTATACTTTTCTCATTGTTTTAATTATGCCAGTTTCGTTTGATGTTTTTTGTCAACAATGGCCATGTGTTGACAGCTTGGGTGTCCATTGAACTTTGTTGTTTTGATTAAAATAAGTATGGTATTGATTGCTTGTTTATTGTTTGAATTGGCATTAAGGATTTAAATTAATCTTAAAAATGTATGCATGAAAGGTCACCCAAGCCATAAAACTGCCATTGTTTACCTTGATTATGACCTACTTACCTGTACCCACGTGTGAAAACTGTTCACCCAAAAGTCAGATTTTTTTAAAATTAAATCAATCTTAAGAATTTTATTGTTGTCTATAAAATAAAAGTTGAAATTCTGAACGTAACAAACATTTTTCAATTTTAATTTGGATGAATACAACAAACAAAACAATTTACTTTTTGCAAGTCATTGTCTATTTTTAAATGAAAGTGTTATGAGCAATGACAAGGGGGATTAAAATAAGACGGCAATAAATAAATGTTTTAACAGATTAAATTATAAAAATTAGTATTCTTTTTTTTTTAGTTAAACATCCAATAATATTTCGTAAAGATATTTCGTTTTGAAACACAATAAAACGGCAAACAGTTACTCTTCAGTATTTTATCCTGTTTGGTACCTCTTCT
Organism: Mytilus trossulus; assembly: GCF_036588685.1. NCBI lineage: Eukaryota > Metazoa > Mollusca > Bivalvia > Mytilida > Mytilidae > Mytilus > Mytilus trossulus. The sequence continues at coordinate 88,104,308 of NC_086376.1, forward strand.
CAAACACGATTATCTCTCTTTGTTTATGAAGCACTTTAAAGTGTCGATTTAAGCACATGCATCACCATCGTCATTTAAAGAAACTTGTAATATTGGCAAGACACACAATCACTTTCTTTATTATTCCATTAGAAAATTTTATATTAAAACACATTAAATCAACTAACAACTACATATTTATGATAAATACACAATTAATATCCTGTATGGACACAGTTATCTTTCTTTGTTTACGAAATGAACACTAACACATGGTTATCGACTTCCTGTAAACCAACAATGATTGAATGAAATAAAAACAAACGATTTAGTTAATATATTTATTTATTCATAACAAAATATGCAACATTAACAATTTATCAAGTCACTGCAAGCACTTGACAATCTGACTGTCTCCAGAAAACAAATCCAGATATTTTTTTTTCACCGTCGTCCTGAAAACAGAAAATAATACTTACATAACACGCACCCGAGTATAACACGCAGGGACAAAGACAGAGAAAAAAACCTGCGGCTTATTTAACGATTAATACGGTAATTACATAAGCACTTCTCTCAATAACCAGATTTTGAAATGTGTCCTAACCCAAGACAACTAAGTTTTATTTGGACTTACATCTTTAAAGAAAAAAAACTTTAAAATATGCTTACCTATGAACATGTTCTAAATGAACAAGCTTTTCTATATACAAATTTCAATTTTCTGACATTCAAAATTTTAAGTCTTATGTTCACTCCTTCTACAGACAGCATTTTAAGTTGTTGGTGCTTTCAATTTATCAACCCCTCAATTAACAAGCACTGAACGGTAAAGATTGTTTCAATTTATCAGTGGGAAGTAAAATTAAATATTGCATTAGTTGAAGTTGATTTTTAAAATAGCAATTCTAGAAAAAGGAAGATAACTCCAAATTTTTAAAGATGATTTTAACTATTACATCATTCTATTTTTAGAACAGATATTATATTCATGCATCTTGCAAAACTTAGGTTACTTTCTTGACAAGTGTAACATGATTTTGTGCCTTGAATATCTGAGCATATATTACATAAATAAATTTCTGGAAATGTTCATGAATAGGATGTATAGAATGTTATGATCAATGCACTATATTTTGTGTATTAAAAAAGGTAGTGATAAGCCTTGGATCATTTAGATATCAAGTAAGTCCTGTAAGGTCTTGTTTGCATTTCATGCAATCTTTACCTAAAAATGGTTGCAATTACATAGCATTATGCTATTCATATCACATATCTAACTTGGAGTCTTACCAATACAAGCTGTTCCAGATGGTGTCAGTGTAAAGTTTGGTGGACACTGACAAATGTACTTCCCACTGGTGTTGATACATGTTCCATATCTACAGTTATCTGGATTCAAACACTCATTTATATCTGAAAGTATTTTAAAACAATACTTTGAAATTAACTTATTTTTAAAATTGAGGAAATGAATCTTAATGAATAAGTTAAGACCAAAAAGATTACAGTTCAAATAAAATGCTTACAAAAAAAATCCCATAAAAGTGTTTAAAAATATTAGAAAGGACATAGAGACATCAGTTATTATTATCTTAATATGTGATGTAAAAATGAATAGCTTATAAATATAAAACAAGTGAAACATTGAGCTACTGCTCACTGATGATACCCCCGCCGCAAGTGGATAATATTAACAGTGTAAAAATATACAAGTGTTCGGTAAACAGGAAGTTGTCGAGGGATGAATCTGAAAACGCATCACACAGTATAGCTGACTTATATAAATCCTGAAACCAAATTTCAGAAATCCTTGTATTGTAGTTCCTGAGAAAAATGTGACGAAAATTTTCAACTTGGCTATCATGTGTAAAATCATACAAGTGTTCGGTAAACAGGAAGTTGTCAAGTGATCAATCTGAAAACGCATCACACCGCACAGCTGACTTAGATAAACCCTGAAACCAAATTTCAGAAATCCTTGTATTGTAGTTCCTGAGAAAAATGCGACGAAAAATATTCATGGGACGGACGGACTGACTGACGGACGGACAGACAGAGGTAAAACAGTATAACACCCCCTTTTTTTAAGCGGGGGTATAATAATAATTCAACAAAGGTAGTAATGAGGAACTGCCTTTTATTCACCCATTTATCTCATTCAGATCAAAACACTATCAAACTGTTTCCATCAGGTAAAATTGTTTTCAGGAACCAGTCCCTAAATATAACATGAGATATACCTGTACAATTTCCACCTGTCTGGTCCAGTGTATAGCCCTGTGCACAGTTACATCTGAAGTGTCCATATGTATTCTCACATTGTCCATTTACACACAAGTGCTTGAATATACACTCATCAATGTCTAAAAAACAAATAAAACATGATGTAATAATCAGTATAAAAAAAGTCTACTATAAAAAGATTTTGAATAGGGACAGAAATTTTGCCTTGTACCAGGCCAACTATAGACCCCTTTAAAAGTTGTTGCATGAGATCTTATTGTGCAGATGTGACACTCAATACACACCAAGCATTGGATTGAATGTCATCATTGTGACAAGGCATGAATGCATATTTGTACACCCTACACAGTGGAATGAATGCCCCACTTTGGTAAGGCTTTTACTACCTGTCTGAAAAAGACCAAAGTGACCATAATTCTTTTCCCCAGTCAGCCTTAGAGGTGGTCATATAAACCTTGATACAATTCTACAAAACAATTTTATAACAAGAATGTGTCCTAAGTACACGGATGCCCCACTCACACTATCATTTTCCATGTTCAATGGACCATGAAATTGGGTTCAAAACTCTAATTTGGAATTAAAATTAGAAAGATCATATCATAAGCAACAAGTGTACTAAGTTTCAAGTTGATTGGACTTCGGCTTCATCAAAAACTACCTTGACCAAAAACTTTAACCTGAAGTGGGACGAACGAAAGGACGGACGAACGAACAGAGCCACAGACCAGAAAACATAATGCCCCTCTACTATTGCAGGTGGGGCATAAAAAGTAGGTGAATATGAAATATTTTAAATATTTACATTTCAAAAGGCTATGAATTCTGTAAGAACAGTTGGTAGAAGCTGATTTTCAAAGTTGTCAGAGACAATTTTCATATCAATATCATAAAATTCTGTCAAGATATAAAGTTGTTAGATCACTTATATGACTTAAATTACTCCTTGACAACAATTCAACACCTTTTTACCTTACAAAGTCACAGCTATAATAATAAAATCTTGAAATTTTTCATTAATAACTCAACTTTAACTGTTTAGGAGGTGCCATGAAAATCTTGAAATTGCTACAACACACTATAATTTTTGTGAACAAATTTATTGGCTTTTTCTTATTTTTTGTAGTTTAGCATAACATGACTAAAACCATACCTTGGCAAGCTTTTTCATCTTCTGAAGTAGTAAATCCCATCTCACATTCACACCTATAACTGCCTGGAATGTTTATACATTGTCCATTCTGACAGGATAATCTGTCTACAGTACACTCATCAACATCTACAAAATATTTCAAAATAAAATCTGGGTACACTTATGTGACACACAAATATTGAGATCCAACTTAACTGAAAATGTGGCAATCACCAGCGACATGTTCACTGGATTATCGAGTATACAACTATATGTTCTTTCACAATGACAATCATATTTTCTTGTGATTTCAACAAAAACTGTGTTCAATACAAATAAAGCTGTCAAATCATAATAAGCAATATGCTTTTATCATAAATATTTTTAATTCCATGTATTTTCAGATGTTAAGTATGTTGTTAATAGATTATTTATGTCTTTTGGGAAATTCTTATTAACAACTACAATGTGGTCGAGGCAGTTGTTAGAAAACTTGACTCCTGAGTTTAAAGAATAAGTAAAATTTACCTCTACAATGGAAGCCATCGCCAGTATAGCCATCATCACAGACACATCTAAAACTGCCAGATACATGTATACAGGTGGCATCTATACCCCTGATGTTTATAGAACTAGTTAAAACTTTACCTCTACAATGGAAGCCATCGCCAGTATAGCCATCATCACAAACACATCTAAAACTGCCAGGTACATTTATACAGGTGGCATCTATATCACAGCCTCCATTGTTACGTGTACATTCATTTACATCTACAAAAATATCAATATCAAATTATTAAGAAAAGTATATCAGGTAAGTATACTTTAAACCAACCAGTTAACTTCTGCCAGTAAATTTGTCTCTTTCATATAAAAGCTACCGTTAACCTTTTATAATCTACCCTCTACACATAAACAACCCAATACAGCCAGAATTACACAAACTTTATATATATAGCTCAGGACCTTAATTTAATACCAGTATTGTCAGTTTAATATAAACCTCACCTCTACAGGTAAATCCATCACCACTATAGCCAGGTCTGCAGTCACACTTGAATGACCCAATGGTATTAATACACACTGCCTGTGGGTCACACCTAGCTGAGCCTTCTGTACACTCATCCAAGTCTGAAATAAACGTAAGATGTGATGGTTATATATATATATATATATATCATTCCTTAAAGAGTTTGCAACAGCGATTTAACTTAAGCAAACACTGAAGTGAATTTTAAAATAATGAGTATTCAAACTGCAATCCTAAAACCTATCAGTATACAAACATTTAAAGAGTTAATGGAAGAAAAGAAATACAGTATCTTTGCTGTATCTATTGGAAACCTAATTAAGCATCATAGACCATTTCCTCTGTTTCATATAATCATGATTTTATATACCTAACATGACAATACCCAAATTGCATCTATTTTGACAGTTTTTTCATCCCCTTTTTTTTTTTAACCATCCAGACAAAAGTTTCCATTCTGTGTTTATTTTGTAGATGTATCCTATATTTATAGTAACACCAATTTAATTTTTTATTAATATTGAATTGCAGAAAAATGGGGTTGAAACAATCCAGGATTTAATCATGAGGAGTACCCAAATTGCATCCATGCTTAAATTCACATCCTTAAAAATTGAATAACATGCAGATGTTATGTTCCATTTCTTCAAATGCTTAGATCAATTTGTCATTAGTGCATGTTAACTATCCATTTCATAAGAAATTAATGCTTGTAACATATTTATTTTGCTCATTTTAAAAAGATGACTTTTTGAGAACATTGTATGACGACGTCTCTGTAAGTTTACTTTTTCCCAGTGAGCGCTTCATCTGTTGATATTTACTGTAACCATTTTTTGTATATTTAAATATATTCAGCTATCTTGAAAGACATGTATAATGTCAAATCCTTAAATAATAAGTGTTTAGTCTCAAAGAAAACTTGTAAGATTTCCCTAGCTATTTTTGTTAAATAGATGCAATTTGGGTACTGTGACGTTAGATATCTTAGGTCATTAAAGTATGGAATTTATATTTAAATGTTCATCCTGGATCAATTCTGGATCTTTGAAGGTCAAAGTATTTCTAGGGGCGGGGTGAAGGAGGCGTCCTGATCCCGAAATCCGGGGCTTAAAAACATAAAACCCTGAGGTACAGAACTTTAATAAATTCCCAGATCCCGCAAGGGTCAATCCCAAAATCCTGAGCTTAAAAACACCTGATCCTGGAGTCCTGATAAAGGTCCTATCCTCACTATTTCTACATACAGTACATGTACACCCAGGATCACTTGTACTTTCCTTGACAGAATATCCTGGATTACATACACAGGTAAATGATCCATGAGTATTTCTACATACCTGTACACCCTGGATCACTTGTACTTTCTTTGACAGAATATCCTGGATCACATACGCAGGTAAGTGATCCATGTGTATTTCTACATACCTGTACACCCTGGATCACTTGTACTTTCTTTGACAGAATATCCTGGATCACATACGCAGGTAAATGATCCATGTGTATTTCTACATACCTGTACACCCTGGATCACTTGTACTTTCTTTGACAGAATATCCTGGATCACATACGCAGGTAAATGATCCATGTGTATTTCTACATACCTGTACACCCTGGATCACTTGTACTTTCTTTGACAGAATATCCTAGATCACATACGCAGGTAAATGATCCATGTGTATTTCTACATTGTCCATTTCTACAGAAATCCTTTCCTAAGTTGCATTCATCTATGTCTGAAAATATTTTAAAAGTATTGTCAAAGGAGTAATAGCGACAGAGAATTTCAAAATATCATGGAGTAAAATTACTTTTATTGACTTGGCTGTGTCAAATTGACATTATCCTTATGTGCTCTCTGACCATATTCTTCAAAATATGTATTTTCTGTGGTACAGAGAAAGAAGTTTATTGCAGTTATATAGTATTTGGATTTAGCAATAAATAGGTTTATTTGAAGTTTACCACTTAAAAAAACTCTTTTTCCGAATATTTTCCCTACTAATAAGCATGATAAGCTGAACTAGGAACATATAAGAAAGGAAAGCAACCAAAATGGTAACTTATCTCTATGAATGCCTTAAATAAGTGGAAGAACATTTAAATAGATATCTGCATTATCTTACCAAAAAGTTCATAAAATTTCAAGAACATTAAACATTTTTTATTGATAAAAAGTTTTAATGTTATCCAACATACCTATACAATTTTTGTTATCATCAGTAGGAGCTAGCCCACCTAGACATGTACACCTATATGAGCCTTGTAAGTTGGTACATCTACCACTACTACATATGTCTGGGTTCTCCTTACATTCATCAACATCTGGAACATAAGTTGTGCTATCTTTATTAGGTTATCTTATTATATAGGTGTATTATTAGCAAATAAACACACAAATAAAATGTTATTAAGTATCTCATTGATGTGTATATCATTTTACTTTTGAAATAAAATTCATTGAGACAAGTTCCAATTTTTTTGTTTCTATTTTGTCAATATGGAAATGTATAAAACGTAATCTTGTATCAATTCTGAACTTCTTATAATAATAAAGTGACATGTAAAATCAACAGAAAGTGGAGTTATTGCTTAAATGTAGTTTTCATAATACTTTTTTTTTAAATCATAATAAGAACCATATCAAACCTACCTTGCCTTTTTTCTAAAGGTTTAGCAAATTTTCTTCTATTTAGTAAGATTTATTAAAGGTTAAAATAATTAGACATTAGAAAAGTCACAAGCATAAGAGAACTTTTGATTATTCAAAGAGGACACCTTTGTTGCAATTGATGAGAAAAATTTAAGACCCTAAAATACTTTAATTTATATCACCCTTTTTGAAATTATTCTGTTGTTTATAATAAGAAAAATCTTGGGTTTTAAAATCTTACAAGAGTGGTTTGGACATCTCAACAAAGCATGACTGTGCAATGCAATCTCTACATAGCATACTCTAGACTGACTTAATGGTGTCAAAAAAGAACTATATTGAAACATAAATGTCATAAAGAATCTTAAAAGGTGGAATGCTTTCTCATTGAATAGGCAACATAACACATCTTAAGAATTTCATACCTATAAATCACCAAATAATACCTCATGAACATTTGATAACAATATTTATCACTATTTTGTGCATTTTTCCTTTGATCTTTTTTTGTGATAATTTTCATATCATGCTTCTCGCATGAGATAGAAAAATTATCTCTAGAAACTAAGGAAGCCATGTGGCGTTGCTAACGAAATTGACAACGTCATCATAGGTAAAATAGCAATAAACAGATTATCATTGGTCATCTCAACTCGATTGCTTTTCTCACGTTCGCTGTACCAGCTCAAGCGGGAAAATCAATCTCGTTGAGATGATCAATGATAATCTATATATCTAGCAATATATACCTTGACAAGACCTTTGATCTGGTAGTAAAATGAAGCCAGGTTTACATCCACAGGTGAAGGATCCTGGAGTATTTATACAGATAGCCTGACAACCACCATTCCTTACAGCACACTCATCAACATCTGTAAATAAAGTCTTACTTGAAAAAAATATGTCACCAACTGACTAACATTGTTGCAAATGTTTTGGCTACACTATATACATTTTATAATACAAATATGTCAATTACTTATATCAAAGATTTAATATATCTACTATGTATCTATTTTTAGGCAAAAGGCTGAATATTTAATAACAATTTTCCATGAAAACTTTTCGTCTTGTTTATTTCCCACTAAAATTGCATTTATATTTACTTTTCTAGATCCTATTCCTTTTAGACATTTGCGGAAACTGTCATACACCTACAATTAGGATTACAATTTCACTTACAGGTAGCATGGGCCGTCTCAAAGTGTTACATAAAATGCCGTTCTAAAATAAGATCTAACTCGTATGAAGTTTTGCAATTGTTGAACATCGGGGTTTTACAAAATGTATCTAGGAATATGTATATACATCAGTATTCATACATGTTGTTATCAAGCTTGGACATAATTCAATTGCGAACAGAAAAATATAACACAATGTATTATATGTACAATGTATTATATGTCTCTGTTATGGAGTATGACAGAATGTTAAAAAATCATTTTCTTTTCACGAGACTAAAAAAAAAAGTAATTGTCATTGGCTAGGTTGGGACGTTAGAAATTTATATCAGCAAGATTTAAGGGACGACATCAAAAGTTCAATGAAGGATAAAAAAAAAATTAATTCATATACATGTAGGAGGAAGGATAGGACCTTTATCGGGACTTCAAGATCGGGTGTTTTGAAGCTCGGGATTTCGGGATTGACCCTTTCAAGATCCGAGAATTCTTGTATAGAATTTCGGGACCTCAGATTTCTTGTTTTAAAGCCTGGGATTTTGAAATTTCGTGTTTTAAGTCCGGAATTTCTGAAACAAGACCCCTCCTACCCTCATCATAAAGTTTTTTACTGCTCCCCTACCCCCTTTTAATTAAATTTCAGAAAAAATGATTGACCAATAAGCATATATATATAAAATCAATGTCAATTAAACAAAACTTGCAGCATTTTTTTTTTCAAGAATGAGATAGTCTAAGTGTAGGTGTGAAGAAGATATTAATGATTCTTTATTACATTGTACATGCTGTTCAGTATATTTTTATTTTATGAATTAGGCTAACACTTTTGTCTCCCGTTTTAAATGTTTTAGAACTGAAATAAAAACACGAAAAAAATAACAACCAGTAGTGGATCCGGGGTGAGCGTCCTGGGGGTTGGAACCCACCCTTTTTTTGGACGATAGATGCATTTAAATTGGCGACATAACTAAGGTTGAACAAAATTGTTGAAGAGAACGGGAGTGGATCGTAACCCTTGGCTAGCGGTGATGCCCCTGACACCGTTATAAATGAATATCTGTTTGTAGAATATATAATTCAAAATATTCGCACTATTGAAAATATTGAAATGCTAAATAGATGAACTCAAATAATTTGAATTTTAATCAGTTTTCAAATTAGTCAAGGCGAATGACGGGTTTGGTCTGTGACACTGCATGTAATGGATTGAAGTTGAATTATTCTGAATGAGAAGTAAACAATATTACCTTCTATATATGAAGCCAAGAGAAAATTGATGATAATTTCCGTCTAGAACGACTCTTGAAAATAGCAAACTATTACCAAACAGCAAGTGGCTGTAGGGTAAATGTAGAAAAAATACCAAAAGTATTTTTGAAGGATGAATGGACAGATAGTCGGAAAGAGACGAGTGGTTACTAAATCTGCCATAGCTTTTAAACGACGCAGGGGGAAATGAATACAAGGTTTTTAGGTTTTTTTTAGTGTACAATTTTTATAGATATCTTCTGATCATTTAAGAATTGACGATTTTTACGGTGTAGATAATTCTTTTCCATAAACATGGGTAGGTCTAAATTTTTTACACATTATAGAGTACAGGTTGATCACACGAATTAAAAAAAGTAAATACACAAATTCATGGGGATTTTTTTTTGACAACCAATACAGCAATACGAATCGGTTGTAACCATATGCGCTTGATTAGTATGTCGTCAAAAAGCCCAATTAACAATAAAAAAATACTTGGTTTTACTTTACATCTCTATTATTTTCATTTTTACTTTGAGATGACCCCTTGGTTTTGTCAAATGTAATCGTAGGTCTTAAGTGTAATCCTAGGTATAGACCTACCGTATAAAGGGGTGTATAGTCCGCGGTTTTTTACCCTGGGAATGAAATTGATGGAAGGGGTGCGGACTATGCAGTACTATAGGATTTCATGACCTTTTTTTTCCAGAGTTCGGATACGATGTTGAACGAGGTTTGGCCAAGAAACAGAAACATCATGTGTTGTCAATGTTATAATGTATTCTTGACAACTCTTTGTATTATTTAGAAATAAAATAAACAATCCAACTGTATTCTTGACTACTCTTTGTATTTTTTTAAATAAAATAAACAATTTAACCGTGTTGACTTAGTAATTTGCATAAAATTCAGCCTTTGATCGAATGTCCGCTTTGTTTCGGATTTGGTCAAATTTGTGTCATTACACCTGAATCCTGAATATCAATGAAAGATGAACCCTTCAATGGTAAAACCGTAATAGTCAAGTTGAAACCTAGTGAAATCTTCCCAAGATCGATTGTGTTTAATATTATTTGCTTGTGTAACAGGTAAACAACGAAGCGCCATTTTGAAAGTGTGTGATTAAAGTATCAAATATTTTCGTATTCCGACTTTTTGTGTTCAACTCTTAACTTATCGACGTAAATGAATAAAGACCTGACATTTTTTAATTGTAAATCGTAACCATTAATACTGAACGTGTAAACCCGAAAGAAGTGGAATTTTGTATACGAAACTATATTTCCAGGTGAAAGGTCATATTGTGCAGGTGTATCGTCTTACATGAATGAGTTTACGGGTGTGTGTTGAAAGCTATTAATTAACCATGTCAACTTTTGACAAGTGATGAATGTAATTCAATAACCTGAGGCAGTTCTTCAAATCAATAAAAGAAATGATACGATTAAAGAGTTATAGCAATTTAATATACCAAAAGGGATAAGCTTGGTTTTTACAGTCTGAGTTGAATTCATTTTCGATCTAAACTGTTTGATCTTTAATTTCTATTGTTTGATAGCATACCAAATATTTATTTTTAGAATTTTAAACAGTTTATTGGCTTGGGCAAGCTACCACTTACAATGATATCAAAAGTGATAAGCCGATAGTTAAATGTACATGATTGAATTAATTAACATTTATTACATGAATACAGTTCTTACTTTCATTGTTTGGGACTTTAAATTAATTGGTAAAGAATGATAGTCTGTAAGAGGATTTAATTAAGCAATTAAATAGAATTTTTTGAAGACTTTTAAAATAGATTAAATACATATCTTTTAAGTCCTCTTTTACAAACTGATCATAATTTTATATTCATCATCGATCTTTTAACCACAATGATTAGTGTGTTGCAATCTTTAACAAAGATTAAAAATATATCTTTAAAGATCCCATTCAGAAACTTATCATAAGTTTTAACTGACTATCCATCTCTTTAACAACAATACTTACTATATTGCCGATCTCGGCAAAAAAAAAAATTAAAAAAAATACCGCAAATTCGGCATTTTCCGTCATTGTTCGCGGACCCGATCTTGTCAAAAGTTGCCGCGAACTATACAAGCGAACTAGACTTTTTCCTCGATATTTGGGGATGAAGAAGGGATGCGGACTATACACAAATGCGGACAATACACGGCCGAATACGGTAGTTTTCGCAAATGTCTTTTAAGACCTTTTAAACTTCAGTAATTTTACCTAAGCATGATGTATGTTGAGCATTAGGCTGATATCCATCCAGACATCTACACTGATATCCACCCATATAATTCTCACAGATACCATTAGTACAGATACTGCTGTCTTCTGAACATTCATTCACATCTGTAAATACAAGTGCAAAACATACTCAAAGATTCCTTCAGACAATTTTTTAACTAATAGTACACCTTTTTTCAATGCAAATGACCAAAAATTGCTACAATTATAAAAGAAGTGTTAAACGACATAATGAAAGACTTAATAAAGATTAAAGCAGAAAACAATTATAGCAAATGAATAAAACCAGAAATTTTTTTCCATTTATAAACTTTGGGTGTTTTTTTCACCTGTGTCGCTGATGCTTATCTCCTTTTTTTATACATTGTGGCAATTATGCTTCAACTTTTTACATCCTCAACAACTATGCCAAATTATACAATCTTATTAATTATGTTACCTCTACATGATCGTCCATCTGGTGACAGTATATGACCTGGTGGACAATGACAAATATAACTCCCTGGAGAGTTTTCACACGTGCCTCCTGTACATATGCTAGGCTGGGTCTGACACTCATCAATATCTGAAACATAGATAATAATACTAAATTTAAAACAAGTCTTTGGTTTTTGTATTGTTTTTTGATGCTTTCTCACAAATATATATCCTATTATTGATATCAGTAGAAAGTATTACAGCAAGTTTAATTTTTGTGTTTTAGCCATAATCAGCTGCCTTGGCTATATGGTGGTGGTCAGTTGTCTTGTGTGGAGGTAGCCAGAGTACCAAGAGAGAACCACCAACATACAGCAGGAAACCTGGCAAACCTTGTCATGAACACCTCACTCTAAGGGGGTTTCAACCTCAGAACCTTACATTTGACTGGCTAGTGAACCCTGTAGATGAAATAATAAGTTCTTTTAGCCATTAAGGCCCCCTATTACTGTTGAATAGTAATAAATCAAGGCACAAAACAGTGTTAAAACAAAAATTCATTATGTTAATTTACAAGTATGATCTATCCTGTTAATGCAAATATTTCAAAACTTCACCTGATGGGATTAATCAAAACCCTACAATGTTTTGCTTCCACTAATTGTAAATTTAATATTTGCTCTCAGCTTCCCGAATACTTACCCATACACATCTGTTCCATCATGACTGGTTCAAATCCTACATTACATTGACACCTGAATCTACCAGGTAGATTGACACAGGTACCATCACCACATACTCCAAAGGAAATCTTACATTCATCAATATCTGTAAAATATACAATATTCTCCACTATATACCATTGATATCTTTACATTTGCATTTCAACTTAGTGTGAATACATAATGTCTGTGTGTTTTATTTTTAGAAGGTTGAGGAAATAAAATATATTTTTGAATTTGATTCTGCATACAAGACTTATCAAAAAGAATACTTCTTTGAACATTAACAAATTGTGGTCCACCTTTACCATGTTTACCAAGGAAATCCACTCACTATAGCTAACAAACGAATAATAATGAATCCACAGTTATTTCAAGCATTGTCATCAACCCTACCATAAACTTAACTTTTACTTCATAGTGCTTACTGTGTCCTTTCCTCTGTTTACTTGTTCAACTAATTTCTGTGTTATTTATTAAGCCTAGATTGAAACTGAAGGAACATCTGAATAGCTTAAACCTGCTTTTTACTTTAATTTGGATTGCTGTCTTATCAATGTATACCCTACTTCTCTGGTTTTCTAAAATATAGTATTTACCTGTACAATTTACCCCTCGTTGGTCTGTAGCAAAGCCAGGATTACATACACATTCAAATCCTTCTAATGTATTCTTACATTGGCCATTATAACACACATCAGGGAACTCTACACACTCATTTATCTCATCTGTCAATTAAAACAATAAAAATAAATAAAATTTTCAACTTATATTCTGGTAGATATGAAAATGTTGAAGTATGAGAGATGGTCTTTTAAACTAGAACTTACAATTTCTAAACACATAACTAGTGGACTACAAATCCACTTACAATTAAATTTTAATCAAAGTGATGGATATCACTCATGGAAAGAATAGAACAGTAGTTTCAATTATTTCATATTAAGGTATGGTGGGGGAAAATGAACATTTATAAAACACTATTGCTGAAAATTGCATTTATAGCAGGTCTTAAGAAGGAAACTTGCTTTTCCAGTATGAGGATAAATGAGCTCAATTTAAATAATATGGGTCTCTAAATTTGCACAATTTTATTAAAACTGCAGTTTATATCTATATAGACTAATTTCCATATTATGTTGCCCGTTCTGAACAAACAAAAAAATGAAAATTCTCTAAAATAATCAAAAATGTTGTTTTGAGGCATTTTGTAATTTGAAACAGAGGTTATATGGCATTGAAAATTAAAAGTTTTAGAGTACATTTTGATCGGGCACTTGCTATATAATTAGTGGTAGGAATGAGCCGCTGGAATGGGTCACTTTTTCATGCTCTATGATATATGAAAAGGGTGAGAAATTCAGATTAAATATATCAATAGGTTGATATTATCACTTGCTTGATTATATCATAAGTATCTGAAACTAATCAGATGTCCGTTTTTATTCTTGATGTGGTTAAACCACAGTCGTAAATGCATCAGTTATTTGTCAAACCAATTAAACTCTATTTATTCTGATGTGGTATTTCCACTGATGCCAGTTATAGATGCAATAAATCCAACTATTTTGACATTTGCACCTAATTAACATTCAAGGGTTTGTATACATAAAACATGATAACAATTATTTAAAGAAATTCCATTGTGACAGCGTCCTTTACGAGGGAACGGCTATGAAACTTTTTATCAGTTTTTAATTAATATTTAAACATGTTAAAATTAGTGAAGGTGTTACACTCTGGGGTGATATTACATTTATCTGACCATAAGATGTAATACCATCTTTGATCTGACCAAATGTCTTTTAAATGCATTGTATTTTGGAATTGAAATATCTTCATAATGAAAGATGTAAAATGGGCAGTAAGAAAAACCTGTTTAAATTGAGGAATTTAATGGAAAAGAAGGTGATATTATTGCCACTATTTTGCTTCTTAACAAGAACGTGATGATGGGCGGGGAAAATATTGAAATATATCTATAGGTCTGTTTTTTGTTAATTAATATATGACAAGGTATATATTTTTGATTAACAAAATATATGAAAAGGGTGGGGTACTTGACGTCTCAGCTGATCACCCCTACCACGAAAAATTTGAAGTGCCCCCCCCCCCCCCCCCCCCGAGGTTTCAAGCCATGCCTGATAAAAAAGTGAACTAATGATCTAATCTAAATTGTTGATTAATTACAGATGATTATTGATAATTTATCAAGTAAATTATAGGCCGTACTTGAATACCTTTTATATATTCATATTTATATTCATATTTCATTTTTTAAAGATCTTGTTAATCCATTAATCGTTTATCTTTCAGACATAATTTACAGAATTACTTTATGTAATGTAGATCAAAAGTAATTGGCAATAAATAAATCTTTCATCCTTATAAATATCAAACAAATAATACACACATTTGTGTAATCAATTATGAGGTCAAATACTTGTGTATTGAGAATTAAATGCATATTAGAGTGTCTGTGTAATTATGTAAGACTGAGGTTGATAGGTAATGTGGTCAATTTGATTGGCAGTTTAGCCATTTTCTCGACTGGTATTTTTTGCAAATACCAATCCTTAACATGATATATCTGTTTAGAATTGTACTGAATCATTTTCTTATTAAAAATATTCTTATTAAATAATGCAAGTCATTCCTCTATAAATTGTTTGGACAGCATGAGTTTGAGTAATTACAATATTACCATGACCAACACCAATTTTTCACTTATTCAAAGTAAATAGGTTATTCTAAAATACTTTACCTACTACACTTGCACAAAGAGTTGTGTACTCATCTGAAAGTATAAAATATATATGAAGATGAAGAAAACATATTTTCATAATCAAAATTGAAATAATTCACAAGTTTTTCATGCCTAACTTGAGAAAGTTGGTTAACTTCACTAACCTTTCAAATATTTTTTTAAGATATATAGCAAGTTTTGTGTTCTTACTAGTTTTTTTTTGTTTTACTTCTCCATCTATTTTAAGAACTCTTTTTTAAAATATATAACATCAATATATAACATTAAAATAAAAATTGAAACAACACAGTCCATGTTGGCTTGCAATGTATCAAAACTACCACAAATCAATCAATCAAGTCATTGTATATCTAATAATGTTAGGATGAAAAAGACATTCAAAACTGTATACTGTAAATTCAGAAATTATTGTGTGCGTTCATTATTGCAATATTGTCATTTTAGACTTAAATGCAATCTTAATTTTTACGATTTTCAGAAAAATCCTGTTAAATTAATATAAAATATTTCAAAATGCAAATTTAAATTATTGCGGTTACGACTCAGTCGCATTTTTCGCAATAATAAAAACCTCGCATTAATTTCTGAATTTACAGTATTCACGATGCTTTTATTCTGTTGTAAATTTTAGCAATAATGAAAACATTACCAAAATTTCTAAATTTACAATACTTGTAGAACACTTTACCTGTTCCCTTTCTAGGACATGATTTACACGGGGATCCCCAAGCCTTTCCCAATGAACAACAGCAGGTAGATTTAAGGTAGTTTCCAAAGATAGGACTAGAACATAATCCTCTGCTGTACTCCATATAACATGATGATTGTCGTGTATCTGTCAAAAATAAATATATACATGTTTACATTAAAACTGAATTGATTAGCATTATTTAATATCTCTGTAAAATAACCTTTTCAATGGAAGGTTTTCTTTGTTCAAAGGTTTTTATAGTTTCTGTTAAATAACTGTTTCAATATAATAGCTATACTATTCATGCAGAATTTTGTCGTTTTTGGTTCTCTTCTTAAATTTGGTTACTTGAACTTTCAAAAACAAAAGCTAATATAAAAAAGAAGATGTGGTTTGATTGCCAATGAGACAACTATCCACAAAAGACCAAAATGACACAGACAATAACAACTATAGGTCACCGTACAGCCTTCAACAATGAGCGAAGCCCATACCACATAGTCAGCTTTAATAGGCCCGATAAGACAATGTAAAACAATTCAAAAAGAAAACGAAAAACAAATATGTAACACATAAACAAACGACAACCACTAAATTACTTCCATTGTTAATTATTTTTTCAAACATGCAGGACAGTTTATCAGTCCTCTAAAAAACATATTTGCATAGTGCCTCATGCTGAACTTGTAAGAACTGGCTGAGAAATTAAACATAAATCAAGAAAAATATTTCATCCTTTAAATTTAGTCTATAGTGAAGCAGTCCAGACCAAGGAAAAAACAAAAATCAAACTTGGCAGACAGATTTCGCATCTTATGATCATGATATTCAAGGTTCATGAAAATAAACTGGCACTGTAGAGTATATAATGTATAGTAATTGCGATACTTAAATAAGAAATGTACATAAACTCTTAATGTGGAGAAGATGTTTCTAAGTTTTAAAACTTGTGTCTGATCCTTTTGTCTTTTTGAACAATAAAATATGTAACTCTTAATTACAAATATTTCATAATAATTTGCTTAATAATTATTAGTAATAGTGATTTCAAACATGGTACACATTCGAAATAACCTACCTACACAATTACGCCCTGAAGAATCCAGAGAGAGCCCTGGTGGACAGGTACACCTGAATGATCCTCTAGTATTTGTACAGAATCCACCAACACATATATCAGGAAATAATTCACATTCATTGATGTCTGAAAAATATAAAGCAAATAAAGTTAATACAAAAGTTTATATTATAAGCATGAAAATAACAAATATTTGAATAAACCTAAAACAGATTGATGTTTCGATTATCTCTAACATGTTTCACATGCCAAACATTCATAGTCAATAGACCATGAAATCGAGTTGCAGCCAAATTATCTCCATGACAAGAGGCTGTCACAACGACAGCAAACCAGATTTATTAACATTTATTTGTATCCTGGCAATATCACAAGAACCATTACTGATGAATGATGAAAGTGAAAATCGTCAATATCACATTTGACCTCCATTTTGTCATCAGTATCAACATATTAAAATTTGAAAAGCTTAGATTGAATGGTTTATGAGTAAATGTAACGTGAATGGAAACGCCATTTTACGATCTTTCAAGAACCATAACTCCTGAACGGTAAAGGTTAAACAGATTCATTATTGAACTTGACCTCTATTTTGTCATCAGTAACAACATATAAAAATTTCAAAAGCTTTGGTTGAATGGTTCATGAGAAAATGCACGGACACGACTGGAAACACCATTTTTCAATCTTTCAAGAACCATAACTCCTGAACGGTAAAAGTCAAAATCGTCATAATTAAACTTGACCTCCATTTTAACATCAGTAACAACATATTAAAATTTGTGAGGCTTTAGAAGAACAGTTCATAGGTAAATACACAAACATGACTGGAAACTTCATTTTTCAATCTTTCAAGAACCATAACTCCTGAACAGTAAAAGTCAAAATCGCCATTATTGAACTTGACCTTCATTTAGTTGTCAGTAACAACATATTAAAATTTTAAAAGCTTTGGTTGAATGGTCCTCAGGAACAGACCACTCTTCTTTTGAGTCTGAGAAACAAAACTAGAGCTCTAAAGAGCCTGTGTCGCTCACCTTGGTATATGTGAATTAAACAAAGGAAGCAGACAGTTCATGACAAAATTGTGTTGAGGTGATTGTGATGTGTTTGTACATCTTACTTTACTGAAAATTCTTGCTGCTTACAATCATCTCTATCTATAATGAACTTGTCCGTGTATTTTCAGTGGAAAATGTTAGTAAAAATTTACAAATTTTATGGAAATTGTTAAAAATTGTTTATAAAGGACAATAACTTCTTAGGGGGTCAATTGAACATTTTGGTCATTTTGACTTATTTTTGAGTCTTAAATTGCTGTACATTATTGCTTTTTACAGTTTATCTCTATCTATAATAATATTCAAGATAATAACCCAAAACAGCAAAATTTCCTTAAAATTACCAATTTACGGGCAGCACTCTATTATAACAACAAGTTGTCCAATTCATCTTAAAATTTCAAGGCAGATAGATCTTGACCAGATAAACAATTTTACCCCTTGTCAGATTTGCTCTAAATGCTTTGGTTTTTTGAGTAATAACCAAAAACTGCATTTAACCACCATGTTCTATTTTTAGCCGTGGCAGCCATCTTGGTTGGTTGGCCGGGTCAAAAAACACAATTTTTAAACTAGATACATCAATGATGATTGTGGCCAAGTTTGGATTAATTTGGCCCAGTAGTTTCAGAGGAGAAGATTTTTGTAAAAGTTAACGCCGGACGAAGACTAACGATGGACGCCAAGTGATTAGAAAATTCACTTGGCCCTTCGGGCCCGGTGAGCTAATAAAAACAAGAAGTTTCAAGAATATCATAAATTACAAATAGTTTAACAAAGTTATTGAAGTATAAAAAACTTAATGTGAGACTAAACCTTAATGTTAACAGAATGTAGGATTACTGTCTTCTTTTGTCCACTTTCATCTGCTGGCTTGACAAAGATCTAATACAAACATACCTACGCAAGTGATTCCATCATCAGATTTAAATCCTTTTCTGCATTTCATATCCTCTAAAACAAATAAAACATGTACTACAGTTTAATATTGCAACATGATTACAAATCTTTTTTAAAATTAGATAAAGAAAAAAGAAATAAGAAATCTGGGATTTTGCTGTCTAACAATTAAACAATTTGCAAAAACTATACTAGCATTATGTCCATATGCATGTTCACCAAAATGTATGTGAAATTTAGTTTATCTATTCTTCAGTATGAATTACAAACAATTAAACAACATGTGAGTACGCTGGCGTTATATCATTCTACCAAATTTACAATACAAGTCGCAATGGCTTCTATGTGTTCTTATTTAACATTTTTTTCCATATGTCATATTTAATAGATTTTTCATGTTAAAAATTAAATTTGAGGGTTATTTAATGACTAAATCAGTTAAAATCTTGCACCAAAACCAATGGAAATGACTGAAGTACACATTTAAGTGTTTAAAAAGTGTCAAAATCTTTCATCAGATGAACCTTAAAATCGAAGCCAAAAGCGGCCCTTATGGGGCGTACTCCTTTGTTTTCCCCTCTAACAATACTGTTTGGAATTAAAAGTTTACTCAATTCTGAAACAGTATGTAGCTAAATTGTTGTTAAAATGAATATTTTGTATACCAGATCTTGGACATTCTTCACATGGACTTCCCCAAGCTTTTCCTATACTACCACAACACTCAGCTTTAGTTACAGGGGTCTTTATATCTTTCTCACATCTACCTCCTCTAACCTCCAACCAACAAGAGGCTCTTCTGTCATCTAGAGAAGACAAATATTAATATCATTCTGTCTTGTGTATACCAATATTAATTGGACATTTAATTGATTAACACTGGATATCATATGAATTCATTTATTTCTGTGTTCCAATTCATGGTGATTAAAGAAATAATGTTTTTTGAATATTTCATTTCATCTTTTCACAAAAGGTCTATATAAAAAGCCTATAGAGAATATATACTTCTTAGAACATTTATATTTGTGGTTCACCTGAAAATTGGTATAATAAACTTCTTCACTTTGACCTCCTCACTTCATACCTATTATTCCAGCATTGAAATAATTCATTTTCGATTTCAAAAACAAATATCATTCTTTTCAATCTTGTCAATCGAAATCATAAAACCAGGAATTCAGATAATATCCTATCAAATCATAAAACCAGGAATTCAGATAATATCCTATCAAATCATAAAACCAGGAATTCTGATAATATCCTATCAAATCATAAAACCAGGAATTCAGATAATATCCTATCAAATCATAAAACCAGGAATTCAGATAATATCCTATCAAATCATAAAACCAGGAATTCAGATAATATCCTATCAAATCATAAAACCAGGAATTCTGATAATATCCTATCAAATCATAATACTTCTGTAATGTCATGTTCTATGCTCAGGATTGACATGGGTGTCAATCTGTAGATACTGACAAATCTAACCTAGGATAAAATGAGCATATAGGACATCATGAAAGAATCATTTCTTATATTTTACCTATACATATTCTGCCAGTAGAGTCTAATCTCATCCCTGGATTAGTACAGTCACATTTAAAACTTCCTGGTGTGTTTGTACAGCGGGCGTCTATACATGGTTTACTCTCAACACATTCATTTATATCTGTAACAACACACAAACAACATAATTATAAAGAATGTCAATAGAAATCGTGTAAGATAATTACAATTTCAAAAACTTAGAATTAAATAGGTATCAAACATCGTAATAAATGTACAATTCAGAATTCAATTTGAGTCGTTGATAAATTATCTTTTAAGGAAATGTCATGTTTCTGATTGGCTTTCCCTAAAGGACTCAATAGGCACATGTGCTGAAATCATTGCTCAAATATATGGTACCCAATCTATGCTTAACATGTCAGAATCTATTATACGTAATAAACATTCATGCCTTAAAACAAAACATTTTAAAAATCCATAGTTTTATTCAGTTTTGGCAATTCTTTTTTTTTATCATACAAATTGTTTTTTGCTTTCAAATGCTCATTCCTTTTGTTGTTTTAAAACCCGTTACATTAATGATTATGATATAATTTCACATTGTTTGTTCTGGTACAAGAAATAACATTATATTCAGTAATATGTTCAGTACAATACCTTGACAAGAAGACCTGTCTGGATTAAATCTATACCCAGTAGGACAAGTGCAAGTGTAGCTTCCCTCTGTATTCCTACACTGTCCTCCAGTACAGAAATGGGGGTATGTTTGGCATTCATTAATATCTGAAATAATAAAGAAAGATTAAATAATTAGTTGATGGTAAACATTTTTTTTTATACTGTAAGTATAATGATTTAAACTGAACAGAGAATTTATCAATGGGACACATAATATTGTTATGTCCACATGCATTGTATGTTCTAAAGGCATAACCAGAGAACTGACAAAGAGATGTCAAACAAATTTTGCCATTGGTCTGTGTTTTGTGGTAATAGGCATAATGTACAAGTTTCATATAAACTTGGTTGAGGCAAATTAATGTTAAGAGAATGGAAACTAATTTTGGCACATTTGTAAGGACCAAAAAGGTAACCTCCCATTACAGCAGGGTCATAAAAAAATCGTCTGCATCAACACTATTCTGCATTTATATATAAATCTTATTCATTACATACTTTTATAGAATCTTGATGCAGTAAACTAGTGTACAATTTATATCTGTTAAGGTGGCTTGGGCCTTTTCAAAGTTTCTATCAGAAGTGACGTATTTTTTGTTATTTCATTCTTTACAGAAAGTGAATCAAATTGGTCGAAAAAAATAGGGGGTCATGGACCATTTAAGCTCAAAATTTTACTTTTAAACAGGTATGTAAAAGGGACCACTTTCAATAAAATGATAGGGGAAATAGAGGTGTTGACATATTTTAATCTGAATATCAAAAAAACTGAACTGTAGCTCTAAAGAATATGCAAATAAAAAACATAGGTCACCAATAAGGAAAAAAAAAATATTTTGCCTTAAAACCCAAATTTTGGTGGAAAAATGGGTGAAATGGGTGAAATGTCATTTAGACCCTTTAAATAATACGGATAATAACGAAAATATTCTATAAAACACATAACTACAATGATTAAACATTTCTAATCAATAAAAAAAATATTTTTTTTAAATATATATCGAATTTACGACAAATACTTTTGTAATTCATGCTTGAAATTATGCGCAGTCAATAGTCCAGAGACACCTTAATGCAAAACAAAGAAACCATCTAATGTTCTTGTATGTTCAAAGTTTATCAAGGGTATTTAGCTTTATCTTGTATGTTCAATTCAAAGTTAACAAGGGTATTTAGCTTTATCTTGTATGTTCAATTCAAAGTTAACAAGGGTATTTAGCTTTATCAAAATTTTCATGAAATTTGCATTTTATTTCACAATCAATTCAGTCGCTTTCATCTAAAATTTATTAGTCATATATAAGGGACTTTTCATTTAGAATTTTCCTTGAAGTTTGGTATTTTTTTTATCTTATTTTCATCTTAAATTCCTTGCAGCCTTTAATTTTCTGTCATGTCAATCAAGAGCCTATTAAACTAACATCATGCTAACTGTGATTAAGATCTTTTAAAAACTAATTCATTTCATTATATTCTTAAAATAAAAGTGTGTATACAAAAGTTGATGATTCTGTATGTTTAAGATAAAAATCTTCAATAAATATAATATAAATCAATTCTATTTTTATTTATAGAACATTTACATGAAAAGAAAAGTAAGTATGTTTATAAGATGAAAATCTAGAATATATATCAATTCTATTTTCATAACAAATATAACATGAAAAGAAAAGCATGTATTTTAAAGATGAAAATCTTCAATAATATCAATTCTATTTTAACTTCAAAGTTCAATTTGATTTTGTATATATCTATGATAATGATCTTGCCTAAACATCTTTTACAAGACTGGTCTACATGACTGAAATATTCATTTTATTCATAGTTATATGAAAAAAAAACCACAAAAAATATTGTGCACTGTGGGTATTCTAAAAGTGTGCACTTCAATTAAGGTTGATTCGATTAGACACAAAAAATATTACAGTTAAATTCCTTAAAATATAATTCTAAATTCTATATATAAGTAGTAAATCAGGAAAAAAAATATAAATGAGGTCTCAGTCACAGGACAAACTTTATTTCTATGAGCTGATAGAGAAAAAACTTTCAGCCAATCAAAAGACGTGTTAAATATAAAGTTAAATGTTTTGATAATAATCTTTCACTTGCCTTGACATCTTTTACCCGACTGGTCTACTTGATAACCAGGGTTACAGATACATCTATAAGACCCGTCTAAATTTTCACATGCTCCATTCTGGCATATCTCTGGATTCATGGCACATTCGTTTATATCTGTTAATTAAAAAATATGCATGTTGCATTGCTGATATAAACACACAAAAATGTAGTTAAAACCTAATATGAATAAATTAAATTTCAAACAGTACCGGAATTTTTTTTAGTGAGTATTCCTGATAAAGATTAATTCAGAAAAGTACTTCGGTAAAATGGATGTTGGTAGGATTTTAACAACCCAGGGGGTCAATAACCAGGAGTATTTTAACAATAACAAACAGATTATACTGGTATTTTTAAATGAAATAAATCTACTAGCAAGTGATTTTATTCATATTTGGTAGTTTACCTGTATCTGGCAGGGCATCACACAGTTGTTTATATTGTGGGGTTCCTGTCAGAGGACAAACTTCACATGCAGCACCCCATCTTTTATATAGAGCTGAACTGATATCTGTACAGCAACACATGGATCTTGTCATTGGCCGTGGAAGGGGCAAAATACACACACCTCTCTTCTTGTCTTGGTAACATATATCTGTCTTCACATCTGAAATTTGATAAATTCAGATTTAAATCATGAAATATAAATATGTAGAAAATATCAATTATTTAAATAAGGCTAAATAAATATAAGGCATGGTCTTCTTGATCTAACTGCATGATTTGAGATCTTTATGGAGTCCATTGCTAAAATATGCATGGATTTCTAGGGTAAAGTAATCAAAGAAGTTTGATGTTAAACGAAGTACAAATTTTCTGTATTCTTTTATGTTGACTTTGAATCAAATATCCAAGAATTGGTATCCACAAAAATAAATAAATCAAAATTACTTATTTTCAATATTGCAATGTTTATGCCTTTTTAAACTTATATTTATGAAATTGACAAAGGAAAAGAAGAGATCAATTCTTTCCCCTCCTTCATCTCAAATCAACATAAATTCATGTAATAGTTTTTATATCTATATAGCATGTGATTTTATACTATACCTAAGCAAGTTCTTCCATCAGTCTGTAGTTGGAAGCTCTCTGGACATTCACATCTAAAACTTCCTTGGTTATTTATACAGATTCCATTAACACAGGGATTTCTGTCACATTCATCTACATCTATAATATATTTAATCATTAAATAACACTGGTTTACATGTTGTAATTGTATAAACTTATTAGAAATCTTTAATCTTGTGATTTTTCAACTGTTTTCTGGCCTGTTATTTAGTGAATTCAGTGTTTTATCAACATTGATATTTGATGAACTATTGAATTAATATTGATATTTCATGAACCACAAGACAATTATATATGATTTCTATTTGGTTTTCTTAACTGTGTGTGCCAAAAGTATGCCAACATATAGATTTTCATCTTCATATTATCCTCTAACCCATGATTTCCAAAGTTTTGTTTTGTACAATACTTGAAATGCAATAATAGTGAATACCCCAAATGTTTTATTTTTTTTTATTTTGACACATTTTTGTATTGAGGTAAAATGAATAAAGAAGTCCTCTGTTTTGAGTTAATTTCATTCTTTGTAATAGCACTAGGCTATTGAAAGTAAATAAAGATATTTTGAAGAACTACCATTGGTAATTATGCAATTAATTTTTGTTTATTATGCAGATTTGTTTCTGGTTTTTTTTTATGTATAGATTTAATAATCATGATAATTATTTGGAAACAGCATTACCAACAAAATACCTGACAATATGTAGTATATACTTAGTTATTTACCAATGCACACTTTTCCATCAGGTGCAGCAACAAATCCTGGATTACAGATACACATGTAACCACCATTCATATTTACACATTTACCATGAGTGCACATCCCAGACTTGGCACACTCATTATAATCTATAAAACAAAGTATTTCTTATTAAAACATGTTCACCAATAATTAAGTTTCATGTGGACACCAAGTGTATGCAGTTGTCTTAGTTTAACTCTTATACCATGCTGTGACGGTTATATGACGGGAGCCTAACCACCGTTATTTGGCTCCAATGGCGTTCCATACTTTTAGAAGTCAACTTCATGATACTTATTTTAAAATTTATGCATGTTCCTTCAACCTGAGGCTTTTTGTTGTCATGGATCTCATGCATAAATTGCATTTTGAGCTCAATACAGACTTGGAAAATTAAAATCGGATAAAATTCAATTTTCTGGAGAGGTGGGGGTTCCATCCAGTGTCTTACACAGGATGTTCAGAGGCCTAAAACCTGCCAAAATAGTGCAAACCAGCAGGCAAATAACTACTATTTGTAATAATTATTGAAATATGCATAGGAAAAGACTACTTATGGTTTCAGGTCCAGTTGAAGCAAAAAATTTGTAAGGGTTCCGCGAAACCCAGTGTCTCGCCTACTTTTGCTGTAACTCCCAGGCTCAACAAAAATGAGGTAAACAATCAATAAAAATATTCCTCTTGATACTATCTTTGGATTGTAAGAAGCTTCTGTCCAAGTTTGGTGAAAATTTCAGGATAGTTTATGAATTGAATAAATGTTTGAAAAACTTTAACTGCAGACTGTATGTAAAATTAACTGGAAGAAAAACTAAGTCCATTAAGTAAAATACAGATACACAGGTACCAAATATTGACAAAATTTCCTTTCTAGATACTAGCTTTTGATCATAAACAAGCTTCTGTCCAAGTTTGGTACAAATTTAAAATAGTATAAGAAAGTAATTAAATTTAAAAAAAAATTAAACCACAGAGTGAATGTGTTGTTTCCTGGCAAAAACCCTAAGTCCATTTAAAAGTATAATACAGAAAAAATGTATTAATTTTTTTACAAAATTTACTTCTGGATACTATCTTATGATCATAAACAAGCTTCTGTCCAAGTTTGGTACAAACACAGAATAGTTGAAGAAAGTTATTAAAATTTTATAAAATTTAACCACAGAGTGAATGTAATGTTTCCCCGCAGAAATACTAACTTTGGGGCAAATTGACACTAAAAACACTTACCCAGACAGTATGCGCCATCAGGAGAAAGTTGGAAACCTCTATCACATATACATCTATAGGATCCTACAGTGTTCTCACACTGACCATTTATACATAGTTTACCATTTTCATTACATTCATCAATATCTGAAAATATAATAGCTTGGATCAAAATGCATGGGTTCAATTCAAATCATATAGATCAGGGTTAGGTAATATTTTACTCATTATGTTTGCATGTTTCATTGTTTCTAAGCAGAATATTTAGAGAACTCAGAATTGTTTTTGATTGAAAACTTTTACAGGGTCTATAATACCCATGCTATATGGTATTAAGTTTGCTCATTATTGAAGGCAATACTGTGACATCATAGAACTTGTCCTCAACCTTTTGTGAAAATAACTGTCTTAATGATAATTATAAAATATCTCCATATTCTTTTTATGAGACTTATATGACCTATAATTGCTAGCTTCTAGGTCCTTTTGTCACTAGAAAGAGTTGTATCACTGTTGATATTACTTCTTCTGATTTCTATTTATTGCTCATTCAAATTTCCATGTAGTCAATTTGTCTGCAAGAATATATATCAATTTACTCAAATGGGCATCTACCAAATATCTACAATAAAAATCTTACCATAACAGATCATTTGGTTGAGTGATTGTCTAAAGCCAGGGTTACATTCACATTTGTAACCACCATTCATATTTACACACCGACCATTAGGACACATCCTTGTTGTGGCACATTCATTCATGTCTAAAATAAACAAAAAAGAGAAATTTGTGTTTTAAAAAATTTGTAAGGGTTCCGCGGAACCCAATGTCTCGCCTATTTTGCTGAAATTAACAGGCTCAACAAAAATGAGGGGAAAAAAATAAAAATATTCTTCTTGATACTATCTTTTGATTGTAAGAAGCTTCTGTCCAAGTTTGGTAAAAATCCAGAATAGTTTATGAATCTAATAAATGTTTAAAAACTTTAACTGCAGACTGTATGTAATGTTAACTGGAAGAAAAACTAAGTCCATTTGTAAGTAAAATACAGATACACAGGTACAAAATGTTAACAAAATTTCCTTCTAAATACTAGCTTTTGATCATAAACAAGCTTCTATCTAAGTTTGGTACAAATTAAAAGTAGAATAAGAAAGTTATTATTTTTTTTTTAAATTTAACCACAGAGTAAATGTGTTATTTCTTGGCAGAAAATCTAAGTCCATTTAAAAGTAAAAGACGGTAAAAATGGATTTATTTTTTTTCAAAATTTACTTCTGTATGTTATCTTTTGATCATAAACAAGCTTCTGTCCATGTTTGGTACAAACCCAGGATAGTTTAAAAAAGTTATTAAAATTTTAAAAACTTTACCACAGAGTGAATGTAATGTTTCCCCGCAGTAAAAACTAAGTCAATTTATAAGTAAAATACGGAAAAAATGGAATTTTATTTTTACAAAATTAACTTCTGGATACTATCTTGTGATCATAAACAAGCTTCTGTCCAGGTTTGGAAGTAATCCAGTATAGTTTAAGAAAGTTATTAAAATTTCAAAAACTTTAACCACAGAGTGAATATTTGTGGACGCCGCCGCCAACGACACCGCCGACGACAGAATGTAGGATCGATTAGTCTTGTTTTTTCGACAAAAGTCGAAGACTCGACAAAAAGGACAGAAGTTCACAATAGGTCACTTTAATAAATCATAATTAGTTACTTATTTAAATATCATAAATTTATTAAATAATATTATTCTATTTGTATAATCAGTGTCTACATAATTATAGAAATTGTGGGAAAGAACCATATAACCAATATCCAGATCCTTTCTCCTCCAATTTCCCTAAGCAGAAATCTTTTTTTAATCAATCTTGTTCAGAAGTTTGATCTTACTTGTAATACAAAACCCTAGTCCACCACATATTCCTTATAGAATGAAAAAGTGATGTATAGACCCAATGGGTCGGGTGTACTTTATTGTTTTTGTAAAATATTTGTATTTTGTTAAACTGTTATAATATTATAATACCTGTGCAGTCCCTTCCATCCTTTGTTAGGACATAACCAGTGTTACAATCACATGTAAACCCTCCAGGTGTATTCCTACATCTACCATTCCTACATAGTCCTCTTCTTTCTTGACATTCATTGATGTCTATAAACATAAAATTTGTAATTAAAATTTTTATTTATTTGATTTACAAGCCAATTAAAAAATATACAATACACATTTTTATAAATAATTTGCAATATTTTTTCTATTGATTGAAGTTATGACTGGTGTAACTCTGATTGATTGGTGTTAAATGGCACTTTCAACATGGCGGTAATTTTTTGTTGGTGGTGGATCTAGAGTGCCTGGAAAGATCCACAGACTTTCACCAACATTGTAACAGGGGAGATAATATTACTTATAACTTAAGAATCTAGGTATCAGATCCTGTTTCGTACCATCATGTTAAAACAATACCTGGAGATTTTTTTAGGAAGACTCAGAACCTTTTTTTACACAAGGAACTTATCCTACTGCAGAATAATAGGGAAAAGTATCTCTTTTTGGAACTGATAGGAAATAAACAGCTGGGCCATGAGCGCATGATACGCCCGACGTGTGTGGAAGTTTTATGCAACAATCATAAATAGTTTCTGAGAAAGTTTTAAGCAATAACCATATATTGTTTTTGAGACACGGCGGGACATGTGAAACCCCCAACCCCGTTAAAAACTAAATATCACTAAAATAAAATTTTGAAAAACAAAAAAGTATACAGATCTTTAGATTAATATAACAAAGAATTGTGTAAAGTTTTAAGCAATAATCATAAATTATTTTTGAGATACAGCGCGACATGTAAAAAAAACCTCCCCTGTTTAACAAAATACTCAATAACTCCATAATAAAGTTTTAAAACATCACCAAAAAAGTATACAGATCTTTAAATTAATATAACAAAGAAGTGTGTAAAGTTTTAAGCAATAATCATAAATTGTTTTTGAGATACGGCACAACATGTAATAAAAACCTTCCCCTTTTTTACAAAATACTCAATAACTCAAAAATGAAATTTTGAATCATCACCAAAAAGTATACAGATCTTAAGATTAATATAACAAAGACATGTGTAAAGTTTTAAGCAATAATCATAAATTGTTTTTGAGTTATGGTGCGACATGTAAAAAAAACCCTCCCCCTTTTTTACAAAATACTCAATAACTCAAAAACAAAATTTTGAATCATCACCAAAAAGTAAACAGATATTTAGATTAATATAACTAAGAAGTGTTTAAAGTTTTAAGCCATAATCAAGAATCGTTTTTGAGATACGGTGTGACATGTGTTTTAGTTACAAAGTGCCGTAACTCAAAAAGTTTAAATTTTATTTTCACCAAAAAGTATACAGATCATTTGACCATCATTAGAAACAATTATGTTAAGTTTCATGAAATTTGGATAAGTCGTTCACAAGTTACGGTGCGACATGTTTATGCCAGACAGACGGACAGACAGACGGACAGACAGACGGACGGATGGACACTGGACATTTGTATACCATAATACGTCCCGTCAAAATTTTGACGGGCGTATAAAAATGGTTAGACTGAAAAGAGAAGTGCTTAAAATTGAGAAAGGAAATTTGGAATGTGTCAAAGCGACAACAACCCGACTATTAAAGCAGACAACAGCTGAAGGCCACCAATGGTGCTGGTTTGCTCGCAGCACAATATGTTTGGTTTATACAAAACTCTAGTATATATGCATGATATCTGTCCATATATGTCCTGCTAAATCAGATCACATCAATTAAGTGAAGGATAAATTTACCTGTACACCTATGGGCTGCTGAATCTGGTCACATCAATTAAGTTAAGGATAACTTTACCTGAACACCTATGTCCTGCTGAATCTGGTCACATCAATTAAGTTAAGGATAAATTTACCTGAACACCTATGTCCTGCTGAATCTGGTCAAATCAATTAAGTTAACCCTTTCCTCCATAATGACGCTTTTTGACGCCACCCCCTTTACTCCATAATGACGCCTGTTGACGCCTGTGTAGTACCTCAGTTGAAACACATTGACCTCTATATGTCTGCATCAGACTAAACAAAATGTGCATCCGATATGAAAAGGATATTCATGAGAATATATGATTTCAATTTCAATGAGGAAATATTCATTTTCAAAATGCATTAATACTTTAAATCTAGTATGTAAGAAAATAAATCCATGGAGGAAAGGGTTAAAATTTACCTAAACACCTATGTCCTGCTGAATCTTGTCACATCAGTTAAGTTAATTATAAATTTACCTATACACCTATGTCCTGTTGAATCTGGTCTGTATCCATCACTACAATCACATCAATTAAGTTAAGGATAAATATACCTGTACACCTATGTACTGCTGAATCTGGTCAAATCAATTAAGTTAAGAATAAATTTACCTATACACCTATGTCCTGCTGAATCTGGTCTGTATCCATTGTTACAATCACATCTGAACCCATCTGGTGTATCTACACACACTCCATTGTCACATAGGTTCAATAATATCCTACATTCATTTACTGATTTTGTACTGTTAATGTTTTCTCCTAATGTGCATAACTCCTGGTATCCAGCTGAAATATTTCAAAAGGCAAGTTAAATTCTATAAGAAACAGGTCTATATTACTACTCACCAGGGGTATATTGGTATCCAGCTAAAATATTTTAAAAGGCAAGTTTAATTCTATGAGAAGTATTCATCAATATATTGATTGGTTGATTGTTGCTTGCTTAACGTCCAGTGGCAAATATTTCATGCCTATTCAGGACGAGAACAAGTTCACAATAAATAAAACTAGAGGCTCTAAAGAGCCTGTGTCGCTCACCTTGGTCTATGTGAAATTCAGAATATTTTACAATGGACATGCACAGATGGATTCATGACAAAATTGTGTTTTGGTGATGGTGATATGTTTGTAGATCTTACTTTACCAAATATTCTTGCTGCTTTAAATTATCTCTATCTATAATAGTAGTTTCTTTGGAAAATGTTATTGAAAATGAAAATTGTTAAAAATTGACTATGAAGGGCAATAACTCCTTAGGAGGTCAATTGACCATTTTGGTCATATTGACTTATTTGTAAATCTTACTCAGCTGAACAATATTGCTGTTTAGAGTTTATCTCTATCTATAATAATATTCAAGATATTAACCAAAAACAGCAAAATTTCCTTAAAATTACCAATTCAAGGGTAGCAACCTAACAACGGGTTGTCTGATTCATCTGAAAAATTTAGAGCAAATAGATCTTGACCTGAATAACAATTTTACCTCTTTTCAGATTTGCTCTAAATGCTTCGGTTTTTGAGTTATAAGCCAAAACTTCACTTTACCCCTATGTTCTATTTTTAGCCATGGCGTCCATCTTGGATGGTTGGCCTGGTCATCAGACACATTTTACAAACTAGATACCCCAATGATGATTGTGGCCAAGTTTGGTTAAATTTGGCCCAGTAGTTTCAGAGGAGAAGATTTTTCTAAAAGATTACTAAGATCTACGAAAAATGGTTAAAAATTGACTATAAAGGGCAATAACTCCTAAAGGGGTCAACTGACCATTTCGGTCAAGTTGATTTATTTGTAAATCTTTCTTTGCTGAACATTATTGATGTTTTCAGTTTATCTCTATCTATAATAATATTCACGATAATTAACCAAAAACAGCAAAATTTCCTTAAAATTACCAATTCAGGGGCAGCAACCTAACAACGGGTTGTCCGATTCATCTGAAAATTTCAGGGCAAGTAGATCTTGACCTGAATAACAATTTTACCTCATGTCAGATTTGCTCTAAATGCTTTGGTTTTTGAGTTATAAGCCAAAAACTGCATTTTACCCCTATGTTCTATTATTAGCCATAGCGGCCATCTTGGATGGTTGGCCCTGTCGTCATACACATTTTTTAAACTAGATACCCCAATGATGATTGTGGCCAAGTTTGGTTAAATTTGGCCCAGTAGTTTCAGAGGAGAAGATTTTTGTAAAAGTTAACGACGACAGACGACTGACGACGACGACGGACGACGGACGCCAAGTGATGAGAAAAGCTCGCTTGGCCCTTCGGGCCAGGTGAGCTAAAAAAGGTTAAAAATTGACTATAAAGGGCAATAACTCCTTAAGTGGTCAACTGACCATTTTGGTCATGTTGACTTATTTGTAGATCTTTCTTTGCTGAACATTATTGCTGTTTACAGTTTATCTCTATCTATAATAATATTCAAGATAATAACCAAAAACAGCAAAATTTCCTTAAAATTACTAATTCAGGGGCAGCAACCTAACAACCGATTATCTGATTGATCTGAAAATTGCAGGGCAGATTGATCTTGACCTGATAAACAAGTTTACCCCATGTCAGAATTGCCCTTAATGCTTTGGTTTTTGAGTTATAAGCCAAAAACTGCATTTTACCCCTATGTTCTACTTTTAGCCATGGCGGCCATCTTGGTTGGTTGGCTGGGTCACTGGACACATTTTTTAAACTAGATACCCCAATGATGATTCTGGCGAAGATTGGTTAAATTTGGCCCAGTAGTTTCAGGAGAAGATTTTTGTAAAAGTTAACGCAGGACGACGACGGACGAAGACAGACGACGCCGGACGCCAAGTGATGAGAAAAGCTCACTTGGCCCTTTGGGCCAGGTGAGCTAAAAATAAGTAGGTTGTCAGGATAGAGGCCATTTGGGATGATGGTCGAGGAAATTTGGACTGCCACTGGAAAATGAGATTATATTGGATAGAAACAGAAATTTTGCCTTGCAACAGGCCACCTACGGGCCCTCAAACAGTTGTTGCAAGGGTTCTTAAAGTGCAAAGAGGTGTGGCACTCTCTTTACATGAGACATCGGATTTAACGTCCCCATTCTGACAGGACGTGACTGCAAACTTAATACATCAGCCAAACGGACGCCCCAATTCGGCAAGCATTTTACTGCCGGTCAGGAGAAGACCAAGTGACCATATTTCTATTCCCCAGTCACCCTTGGGGGGGGGGGGGGGGGGGGTTTATTCCTCAATATAAGAAAGTCAGATGAAAAAAAATAATGATTTAATACAAGTGTAACTGTTTATGACACACACCTATGGGTTTATCTGTTTTTTCTATCACTTACACACTTTAGTAGCTCAAACTCAGATTACACAAACAGTGCAGATTTATTGAACAGGATTAAAACTGTTATACAAATCAAAATTGTGGACAGGTAAGTTTTAGAAACTAATAAAATATAATAACATTGCTAATTATAAAAAAATAATCATATTGTAATAAAGGAGCGTAACCCATTCTGACAAACAGTATTTAAGTTCAAGTTAAAATCAGTTAATGAAAGCTAGGAAGAGGAATCTCTCAATCAGTCAAAAGATACACATATCAAATCTACAAGGTCTACTGGGTTTTACTTACGAGTTCCTGATGGTGGACATTGCATACACTGTTCAGAATCTCCCCAGCCTCTCCCAGCCCGACAACAACAGTCAGCTAAAGATAACAAACTGGACATTCTATCAGTACATCTGGAACCAGAGACTCTGCCAAAACAATACTTTCTCAGGATAGCTGGATAAGAAATATATACAAATTAATCATTTAGGTTCTTTAGGTCACATAGTCTTACAGGTGTTTAGGTAAAATAAAATCAACTGCTTTTAAATCCTTGGATTTGAGTATTCCTGGCAAAGGTTATTTTAGAAGAGCGCTTTTGAAAAACAAAATTAATACATTGTAGTTATTTCAATTGTAATTTCTTTAAAATTAGTACTTTGAAATTACTCTACATAAATTTAATCACTATTGCAAGTAGCTTAAATATTGTGTTAACAAAGAAAGTGTCATTTGGATTTCACAGCAAAACATTTTTTAAGGAACATTTTGCATTAGATACTATCTTAAATCTAAAGAAAACCTGAAGTAGTAAAGCCTCATAGCTTCCTGCAAGCCAGATGATACATAAAGTATTACACAAATGTTGATTTATTTTCCTTACCAAGACATTGAGTTCTATCAGCTGTCAACTCAAACCCAGGATTACATCTACAGAAGTAGCTACCCTCTGTATTGATACACTGGCCATTCGTACAAGCATTGGGATTTTGTTGGCATTCATTTAAATCTAAAATAAAAGAAAACATACAGTAAAGTGGGTATGCCACATTAAGGTAATCAATCACAAGATCTACATCACCCCAGGCCAGTAAAAACATTTATGCTATAACTTAATCTGTGTTT
This sequence comes from Mytilus trossulus, assembly GCF_036588685.1. Classification (NCBI taxonomy): domain Eukaryota; kingdom Metazoa; phylum Mollusca; class Bivalvia; order Mytilida; family Mytilidae; genus Mytilus; species Mytilus trossulus. The sequence goes on from NC_086376.1 coordinate 88,139,299, forward strand.
GGTGGTAAAAAGCATTGTCTTAACATTTGATGGAGGCAAAGTTAAGAAAGAGGGATGAAATAGCAAATTCAGCAATTTTTCCATTCATAAAGGGACCTAACTCATGATTGGTGAACATGACATCCCCCTAATTTGAACTTGATTTGTGTTTGGGGGTTATATTAGCCTTGTGTTCATAACATTTGGTTGAGACATACTAAATTAAGAGAATAAAAAAACAATATACTGACAAAATAAGAACTGAAGGACATGAGCATACCTTAATGCCCCATTGCCTAGTGGCAAGGGATAATAATTATGCAAGTTATGAGTGTATCTGACCTTACCTTCACATTTTTTGGTTATTGGATTCTCCCGCTGACCTTCTCTACACTGACATAAGTAGGACCCCATTGTATTGACACACTTTCCTCCGATACACAAACCAGGTATAGCTTTACATTCATCTATATCTGAAAAAAATAACAATGAATACACATAATTTTACCTTTTTATAAGTAGATAGTTACAGTTTATGTAATTAATAATTCTTAACCAATGCTTTCATTGTTTTCTCTAGATGGTTTGCATAATACAGTTTTGACTGGATCAATACATTAATATCAAGTTTACAGTTTTCGAGACTGTTACTGGTACTTTAAAATATATTTGAGTATTTTTTTTCACTTCATGCAATAATAAACACCTGCCCCTAGAACTCACAATATGCCCTTATTGTGCATATTGAAATTGCTGCATGGATGGACATTCTGGTATATCATAGGACTTTAAACTCATATTTTTGGATATGCTATTTACACTAAACAATCCATACCTTGGCAAGTTTTAGTCTGATGATTTGGCAGGAATCCCTTTCTACAGATTGTAGGCCCTGTGGGACATTGTTCACAAGGATTGCCCCATGCCTTTCCTACAGTGGCACAACATAACAGTTTGGTACATACAACCCCTGTCAGCTGACCCCTGCACATGTCATCTGACAACTCCGTAAAACATGGTCCAGTTCTGTAGTCTAAAAATAGATTTTAAAGCAGGATTCACAGTACATGTACTAAGTAGAATAGTGGATCTAGATATTTATTTCTTCTAAAGAATCTGTCACAAAAGTTTTCATGATACCCAAACAGACAAATATTTACCAATATATATAATTAATGGTACTCTTTTGAAGATTATAAAAAGAAGTACCTGATTCTTGACAACAATAAATACATCAGGTATTGTCAAAAACAAAGTTACCAAAAATAGTGCCCATATCTTTCATTGGAAAAAACAATTAGAATTTGCTAGACCAGTTCTATTGTCATCAGCATTACAAATCTTTTATATGTATATTTTATTTTAATCAAAAAAACAAAAACAAAACAAAAATCATGCAATGTTTCAAATATTAAATTCCTTAAATACACTAAAAAATAGCCCAAAAATTACTGATTTGACCTTGATGTTATCAGTCAAGGTCAGGTCATCTGGATTAGTTTGCAACACTTCATCATGATGTAATGTACAAAATAGGGAAATGTCAAAAGCCTTACAATGCCTTACTAAAGAGATAAAATTTCTGATCCTGCCCTACCACTCTGACAACCTTTTTTTTTTAGATCAAAAGTGAAGGTGTGAAGTGACCTGCTTGGTACAATTAAGACACCTGATCTTGAACAAGGCAAATTTCCCGTTACATCACCAAAAAAGACCAAAAACGTAGGTCTGTACAAAAAATATCCCATAATAATTATTTGACATTTTAGTTAAAGTCTTATCTTTTTATACTGTCTCATGATAAAATGGGCTAGAAATTAAAAAAAAAAGATAAAAAATCTTTTCAATTGATTCTGCTTAATGAAAATTTAAGCAAATGAAAGGAAGATATACTTTATAAATTTGTTCCTCCTTTACACAATAAAGAGGCCCACTCAGTCTTTTAATGACACTAACAATGTCATAATACATTATTTTTCAACTGTATTGTATGTTTTTAAAAGAATTCTTCCAAATGCTACTTCAACAACTTAAATTCACATATTATATTATTTGTATTTGCATTAAAGTTTAAAAGTCATAAAAATATTTGACTTTTTTAGTGAATTATTTCTAACACCGTGTACACATTAAACAAGTGGTCATTATATAAAAGCATTTTAATACCAGGGTTATAAGTTTCATTCAATATAATCCAATTTGTCTTCAGAAAATATTTTTACTGTTTTAAATCCAGAATCAATATCAAATAAACAATAATAAAGTTCAAACTTCAACAATATTATGAAACAGGTTCATTCAAATCTCTCCATCTGAAATACAAGTAGTTTGAACACCTGTAGAATTTGTTATATATATTAATAATAATGTGACTTACATTTTGTACTTTGTATTTTTACCTTATAATTTTGTTGTTTACATACCAAAATTTATTTGTAATGCAGTAATTGTACAAGATATCTGTAAAACCACAATTGTGCCAGTTATTATACAGACTAACATATAATACTGTGCAGAACAGCTGTTTACAAAATTTAACAAGACACAACTTGAAAGGGATGGAGTGCAATCAAAACAATTTATCAATCATCACTGATTATACCAGATGATATAAAGAGCCCTTGTTGCTCATCTTGGTCTACATGTATGTGCATTTTACCTTTTTTACAGTTTTTCAACCAAAGACTTTTCTAAAAATACCAAAATTGGGGAAAATATAATTAAAGGGCAATAACTCCTATAAAGAGTCAATTTGGATTATCTTGAGACTTGACATTTTTTAGATCTTGTCCTGCTTTTAAATTGTTTGATCGATTTGTGTTAATGCCACATTGGCCATCTCATGGGTGTCAGTTTTAATTAATAGAGAAAGCAGGAGTGCCTGGAGAAAACCATTGACTCTCTGCAGGAATGCTGACAATCCCAGTCAATTCAGATTGCAGTAAAACAAATCTGCCTTATATGAGTTTCAAACTCACAATCTAAGCGTTGACAGGCTAGTGGATGTAGTAGTTGAACTACTTTGAACACTCTGCAACATGTGCAACAAAGGGCCCTCCTGCTTTTAAAAGTTTCTATTTGTCTTATTATTTCAAGATAATAGACATAATTCAGTAAATTCACCCCCCAAAAATCATTATTTTACCACAAATATTTTTCTTAATGACTTGTGGATGGTCTCAGGGGTTACATTCTTTAAATGTACATCCCTGATTAACAACTACTGTAATAAATTTATTTTCAGTGGACAGTAAAAAAAGGCATATGTAAAGATTGGAAGCCATTGGGTGTCAGAGATTTTGAACTACATGTACTAATAAAATAAAACCTATGTTTTATTTGGACAATAATAGAAGCATATAAGGTGTTTAAATACAGTTAAATGTATTAAATACACACATGAGGGTGTTAGCCCAATTGGGTGTTCCTAATTTAAATAAAGATTATATAGCTTACGCAACAGGATAAGTTACAATAGTTTAGGAGGGGGTCTTTCAGCAATTTTAAATTTGATCTTATTTTATGGTAAAGCATGACAAATGCCAAATATTGAATAACATTTAATGACACCTTAGTGTAAGAATATCTACATTTGTCTCATATTCAATTAACTATGCATACTTTTACTATAAGGTAGCAATAAACATCATCTATAATCTGTTCTAACAAGATAAAACACAACTAGGTGTCAAAAATGTCAAAATAACTATAAATCAGGGTTAAAAGCAACATTCCTGCCAATTAAATAAACAAATAGTTGAGTATATTTGTTATCTTTGTATCCATCTTTTCAAATAGTTATTTTCTGACACTTCCCTTGTTCATGTTGTTACTGACATTTTTTGTCTGCATACCATTTTATTGCCAATTCCAATATAAACAGACACTAGTCACTCCTACTTATAAGTGTAAACACAAGATCTCTATGTAAATTTCAACAAAAAATTGAAACATCTTGACTATTTACATGGACGTATACAGTTGATATTAATGCATTTTATATCAGACATGTATGACCACTGAGAGAGCCAAGGGAATCAATCTGTAAAAGCGTTTTGTAATTGTTTATATATTAGATATTATATTATCAAAAATACCTCATGAAAGTAGCTCAAGTATGAAATGCAAGCTACATGTATGGTGAAACAAATATTGCACTGTGTTGTGCTATATGACATTGTGGGGAGGTAAAAAAATCACTAAATGTATGTTAACTATCGTACCATATTACTAAACATCATAATGCGATTCTAAGATATGCAATGATACACAATTATTTTTTATACTCATACATGTTATGATGTATGTAAAATGAAATGGTGAATGTCCATTTGTTTGTACTTGAAATATTATGATATTTTCTCAGAAATGCATCAAAGTTTTTTTATCAACCCACAACTCATTCTGAGTACAATGATTACTGTGTACATATTGGATGTTTTATTGTGCAAATATTTGTAAATCAAATAATTCTTTTACATTTGTATGCATAATATTTCAAAATAAACTTGATTCTGTGTAGTTCTACATGTTTATATATGCAATAGGGTGATTTTTTTTTAAAGACATTTCTAACAATTGTTATAATTTTAAATAAATCTTCTAAATTTTTATGGCTCTTGACCCAAGAAAATGTTACTCTTATGGAAAAACTGGGCTATTATATTTGAGACTGTTTTGAATTAAGGAGATCAGGTATGAACACTGACACTAAGTCAAGTAAATAATTTGAGAATAAATACATATATATAATGTTATTTTATTATTCTTTTATTCACAATATATATGTGGTTTTTAGCTTGATTCGGACCAATGCTTGTATTCCAAATTTATATGTATATGCCTCTATCATTGTTGTTGTTACCAATATGTAAATCAAATCTGATTTTATGCCCTTTACGGGCCCTGTAATTTGGGAAATAAAAATATTCTATTCTATTCTATACAATACAACTTACCAATTTCACATCTTTTCCCTGAATATCCATAAGAACATGCACACCTGTTGTTTCCCAAACATTTTCCTCCATTCATACAGCCAGGACTACAGTTCTCTGAAACATAAAAGATAAATAAATTATTATGTTGGTAGATTTACACAAACTGGAGAAAATACTAATTAGAGTTAAATTTAAACCACAAGATACATGTATCTTTCATGATAAGTGACTGATAAGCTTTCAAAGGTCAAATAATTCTATGATAGAAGAATTTCCTTTCTTTCATCAGGAGCCCTTCTGATATTATGAAATCTAACATTCTAAAAGACAAAAGGGCTAAAGATAAAAATAAAATAAAACTACATGTATGACCAAATTTAAAGGAGGTTTAAAAAGAATATTATGTCAAACCATCTAACCCAAGGTCACATGCATTATCATGATTATTGTAATGTGTATATGTATTGTTGGCAGATCTCATTAGTGATGTAATGTTTTCTTGTATTTATATATCTAATTAGCAAATAATGATAATTATCAACTGACTGCTAAACAATTGTGCATGACACAAATCAATTTCAGAGGTAGCAGAGAGAAGATACATTTGTGAATGGAATATTATCAACACAATACTTTAAACTTACTAAAATATAGTTCTCCTTTATTTTTTTAAAGACTTTGATGTTTAGTTTGAGCATATATTTTTTCATTGTCTTAATTGTTTGTAAGTGAACTATATATTTGTCTTAGCTTTTTTTGTTATTTAGATGCCTGTTGTATGCCAATCTTGACATTATCAGTGGCGGTTCCAGGTGTTGGAACCCCCCCCCCCCCCTTTTTTTTTGGACGACCAATGCATTTGAATGGGGACATTTAGTTGGACCCCCCCATTTTTTCCCCGGGTTGGAAACCCCCTGTTTAAAATGGCTAAATCCGCCCCTGCATTATGCAAATTGTCATAGACTAGATCACATTCTGTAATAAATCTACGCTTAGGGCTCTATGAACAGCTTCATTCCTGCTGGTGGTGTCATATAATTTCATACTGGGCTTTCTTTCGAGTTTTGACCGGTTATCAGGAAAATAATTGTGTTTTCAGGTCTGTTAATGTTTATAAAGTTTAAGACGAAAATGATTGAATCATTGTGGAAATTTGTATAAAACATACAGATAGTCTGAGTTTCACATGTTTGCTCAAACCACGAAAATGGCACAAATCTTACAAAACAGTTGTTGACAAATCTTCCCGCCAAAATTAATATGCTTTCAGAAGAAATTCATCCGGAACGATTGTGTGTAAAATCCGTAAATGTAATCTTGGATATCAAAGCTTCAATATACTGAAGATTATGAATAAATATATTAATAATTTAGCTTTATTTAGAGTACGGCATAGTTTCAAACAAGGACGATATATGCTCTTATGAGTTTTAAACCGACATAAGAATACATGTTTTTTCTTAAGTTTCTTAAAAAAATGTAAAACAACAAAGTTACCGAACACCGAGGAAATTCAAAACAGAAAGTCTGTATAATCAAATGGCAAAATCAAAAGCTCAAACAACTCAAACGAATGGATAACAACTGTTATATTCCTTACTGGTACAACTTGAACATTTTCAATATGTATAGAAAATGGGGGGTTAAACCAGTTGTCAGTATACTGACCGTGGCTTTATAGACGGGAGGTCTTTATAGTCACTCATAATGGATATCATAAAAACAGACTAACCAGTAAAAGTAATACTCATAAAGAAAAAGAAAAGATTGCTATGACACGTTATCAAGATGATAAACAAAGACGGTACCCAGAATCAGGCTATATGTACTTCAAGAGCATCGTGTATTATTCAGTTGTGAAGTTGATACGGAATATAACAAAACAACACAAATTAAGTTCTTTATACATGTTTCTATAAGTATTTTTTTTTAGGAAGGGACAAGACGTTTTATGACATCCCCCTGGTTCATCATTGTGTGACTTTCTACTCAGACGTTTTATAAAGTCTGAGTTGACATCCCCCCTGGTTCATCATTGTGTGACTTTCTACTCAGACGTTTTATAAAGTCTGAGTTGACATCCCCACTGGTTCATCATTGTGTGACTTTCTACTCAGACGTTTTATAAAGTCTGAGTTGACATCCCCCCTGGTTCATCATTGTGTGACTTTCTACTCAGACGTTTTATAAAGTCTGGGTTGACATCCCCCTGGTTCATCATTGTGTGACTTTCTACTCAGACGTTTTATAAAGTCTGAGTTGACATCCCCCCTGGTTCATCATTGTGTGACTTTCTACTCAGACGTTTTATAAAGTCTGAGTTGACATCCCCCCTGGTTCATCATTGTGTGACTTTCTACTCAGACGTTTCATAAAGTCTGAGTTGACATCCCCCTGGTTCATCATTGTGTGACTTTCTACTCAGACGTTTTATAAAGTCTGAGTTGACATCCCCCTGGTTCATCATTGTGTGACTTTCTACTCAGACGTTTTATAAAGTCTGAGTTAACATCCCCACTGGTTCATCATTGTGTGACTTTCTACTCAGACGTTTTATAAAGTCTGAGTTGACATCCCCCTGGTTCATCATTGTGTGACTTTCTACTCAGACGTTTTATAAAGTCTGAGTTAACATCCCCACTGGTTCATCATTGTGTGACTTTCTACTCAGACGTTTTATAAAGTCTGAGTTGACATCCCCCCTGGTTCATCATTGTGTGACTTTCTACTCAGACGTTTTATAAAGTCTGAGTTGACATCCCCCCTGGTTCATCATTGTGTGACTTTCTATCCAGACGTTTTATAAAATCTGAGTTGACATCCCCCCTGGTTCATCATTGTGTGACTTTCTACTCAGACGTTTTATAAAGTCTGAGTTAACATCCCCACTGGTTCATCATTGTGTGACTTTCTACTCAGACGTTTTATAAAGTCTGAGTTGACATCCCCCTGGTTCATCATTGTGTGACTTTCTACTCAGACGTTTTATAAAGTCTGAGTTAACATCCCCACTGGTTCATCATTGTGTGACTTTCTACTCAGACGTTTTATAAAGTCTGAGTTGACATCCCCACTGGTTCATCGTTGTGTGACTTTCTACTCAGACGTTTTATAAAGTCTGAGTTGACATCCCCACTGGTTCATCGTTGTGTGACTTTCTACTCAGACGTTTTATAAAGTCTGAGTTGACATCCCTCTTGGTTCATCATTGTGTGACTTTCTACTCAGACATTTTATAAAGTCTGAGTTGACATCCCCCCTGGTTCATCATTGTGTGACTTTCTACTCAGACGTTTTATAAAGTCTGGGTTGACATCCCCCTGGTTCATCATTGTGTGACTTTCTACTCAGACGTTTTATAAAGTCTGAGTTGACATCCCCACTGGTTCATCGTTGTGTGACTTTCTACTCAGACGTTTTATAAAGTCTGAGTTGACATCCCTCTTGGTTCATCATTGTGTGACTTTCTACTCAGACGTTTTATAAAGTCTGAGTTGACATCCCCCTGGTTCATCATTGTGTGACTTTCTACTCAGACGTTTCATAAAGTCTGAGTTGACATCCCCCTGGTTCATCATTGTGTGACTTTCTACTCAGACGTTTTATAAAGTCTGAGTTGACATCCCCACTGGTTCATCGTTGTGTGACTTTCTACTCAGACGTTTTATAAAGTCTGAGTTGACATCCCTCTTGGTTCATCATTGTGTGACTTTCTACTCAGACGTTTTATAAAGTCTGAGTTGACATCCCCCTGGTTCATCATTGTGTGACTTTCTACTCAGACGTTTTATAAAGTCTGAGTTGACATCCCCCTGGTTCATCATTGTGTGACTTTCTACTCAGACGTTTTATAAAGTCTGAGTTGACATCCCCCCTGGTTCATCATTGTGTGACTTTCTACTCAGACGTTTTATAAAGTCTGAGTTGACATCCCCCCTGGTTCATCATTGTGTGACTTTCTACTCAGACGTTTTATAAAGTCTGAGTTGACATCCCCCCTGGTTCATCATTGTGTGACTTTCTACTCAGACGTTTTATAAAGTCTGAGTTAACATCCCCACTGGTTCATCGTTGTGTAACTTTCTACTCAGACGTTTTATAAAGTCTGAGTTGACATCCCCCCTGGTTCATCATTGTCACGGTGACTTTCTACTCAGACGTTTTATAAAGTCTGAGTAGCAGATTCGCGCTCTTGAATACTGAATAAGTTTGGAAATATATATCCCATATATACAGAAAAAGTTGGGATATTCAGTGCTACTAATGTGGTTGAAAATGATAATTTCAAAATAAAAATCGTCTTGTTTGTCAAAGAATCTGGTACTGAGATGACAGCGTATGTTAAATTCGAGATATAAGTTTACAGATGAGGCGGAGTAAACATTGGCCGTTGTTTCTTTAATTTCGAGTTCTGAGGGATCCAATCAGAAAAGTTTGGTTTGTTAATGGAAATAACATCATCAAATATATCTGAATTTGAAATTAAATGATCTGGCTTCTTTGATCTTATTGTATTTGGCAAGTGTCTGAAGGAACTCCGACTCGAATGAAAATATGAAGAAAGTAAGGTAATAATATTAATTTTTTTTAACCATAAACGTGTGTAGACTTCTCGGAAAAATATCTATGGAAAACGGATGTTCATATGTAATTTTACCAATATCTTAAACAAATAATGGCCATATACTTACGTGTTAGAGGACAGTTTTGAGACATCTGACCATTTTGACAGTAACATCGATTAGGTTGTACACATCTACCACCATTACAACTTTGTGTACACGTAGCTAAATATGGAAGAAATAAAAATACATGTTTTATAATTAACTAAAATTAATAATTATTATAATCAATAACTGTTGTTTTTATCAAGATTGTAAAGAGCCACTTAATTTTTTGTCACATCTATAGGCTAACTTGTAAAGCAGGATACTGTCGACTTGCATATACACTGTTGCCTCTTGGACATATGCCTCATGTTTTCTTTTATGCATCCATATACAAGTAGTACCTGTGATACCAAAAATAGTTTTCCAGTTTTCTTATGAGACCTTGTAAGTATTATCTAACTATGATAGTGAAAAGAATCAACCAAATCTTCGTTGAAATACTCAAATAGTGAACGATTTTGTGTATCTAATCTAAATTGATAATCTAAATTATCGGATGATATGCTCCAAAATGGAATGCATATCTATAAAATATAATCCAATCAATTTTACATTTTCTTACACTTTATATTATTTGCTCGCCTTTAAATTGTTTTTACTAAAAAAACAAATAATTTTAATCATCTGAACATAATCTTTACTAGTTTCACACATAACACAAGTGTCAACAAGACAAATTATAACAAACTGACCTTAAATAGTAGTAAGGTAATACTATTTAAATAAATCTTATAATAAAATACCTCAAAATACTTCTATAAGCATAAGGTTACTTTTGTATCAAGTTTTATACATTGAAAGTTAACACTGACGTTATAATTTATTCACTTCAAACACATTTCATTCCCACTTAAGCAGGCTGACACATACCATGTTACTTCTGATCAAGATATATACATCCCACCAGCAGTGCTTAAGTTGGGGACAGTAAAAGCAGATCTGATACAGACTGGAAAGACTGGTTAGTCTCAGTGATGAAAATAACTTGAATTAGTCAGTTGCATGGGACAGGGCGGTCGTTATGGATTCTTTGTAAAGTTTTACCACTGCTTCTGATTTTTTATGACAAATATCCATTTAAGAAATTTCGCTACCCCAAAACCGACTTGAAAGTACAGTTTTAGAACTTTTAATGATGTTTACTAAATTATATCCGTTTCACGGATTTTTCTCAGTCCCTGATTGTTTTAAAGTCATACTATATATAAATGATGAATTATTCAAAAAGATTTACCAATTTCACTGAAATGTTTATATTTTTCTGAAACTTATATCCGAAAAAAGATATGATTCTTTCTTTATTTAGACTTTTTTTCACATTAGTCCAAAGATAACAAAGATCCATTGACTGTCATTAGTTGATATTTGTCATAGCCTTTTTTCGTTTACTGCTTAATGAATCCGACCGTTTGATTCTTCTGAATTTTAGTATGCATTTTTGAAACTCCTTCAACGCCATAAACTTGTCATTGCGATGACCCGTACTTGTGTACCCCCTAATTTTGATAATTGTTCCTCCTTAGTTATCCACATATACCCCTCAGCTGTCAACTATATCATCTGTCGTCTTCCAGACAATAGTATCAAAGTTATTTATTTTTGATCCTGTTGTAACAAATTATCTATTCACTATACTCTTAACTCCGTTTGGAACAAATACTGATTTCTTTTTCCAGTGTAAATAACATTCTAAAATATTGATTTTATTTGGACATTATAAAGAAATTTCTACTCCATGTCAAAGTGGTGGATTTTTTTGTTTGTTTAATTTTTATGCATACCTGTTTTATAAAATTACTCTTTGTATAAACAAACCCCAAAATATTAAAAGGTTTGAATGCAAGTACTAGTACTAGTAATTTACGTGCATTTTTTTTTTAACATTTCAATTCGTAGTTCAGCTGTGCATACAAAAACGTGGAAAATTGGTTTCAATAGACAGTACTAGTATTTGAAATAAGATTATGCGAAGTCTTCCCACTCCTATTCCTTCTATTCAGATTATGCATCAACACGATTTTCCGAAAATTGTTTAGAAATTCAAAGTTTCTTATGAAACAAGCTTAAATTAGTGAAAACAAAATAAAAAAGAAGGCATTTCATTACAAGACCAAGAAAATAACATTTATTAAAATGAGTATAAAAAAAGTAATTGTGTTTCATTGCATATCTTAGAAGACGCCAAAAAAAACCAATAGAAATACAAAAACATAAGCAAGTTGCATGAAAAAAAAACCACCTATAAACCTGCATGAAAGTTAACTCAAGAGAAAAAAATCATCACAGTGCGTACAGTTAAATTTGCAACCTTAGAAATACTTTTCCCAACTTGCGATAATAGAATAGCTTTGTTAGTGCATATAGTTAGGTGTGCACACATTGACAATTCATTTGTTTGTTAAATCTGGTGTTCTATAATACCATGTCCGCACAGAAGTTCACCTGCCAATCACATATATGTCGTGTACAAGTTGCGATTTTGTACAGGTTATAACATGTACAAAATTTTTGTACATGTTATAACTTGTATAATGCAAAAATACAAGTTATAACATGTACAAAAGTACCTCATACATGTTATAACCTGTACAAAAAATTGCTTAAAAATGGTTTTAACTTGTACAAAATTTAAGATAAATCTTACTGAAGTAAAATATACATTTGAATTCACCAATGCATAAAGAACAACAATTAATAGGCCAGACCGTGTTTTTTTCTGTAGAGGAGAATGATCACAAAATTTAAGAAGTATATGTTTCATGACTTATGTTGGCAAAATGTGTTTTCATGTAATTGTATGTTTTATGCAGTCCATCATGGCTTAAATAAGTGTGACACTATTTACTAAAAGCTTGCATTTCCTCAATGACAATTACATTAGATAGAGATAACTAAATTCTTCCAAAAAAATTTAAGAACAATGCCTAATAATTTTGAGTAAAACTCCTCCCTCTTGTTGTCTTATATGCTTACACTGTAAAAGCAAGAGAGAGCTGAAATAGTTTTCATTGGACCACGCTTCAATATCTTTGGAACTTAACTCTTCAACATTTTTGGCCTTCAGCATGACTTATGTAAATTTATAACTCAATTTGTTTTTTTACAAACTATAAGATCATTGCACGAGGCGAATTTCATTTTGATGTTTTAAATATATATCCTCTACTTTGAAAGCATGTATTTTTGGCCTTTGGATGTTGTCTGCTCCATGGGCGGGTTGTTGTCTTTTAGACACATACCCCATTTCCATTCCAAATTTTATTTGTAGACACATCTATCCTGGCCATCCTCTTATGTCTTTAAGTGTCAACTAGATTAAAAGTATTTTACTATTGCCTTCAAAGTGGACACTCACAATTATAATTCATCAAATAAAGATATGTCCATAGATAGTCATAAGAGGATCTAAAAAATATCGTATGACTTGTCTACGGAATGCTTCGTAATACAGACCCCTGGACATTAACTGTATCAAAAAAGAAGAAAACACTCAAACATGAAGGAATAATAAAAAAGTTAATAACATCTATTGCAATAATAGAAACATTTTTTTTTTTTTCAATTTTGTACAAGTTGAAACCATTTTTAAGCAATATTTTGTACAGGTTATAACATGTACGAGGTACTTTTGTACATGTTATAACTTGTATTTTGGCATTATACAAGTTATAACATGTACAATATTTTTGTACAGGTTATAACATGTACAAAATCGCAACTTGTACACGACATATATACAACAATGCTATAATATCACAAAAAATCTGTCGACTTAATTGCCAAAACAAATTAGAAGAAAATTCAAGAAAATTACCATTGTACAATATACCCTTTAGGCTTAAATAATGAAATTTACTGTGCAGTTTTTTAATACAAGTACAAATTATATTCCATAGATGAAGGTTTTCGTTCGTGGATGGAATATGTCTAAAAATAAAGTGGCCACTATACGACAGTTAGGAATGATCGAGTTCGTAAGGTACGTAGAAATTTATTGGCAACCGCGTGGAAATCAAAATACACTACAATTTAACACATCGACAAGCAACACATCGAATTATAACTGTAGTTTTTTTTTAATTTTAAACAAGCACACTCAAATGTTGCAAGATCGATAAGAAGGCCAGTAATGCCATCTGGAAAAGAGGAACAAACTGTTTATCGTGTAGTGGTAATTTACAACTTCCGAAGTAAAGGTTGTCAGTTCTCCTAACTTTCCCGAAGTCCAGCGTTTGATTGCCGAGTTTTGCCCTTGTATGAAAGTTGAGCAAATTTTTCGTCGATACATATAGTTGCACTTAGATTTTGAATAATTTTATCTTTTTGAAGTGCAATGTATGTATATACCGGTATTTATTCACGATCGTGACACACAAATACAAAATAGTTTGGCTAACTCTACTAGTAAGGTAAAATAATAATTTGTGTATCAATTGTTGAATCACTACATGTACATCTTTAGACAATGGCAAAGGTCATTGCTGTATGATAAAAAATACTCACGAATTATGCAGCTATAACTGCCGGGAGTTCTTGTCCAACCACGACAACAGTATCGTCTAGATAATGGTCCACAAACCTTCCTGCAATGGGAAGTTATTCGTATGAATAAAGTCAATTTAAACAAACAAACAAATATCGTTAAAAAAGAGAATTAAGTATGTACACAAAATAAGTTACTGATATGCATAATTAACAAATGTCATAACGAAAAAAAAACCTTGTTAAATTCAACTAACGAAAAATCGTACATTGGGATGATAAGTTTAGTATTACCGGTATCTACTTTAACAATAAGGCTTATTATCAAAATTATATTGAAATACTAATAATTGGAATCATGGGTTAGAGTGAACACAAAAAGTGCAAATATATATATAAAAAAAAGAAGAAGATGTGGTACGATTGCCAATGAGACAACTCGCCACAAGAGACCAAAATGACACAGACATTAATTAACAACTATAGTTTACCGTACGGCATTCAACAATGAGAAAAACCCATACCGCATAGTCAGCTATAAAAAGTCATCGTCCCAAAACAAAATTGCTCTCATGCAATGTTCAGGGTTCCAGATCATGCTGCATTAAGGATTCTATCAATGCAAAGAAACATGAACTGTTGCGAATCGTATCACTGTCAACAAGTAACTTTCATAATATTAAACGTTATGAACGAAATAGTATGAAATAACTCAAACCAATTTTCTTCAGTCTTGGTATGTATACACATACAATATAACGAGTTATTCAGTGCAAGAAAGTTCAAAATATAAAGATCAAAGATGAATGTACGGCTAAAACAACAAAGTTGATACAATCATTGGAAATTGTTTGTATCAAACCTGGAATACCTACAGTGACCCCTTTAAATATTATCACAGACTTTCCGAATAATAAGCAATAAAGTGACTTTCACATAGTTCCAACTGTAAATGTAAATGATTTATAGATAGCGATTCTGGTTTATTTTTAAGATTGTAGGTTAAATGTCAAGCAGCAATTTTGTTTTAATGACACGTGCGTGACAGTCTAGCAGATTAATGAGCAGATCTTTGGCTCACTGCAGCAAATAAAAATGTCAACAGACATTCTATGTTTATGCAAAGTAAGTGTCTTTTTTAAACGAAGACATACTATTTTTACCCACAACCACATGTAGGGATTTGTACTGTTATCGTATGAGATTTATTTATGTGATTATGACTAGAATTGTCGGTGAACTCACAAAAGACACCAATATTCTATACAAAGCACAAATATGTCGTCATTCATCTAGCTCAAAAACGAACCAAACCTTTAAACAAACTTATTTAAAATGGATATATTTACGATATTGTTTAAGGTTATTAAAGATAGCATTTGTTTTGGAATGGCTATTGATTCATTCATAGGGTCTTTGCAAGAGGTGTCAGTAACTGCTAGTTGTCCTTTGTTGATTTACGTATCATTGTCATTTTGCTTATTATTTTTCGGTTACCTATTCTTTAATTGGACTGCTTTTAAAGTTAGTTTTACTGTGCGTTTGGCTGTGTGTTTCTTTATTCTACAATGGCTAGATGTACAAGTTTAACACCTCCGCATTTATACGCCTGTCTCGAGTCAGGAGCCTGTGTTTGTTAATCTTGTATATTTTTTTTTTATTAAAGTTTTGGATCATTCATATGATTTGGAGTTGAGTATGGCGTCCATTATCGCTGAACTAGTACACATCTTTGTTCAGGGGCCAGATGAAGCCAACCTCTGTGTTGGGAATTTTCTCGCAGTGTTGAAGACTCATTTGTTGACTTGGAACGTTTTTTACTCTTGGGTCAATACCGTCTGGTTGTTGTCCGATATAATGACTTTTCTTTACTTAAAAGTTAACTAATTGTCGGTAATCTTTTTTTCTGTGAAGTTCCATTCCAGAGATAGCTCACCGTCTACCAGTAAATATCATTTGACATGACTTTGATATCTGATGTGGATAAAAAGTCATCCTACAGCAACCTGTATTAAACAGATATACTGATATTTAGACCACCAATACAGGCTAATAGAGTTAAAGTTGATGACCCGATAAGGACATCTTAATTTCTTAAGATAAATCGCTGAAGAAAAAGGCGGACATACATACAACGAGACTGGGGCGGAAAAATTTGACAGGTCACATAAACGGTAATAGATAGCGAACGTTCGGTAGCCTTAACCGGTTATCTAAAAAGTGCTGAATAAGCTTAACTGGTGATATATCAATAGGAGAAAGATCGAGTGCTATTTAATAACGAAATACTGAAGTAGTTATAATTAAATCTAAATATTTAAAAATGCAGAATATTGAAATACTTGTTCATTAATGATGTATTATGCTAAAATAGCAGGGTCGAATATAATAAACGTGTCTTTGACTAGCGATTGAAATATGTGACATGAAAATTGTAAACTAATATCAGTTCATTATTAGTTTTTTTTCAGCTGACTACTAGATTTGACACCCTCTATCTATTAAAAATGTACGGTTGCACATATTTGAATGATTGGGGTCTACCCCCGTCTATTTCAATATTGAATATGAACTTTTACTACGGGATGATTAACGTTCTTGACTACATTTAATATGAACAACTGAATTAGATATGTATTATTTAATAATAATATGATCGCGGTTGGTTGATAAATTATCACCTAAAACGACAATATTGTGACAATGGCATGTGACGGATATATCTCGAAATGAAACAGTATAATACAGATATTTATATAAAGAACAAAAATGGAAATGTTATGTATTAAACTGAGGAAATGTTATGTATTAAACTGAGGAAATGTTATGTATTAAACTGAGGAAATGTTATGTATTAAACTGAGGAAATGTTATGTATTAAACTGATGTTCATTATAGGGAAGCATAAACTTACAGAAGATCTTCAGACTAACTATGGCAATCTCTTAGCATTATCACACCCAAACAAAAGGGTATGCGGGACATTTTAATATAAACTATTAGGGTAACCAATGCATCTTATGTCAGACACACATATTTATATAGGTATTGATATGATAGGCAAACATTGATTGATTGGTTGGTGACTGCTTAACATCCAGTGGCAAATTTGTCATGCAGGATAAGGACCAGAACACATTTACAATAAATACAGAAATGTCATTTTCTTTGCAACAGGCCACCATGGGCTTTTAACACACAGAGAGCGTGGCATTATCTCTAATCGAGGCATTGGATCTAGCTTCTTCTCTTCTGATACTTATACATGCCGCATCGCTAAACAGACACCCTACTTTGGCAAGGGTTCTTTGGCCGGTCGGAAGATATTTCTATTTTCCAGGGGTGATGCATCTTATGAATAAATTAAATATATATTTATTGATACATTTTAAACTTTTCGAAAAAACTAAGGATTTTATTATCCCAGGAATAGATTACCTTAGCCGTATTTGGCACAACTTTTTGGAATTTTGGTCCTCAACTTTTTACTTGTTTGGCTTTTTAACTATTTTGATCTGAGCGTCACTGGTGAGTCTTATGCAGCAGAATCGCGCGTCTGGCGTATTGAATTATAATCCTGGTACCTTTGATATGCATATGGCTTTAATATGATATAAAAACGCAAATGCAGTGGTGTGTTCTAAAATTGTAAAACTGTAATTTTACCGGTAGAAGAAAATAGAAATTGCAGCTGGAATATCCACCAAAGATATTAAAAGGCATTCATATGCATATGTGGAGAATATTTCAATACCATCACTCCAATAGCAATGTTAGTTTCGTGTTATGATAAAAATACCCCTAATAAAACCCCAAATCAAACAAAACTACCAAATTCAAAAGATATTTACATGTAGCAACCTATACATGTAGTTGCTTAAACGTGCGACATTTATCTGGTGCATGGATAGTTATAACTTATAACACAATCAGAACACACTCCCTTAGTACCTCGGTATGATATAAAGGTTATCGTATCTTGTGGGCTCCAAAATTAGGCAAGAAACCACATCCCGACAAAGGGCACAAGTATTCAACTATTTTCTGATAGTCCTCTTGTATATAATTTTGGGTTAATTGCACTTGACATCTTTCGTCAACTTTAGTTGATAATTTCTATAGATATAGATTACCAAAAATGTTCATAACAGTTTTGGTACCTTGAAATTCTATATGAAGTTAAGTGCATATGATAAAAGTATATCATTTATATCAAACCTAACGATATTTGTATTTTGTAGTTGACAGCTTTTTATATTGTCAAATGACCGTGTAAATAAATGTTTTAAAAAATAAATACACATAATCAGACTTTTATCGTTATACATTGATTCTTCATTCGATTATGTTGACATATTCATACATCTATCAAAAACTCGCCAATCTTGTCAATGGTTTTATTTTAAAAGACACCTTGAATTTTGTCTTTTGTACAATTTGATGTTTATTGTAACCCAAATTGATAATAGTTTCTGTTTAATCATTTCATATTTTGAATCTGAGTTGTTCATTTATAGAAAATGTTCAAAGACTGCATGGTGACGTGTTTCCATTATTGATGTTGGTGGATTGCGGCCTCATTTGCGTGTATCTCACTTCTCTTCTTTTATTCATAATTATTATTTTACGACCCATGTCTTACTGATTATAAGCTAGTTATACGTTCGAGCTCACGATCATCGAATGAACAATTGAAACTTTATTTGATTTTTAAACCAATACCTTATAAAGTTTGAAAAATCACTTTGTTTATCCATTAGAGAGCGATACTTGATAGAAGGTTATGTCAATTTGTGAAAACAAATGACAAAGTATTTGCTTCAAAGCCAATGTCAACGACTTAGACAAGCTCTACAATTCCTTCATCAAAGACATCAAGAGTTTGTTTTGCTTTAACTGATAAAATAAGAAATATGTCCCAAATAAAATTATTTGATTCTCTTAGTATATTCGAAGCAATTTTGTGACAAGAATATTGAAAGACTTTAGTTGTTAATGTCTGTGTCATGTTGGTCTTTTGTGAATAGTTGTCTCATTGGCAATCATACCACATCTTCTTTTTTATATTTTGTGTAGAGTAGCGTTACTAAAAGCGACAGTAAGTCTAATATATTTAGGAACATAATACATTGTATATTTATATAAGTGCACAAATTAATTTCACAAACACTTTTTGATTTGAGGCATCTTGCTATTTAAAAATGATAAGAATGATATAGATTTTCTACGAATTTGTTTAGGAACCTTTAAGAATGCAGTCTGTGATAGTAACATGAATTCGCATTACTAGTCTTATCCAAAGTCTTATATATATATATATATATATATATATATACACGGAGTACTTTTGCTTTTAAGAAATATGAATCTTTGAATATTTTTTTTTATAGTTATCAGAACTTTAACTTAACAAGATTTCTATATATCTTTATTGTGAGCTATAATTCTCAAATTTCTTATTTGAAATCCACACACTCTACAGAGCATAGAATTTATTTGTTTTTTTCTCATGATTTTTTTCACTAATGCTTGGAAGAACATTTGGAAAGGCTAATGCTAAATATCAATCAATCTTCGCGAGCAGTATATCATAACACAGGAGTTCTGCTGTGTTTATCTCTTGGCTAATTATTTTTCAGTTAAAAAAAGCAGAAATACAAATATCTTTGATATTGTAACAATAACATAATTTATTTATATAAAGTTAACCCTACACTCAACGCAGTCTACGTTTTATTATTGTGATTCAGTGCTACAGATGTTTTATTATTGTGATTCAGTGCTACAGATGTTTTATTATTGTGATTCAGTGCTACAGATGTTTTATTATTGTGATTCAGTGCTACAGATGTTTTATTTTCTCAGCACGTGCTTACAGGGGAGACGGCGGAAGCGCAATATAAATTTCGATACTTAGAAACCTCTCAATACATGCAATAGTTATCACGATTTATCTGTCATCTTTTAATTACTAGAATACTTAAACAAGATATCACAAATATTATAAAAAAGATCTTTGTATACTATAATATTTAATTCTGTGAGATTATGCAAAAATTTAAGGTGTTTTACAACAGAAGTATTTTTCGAAGGAGGCGAATAACTATAAAAATTTAAGGGCGTATGAATGTCGGCGTGTCAAGTATAAGATGGATGGATTGAAATATTATCAGCATTGAAATATCAGAGAACTATGATACCTGATAAAGCTTATGTTGTGAAATTTTGAAATTTCCACTATGTACATGATGTATGCAACAAGTTCATAAAATCAATTTTAGAATTTCAAAGGCACAACCCCGAAGCATTTTAATAGAAAAAGTTTATGTTATTCTTTTCCTGCCGAACACAATTATATAAAAATAAAATCACTTCCAGCTACAAAAAAAAAAAGAAAAGAGAATTGAATCCTGGTACCTTTATTGACCTTCTACACCTACTTGTGTTAAACCCCACCACCATGCATTGGCCGTTTTGTTCCAGAGCTCATTACAATCATGTCACAACTTTAACCATAAAATTGAGAATAGAAATGGGGAATGTGTCAAAGAGACAAAAACTCGACCATGGCAGACAACAGCAGAGACCACCAATGGGTCTCTGGTGCAGCGAGAAACTACCGCACCAGGAGGAGACATTCGGCTGGCCCCTTAACAAATACGTTACTAGTTCAGTGATAATGGACGTCATACAAAACTCCGTATTAAATATACACATGAAACCAAAATTAAAAATCATACAAGACTAACAAAGGCCAGAGGCTTCTGACTTGGGACAGGCGCAAAAATGCGGCGGGTGTAACATATTTTTTTATATCTCAACTCTTCCCTTATACCTGTAGCTAATGTAGAAAAAAACAGTCGCACAACAATACACATATTAAAACTCTGTTTAAGAAAAGTCCCGAGTCCGATCTCAGAAAAGAGAACAAAAGCAACTAAACAAAATGATAATAATTCATAAATTATCAAAGGAACATTAGCAGTTACTGACATGCCAGCTCCAGACTTCAATTAACTGACTGAAAGATTATGTCTTTATCATATATGAGTATCGTGCACAATCCCTCCCTTTAGGGCTTTAGTATTATACCATCATAGCATATATGAGAAGAACATATAGCCCGTGTCAATAGCGTGCTAACACAAAAGATCATTGATGCACTTTCAGAATTTATAAAAAATTCATTGAATGGTAAAAATTATTTTAAAACATCGAAATCAAAGGCACAGGTGGCATGAACCAAACATATTTGAGACGTTTTTTTTTAAAATTTTCAATACTGAACTTCGTAATTAAATAGACCAAAAAAAATCGATGGTAAAAATGTTTCACAGAAAATCCAAAACTTAATTAAAAAAAAAGAAAAAAAAGGAATAGCTGATCAAACCAAAAGGAAGAAAACGTATATACAAAGTCGTGGTGAATCAGAGCTTTGCACGCATGTTGGAAATATATTCCTTAATTTGAAATAATTTCCAAAACTTTGTAACAGTAAGTTTCAAGTACATGTACGTGATAATATCAGTATCGAAGTACTTGTTACTTGGCTGATTATGACCCCAGGAACTAAAATATTCCACCAGCAGAGATATCGATCCAGTTTGATTTTGCAATTTGGTTACTGACTTTCTGCTTTTGAATTTTCCTTGGATTTCGGTATTTTTGTTTTATAACTTTTTATATAACAATGATTGTATTTCGTCACAAGAAACAATTCATAATGTTGATA